>NW_027210631.1:1792500-2392500 GCF_029030835.1 Brachyistius frenatus
CAATCAAACAGGTAGGAGTGGGATGTGCGCTGTTGTGTATGTGCCACTGAATGTGTGTGTGTGTGTGTGTGTGTGTGTGTGTGTGTGTGTGTGTGTGTGTGTGTGTGTGTGTGTGTGTGTGTGTGTGTGTGTGTGTGTGTGCATGTAAGTTCTGAATTGACTGCATTAATTAATGCAGTGCAGATGAGTCCCCTCTGAGCTGTCTAATTAGACATTAGCATGGAGATGTAATTACCTGAGAGGGCTCAACACGTTTCACTTAACTACTCCCTCCTGCATGACAGACTGAGCAGGTAGGGCTCACACTGACTGTGTTTGTGCGCGCATGCATTGAATATGTGTAATTGGCTGCTTTGTCGTACGTAGAGGTGTTTTTACGTGCAGAGGCTTTTTTTTTTTGCATAGAAGACGGTAAACCTCAAACACCTAATTGATTTGCCCCTAAAAAACACGCTCCGTCTTTACTCCTCTCTCCCTCTTCCCCTCTGTCTTCTCGTCTCAGTCGCTCTTGCTTAATTTTTTTTTTCCCACTGTGATAAACTGAAGCTGGTCATCCTTCTTTTTTTTTTTTTGTCTTCTTCTTCTTCTTCTCCTCGCTTTTCCCCATCTCTTTCTAGTTTGGGTCGAAAGTGCATTAGGCCTCTCTACTGAGCGACACGGGTTCGATTCTTGATCAATATCCACCACTCTACTGGCGAACAACAACACACACACACACACACACACACACACACACACACACACACACACACACACACACACACACACACACACACACACACACACACACACACACACACACACACACACAAAAGATGCCTCTGTGCTCTTCAGTCTCCAAAAGCCTCCCTTCCTCTTGGAGAGGAGAAAGAGAGAGCCCAGATCTGTGAGATGTGTTTGCCAGCATCACCATAGCAACCTTCACTGCCAACCTTGACACTAGAGTTGCATTGTCTGGGACCCTGACATTAGACAAATAAATTACACAACCTTTGTCGCAAACAAACGCACAAACACGTAAGATACATACAAATGCAAAAAAAAAACAACCACAAATTACATTTTGTGCACTCTTTAACTTACAAAGTCCAAAACTGAAAATAGAAGCAATGCACACCAAGCCATCCGTGTATGTACAAACACAAATTCTCAATCACCCACTTACCCTCGGCTCATACGCTACAATTTGCCGTCCTCTTTGATAAAAACAGACTGTTAGTACGAGCCCGGAGGAGACTGTCAATACAATCTGTAAGACAACAGATTGTGAGAACCCTGTGAACTCCAATACAGCCTGCAACACACCTCTCAGAGCACCAGGAAGAAATCTATTGGCCCCTGCAAGCATTGTCTTCTTATCTCTAGATGGTTCTGTCCTGTTTCCAATGAGGATCGATAGTATTAGCATGTCTGACAGAGTAAGAGAGAGACAGACAAACAGACAGAAAGGAAGCCAGAGACTGGAAGAAGAAGAAGATGCTTACAGGCCTTTGGCCAATGTGACGGCAGTTTGTCTCATATACTGGAGTGTATCCACTCATTTTACTGACCCAGCATTACAGTACATACAGTACAGTATGTATAAGTATAGGAAGTATGTTTACACTCTTTAAAATGCCAAGCATACCTCTTAATGGCAGGTACTTAACAACTGAATATTTCATTTTATCTGTTTATAGCAGAGGAGGATAATAAATGTGGCCTTCGGTACGTCCGGCTGTGCAGGACAACGGAGAATACATATCAGATTTAATATTGCAGGAACAGTTGAAATTTAGGACTCACAGAGCAGAAAAAAATGATTTTGTAATGTTCAGGATTGACGAAATAGCTACAAAAAATGTGTAGCCAGAATTAAAATATACAGGTCATGCAGCAACATGAGAATTCCTCTGGAGCTTTGGTTCTGACCACTTTTATTAGCTCTGTTTTGGTCTCTACCAACTCCTCCAATAAAATATGTAGGTCATTAGCTGCTAAATATTCCACCATGTTCAGTGGCTACCTGCTTACTTTGTATGTCTGGCAGCAGCTGCCAGCTCCTGCTGAAAACGAGGCTGATAAAAGCATTGAGAGTGAACCAAAACAGTGATGTTGTGGGCCATTAAACCAAGATAATGAGCTGGAGGGCTCAGTAACGCCTTCGGGGTCCGCAGAGACGGTGATAACTCACCAATCAATATCAGTGTCATCCTTCACTTAACATGGGATCTACTGTTGATATCAAAGTATAGATTAGTGCAGATGTAAATATATTGTCCATATCTAAATTATGAAAATAAATAATGTAACCGTAACTGTTGATACAGAGAACGAATGCACCGTATGTCAACAGATATCTTGATCATTTGTTCTAGTTATTATGTATGATAACAGTATAAAAACAGGCTGAGATAGTTTATTATTTACAACAACTACAATTTGATTTTTCATAACTCTTCTTCAGCTGTTCAGGCCAGCTTTAATTGAGTAAAAAGTTTTGATTCCACAGCACTAAAGTTGAAATGTTGGTGCCTGTAGCATGGCGGCTATAAGGGAATGCTAATGGAATCATGAAGCAGCTTATCATGTGAAAGAGAACAATAATGAGGAGACAAAGCACAGACAAATCCATTGTAAGTGAGGTGGAATTATGTCGGCTCAGTGGATTATAAAAGGCCTTGATCCAGGGGGAGTTGGAAAACATGGCGTCTATTCTCACATATTGTCACACACACGGAAATACACGCAAATACATTCATACATAAATCCACGCACAGGCCAATACACTACAGCATGTCAGAAACATTAATACACACTAATATAAAAACACATGCACACACATATGCATAATACCCAACTGCGCGCACACAGCAAAAAGGCACACAGACACAAACGTCAAACCTTGATATCGACTCATGCTGCCAGATAATTGAATTAATTCAGCCGAGGAACAACTTCACAGATTAGTGACTTAACTTTTCACTAATAAGAAAAAACTCAGCCACGCGTGATAATTACATTTGTCTCAAATGAGGGCAGCCGTCGAAATGTATCATGTATTGCCATGCGTCCACAGTTTAACCAGCACTCTCGCACGCACGCACGCACACACGCACACGCACACACACACACACACACACACACACACACACACACACACACACACACACACACACACACACACACACACACACACACACACACACCTCCCCTAAGTGGGTGAGGGATAAATACATTTTTAGAGCTTGGAAAAAAAAAAAAAAAAGGAAAAGTACAAGAAACACTGCTTCAGTGTTCTTCAGGACAAATCAGACAGGTGGTGTCATGACACCTTTGTCTGCATATTTTTGTCAAATTTGGGGTGCTTTTTTTTGTTTGGAGGAGGTGCGTTGGTTCCAATTTAGTAATATATCAGAACAAAATGCAGTGATATTTTAGACAACTGTGCTTCTAACTGGTGGCAACAGTTTGGAGAAGCCTCCTCTCATTTCAACAGGATTTTTTTGTAGCCTTGCAAATAACAGTGTAAAGAGGTTTTCCAAGTTAGTGAGGAAAAAGCCCACAGTCCTGCACAAATCTCTGACCGTTATCTAGATCGAAATGTCAAATGCCGGGTTTAATGGCTCTGACACTGCAGCATCTCACCTGCTGGTCTTTCTAAATATACAATATGTTTATTTAAAGCAAGAAATATGCAAAACACAACACTAGAACCAAAACGGGACCCGGGCGCAACCAAGGCGCATTCAGGGTTTCGGTCCAGCATCAGTGGCTGACCTCACTAATTCTGTTGTGGCTGGCCTACACACAAGTTCCAAAATCTAGTGGAAAGCCTTCACAGAAGTGTGACAGCTGTTGTAGCAGCACATTCATCCTCATGGTTTGGGAATGAAAGTGTGAAGTGAAAAGAAGCCCAGATCCTAAAAGAAAGTTCGCCTCCACCTTAAACCTGAACTCAGTCCTCAATGTAATATATAATACTTCATCTACATTTCTGTTTTTGATTAAAGCAGGTCAAAACATACTGTCAAAGTGTTAAAGCACTGAGTCTAAGGACTTGGTGCTTTAAACCAAGTGAAATATCTTCTTATTGATCATCAATATTACAAATAAAACACTTGTAAATTGTCAAATAAGGGACCTTTAATACCATCAGACAAATATGGGTTTTTGTTGGAGTTAAAAATGAAACAAACTATAACAAAAAAAACAACCAACACATGCACTCAAAGTCATCCAGTCATCCAGCAGTGCACTGCCAGGTAGAGAGGGAGACAGGAAAGGTGCGATGTGTAGTTCATGGTCCCACAACACTGAATTCTGAAAAGGCAAAAACAGGCCATAAAAATTCCAGAGAGTTCATTGAAAACCTCTCTAGTTACCCTTCGCCCCCTCCCCTCCCTCTCTTCCTCCCTCTTCTGCCTCTCCTATTTCTGTCTATTGTCAGTACAAAGCATCACATTCAGGCCTCGATGACTCCTCTTATGGCGGGCAGTGGTAGGCTTAGCGGACAATGGCCGCACAGAGACAAAAGGCAGTTTATTAGGCCGAGGAGTGACAGAGACAGACTGAGTGAGTGAGATGGAGAGAGAGAAAGAGGAAGACGAGGAGAAAGAGTGGCACTCTGCGCTCCATTGTGGCTGGACTCACATCTGGTGGCCATGTGTGACCGGAGCAGCAGGGCTAATGATGGGCTTCCTGAGGCCAGCTCAATTAGGCCAGGCCTCACCGGACTCCCAGAGAGAGAGGCAGAAAGAGAGATGGCTATCGACATGCTGGTTTACTATTTGTGCGTGTTTGTGTACACGATTCAATCTGCACTATATACATTCGCCTCCTGCTTAGATGTGTGTGTTTGTGTGTAGGCCAGTAATGTGTCCTTTGTCTGCAAACGAGCGTTTCCAGGCATTCGTGTGAAGGTAAGTTCCCACTGACACACTCCTGAACACTGTCCTCTTTATTCTTTAGCCCAGACGACACCTTCCTTCGACACACACACACACACACACACACACACACACACACACACACACACACACACACACACACACACACACACACACACACACACACACACACACACACACACACACACACACACACACACACACACTCCTCCTCCTCCTCCTCCTGAGCAGGCTAAAACTAACTAACAAGCTGTAAAGCCATAAACGGTTCGGGCACTGCTTTGATGGCCCAACACGAGATTTCCAACACACTTAAAAACTACACAAGGTGGAAGACAAAAAAAACAGCGAGAGTATCGCGACCATGTCCGGAGGCATGTGTGCCCATGTCTGTATGTGATGTCTGGTGTGCGTTACATTGTGCACAAGTGAGCACCAAATCAGACGGGTCCCTGTGACAGTACCAGGCCTGATTAATCCTTCCGTTGCAAACTGTTCACCCCAGAAGACTTGGGCTGAAAAATACAAACCTAATAAACAGCAAAGAAAAGCTTATCTGTCTGAGTTAATAAAAGGCTTTATTGGGGAAATTTGATGCCAATTCTTCACAAAATCACGTGTTACTGGTCAGATGTGTATAATTAGTATTATATAAGAATTGGCACAAACAAGGACCCGAGTCATTTGAGGCTTTCCGTTATAGCAAATGGACATAACGATGCTGATATTAGATAGATAGATAGAAAGATAGGTAGGCAGATAGATAGATAGATAGATAGATAGATAGATAGATAGGTAGGTAGGTAGGTAGGTAGGTAGGTAGGTAGGTAGGTAGGTAGGTAGATAGATAGATAGATGTCTTTAGGCTGCAGCAGAAAGTAGAAAATAGCGACAATACACACAAAACAGACAAAAAAGGAAACCGTTTAACGTTTATCCACGAGAAGCACAAAAATCAAGGAAACATGACCAAATCAGGACGTATGAAAAAACAGACAAACTGCCTCGCTTTTGAACGCTCCTGGTGGAGTATGATGCCGTGCAGGAGCACGGGACAAAATAGCGACGCACACGAGATGTGATGGACCCGTGCTTGATCGAAAACGCAGATCAGACAAACTAATAGAAATAAAAGAAAGGAAAAAATATGACACAAAGAAGGGAGACAATATCGTGTACATTATCCAGAAAACAGAAGCATACCGGAGATGTATGAATCCAATGGGAAATTGGTTGATTCGGTTTAGCATTGTCATAAGGCCTCATTTCTCACCACAATAAAATAGATCATTTCTGCATCACACAGATGTATAGCTTATTATCTCCCTGACTGGACTACAGTGAGAATACTGTATAACTTTGGCATTGTTTCAAAACCCGGGTCCAGTATTTCCCGGCAGCAGGTTTCCATGCACACACGCAGGGTACAGGCCTGTAATCCCACTAACCCTGAGGTTTTCAAACTGTGAGACGCACCTCAGCGGAGGGGTGAAGGAGCCGGCGCAGAGCATGGAGGGAAAAGACACTGTGTGAGGTGAAAAGGACGGGTGTTCCGAGAACAACGGGAGGTTAGCGCTTGTAGTTGGTTCCTGTTGATTCGTCCTGCTTTTCAAACACAGTCGGCAGTTGGAGCAGCAGAGGCTGTGACGCTCGGCTCACAGTGGCTATTATGCCACTTTAAAACCCCTGACTGCTGCAATTACAGTAAAAAAAAAAAAAAAAAAATACATCTTCTCCTCAGTCATAACTGGAAAAAGAGATGATACACATATTTCTAAATTCAGCGGGACACTTTCCATCTCTGTTTAGAATTAAAAGGAAAAAAATAAGATGTTTCTTAGAAATCCACGATAGGCCTGAGAATCATCACGTTTTCTTCAGTGTTAAAGCAGTCCAGTTACAGTCGTCTGTAGATCCTCTGACATACCTTTAACGGTGCCTCTTTATTTAACTCTTACTTGGCAAATGTGAGCAAATGTGAAGAAATATTTCCAATTATCTCCAGTGCCAATATATTTTTTTGTCCAATACCAAAATAAGACATTGTTTGGATTACGCAAAAATAAACGTTTTAGGTTATGAAGGGATCACTTCCTTGGGGTTAAGACACCCGATTCAGGTCTGGACCAGGGAACGTTGTCACATTTCTCATCTATCTCACTCTCCACATTTCCTGTTCACTGTCAACACGGGTTAGCAAAAATCTTAACCGTTAACTTTAAGTCTTCGGCAGAACACAAACGCCAGTGTTCTCCATGAAAGCTACATAAAGGGCGCCGTACTTTGCACTTAGTATGAAACATTGGCACAACTGTGCAGGTGAATACAAACAAAGCTTGAGCTTATTCGAAGGTAGCGTTTCTTACTGACTGTTTTTTAATTTTTAATTTTGTGATATTTATTTAAAAACAAAAAAATTTGAACGAGTATCAAATGACATGCAATTCGTTCGAATTAATTCGGCCATCTTCTCATCCACAAGTAATGATCATATCGGGTCAAATAGGTCAATCTGATGGTGATTTGTTCGAGCGCCGTTCAAATTTTGAATAAAAAGTGACAGCCCGAGTCACCAGTGTGTTGCAGATATATTTCTTTAACATCTTTAACAGTGGCTCTAAATAGTTGATGAGGTTGATGAAATGATGCTGGGGGGAAAGAGTCCAGACACTGCTGGTATACGAGTTTAGTATGGTAGCATAAAGACAACGTCTTACCGCGTATTAGTTTGTGTATATTGTGTGTCTGAGAGCAAGTGAGTCTGAGAGGAAAGCCTGAGTTTGGTCAGTGAGGATGAACTGAACCACTCAGTCTATCTTCTACCCACATCACCTCCCTCTCTCTCTCTCTCTCTCAAACAGTAAATCAATGGTAGTCGACTGGAGCGCTCGATCCCCATCCGTTTTCAGCCGCTTCTTTTGTGTGGCCCTACAGACGGTTTCCGTGGTAACGTGCGCTCCCTCTGCGGAGGGGAAGTGGATCTTTGGCTGGAGAATCACAGGTTTCAGTCAGACCATCGCCGGCTCGTGCGGCCACCGTCAAAGTTGATTATCATGTGTCTGAGTGACTCCAGCCGTCCACACTCAGCTGCTCGTGTCAGTGCTGTTCCAGAGGTGTCAGGAGCAGTCGGAAATATCCGCTGCGGGTGATTGTGCGTGAGGCAAACGTGAACGACACCCTCACCTCCGCTACTGTGGCATTCACACTTAATAACTGTGATAAAAGACGGGACTTAGTGTGGGGCAAAAAAAAAAGGTAACCCCGATTCCTGTTACATCATAACATGATTCTTTTACAGAAGAAATAACATCATGCAGCTACTAAATAAGTTGGTTCTATGTTTCTATTATTTCTAGTTGTTTGACTTAATTCAAATTATTATCTTTAAAAAAATATTTTTCTGTGAAACATCTTTGAGTTACCTTTAACTGCATACAAGCGACATCTCTGTAAAACATCCACTTTAAGGCTATAGACGCCTTATTTTAAGCAGTAATGTGTCTTGAAACTAGAATCACTAGAACTATAAAGACTTACAGACTTCTTTCAATTGTCACTGTCACAGTGGCTGTGGATCAGATGGTGGAGCAGGTTGCTCAGTAATTTAAAAGGTCAGCTGTTTGATTCCCAGCTTCTCTGGTTCTAATGCTGAAGAAGCTGAATCCTGAAATGGTCCTAAAGGCAGAACTTTACCATCCGTGTCTGTGTGTGAGATGGTTGAATGCCAAGCAGAAATTGTAAAGATTAAGGTCTGGTAATACATTAAATATGGAATTTGGCCTTCAGGATCAGCCACCTTGTTTCACTACTCCACCAGTATTAAGTCAGTTTCACCTAAATTTAGTAATTTATACTCTTGTTCCTTTGCTGTCATTTTTTCAGTGTACTGAAATTAGGAATTCAAATCAAATTAATTAAGGATTATTTAACAATATACAATGTACTTCCTTTTTTACTGTCCTGTAGCAAGTTAGATTTAAAGTCATTTGATGTGAAAACTCTTATCAGACCGGACGTAATTTTTTTTAAACAGGAACCAGCTTCTTTTATGGTTTCGTGTCAAGTAAAATTAACAAGCTGCATGGCCACATGATTTCACTAGTATTTGTGAATCTCATCTCCTCAAATTCAGTGTTTCTTTCTTGTACAAGCTGTTTTACATTGTAGATGAATGAAGCATAGTTAGGGTGACATTACTTTGTTTTGTGGAGTTGAACAGTTCAGCTTTGACCTTGGAAACAAAAAAAACCTATCTCAACTTTTACTAACTGACCATATCCCACAATCCCCATCACCAAAAGGAGTTTGCTTTTAATCTGAGTTTGAGATTTGACAATTTATAACTTAATAACAATTCATGTATAAAACTAGAACAAAGCTAATAAATCTACAATGCCATGTGAACCGAGATTTGTTAAAGTATCACATCTAATGGTAATTTATTTCAGTCGCAAATGATAGCGAAGCAGAGAAATTTGTATTTCAGTTGAAAAAAAAAAGATTTTTGATCATTTTTGAAGTCATTTATCTATCGAAATCTAAAACAACTTATTGCTTCAAGGCGAGTCGTATTGAAAGTCAAAGCAGCGTGACTACACATACGTAGATCCGTGCCTGTAAATTGTATCTTTGTGATGTTAATATACCTATGGAGGCTTGTACATACGAGTTGGTCATTTTCCACAATGCACCCAAACAGATCAACTCCGTTGGTCATCCAGAACAAAGTGTACCACCTGTGAGGCTACAGCAGCGAACCCTCAGTCCGTCTCTCTGTCTGTGCAGGAAATGAGCGGGCGAATAAGCAGACAGAGATAATTACAGAGCAAACAATAGTCGTCCTTTCTTTCTTCATCAACCTCCTGGCCCTGCCCTCCCACCAGCACAGCGCAGTTCACTGTAATCTGTGTCCACTTGGTGGACAGTTTGGACGCACGGCATGCCAGAGTGGCTTCACACATCTATTCTGTGTGCCTATCCCTCCCCTCGCTCCCTTTGCTTCCACAAAACAAAGCGTGTTAACCTTGAGCTGCGAAACAGCTTTCTGCTGGCGTCTGAGGAGATATTAGGAAGGTGATTAAGTGAGATTGATGGTACTCTAATTCACTGACAAAAATAATGGCTCCTTGCTATTGTTTAATCTTCAATCTTCATTACAGGGAGGGTGGGGGCACTCAAGAGAGTATGGTTTTTAGCCAAAAGAAGGCCACGCTAACAAAGGACGCCATCAAGGATGCTGTATTTGCATGTTTAATCAAAACAAATTGTAATTGAAAGTCCAAAGGAGAGTTTGAGAATGCAGCGAACTGTAGCCGTACACAAATTGTTAGTGTTTTTTTTTTTTTGGAATTTAAAGCATTTGACCTCAATTTAGCCACGAAATAATACGAAAACAATCATAAAACTCTCCTCTGCATATTCCTGTTGTGAGTTTCATTCTGATGACGATTTACACAGACTCATAGATTTTGCCCGATCTCATGTCCTTGGAGCCCTGGAAACCTTTTCAAAAGTTAATATTTTAAAAAGAGTAAAGAAAAGTGAGAGAAAAAAAAAGTTCCTCAACTCAGACGAAGTTTGGTTTTGGAGACAGAACGTTGTATAAAAAACAGAAGCCATTTACATTTTCCCCAGAGGGTCCAGGGCTGGTTTGTGAGTACAAGGTTTACGTGCTATTATTTACAATGATCTCTAACCTCCCTACTGCAGGAAGGTTCCCTTCTTGTGGAAAACAAAACATTGGGTTTCAAGTGTTACAGGTTCGATTCTTTCGCTTTTGTTGGATAAAGTGTCCTTGAGCAAACCAATGAAGCCCTATCATTTTCCAGAGGCGCTGTTCCAAAGCTGACCCTGCACGCTGACCTCCCGGTGGCGAGCGGCGAGTGAGCACAGCGTTCTTCCTTTGGGTGATCAATTCTGTGAGGAAAAAACTAATAAAAAAAAAAAAAAAAAAGGAGGAGGCCGATAGATGCAGCCTCGGTTCTTCCCTCCTACATGGAGGTCAGAGCACAGGGTCAGCGGAAGAGCAGCTCTCTCACAGCTGACAGGGATTCAGTGTCTTGCTCAAGGACACTTCAGCAGGGAGGAACACGCGCCGAGATGCAGCCGGGTTCCTTCAGTTCAAGGGCGGAGTCCTCGCTCACTGCAACACCCTGCTGCTCTCAAATAATCGGAATGAATTCAGTATTAAAGCATGTTGTATGTCGTTTGTGATATACAAGGTCTTACATTTAGGATGAGGTCCAAAGATCATTGCATATCACAGTGAATGAAAAGGACGTTTCACTGAAATTTATGACAAAATAAACTCCCTTTCATCAGCTGTAGGATTTAGAGCGTACAGGGGGTTCTACTAAAAAGATGTAAATATATTCAACACTTAAATCGAAGTCTATAATGTGCACAGAGCCTCAAAAATAGCAACACAAAGACAGTTAGCTTTGAAAGCAGCAAGAGGCTGCGTTTGATTGATTCAACTCAACATGATAAAGTAAATACTGACACCCCCCTCCCCCCGCCACCCCCCTCCCACCATCCCCCACTGACCCCTCCCAAGTTCAATGCATCACAGAAGAATTGGTCAAATTCGCTGTTCACTCCCAGCCCCTTTGCGTCCTTTTCCTATATTTTTCTCTCAGTGACATTCAACCAGTTTTCCATGGTTGCCTAATGATTGAGCGCAAATAGATGGACTGTCATTGCAACAAACAGCACATACAGATGAAAGGGGTCCCCCCGTGTCGCGCCGACATTTTGACACCATATCCGTGCATGTATAAGCGAGACAGTTTGCGTCCGTGTGTGGGTGGATGTGTTTGTGCATAAATACACGTGATAAATTGACTGCGGGCTAGTCTACGGCAATCCCTCTGTACAATAGGAACTATAGCAGCAACAGACACAATCCTTTTAATCTAGTGCATCTTTCGCGGCATCTCAGTCTGATGCCCGACTGCACAAAGAAAGGTCAGAGAGGGCTCAGCTTGGGTGGGTGGAACAAACAACTGGGATGCGCTGGCTCTTTCTCTGACTCTGTCTCTCCCTCCAACCCTCCCTCTCTCTCTCAGTGGCTTCAAGGTCTGCTTTGGCGTACAGTTACAGTTAGTTTGCTCCCCATCAAAGCAAACACAAACTTCTGAGTTCTCTAATAGAGTTATGTGTGTGCATGCTCCATGTTTTGGCAGATAAATAAAAATGAATGATGGGGGGTTTTTATAATTTCCCTAACAACTGAACTGCGCCAGGCGAAAGTGAACCAACTTGCTCAAAAAGTTCATTCCCTGTCACTCTCCCTCCTTTAACTCGGTTCCTACTTCATCTCTTTTTCTATTTATCTCTTCCCCTGTCGTATCTGCGGTCCATATCTATAATACCAGCAGCAAGTCTGAACATTTAATAATCACTTCTGCTTCCAAATCAGTCCTGAACCCGTGCCTGCCCAATCACGCTACACACCGCCTAATCTAACTCGTCCTCCTGAGTTCAATGCAGTTTATCAGCAAGAGAGAAAAAAGAGAACGAGAGAGAGCCACAAGGAAAGGAGAATTAAAGAATTAAAGGAGAATGGAGCAGGAGGAGAAGGAGGGAGGACGAAGGGGGTCAGTGGAGGTAGAAAGGAGATGAATGCAACCCCTGTTCCTTCCCACTGTCTCAAACAAGGCCTGGGTAAACAGGAAGTACAGCTGCGCTCTCCCTCCCTGTGACTCTCTTGTCTTTCACCTCCAAAAATACACTGCATTCCCATTATAGCACAATTACATGTTCCTTATGTTACTAATATATTTACTAATGTGTAAATATAATAAGGATCAAAAGGGGAGAAAAAGGGATGCAAATAGAAGCAAACATCTTGCAGAATATCTCGTTGCCTTCTCGTCACATGGTGAGGAGTCACGATAGTTGGCAATCTGGACACGCAGTTCCCCTCAATGGGCCCTAATCCCCCTATTTCTTTAAGAGAGAGAGGGAGTAGAGAGGAGGAGAAAGAAGGCATTGTGGCTCGAGACAGTGCAGTAAAAAGAGGAGCGTACAGTACCAAATTGAGGTCGCGGCAAGACAATGGCTGCCCTTCACTGGCTCATTCACACACGGTCTCCACACAGCTCTATCAAACGCCTCTTTCTTTTCTTCTTCCCCTCCTCTGTTCTGTTCTTTCTCTTTCTTTCTCTCACGTCCGCCTTTCTTCTCGTCATCACAGAGGGGACGGGGGGATAATGAAACCCCCGGCTCACCCAGGCTGTTCTGGGGCCCATTTTCAGAGAAGAGGAGCTCTCTCTCTCTCTCTCTCTCTCTCTCTCTCTCTCTCCCTCGCTCCTGTCAATGGGCACCTTCTCATCTTCTACACCAGCTCCACCCACTGCTTTTGTTTTGGAGGGAGAATGTATAGTTCAACAGGATGGGGTTTGTTTTGGAGAAGGATCTTTTATATCTTATTTCGAACAAGGCTTCGTGTTTTTCTTGCAATGTCTTTCACTCAGGATACAACGAGGTATCTGAAGAGCTGGATAATTATGTTTTCATCACTTGCAGACACCTATATTTAAAATAGAAACGGAAATAGAAAGATGTGCTGTTCATTTTCTACACCTACGTTTCTGTTCTCCGCCTGACGTAGATTTCATGTTCTGACATAATTCAGACACCGGCCATTCGGTTGGTGCAACATTTTTCTAGAAGCAACGTGGGCTGTTTACCGGTTTGGTGGACAACTTTGTTAGCTGCTTATCCCATCTCAATTCTGCCCTCCCTACATTTCTCCTTTAAGGTGCGCTGCGTAAAAATTTGAAGAATCCCATCTTGTAATACCACTTTGTATGTTAAGAGGCGATAGTGAGTCACTGTAACGTCCAGGCAGTTTGGTCCAATTTTAAATCCTGCCATTAGTTAATAGTTGGTTTCTTTTATAACATCATTGTAAACTTAGATTGTACAGACCAGGCAGTGGATTAGTAAAAAAAAAAATAGCAGTTGATTAATGTCATATCTTCCTTATCAATGTTTTTTAAGCGAGAATATACCAGCATGAAAACAGACAGAGCCAAATCAGATATCAACGCCATTTGAAAACAAATTTTTGATACGTTTTTTTGCATTCATTCTAACAAGACGTTAAAATACGTTGCTTCTTCTATTCATGTCAGACTGAGGGCAGACTGGGCGCAACAGTGACTCACTATCGCCTGCTTAGGTGCGGGGTGGTATTGTGAGATGAAACAGGCCCGAGTTAGCTGGTTAGCATGCTAACATCATTAAATCACACTACAACCTAAAACATGGATAATCTTACTTCATTTTTGGATGCTCTAAACTATACATGCACCTTTAACTCTGACTTTACTCCATTACATACGAAGCCCTGGCACAACAGGACTACCTGTTGCTGCGAGTTTCGACTGATCATTTACCATCACCACAAATCGATCTAATGAAAATGAGACGTTAGCTGCTAGTGACTTAACAGGTGATGATATATAATTAACAAAAAGTATCATGTAGTCGCATAAGGAGGGAAGTACTGTGAGCCGTGGGTACAAAATATCTCAGATTTTCAACTGATCATTTGAATGTTTAGAAATTAGAATTGAGGCACCAAAGATGTAATAATGAGGACAACATCTATGTCACGTGAACAAACAGTTTAAGTTTTAAGATGCTGTACGAGGATTTATGTTTGATTTACAATTTTTAATCAAACAACTTTTTCAATAGGTATACTTATTAGATCTTAAATAATACTGCATATATATGCCGTATGACTATCTCAAATCTTAAAACTCTCTGTTATCACTCGTTGACCTAATGTTGTTTCATTTACTTCAGTGAACTAAATAAATACAAAATACACAGTGCATTCAGTTCATACTACCATAGGTATGTCCAATGCATTCGTTTTTCACTGGCATGTTTGATTTTTACACCGTTATTAGATATATTCAGTTGGGCTGTTAGGGAAGAAAGCACCAGTCTAATATAGAGCTCGCTTTGTTTTTACAAAGATGCACAAATGTCTCATTCACGCACGTCACATATGCTATGGACTGCTTGTAAAGAAGAAAAGACCATGAACAGTGAATTATGTTCCCTTTCTGCCAATGAATGGATTCATGGAATTCATGGTTTCACACGGACTCAAAAATGTGAGAATCCCTCTGCACAGAAACAAGTTAATAAGTGAAGAGAATAAAAGCACCTTCGGGCTACTCTGGTCACAAAGGCTGATGATCCTCAGACCTAATTTAGCTTGGCAAACCTAATCGTTCAAAATTGATCGAATACAGAATCTGTTGGAGGCCTTTAACCGGTTTATTGCGAGATAACAGGAAAACAGGGATTGGCATTGTTACTGAAACCACAGAAAAATTGTCTTCTATTTGTATTTATGCAGAAGGACATCAATTGCCCACAGGACACAGCGCGTGATGGTGTTAAGGTGACCATTGTTGCCTCACTGGGAAAGATAGCGCTGATGTTCTTTTGATGGTCAAGTGCTCTTCATTGGAAAGCAATCATATCTCATGATACACAAACAGTGGTTTACGTTGACATTACAGTTAAACCTGTACAAACACATATACAGAGGAACCTTCAGATACTCCCGAACTCTCAGACACACATCATGCCTCAAGTCAAGTGGAGAGAAAAGAGATATGAGAGGAAATATAGTATTTAGGTCACAGAGAGTAGACTGTGAATATCAATGCGAGGTGAACCCCTCAATATCCAAAGCAATTCACTGAAAAATACAAAACAGAAAAGTCACAAGGGAGCAGACACATTAAAGCACCCCGACATATCCTTTGTATGAATGCAACCACATTTTGTATTGTTTGTTATCAGCTAAAGTTCAGATGGAGCAACTGAGCATTGGTAATTTAATTAAGTCAAGTAGTTCAAAATCACAAATGTTCTCATAAGGTGTAATAAACACAACATATGGGTTGATCAAAGGGGCTGTTTTCACCTGGCATTTCATGCATCTCCAAATGCGTCTGGAGAGATCACTTGCGCTCGGATCTTACTTCCCCCCCAATGATATACAAATCAACGTAGGCTCCATCAAGAAGATATACAAGTAAATAAGAAGAAGAACAGGAACCTGAACTGTCAGGACCCCAATGACTCGGGTCAGATTAATGAATTGTTTCAGATTGGATTAAGGGGGCAGCAGCTCTCTCACAGCTGTGGGTCTGATACGTGTCGGAAATTACACAAGATTAACTAAAAGAAAAGATCTAAACCTAGAGGAGACTCTGGTGAAACGAGCCTCATGTAGCAGTATTGGGAGTTTGCTGTAAATCTCTCCTATTTTCTGTACAGTTCGGCTGCACTCGACACAATAATGCAGGAGTGTGTTTCTAATGATCTATGTGACATAATAGTCCATACTTTTCTGATAAAACCAAACAGGAAATGGGGAGGGGGGGAATACAAATCAACAAGTCATGTTACAATAATCATGGTGAAAAGACAGTCTTGTCCAAACTAGTCATGCTTCAATACTTTTGTTAATTAAATGCTATAACAACTGTTCCGTGACACTTATGTTATCATGATTCAAAAATGTTGGAGGAATTCTGCAACCAGAAATCCACTGGTGGATGATTTGCTCCTTAAACACATTAATTTTGCTGGCAAAGGTCTTAAGTCATTAGTCTGCACCTCATAATGTGCTCAACTTTTATGCCAAGGAAATATGTTTTTATTCTTAATGGTAGCATAACGAATGAATACAATTTACGTGCACTCCTCACTTAACGTCGTTTTGACAGCTGCTGGTGATGTGAAGCAACGTGAAGGTTGGTATTACAGGAGAAAAGCAGTCGATGCGGTGTGGTTCTTTCACCGTTATGTCACTGCCGTTTCGCATCGCCGATTAAACAACACGGTTTCGAAGTGTCCGGCAGGAAACGGGCCGAACATAAAAGAGCTAACTGACAAGTGGGATGCAGAACGCGTCAGGTGGTCAGGAAGACGCAGTGCTAATGGAACTGATTGTGGATGTAGTCAAGAGAGGTGACGCTCAGTGGCCCACGGGGAACAGACAGCAGGCCTGACCTTCCAGTCTCACACAGAGCACAGCCACTCTCAGGCTGTAATTACTTGTCACACTGTGTGTGTGTGTGTGTGTGTGTGTGTGTGTGTGTGTGTGTGTGTGTGTGTGTGTGTGTGTGTGTGTGTGTGTGTGTGTGTGTGTGTGTGTGTGTGTGTGTGTGTGTGTGTGTGTGTGTGTGTGTGTGTGTGTGTGTGTGCGCGTTTTGAAGGAAGGGGTGTGGCACTTGCAATTGATCCAACATGCAAACCAACCCTGTGTTTCCCGTAAATGACATAATTTTTTTTTTTTTTTTTTAAAAGCACCAACAACGCACACAGCTACCTGAGACCCTGACTCCCCCTGGTCCTTTCCCTTTCTGGTTACAAGTAATTACCTGTGGGCCTATGGAGGGGTGGGGACCATTGTGTGGGGCCAGCGTAGCACTCGGGGAGATGTGGGATTGATGCGCACTCAGCGACCTCTCTGATTGGGGTTAACAGCAGCCTCATTTGCATGAGGAGACGGGGCTTTCATTAGCTACAGTAGCAAGACCTCAGGTGCACAACACGCATACCTGCACACATGACCACACAGTACACACAACGCACACGCACATGCTGTGAGGGTAAATTATTTAACCTTTCAGAGACAAGATTGTCTGTGTGTGTGCGTGTGTGTGTGTGTGTGTGTGTGTGTGTGTGTGTGTGTGTGTGTGTGTGTGTGTGTGTGTGTGTGTGTGTGTGTGTGTGTGTGTGTGTGTGTGTGTGTGTGTGTGTGTGTGTGTGTGAAAATATCATCACGTTTGTCATGATGGCTCAACTTTTGCAGGGAAAAATATACCCAAAAAGTTTGAATATATAAATTCATTTTTGTTTTTTAGGACTGCAGTTCCAGGTAGCAACAACAGTCACTGGAGACTTTCTCACTAAAATGTGTGCATAAGTAGTTTGAGAGGAAAGTGATAGTGAAGGTGCAGCGTGGCAACATTAAAAAAAAAACCTTTTCTGTTGTGTCGTCCACCTCAGAAGCAATGAATACAAATGATTCCCAGCTTTAATGATGAGTGGATTTATGCTCTCACTCAGAAGTTCATTTTGGTCACATGTTTCAAGTCAGTGTAACCACAAAAAACTTGAATGTGATGCAAAGTAAGTTTTTGATGGGAAAAACCCAGTGCTACATCAAATTGTGTAATAGGTACGTTGGTCCACAATGCAAAATGTATTAGTTTCACAATAAAAGTTCACAAACTGTGAGATGCATAACT
The DNA here is from genome assembly GCF_029030835.1 of Brachyistius frenatus. Lineage (NCBI taxonomy): Eukaryota > Metazoa > Chordata > Actinopteri > Embiotocidae > Brachyistius > Brachyistius frenatus. Next base: position 1,810,688 of record NW_027210631.1, read on the forward strand.
CTGAATCACGCAAGGCCTCCTAATTCTTATGGCAAAACGAGGTAAACCTCATTTAACGTTTGCTTATACTGCTGACCCCACAGTCGTTGGGACCCTACTGCATATAAAAATGGAGGTAGCCTCCATGATGTCACTCAGTTTTTCTGAAGAGCAGTTTTGAAGCTCAGTTCCAGGTCACTCTGGCCATCACTATCTAGGCAGCACTGGCTCTGCCTTACTTCCTGGGTAATCAAATGGGCAAAGAGGTGCAGCTAAGGTGGACCAAACAAAGCCTGGTCGCTTAAACCTGCCAGCCATCTCCAGCCAACTGTGACGTCTCCCACCCAGGCAGCCACGTCCTGAATTATGCATAACTTTAAGCCTGAATATAATTCAAATGGGTGACTTTTATAAAAATGCACACTCTGTACATTTTTATGAACAGAAAAATGAACTGTAGAGCATTTTGTACCAGGCTATAAACCTGTTTATCTCTTCTGTAAAGATGGGTATTTTAACATGGGGGGGTGTGGGGTGACTCGCTTTGGAGCCAGCCCCAAGTGGCCATTCGAGGAACTGCAGGTTTTGGCACTTCCTGCTGGCTTCGTCTTTGAGCCGTCTTGGAAACCCTTTGAATATTTTTTCAAGACACAATGGTTTTTGATTTATATGAGAATAAAAATTTAAAAAAATAGAAATGGAGTTTCTTGGAGACAGTTTTGGCAACGACTTACTACGCCAAATGTTCCTCTTTAACATCTCCCAGCAGCATTTAGCAGAAGCAATTCCAGTGAGCACCCGTGAGAAAAATAAGCCAGGACAAACTGTTTTTCTGTTCTACCTTTACCAGAAGGGGCCCTTGCAGGTTTTGTTTTGGCACTGAAAAGAGCTGATATTCTGGCAGCGAGAAACTATCGCCTGTTTAATTCACCATTTAAAAAGTTCCTTCACATGACACTCGCACGTACAGAAAAGGCAACGCCGACAACATACAGCTGACGACAGGCTCTGTGTAGATCTGCAACAGAATAGAGTCACGCTACAAAGTGGACACTTCACTCAGTGACACCTAGAAATGCTCTCGCGCGCACACACACACACACACACACACACACACACACACACACACACACACACACATTGTCACACACTGTGTCCTGCGCTGTCATGTATAATTCAGCGTGTGGCCGGGTGGGCAGATGCCTCATCCCCAGGGGGTCCCATCATGCCTTTGCTCGGATGAAACATTTAACAGCACAGGACAAAATGGAACACGGTCAATGAATAAACAGGAAAGGTTTCTCTAAGAACACACACAGAGCGGTCACACACACGCGCACACACGCACACACGCACACACACACACACACACACACACACACACACACACACACACACACACACACACACACACACACACACACACACACACACAATACTCATAGGCATCGCACGGTGGCTTTAAAATACTCATTACATTATGTCCACACACCCACAGCTTTAAGGTTTGAAAGGAGAAACTATTTTAATAAGTATTTTTAACTACATGATGTACCTTTTGGCTCTCCTTGCGTGTAACACTTTTTATCGTCATGACCTCCAAACCCTGCCGCACACTCACTTTCACAGACACACACACACGTACACACATGGGCCGACAGAAACGGTGGTTCTCCTTTTAAGGCAGGGATGTCTTACTGAAAACAAATGGCCACTTGGCTGCAGATGCACACACACTCACTCACGCACCACACACACACACACACACACACACACACACACACACGTGCACAAGTAGTGCAAGTAAAGGGTCATTAAATGAGTCACCGAGCAACAGTAACAGTGCTCTTTACAGCAGCTTAAGTGAATATCTGCAGAGAAATGACAATATGGACACACAATATCGATATCGTGTAGCATATTCAGCACATGATGGGACAAAGAATAGGAAGCGCTGCCTGTGTGTGTGTGTGTGTGTGTGTGTGTGTGTGTGTGTGTGTGTGTGTGTGTGTGTGTGTGTGTGTGTGTGTGTGTGTGTGTGTGTGTGTGTGTGTGTGTGTGCTTCTGAATGTGTGTGTGAATGTGTGCCAGGGCTTGATGGAGCTAAGAGGAAGAAGTCTGTAAGTGTGAGCAGATGTTGGTGCTTTGAATGTGTGTGTGTGTGTGTGTGTGTGTGTGTGTGTGTGTGTGTGTGTGTGTGTGTGTGTGTGTGTGTGTGTGTGTGTGTGTGTGTGTGTGTGTGTGTGTGTGTGTGTGTGAGTGAGTGAGAGCCTAAGAAGGCCTGGGTTGTAGACTGTGAATATTAATGTGTTATAACCTTGACGCGGGCGGAGCAGGCGGTGCCGGAGCGGAGCCTCCTCTGATGACATCAGACAGGGACTCCTACCTGATGTAACACACTGAGGCATGACTCCTCGCCACACCTCCTTCCTCCTCTCCTTCCCCCCGTTTCTATTATTCTGAGAGTTTTCTTTCAGGACATAATCCACATCCTCCACCCTTCTTCTTTAATCAACTCTCTTCTTCTTAAATCTGCTTCTTCACCTCTGTCACCTGCTCCTCTTCTCCCTCACATCTCGCCATCTGTGTCCTCCTCTGTTGTGTACTTCACCCCCTCCTCCCTTTCTCCTTGTATATATTATGACTTTGTCTCCTCACACCTCCTCCACCTCTCCTCCTTTTCAGTGTATTTTCCCACTTCCCTTCCTCACCTCCCGACGCTGCCTCCTCACGCACATCCTCCACCCTTTCTCTTCTCCCGACCTGGCCTCCTTGTGCCTCGTCCTCCACCCTTCTCCTCCATCTCGCTCTTCTCTTGCCCTCAGCTCTCCTTTCTTCAACCTTTGTCCACCTCCCTCTCCTCTCCTGTCTCCTTTCTGGAATACATGTCTCAGCCCTTGTCCTCCTGTCCTCTCCTCCATCACCTTTCACCACTTTTCTTTTCACTCCTCCTTTTAACCAACCTTGTTTCCTCAAACCTCGTCTCCTCTGTCTCTCCCTCGTTTCTCCTCTCTTTTCACCATCACCTCCTCTAAACTTGTCCTCAACTCGTCCATATTGGTTCCCCCTCACCCTCTTTCACCTCTCCTCCATTCTCCAACCATCTCCTTCCCTCTCTTCTATCCTCAAGTCCTTCACCTATCCTCCTCCATCTCCATCCCCTCTGATCTCTTCTGCCTCCATGCTGTCCTGTGCAACTCCTTACTCTTTTTTTCCCCTCCTTCCTTTATTTAATCTAGCCCTGTCTCCACATATCTCATGCCCTCCACTCTTCTCCTCTACTTTCTTTTTCTCCCACTGCCTTCCTTTGTCCTCAGCTCCTTCTTCGAATTTTCTCCACCTTCATTTCCTACTTCTTCCCTCCCCTTTCCACGCAACATCCCACCACCTCTCTCCTCTCGTGTCCTACTCTCACCCTTCTTTCCTTTAATGTAACCTTGTCTCCTCGATTTGCTTGTACCCTTATATGTCTTACATCCTTCACCCCTGCTGTTATTTTGACTGTCCTCCTCCAAAAAGTGACCCCATACATTTTGTGCCAGTACCGTATTACAACCTCCAGCTATGTTTTTAAGTTAAGTGACCTCTCGTGATCGTATCGATAATGACAATCTGGCGTCCCAGAGAAGTGACACAGTTCACATCAAGTCTGTTTAATGTGACTTTTTCCTTGTTAGGAGGAAGCAGGTTCGGTGGATGGTTCGATACATCAGGCAAGGACAGGTGCAAGAGAAGACAGTTGTCTTCCTGTTTCAAACCAACGACTTGGGAACTTTTTTTTTTTTTTTTTTTTTTAAATCGCATTTACTGTTGCCATGGCGACAAACACTGTATAACACTGGGTGCAGCAGAACGCTGTTCGCTTCCCGTTTCCGATCACAAGTCCGGACAGTTATTTAAAATCCCCCTTTTACTGTTGCCATGACGATGAAGGCCACGTAACTTTGACGCACAATGTGAGTCAAATCCTCATTATACCGTTATCTTCCCAAAACCTGAACAAAGTGGTTGTTGCACCAAAGCCTGGGGGCACTAATTTAGGAAACACTCCTGCGGGTCGTATTTGAGGGTAGATACAAGCATCTCAGGTCTTATGGGTTGGAGGACTTGTTGTTTCGCCCTCACCTCGGCTCTCCCTCTCTCTTTTCCACTTCTAAACTTGCCTCTGCTTGCATATCTTTTCCTTTTCTTCATCCCAACTTTGTCTGCTCATACCTCCGGTCCTCCTCCGGTCCTCCGGCCCTCCTCCCACCCCCTCTCGTCCTCTCCTCTGCCCTTGTCCAGCATTATTGTCATTCTCCTCCCATTCTTTTTCCCTTCTTTGTGACCATATGTGATTCTGGCTGCACTACTAAACTCTCTCTCTCTCTTTCTGTCTCACTGTCTCTCCAGTCTCTCTCTCCTTCTCCTCCACCCCTCCTCTCTCTCTCTCTCTCTCTCTCCCTCTCCCTTTCAGCTCACTGCCAGGCTACCACAGCCCAAACTGTTCAGCTGCAACTGTTCCAAGCCCAATAATTACAGCTTGTCAGAAAGAATTAATTTTCTCATTTCTCATAAAGACGTGTAAAAAATTACCATGTTATTATAACGCTGCCACTCTCTTGAGGCACCAACGAAAACCAAATTTAATTTAGGAAATTCTTCCCTCGCACATTAAATTAAACACATAAATAAGAGTTTAGAAATTGGGGGGAGGTTGTCGGGTGGGGGAGCATATGTTCGTTAGGCCGGCCCCAGCTTTGGGTAATGGCCGTCGTAATGTTTTGATGGGCTCGGCTATTGGTAAGCACCAATACATTTGCATGATCACCATCGCGGCAGGCAAGCGAGCTGCCAATTAGCTCTCATACAGCTCTGGACAGTGCTGGGAGAGAGAGGACAGGGGATCTATTTGGCATAGGAAATACACAGCAAGATATGGAACAGAGCTAATTAACAACCACGTATGGAGAAGAGCATATTTACTGCAGGGAAATGCGCTGAGGGACGTGTGGCTTTTCATGGAGGATAATATCTGTTTCAATATCTGTTAAAGAAACACTAATGACTTTAAGGAGAGTCAGACTTTCAGTTCAGTGGTGCAAATCCCCCCAAAATGGCAGCAGACCATGCAAGGAGATGCAATAAAATCTATTGAATGGAGTTATTTTGACTTGGTTACAATTCTATTAATACTGTTTTTGCTTTCACTTGGTCTGTGGTAAATATATTCACAGTTAAGCACTCTTATCCAGAGCATCACCGCACCAACCCTATGATTTGCAAACAACCACTTCAGCTATATTTTGTCATTATAGCTTACATTTTTTACCTAATAATTGATGTTTTTGGTACAGTATTTTTGTTGTTGTTTTTGTTTTGTTAGCAGGATTATGGCCCTATTTTCAGGAAACTTGGTGGAGGAATGTAAAATAGGCCAAAAAAAGAACCCATTCATTTTTGAATGAATTACTTTTCACTGTCATTGAAAACATTGTGTGGCCTTCTAAATATCATGCATAGGAATGCAACCAGGTGGGTTTTGTTAGACACTCATGGGGTTGTACACCGTGAATTCATACCTAAGGGTCAGAATATGAACACTGAGTTTCAACTGTGATGTTCTGAGGCATTTGAGGGAAACCATTTGGTACAGATGACCAAAATTGTGTCGCTGTGGTACTTTGGTTCTCCAACATGACTTTGTGTTAGTTCACAACGTGATGAAAATGTACAAGTTTCTCTTCAACATCCCTCCATCACTCCCCTTCCTCGCTGCATTTGGCTGTGTTGGCCCTACACATATACAAGGGTCTATGTTACAGATTTCCAAAGTTTGACAGAAAATTTGATGTGCGCCTTCTGTTTAAGCTTTTAAAGTCAATGATAAACTTGCAAATGCGCTTGTACGACTGGTCACAGAAGCACGCGTAAAACGGGTGCTGAAGTTGATCAAGCTGCTTATCTTGAAATATTTACTCACAAAGGTTATTGGCTCCCCCTGCTCTGTGCACATCACGGTGGTGCGCTACATTTGTGTCCAGCAGGAACAGTCTCGAAACTTTTTGATCACACGTCTCTTTCATCTTCAGTTTTTGTGCAAGGTAGCCATGTACAGCTGTTGTTTTGGTACTACCACCCAGTAAATGATCAGAATTTGAAATATTACAATTATTGATGGCAATAATTGACTGTTTTAGTATTATCTAAATACTAAAACATATTAATAGTATACTATACTATTATTATTAGATTCTTTCACATTAATGAGCAGAGTGCTAGACTTTGTAATCCAAACGTTTGGGAGCCAAACGGGACAAAGTTTTAGAAAAGGCAAATGTGGAGGCTTTTTTTTTTTTTAGAAACAGATTACAATTCTAACATTGTTTAGCAAAATACAGACATGTAAGAGTGATGTCGTCCGTTATAAAAGTGTGATGAAACTGATGTGGAACACCAACCATTCTCACTGTGACGGGGAACTCCCACAATGACACAAACTCGCCACAAAGTGTCCCCTCCAACTACATTGCGCAGTGAAGATGGACTTTCCCTGCCTGCAGCACAGGGCACACACACACACACACACACACACACACACACACACACACACACACACACACACACACACACACACACACACACACACACACACACACACACACACACACACACACACACACACACACACAAAGAGGTCACCCCTGGTTGATACACACGCAGTGGGCAGAGTCATGGCTGATCTGACAAGGGCGTGACACACACACACACACACACACACACACACACACACACACACACACACACACACACACACACACACACACACACACACACACACACACACACACACACACACACACACACACACACACACACACACACACACACACACACACACACACACACACCGCAGTCAGTGTAAGCAGTGCCAGCTAAAACTCCTCAGCAGAGCAGCGATGGGGGCGCAATCTGTTATCATGACACTGCCTTGACACACACTGTCTGGACTTCTTCACACACATAAACACAGGCAGACACAAACACACACACATACAAAGAGCAAGCAAGACACTATCACTCTATTTCATGGTCATTTGTCTTATATCTGGTTTTGTTATCACTGTCCTGCTCTGACTCCAGGCCCTGTGCTCCGTACAGCACCAATCCACCGCTTTTTGTCATCACAGCCGAGTGCGCCGCACAACAAATCTCCCCCGATTGTGTCACAACATTTAGAGAAACCCACCAGTCAAATTCATTTCTTAGCAAAGTTTTTAGATCAGTAGTCAAAGTTCCCAAACATAAAAAACACATGACTGCAGAATATTAAGGCTGCTGCAGTTAACAGGCCCTCGAGTCTGACAACAGGCCTGAGATGGGCTGCTGGTAAACTCAGTGTAAACTCAGAAATATTCTGAAGATGTTTGGTACATTGAGTTTACCAGTTTCTGGTCACGCTATACGTAAAGGCAAACACCATTTTGTTATAAACTCCATTTTGTAATAAATGATTCTCATATTCAAATCCAGTAATGACAATACACAGTCTAGCATCCACTTAACTCAGCTGTCCTGTCGACTGGATTTAATCCCGGCATGTCAAATACTGCCGTTTTTTTTTTTTTTGTTTTTTTTAATCAGGCAAGCGTCTCACAAAACCAAAGTGGTTAGGTGTTGGAAAATATCATGGTTTGGGTTAAAATAAGTTATTCTAAATATGTTACGTAAATTAGATATATTTTGTTTCATGTGTAAGTCTTGTGTTCCATTCAACCTCCTCCCTAAATGGACTTGGACATTGTCACTTTATTCTCGGTCACATGACCTCCTTCTTTGGCACGGGTCATCCCGACGCAGACGCCAAAGGGAACCTTGTGCAGATCTCTGTCACACCTATGGCTTTGAAAAAACTGCTCGACGAGAGAGTTGGAGTTACAAAGAAAGCACATGAATTTCACGTGCAAAAACTCGTGACCACATCAACATGTATTTTGCTCATGTGATACGTGATTTTGAAACATTTTCACGTAGATTCACATTTTCCACATATTTTTCCGGTGTTATCATAAGTTGCAACATGCGGTAAAAATGTGTCATACGTGTGATCACGTGTCCAATGTGGAAAACATGTGTTTTTTTTATCTGTGGGTAAATCAAACTGGTTTCAGGTGCGATGCTTCTTTTAAATGCAAAAACACCTGCAACATGTTCATAAGCTGAGTTCTTTCAAACCCTTTAGAGACTTAAAGGCTTCCTTATCTAATGTTTTTTTTTTTTTGTGTAACTGCTTTTGACAATTCACGGGGTTATTTGGCCTTAACTGTGTTGTGCCTGCATGCTGGCTGACTGCTTGTCGGGTTGAAAATGTTTGATTATGAATGTGTCATGTTGTCAGGTTTATTTGGATATAGAGATCTCAATGTTAAAGTGACATCCTGATTGAATAAAGTTTATCAGCTGTGCTTCCCTTCACACTGTATTTTGAATCTGTTGTGGTTATGACAAGTTATTTTGAATGGGTGAGAATAGAAATTATTCTTTCATCTCAACACTTTTCCATGACGAATTTGAATGTTTCAACATTACTTTGTAAATTTCCAAGAAAGTTTTGCAGCAGCTCATGAGAACATCCATAAACTTGTTGTGGCATATAAAGCAACAGAGTGACACGTGTGTGAACATGCAGTAACAACAAAACAGGCATCCAGTTGAAGGTCTTACCAGTTACTTGAGGAACAACCCGGAGAGACAACTGTCCGGAGGTAATCAGCTGCACTGTCCACTGAGCCCCTTCACTCCTGGACACAAAGAAGAACAAACGACAGCTAATGAATAAAACAATATTTATGTCATCTACATTGAGATATGCAAAGGTGCATCCCTGTGGTGTTAGAAATTTCAAGTCTGAGATAGATTGCAAAAGGCCGAAGAAAGACGAAAGGAAGAATGAAAAGAGGTGAGGAGCAAGCTGAAAAATAACAGGAAACGAGGTGCGATCAAAAAGTTCAGCGACTGTTCCTGTCACACACACAAACAGAACGCAGCACAGTGACTCACATTCAGCAGGGGAAAGCAATAACTTGAGTGAGTGAGTACTTCAAGTTCTTTCACTTGATCTGCGACCAGTGGTACGAGCACATTTGCGATTTCACCATGGATCAGGAACTTGAGCAGAGAGTTTACATCAAACGGTGTGTCAAACTTGTGAAATCTGCAAAGGACAGCTTCAAAAAGCTTACAGCAATGAAGCAATGAGCCGGGTGAGGTGTTGTGAGAGGCATTTGTGTTTCAAGAGGGGCAAACGTCACTGTTCAAGACGGAAAAAAGGTGTGTCAGGTGCACAATGGTTGTGCACTTTGAATTTGATCCCGTTACTGTGCTGTTCTCCGTCTGTGTGCAACAGGAACAGTCTCTGAACTTTTTGATCGTACTTTATAAATAATTTACCTCTAAGGCAGAGGACATGTTTATTGTATTAGAATATACATGCACATTCTACGTTGTTTTCATGGTCATTTACATTACCGCCACCCTGACTTTAGTCGTCATCATCAAACTTTTACTTCAGTGAGTAACAAACTGGCAGGCCTCTATTTTATATATCTGTCGGATTCAGTGAGAAATAAAGAGTAAAACTAAGAAGGAGAAAAGCTGAGGGTGGTAAAGTAACTAATTCCTGCTTTGAGAACCTTTCCTCTCTTCCTTGCTTCACTCCTCGTCCCTTGGCTCTCCCTGACCCTCCCCCTCTTGCTCCCTACATTCCTCCCTCCCTCACCCCCTTGGTACCAGAACTCTTCCATCTATAAATATCAACAAGAGAGTCTATAGAACTACATGCACACATACTATGAACACGCACGCGCACACACACACACACACACACACACACACACACACACACACACACACACACACACACACACACACACACACACACACACACACACACACACACACACACACACACACACACCGGTCTAGACCAATGAGCACAGTGGCATATTGTGCCAGCCAAGCCAATACACACTTCCACGGCCATTACTCCCCATGGAAACAGGCGAGCGTGTTCGCACACACATGTGATGTTGACGTCGTACTGCACAGTGGCTGCCTTAGACAATAAGCTATTTCAGGGCCAAATCGCTGACAAAAATCCATTTTTCCACCCCACTAAAAAAGATCAGGAATGAGGGAGGGAGAAAGAGCAGGATGGAGAGAAAAGCTGAAATCAAATAAACAGTGGCGTACATCTCTCTTAAGCTGGATTTATCTCTGTATTTTGTCATCATTCTAATTTATTCCCCAACCTGCTTACAATTACTGCCTTTTCAAAACTCATATCGCCGGCTTGTTGTTGTTCTCAGAGAGATTGCGTGGTAGCTTCAAAATGAATGAGCGGGGGACTTGCATAAGGTGGAAAAGCTCCTAGTGTACTTTTGTAGATTATCCACTTGATACCGATTCATTTTCTCCCTCTCTTGTCACAGTTTTGTAAAGGAGGAGATGTAGGACATACATGCACGCACACACACACACACACACACACACACACACACACACACACACACACACACACACACACACACACACACACACACACACACACACACACACACACACACACACACACACACACACACACACACACGCACACACACACACACACACACACACACACACAGTACTGTAGACTGTAGAGGAAGGGAGTGGGCTCATCATCTTTAGTTGTGATTACAACACTTGGCAAGCGCTCCCCTGCCTGTTTGCCTGCCTATTGCCTTACAAATGGATTAGTAAGCCCTGTTCCATTTGTGTGTGTAGCTTCTCTGAGATTTAGGCTGACTTACAAATAACACCAATCACATTTGGGAGCAGCCGTTGTGTAGTCTTTTCCGGGGGAATAATATTGAACGATGTGATTTGGGGACAACACTTTGGTACTGCTTGTATACACTTAGTTTGGAAAACCCCAGGAGTGAAGAATTTAAAACACATTTTTGTACATGTTTCATAATAAGGAGTCTGCCTTAAATTTTTGGAGTCAGTCAGCGGTTAATCCACCGGAGGCCTGCTCGCTCATCCTCTGGTTTACATGTAATACAAAAGGGGGACAACTCTGATGTAAGGGAGATAGAGAGAGGCTGGGATTCAAATACACATAATTCACAGTGAAGCTTCATTGTGAAACATGATGTGTGTTTTATAAGGGACAAAAAGACATTTTTGACACCATTGTGTCTTGAGTTTATGTCTTGAACATATTATCTGGTCCCAAAAGGGGATCCGAGATTTGAAGCTAGAATACATTTTAAAGTCAAATCTGCATGTGACTGGGCCTCTCAAGTGTGTGTTGGTTTGTTTTTTATATGTCAAAGAGTGTGTAAATGCTTCTCTGTATGAGTATGTGAGGTACCAAAAGCGAGGATGGTTGGAGTGAAACAAGACTAGGTCAAAACCTAGCATATGGCTGGAATCTGTATAAAACGCTAGAGAGCTTTTAAGTTGAAATAAGGGCTTTTAATTTGAAAACTGAGCCACGCAGCATTTGGCCAACCAGTGATATAACTTCGTTATTCAGTTACCTAGTGACACAGGTTCAGCTGTCTATGTCTTGGGTATTAACTTGGGCTTTGGCCCCATTTACACTTATCATTTAATGCAACTTATGTCTGGATAAAACCCTGATGACTAGAGCTTCAGCCAGAAACTGCAGTAGGAGGCAAACTTATGCACCTCAGCAGTTTGGTTACAATTAGTCTCACATAGACAGACCAAATTCGACCATGGTGCCAGTAGTGGAGAATGGTCAGGCTGCACTCATATGTCATTGTGAATATTGGGGGAAAAAAACTCTGGCTTCTTTATATTTCTTTAAACCAATCACAAGTGAGCGTATTGGCCAGTGCTAAGTCCAGGATGTAGCGACGGTGTCTTTGAAAAATTGTCTCGCGGAGGAACTTGTTTTAGTGGAACATTGGCACCCGGGGAGACGAGACCTGGTATTAAAATAGGTAAACCCTTGCAAAAGATGGTAATCTTGTTTTTGTTTAGGTTGTTCTTGTTCAACATATTTAGTTGTTTGAGGATTCATTGGGAGGTACACAATGTTCTACTTTTTCAATGCACTATCAGAGGTGTTGTTTCAGCTCTTTGGTATGTCTGGAGGCCTCCACTTTCTATTCAGAGCATGGAAATTCTTCGCCTTTTATATGCCATGTGACCCTAAGTAGGAATACAAAAACTATGATGAAAACATATTGATATAATGTAATTGCACGCTGAACAATGTCTCTGGAAATGATATGCTTTTGATGAATTCATACCTTTCTGACTGTGCTTGGCACCGAAGAGTGGATTCAGGTCAGTTTATCTGTCAACAGCGAGTCACTAACTGCCCGTGAGCCAGTTACCAAACCTCATCATATATGTGGTTTTAGTCCAAGATCGCCACAGAGTGTTTTAAGTGCTTTGCTCCAAAGCAACTTCCTGGTCACTAACTCTCCTGCATAATTAAGGCATTACAGAAATGAGAGCAGTAATTTTCTGAGGAGAACAAGAAGTGTTTAGTAGTATCTGGGAAGTGTGTGTGTGTGTGTGTGTGTGTGTGTGTGTGTGTGTGTGTGTGTGTGTGTGTGTGTGTGTGTGTGTGTGTGTGTGTGTGTGTGTGTGTGTGTGTGTGTGTGTTCCTGGGTGTGTACACATAGTGCTTCTGTCGACCCGCGAGTACAGTTTGTGTGAATAAAGCTCTAAGCTGAGCTTCCATTAAGCCCCTTTCAACACAATGCCTTTCTCTCTCAGAAACTCTGTCTGATGGAAATCTGCTTTTGTTGCTGCAGTTCAATGTCCCTGCTATCTCCTGACGGAAGGAGAGAGAAAAGAAGGTCTGAATGGGCCTCTATAGTTTTATGTTCCAGACAGTTCACACACACACACACACACACACACACACACACACACACACACACACACACACACACACACACACACACACACACACACACACACACACACACACACACACACACACACACACACACACACACACACACACACAAGCAGCACGCACACACTCACGCACACTTGCCAAATCACACACAGTCCTTGCTCCTCTACAATAAAATCAATGCTCTCAGTTTTCCTCTCTGTGCACAGCATCTCACAGTGCCAAAGGCTTCTTGTGATCAAACACCACATCATGTTCTGCAACTTCTGATACTGATGCTAACACAGTGCTGCTTTTGTAGTCTGGTGTTGCTGTTCGTTCACATTGTGCTCCGTCGCAATAAAGGACGATATGTTTGATGGATGTTTTCATTGTGTTTTCTCTGTTTGATGGAAAATTCTTCTTCCGTTTTTTTTTTTTGTTGTTGTTGTTTTTTTTGTTCCTGATTCTCAACCACAGTATTTGCAGTGCGCCTACCTTTTCAGAGTGTTGGTTAAAATAACATCTAAGACAGCTTTAATTTAACAAAAGGATGGAAAAAATAAAAATAAAAACCTGGCAAAAAATAGAAAGATGCCTTGACCTCAGTGGTTTTAAATCCAAAATTACATATTCAGTTTTTAACATGTTTAACCCTGTTTTTGTAATTAGAATATTAAGCTGCAAGACAATCAACAAAACTGATCACATTTAGCCCCAGATTTTGACTCCCTATTGTGTTTGAAGGGCATGTTTTTGTGTGTCAGGGTTTTGAGGGTGACACAAGTGGTAGGAACGTGATGTTGCCACATCACCAGCCAAGTAGGTGCACAAGTAGTTAAAAAAACACAAGAAGGAAAAAAAAATTGCTGAAAAACTGGAAGACTCTTCCTATTTTGTCCTCCAGGTTCTGGTGCAGCATCTTCATCAGAAAAAGAGTTAGACACAAAGTATGCTCCACCTCCAACCCAGAAGTTTCAAAGTACCATAAATGACAAATATGACAATATAATATTAATTATGGTTGAGTATTTAAACCTTCAATATTGGTTTTAATCTATTATTTTTGTTTTACTTTGAAACTTCTCTTCTTCTGATAAGGATTCAGCTTTTTGTAAAAGTCTGGATTTTTTTTTTTTACAGACTCTATAAATAACTCTGATGAAGACTGCCTCAAAACGCGCTGGTGAACCAAAAGAAGATTCTTCTCGTTAGTCAGCTCGTGTTGCTGAGTTGGGTTACACAAGTGAACATATGTTAGGAAATATGTTTGGTTTCAGCAGGAGCGCTGCGCCGCTGCTCCCAGGGTTACCGTGGGATCAGGAGTGTCCGAGGACATAAAGCCTGATTGTTGGGAAAGATAAAGACCGCTAACAGAGTGGCCGGAGAGGGGGGGGACCACAGGACCTTCCCGCCAAGGGCTGCCACACACACACACACACACACACACACACACACACACACACACAAAGATATGAACACATCGAGAAGTCAAGGAATCCAAACAAAGCCTTCTGCATTATTTACAGTCGTCGTGTTCACTTTCTACAGTAGTTTTATATTGAATAACACAATATAAATACACAGTGTTTCAGTGGGGTTTCGGCATTATGATGGAGGGGAGATCGTAGCACTGTTGGCTGGTTATATAACGAGACTGTTTGGACATGCTGATTGTCTCAGACAGTGGTAGTCAGATAAAGACAGAGAGAGAGTGGGCGAGAAACATTCAGATAGATAGAAAGTCATTAAAGTGACAAATACAGTCTTTTAAATGAAGGTGTGTTTCAAATGTAAACATTAACACTTAGAGATGGGAGTCTACTCACTGCTATTGTATTGGTCTGTGTTAGATTGTCCAGGTAACAAATACACTGTTGGCTCAGTGCACATGCATTTGTCTGGCTAACTCTGACCAGCTGCATGCAATCTGCAGAGACGCTGTCACACACAACTAATAAACCTCAGGGAGAGGAGGAGGAGGCGCGGCACACGCACGCACACACGTATATTAACTGTAGCGCATACATAGACTCATAGAAGACAGTACCCGGGACATGAGGAAACTCAAAATGAAAATAAGTTAATGAGCACACACAAACACAGACAGTGACCTCCGTTGCCGAGTGACTCAAAGCATCTGACTGGGCTAAATGTGAGGGACTCGATTGAATTATAGACAGGATACAATGGAGACAGATGGGGGGAATTTTGGCCTGTAACCCTACATAACTATTGTGTCCACCTGCATGTCACCAGGGCCAAAAACACTAGTGGAGGAATGACCGCCGGCCACGGAGCAAACATCAAACGATTCTTGGAAGTTTGGTGTGATTTTCTGGTAAAAAGAATAACACATAACCCAATAACAAACATAATTTAGTCCAAAATCAATTTCAATTTTAAAGAGTCAGTTCTCATGACATATTTGCCCACATATCTCAATATTGTTATCTAGCCAAACAGCTGCATGGAATGTTTTTTTGGTGGTTTTTTTTAAAGTAGTTTTTATTAAATCTGAGGTCTCCAATGTTTTTCTGAAAGACCAGCACACTGATTTATGAAGGACACGGTGCCAATGAAGCATGTAATACACCCACCAGTCCACTAAAGGATACCATGGCAGTGTCACGCTATGCCTCGCGTGGGCGTGAAAAGTACGACCAAGGCCAGAGATGGAGGTCATGTGAGAGAGGCCATGTGATGAAGTACATAGAGTGTCACAGGCCAAGCAGGGAGGTTTCACCCACGAGACTAGGGCTCAAGGCCTTCAGAAAACGACATGGATTTCTTTACAGTGACGTAAGTTACGCACAAAATTTAACGTATTTAACGCTACTTACATAAAAGTACTTCTTCTAATCCAAACCACGATATTTTCCTAAATCTAGCCAAGTACTTTTTGAGTCCAACTTAAAAAAAAAAGTAGGTTTTTCCAAGACCTAATCACGTGGTTTTTGGTAGCTAACTTTAAGGAACCTTATCTTTCACATCTTTTTGAGTCAAAACGTGACAATTTATGTATTCTATTAAGGACTGACGAGTGTATTACATGCTTTGGAGTGATACAAGGATGAGTGCTCAGTTTTTCATTTTTCATTTTCCAAGTCTTTGAGCACTGCAATTTCAAATCTAGTCACCTCCATAGTCTTTGAGGTTTGGAGCGGAAATCTTAGAAGCGTATGTAAAACCTGAGCACATAAAAATGAAAACTATCTGCATGGCTACATATCTGTAGAAGAAAAATGTGTCTCTTTACTATCAGGATCCACTGACCCTATAAAGGCCTCTAACCAAAGAGTGACACCAGAAATGACTGCAATGCACTTTACAGAGATTGTGTGTGTGTGTGTGTGTGTGTGTGTGTGTGTGTGTGTGTGTGTGTGTGTGTGTGTGTGTGTGTGTGTGTGTGTGTGTGTGTGTGTGTGTGTGTGTGTGTGTGTGTGTGTGTGTGTGCGCGCAGCAGCAGTTGTAGCATCTGCGAGGGTTACAAAGTTGAAGTCCAATCTTGTTTTATCAAATTAATAGTGGCCTTCTCAGCATGCCTCCATGCGCGCGCACACACACACACACTGCATCTTTATCACTTAATCATGTTATTCACGGTCAGCCGCAGTACAACACACACCGAAAATATGCACCAACTCCATGACACTATCACAAAGTGTTGATACAGAACTCACACACTCCACATTAGGGTGCAAAATATACGTATGTATGTCCATGCGAGTAGAGACGCGCGCGCACACACACACACACACACACACACACACACACACACACACACACACACACACACACACACACACACACACACACACACACACACACACACACACACACACACACACACACACACACACACACATATATTGTGTGACAAAGTTAAAAGCTAAAGATCAAATATGTCATTGAGGAGAATCTCTTCAAGCTTCGGTTGCAGTCACTCAAAGCCGAATAAAAACCATTATGTTAGTCTATAAATGCACATGGAAATTAAGTTACTTTTCACAAATGATTTCTTAAAGATACAATTCACTATTCAAACATGTTAACAGTAAAGGGCTTGCATTGTGCTATACAATGTTCCATCCTCAATTCAATCCATGTGGAAAACAGCATAGCCACAGCAAATTTCATTTATTTCTTCGTTCATTTAAAATGGATTATGGCTATAATGCTGCATTCTGTAAATTGTAATGTTAACAATAATAAAATGCACTTCATTATATTCCATGGGCAAATTGATGCCCTAGAGCACATTATATGTAATGAAGGCTGGTCTAATATTATACAGACAATGCAGCATTGGGTCCAAAGATGTCATTCTGAACCACAACTTATTGGAACAAATGTGCTTTGCAATTATGCATCGGTGACATCAGGGTTTTGTATTGTTGTATTGACAAGGACGCATCCCAGTGCCTTGACCCCTTCACAGAGCTGGCCAATAGCTATTCAGATCCGACGGTTCCTTTTGAAATACAACATCACTACTTTTTCTTTGCCAAGTCTAAATCAACCTGGGTAATTAGAATTAGAAAACAAGGAAGAATGAGACCTTTTCTGTGCTCGCTTTGTGCGGCAGAATGGGTAGGTTGCATTTCTGATGGATGTCAATAGCAACACAAGAGACGGAGACCTTGTACAGACCTTGAAACAAACATGCAAACATTTTACAGAAGCAAACTCATTTGACAAACACCATACTGACATTATGTCCTGTTCTCTAGGGCTCTCTGAACAAACATGTATATCAGTGTGTTGTCGGCTTCGTCCGGAGCATGGCGAGGTTCGCGCAGGAGACAGTGCGGCCACGGCGGATAAGAAAAACCGGGATCAATGCAGTCATGTAGCATACGTGGAAGCAGTGATTCTCAATTTCTATTGTTCACTCCGTAAATCGAGTTAGTGTGCCATTTTTCAGTGCCGTTTTTCTCTACTTTATCAGGGATTTCACGCACATATTTACTGGGTTTTGAGGTTTTCAGTAAAAATATGCATTTCTCCATCAATTTTGAGCATTATTATTATCCGTGTAGAATTGTCCAAAACTTAGAAAAAACTACAGCAGGTAATAAACAAATAACACCGGGGAATAAATACAACCATTAGATCTGGGTAAAGTCCTTTAGCTTATTTGATGCTCTCGCTAGGTTGTGCCCAAAATGGCTTGCATGATTTACTTAAGCCTTATAATGGTAGAAATAAAACCTTATTTATGAATTTACTGAAGATCATGTAATACAAGCTGTTCTTCACCTCGTGTGTTTCTTTGTCTTAAGTACTGTTCAAACTACAAATAAATGATGAAAATGTGACCACATGAAATGTGAATAGACAAATACTTTGTTGTGTGACTTGCTGGTATCATGACTACATTACGGTCAGGGGACAATAAAGCTTCTCTTTGTACTCAGTCCTTCCAGGAACTTGTAATCAAAATAGTTAACATTAAATCAGAAAAATCTCTGCAATATCTTGCAATTTTCTCAAAATGAATGCAATTTCTCTGTAATAAAGGTTATCAATAGAAGCTCTGCTGAAGGCACTATGGCACAAAGTATGCCACCAAATACCTCCTCATTTACAGTCAGCTCAGCTCTTCAACCTCTTTCTCATCATCAAAACAAACCACATGCTGGTAAAACAGGAAGTGAACAGGTTTGTGGGAAATGTGATCTTCTCATGAGAGTTAAGGCCTTTACATACTCGGGCATTTTATTTTCCTGCACTTAATATGCATGTTAATATATATTTTTGGGGGCCTTTTTGTAATGGATACTTTCACACAGAACGCAAATATTTTGAGGCAAAAAAGCAATGTTTTATTTTTTGATTCTGAGCTTTCAAAACTGCAAATTAAGGCATCAACCAATCACGTTAAGCATTTCTGGTATTGCGGCATCCCGAGTTTCTAAACTCCTCTCTCAGATCAGCTGCCTGAATGTTTGTCCAGCTGCTGTGTCATGAGTGACTAATGTGATCTAGGATACATCACGTTAAAGCATCTCTGTGTCAGTTTAAAAGAAAAAGGAGCGCATGTTCATGACAGCATTATAGTTTGTTTTTTTTAACTACAGAGGTATACTTTAATACCAGCCACGACAATTTTAAAGGTATTTTTGCCATGTGGAGTCCATTACGTTTTCTGAAAAATGAGCTGGTACAAATCTATTGGAATCTTTTTTGAACAACTTTTGCCGGTATGAATAGTTATGAGGCAAAAGATTCACTTATTACATATCACTCTTTCTTTGGGTTGTAGTTTAAAAAAAAATGGAATTTGTTTTACATAGAAATAAAATAAAACATTTTTGAGAGAAGCCACTGCAACATTATAATTTCAATTGCAGCAATCAAAAACTAAAATCCCAGAAGGCCTGTTGAATGCATCATTTGAACAGATGTGAACACTGAGAAGACACCTATGGCTGCAAAGAAAAAAAGCTGGTTCTTTGATATCAAACACTTGAGCGTGGTGAGATTGGTTTGTCAGCTGTTTCATGCCAATGTTAAGAATAAACTCTGAATCTCAGCTTTGAAGGCAACATGGATGACTGCTCAGGAAATAAAATGGAAATGTGAATATTTACATTTCCACAAATCCTGGCAAGCTTCATATGATGCGATCAAAAGTCATAGTACATGGCATACCTTTTTTGGTTTTTTTGTGTGTGTTTTGTGGTTTTTTTTTGTGTTTGTAGCATCATACTTGGTGGTGAGGGAGGGGAGTGGGCGTAGGAGGTTGGGGGACTTCAGCGTCCTTCTAACATGCAATAGGCTGTAAATACTTTAATTTTAGCATTTTTCATGAAAACTGCTATGGTGCATTATTTTCATGGGAAAGTTTCTGTAACAATCAAGCATAGTTTGGAATCAGCACGAGTGTCAAGAAAAGCAGTCAGATTCCAAGGAAAAGCAAGCTTGATAAATTCTGTGCAGCACTTTTGCATGCAAACTAATCATAAGACAAGACCAGTGACTGCAGTCACATTTAAATAGAGCGAACACAGAGCTTTTGTCACGGCCAAAAAGCTGCGAGTTTAATTCGTACAAACCGAGTGACGTTACAGAATCCGCGTCTGAAAAGGGGAATTTCCGTTAATGGCACAGATGTGGCATTAGGTGGTACTGTAGGTGACATCGTGATGGGCAGAGAGGTAGTGAAAGATTAGGAGAAAGGCCAAAGTGGATCACTCAGGCTTGTTTTTCTCCATTCTCTCTCTGCCTCCATCTTTCTCTCTCTCTCTCTCTCTCTCTCTCTCTCTCTCTCTCTCTCTCTGACAGTTGCAGTACCACTAACACCGCCTCCACAATTAGCATCTTCTCATCGACTATACACAAATACACACACACCCAGTATACACACACAGTGTACCCACACACACACACAGAGTACATACACACACACACACGGTGACACCCCAGGGCCCCGCACAACCCAAACAGCATAATTAGACATCCCCTAAACAAAGCACACACACTGTAATTACTCTGTAATGTTACATAGCGCAGGGGACTCAACAAAAGCCATTTTCCCTGGATCAACCAGGAGCATGCACACACATACACACACACACACACACACACACACACACACACACACACACACACACACACACACACACACACACACACACACACACACACACACACACACACACACACACACACACACACACACACACACACACACACACACACACACTATACTCTTGTCCCATTTGTCTGTGACTGTACATTTATATTGATTTCACTGGGCAGAGAATTCCCACTGGCAGTTGTGAGTAGCCGTATGAGTGTGTGTGAGCATATACTCTATCTATAGCTACGCGTGTGTTTCCTTACATATATGTATGTACAGCGTGTGTGTGTGTGTGTGTGTGTGTGTGTGTGTGTGTGTGTGTGTGTGTGTGTGTGTGTGTGTGTGTGTGTGTGTGTGTGTGTGTGTGTGTGTGTGTGTGTGTGTGTGTGTGTGTGTGTGTGTACCTGACCTCGGCAGCACATGAAAAGGCAGAGCAATTGAATTTCTTCATCTTGTGTTTTGTTTAGTCGAGGGAGGAAGGCACGCTTTAAGTATGGAGAGAGGACACACACACACACACACACACACACACACACACACACACACACACACACACACACACACACACACACACACACACACACACACACACACACACACACACACACACACACACACACACACACACTCCTTTCTTCTCCCCCTGTCTTGTTGCATCTCAGTCTCCAGAACGGGACATGACTAATTTCTCCAGACAGAGCGACAGCATAAACACAGGCCCCCAACACTTGTGCTGATACCGTTCTTGACAGGACTCCCCTCAGCTCCAACAATTCGCCACCGCCCCCCAATCTGATCTGTACATAACAGACTCCCCCAGCCCCCAAACACACACACACCCTGTTCCTCCTCCCCCTCTCTCCACCCCTTTTTTCCACCGCTGTGCCCCAGAGTCAGCATAGATATTTCTCTAAGTCCAGTAGAAATAAATTAAATCTCTGTGCCAAACCAAGTAGTGTGAAATCACATTAGATCTTAATCAGGGACTATTGTATTAGACTCCTTGGGATTCTTTTTTTCTTTATTACGGGTGTTAAGTTTCGTTGTAATGAGTTTTATTTCAGAGAGTATGCGTGACCATGGGGAGAATATCAGTGATGACTGTTTGGAAGTGTTTAGCTCGCGGATGGTTGGAACAGGTCGCAGTGTTTCTCATACATAGACTTACTTGGACGTGTCGCCCAGGTTTGACGGCCGCACAAGTATATTTGGTGATCCATTTTAGCAATTTTCATTTATTTATTTTCTTAATCTATCCAAAATTAAATTAAAAGAAAGAAAAGATTGAATGTATAACATATGCATGGGAACTACAGCCGAAGGGAACGTGAAGGGAAGTGACGTGATACAGTGAATTATTGACAGAACAGAAAATTAGGACAAGTATGCAATAAACATTGTTTTGTTTTCTATGACAGATGTGAGTAGTGTGAGCCTCATCTATTGAAAGCGTAAAGAAATGCATACAGAAAAAAATAATGCAGATGCTGTTGAATTTAAGCTGTAATGGAAAAAAAAAAATGTGTGTTGAGTATAAATTTGTTATTATTCACATAAAAGAAGCTTCACAAAAATGCAGCTTGTTTGGGTGGAGCTCAGCTATGTGAATAAATTGTACTAAACATGAGTAGCTAACAGACACTTTCATTTTGTCAAAGTAGCTCTAAGAGGAAAAAAAGGTGGTAGACCGTGTTCCTCTAAGCTCTGTGGGTTTGATACTACAAGGGCACCGATAGAAATAGCAACACGTCTGATTTATTCCAATTCAGAAACTAGTTTTAAATCATGGATTACCTCTTGTAATTCATCTATATGATGATAATTAAAAGATTGTGAGAAAATTAAACCAAAACTTCAAACTTGACATCTGACGTTTGTATAACCAGTTGCTCTTGTATCTCCCCTTGAAAGAGGAACTCGCCATTTAATTCACCTTCTGAAGTTAGTAAATTGCATGGAGCCTAAAGTCACTTTATTGATCTATGGACAAATCCTGGTCCCGGTGTTTATTACAGAAACATGTACCTTTCCCTCAAAAAAAATCTAGTAACAAGGGTTTTAATTAATTTAATACCAGTTTATAATAAGTTGAACTCACAGGATTGTGCTTTAACGAAGAGTTGACATTTGCTTCTCAAATAATTTCACTGTATCGTTTTAGGACAACATTTTAAAGATTTGGACGGGGGCATTTTTCCTTTATTTGATAGCTGCGGTTAAGATAGAAAGGAAACGTGGGACTGAGAGAAAGGAAAAGACATGCAGGAAAGGTTGAGCCGGCTGGCTGGGAGTCACACCGCAGACTTTTCTCTCATGTAGTATGCACCCCAACCACTCGACCATTGGCTTACCGTTGGATATTTCAAAGGTGTTTTCAAAAACACACGGTCGCAAACAAGGAAATGAGCCTGCGGTTTAATTTCTTCACACGGGCTCCTGTCTATTTAGATATAACAGACAAACAAACTAATTGAATTCCTTTTGAACACAGTAATCTGAAATATTCCCTCAAACATCTGTGCAACTGGAACACAAATTCTTATATATGCTCACTCTTTGACTGGAAGAAACTCTTGCAAAATATGTTTTTGTAGACAAAGTGGTATGTACTTTTAAGACTTGGGTGACCCAAGGAAGTCCTCCACAACATGACCCAAAGAAAAACACACACACTATGCACACAATCTGGATTGGCTGACAGGATATTCAGCTCTGTTAATAATGAAGAAATGTCTAACCCTTAACCCAGAGCCCTAGCAGGAAGATAATGAATAAATCAAGCTCTTGAAAAACACAGATAAAGCTCTTTAAACATTTCATACAATGTTTACAAACTGTTGTTATCATTCCACTGAATCATCAAGAGCTTAAACAACACATATGTGGGCTAAACGTACCATTGGCGAGGTGAATGAGAGGATGAATAATTCCCTGTCCCTGATTCAAAAGGGAGAAGGTGAGAACTTGTGATGATAATACGCATAGGATTTAGAAGTGGCAGTTTCCAAAACTGTAAGTTATGTGGAAGTAAAGAAGAAAAAAGGATGTTTTGGAGTGTCTACTGAAAGGGCGCTGAATGGGTTACCCTTAAATTCAGTTTAATCCTCTCAGCTTTTATCGAGGCATTTTGACAACTGAGCGAAAGATGCGAGCTGTGGTAAAGACATGAAAAGTAAATGACAGGATTTTTACTTTTTCTTTAACTGTTTACAATAAAAAGGTCATTGAAGGTTCAAAAATATTTCATGAGTAGGGAATTGAACTCGGGTCACTGGAGCTGAAAGAAAAATCGATACAGCCGTCCACCTCCATGACCCCGAGCATTCAACTCCCTCTGCACCTGTTGGATGTCACACTGCTGCCGGTTTTCTTTGTGTGAATACACAAATACAAATACACAAACTAATGCAATGTGAGATTTTTGCTTGTTTACGTTTATTAAGCCTGTCTTACACTCTGACTTCCTTTTATACGAGGTCAACATGCTTTTCCATATGTCTTTATGTGTTTGGATGTGTGCGTCTTAAAGTGCCCATCTGCATTTACACATTTGTGTTGGTTGTGTGTGTTTGAGGCGGTAACTGCTACGTGCATTTTTTTAGGACAAATTTCCCCATTTGCTGTCAGGTGAATAGCAGATACTGCCACAATGTCATTACCATTTACTGTATTACAATTTTATAGTTAAAAGTGATAATCAAATGGGAAATACTTTTTTAAGTGTGATGATTGAGCAGAATAAACTATTCTACTATACTAAATTATCTACAACTATACAGCTCTAATTTTTATTTGCGGAGCATTATAATGTAACTAACTCACTGATTTGAATTTTTTTTTTCAAAACTACCTCATTAAGGGCTAAATACATGTATCCAGTTTTTATACAGAACTGTTCACTCATCTTTCAGATCAAATCAGATTTTTAGAACAGACTGTCCGTAATGTTATTTGTAAGTGAGCAGATCAGAGTCGGTGTGTCCAGACATCACAAACCTCTCTGCATGGGTTGATGTGGTAATGACGTATACGCGCAGCCACGCTGGTGACATGGCATGCATTTCGTTGGGTCTTTCAAATATCAATCTAGCAACAAACTGGATCTGGCAAAAAAGCGGATTTGGGCTGGCAGTCTGAACAAGGCTGAAGTGTTAGTGAATCAACTAAAACTAAGCTATAAGTAAGTGAAAATGATCACAGTTAAATCTCTTAGCTTCCCGGCTGACTGAGAAACAATTTACAATTATGAATCAGCTGTTGTGAGCTACATTCCCCAAACTGTAATGTGTAACTTTACAAATTCAGAGGCTGAAAGGCACAGAGACACACACGTGGAGGGAGGAGGAGGAGGGGGGAGGGGGGGGGAAGCCTCTTTTCCAGCCTTCTGCTCTGACATGGCTCACCTAACACGCTTTAGCTGATCACATTGCAGCAGAACAGTACATGAAAACATGAAAGGGAAGACTATGCATGGTCAAGAGCAGTGAGCCAGCCTTCACACACACAAACACTTAAAGTACAAAGGCCTTTGCGCACTTGTGTGTGAGTGAAGGCCTGTTGACAAAGTGTGTGTGTTTGTTTTTGTCTCAGTGTAGAGGCCACACATTTGCACAAACACTTCAGACAATGCGGCTGAGACTCTTCTCTGCACCTTTTCTTCGTTGGTTTTCTCCCCTTCTCCTCCGCCCGTCTTCCTATTCTTATTTCCTCCTGTTTCCCCTCACTGTTCTTGCTTCCTCTTAGTAACAAGGGACACGCCATCAGCTTTCATAGCCCTCCCTCCCCC
Organism: Brachyistius frenatus; assembly: GCF_029030835.1. Classification (NCBI taxonomy): domain Eukaryota; kingdom Metazoa; phylum Chordata; class Actinopteri; family Embiotocidae; genus Brachyistius; species Brachyistius frenatus. Next base: position 1,835,945 of record NW_027210631.1, read on the forward strand.
CCACGCTTAGCCAATGCCATCTGAGCGAGGAACCGCAAACAGACAAAGGACACAAAAAAAGTGAAATTATTGATTTGATGTCACTGTCAATTACAGCGAAGAGAGGAGAGGAGCAGCACAGAGACCGAGAGGAGAGAGAGGAAAGAGACTGAAAGCGAGCTATTGGCATCACAAAGGTAACGCTAATGATGAGGGGGGGGGAATGTAAATGTACACTGATGAAAAAAAAATAAAAAATAAGGTATAAAGCCTATTAATATCTAATCAATATAATTGTTCCATGTGATTACGTGTGCTTGTGTGTGTCCACATTTTGCTGTGTAAAGTAGCTTGTCGCTGCTAATGGTGATGAACACATCATTTCTGTACCAATGCACACCGGGAGAAGCAACAGTGTCACACAAAAAAGCACACAGCAAATAATGGTCAAGGGTGATGTGGCAATCCGCATTTCTTTTTTTTTTTTTTCTTTTTTTTTTATAATCTTTTATAATTTCTGTCTTTTTAAAAGTCGTTATAATGATGTTTAAAAATCTCAGAAAACCGAAACCAACCGAATCAAAAACATGCTGCTTTCCCCTCCCCCTCCCCTCCCCCCAGTATTTTTATCCATCTGGACAAATTAAAAAATATAAAGTAGAACGTTTCAGAAGTCACTTTGGGTGATGTTTAAAAGGTACAAAGAATACAGAGAAAATACTGATTATGAAAAGGTCTGCAGATCAGGGAAATCTATTGACTAACAATGTTTAGACTTCGTAAAAATAAAGTAAAGACCTCCTAAAGTGAATGAATGGACCTGAAACCTCATAACACAAGCAACTCTGAACCATCCAGAAAGTTGACCAGGTTTGTCAAGGAAAAGTTAAACTCTCGTGGGTACAAGGTTGACTTCCTTTACTTAAAGAAGAAATTGAAGTCGGTGTGAAAGGAGCCTCAGAACACAGTCTGGACTAACGAACCAAAATGTTTTCAACCAAAGGAGCTGGTCGTGGTCTGGATCAAACTAAACCACGGTTCGGTTCTTTGTTGGACGGTTCGGACTATTGGACATGAATTACAGGAAGTTGAGGACAAGAAAATGATCCGTAGCAAGACATGGGAAGAAGAGGAGACAAAGTATTTTTAATTGTACTATAACTTATTTTCAGAGAGGAAAATAAGTTCAGGTGGTAATGCCATCATCATTATAGTATCGTGGTGTGCAACTGAATCTGTTCCTTACTTTTTTCCATTCAAACAGAAAAGGGTACCGATGGAATTTACAACATGCCACGTCAAACCTACAACTACAAACCAATCATTGTCAAGGAGGAGGACGCCTGAACGTAGGTAAGTCACACAAAGTTCTTTAGTGTGCTCACAAAAATGTGAAACCAAAAATGACCAGATCAAATGTACACAATGCAACGAAAACATGAACCTTGTTCTGGACTCACAGGTGTGAAAACGCTTTAGGTGTCAAACAATCTAATCCAACAAACCTGTTGAGCAAGGTGGACTTGTAACTCTCCAGGTACCTACAGGACCCTACAGCAGCCCACATATTGCTGTCAATGGCGGGGTGTGGGGGGTGGGGGGGTTGCACGCAAACCTTGCGCGAGCTATCTTGGAGCATTTCATGCATGCACAATAAAAGGTCTGCCAGAAGGAATTGTGAGTGACAGATATTGAGGAAAGGAGAGACCTGTATTGATCTTGACCACGGAAGCAGGGGTAGAAGAGGAACAGAAAGAAGAGGCATGGGTGAATAAATAACCTGTGAAAAAGCACTTCCATCACAGTGCACAGCGTATTCTCCACAACGCAAAGACTGCTGCACCTTAAAGGGTCTGAAGAAAGTGTCGACCACTGAGAAGAGAAGGCACACAAATCCCTATTCACGTTCATTAAAAACTATTCTAATGATCATGTTGTGATAACACACCGGCCTTGACGACACAACGCGCACGTCCAGTGAAGATGACGGCTATAGAATGAAGAGGGTTAACAGAGGCAGGAAATGAGTGAGGTGGGGGTGGGTGAGACTCCATCTGACTTCAGACTAGAGACAACTAGTGGAATGATAAATGTGTTTATGCGTGTCTGCATTTGAGCACATGTGTAAGGGACGCGAGGGCAGGGTGAGGATACGGTTGTTGTTGTTGTTGTTTTTTTTTTTTTCAGAGGACACGATGTCTCATTGCACATCACACACACACGCATACAGTCAAGCAAACACACACGCCGCATGTCACTGCGCATTACTGTTGCTTTCTGTGGGCGCCGCGTCCAGACAATGACAGGCAGGCAGGAGCCACAGCATAATGAGAGAGAGCAGGGGCCTTCGCTTGCACACACACACACACACACACACTTCTACACGCACACACAAACGTAGAGGGCAGTCGGCTTCACTCCGTCCCCCTAGCCTCTCAATTACCCAGCAGGCTTTTAGTGCCACTCTGCTCCACTACAGCAAATTACCCAGGGCCCTGTCTCACTTAGAGACCTGTGACTGTGGGAGTGTGTCTGTGTGTTGGAGGGTGTGGGTGCTTGACAGAGGTAGAGCAAAAGAGAGACTGCGTGACTGTGTGCGTGTGTGCGTGCGTGCGTGCGTGCGTGCGTGTGTGTGTGTGTGTGTGTGTGTGTGTGTGTGTCGTGCTAAAGCGAGTGGCTCAGAAACAGTGGATGCAGCCCAGCAGAGGCATGTGAAAAGCTAATAAAAAGTGTTTGAATGCAACTGCCATTAGGCTAATACCTCTCCACAAGTATGACACACACACACACACACACACACACACACACACACACACACACACACACACACACACACACACACACACACACACACACACACACACACACACACACACACACACACACACACACACAGTGAGAGAGAGAGAGAGAGAGAGGAGAGAAGAGGCGACAGGGTCAGCGGCGGTGCCCTCTCTTGGATCAAATGTGGCTCTCTGGCTGGCTGAGAGAGCTGGCTTTTATTGAATGAGGTATTAAAGAGTTGTTAGCTGAAGAATACTGATACAAATGATCACTGATGGCTGCTTAATTGCATCACGATTTGGTGCAACTTCTGGAAAATCTACCCTTAACCCCATCCCCTGCACAGCCCTCTGTGCTTGAAAGTCCAACGACAGCTTCAAAAATCTGCTGGCAATTAGTGTAATGCACACAGAGATACTTGTCAGCTCCTTGATGAGGGTGTTGATGAATTTCTTGGCGTTTTTGATCCACCAAACTACTAAAGGTTTCTCACCAGGTAGTTTAAGGGTAGCAACACTTTCTCTCTAACTTCTGACTCCTAACTCCAACTGAGTTGCTTCATTTGAAGCCACGTTGGGCATGTTTGCAGTTACACAAATACATTGATAGGATAAAAAAAAAAAAAAACATCCAAAACCTCCTAAAACCTAAAGCATTGTTTGAAAGCAGCCTCTTGACATATGAAGGTTTTCTAAAAAAAAACTTCTATGAATTAACAACTTTCTCTAAATCCGTTATTTCTCAGCCTCTGTAGCAGATAGATTAATTAAATAAAAACTATTTGCGAGCATAAACCTTTGGTTTTAATTGGAAATTATTGCATTTGTCCAAACTGTCTTCAGCATTTTTTAAAGACTTGTAAATAGCTGAACCATGTACAAAACGTGAAGAGGTTGTTTGTTTTCTTTCGTTGGTATCGAAATGAGTGTCGAGAATTGTAGAGTTTCAAGTGGTATAGTGACATTCTTACTCTAAACCTTAGTTAGTATTGTTGGGCCTTTCACATTAGCAGCTGTGTTAGAGTTTAGAGTTGCTGAGAAATAAAAGAAATCATTCACAAATTCTAAATTATATCATTATACATTTTAATAATGCTCTGACAGACACACACATTCTGCGGCACAGAATAAAACATGATTCCACGTAACGTGACTGCAGCATGAGATGAAATCAAATAAAATCCACCTGCAGCACACATCTAATTGAGATGATTGGTATCACATTGACTAAATTACCAAGGAGATGATGTGTGCCAGAATAAGATAAAAAAAAAAATAAGTGAGTTAGACGTAGGAGGCAGGATGCGTGTTTGTGTCTGTAAGCCATTGTGAGTACACACACTTTTTTTTGTCTGGGTTGCCTCGTTAGCTGTGTGTGTGTGTGTGTGTGTGTGTGTGTGTGTGTGTGTGTGTGTGTGTGTGTGTGTGTGTGTCCACCAAATGTGTGCTTGTTTGTGTTTACATGTGCGTGTATCCGTGCCTGCGCGGTACATGCCTTCAGTAGAAGGCAATAAGAGATCTGTTAATTAACCAACAGCTCTGCCCTGGTGCTGTGGTGAGAGACAGAGAGAGGCCAGCAGAGAGAGAGAGCGAGGATCAAAGCAGGGGTCTGTGCCAGGGGGCCCCCTCGGCGCTTAGATGAAATGCGGCGGCTGCAAACTTTAAAGACTTCCTGCCATTAGCCTGGACCTTGTCCCCTCGCAGGCCTGGACCTCCTCATGCCCTCCTGCCCTCCTGCCCTCCTGCCCCCCCCCCCCGACCCTCATCTCTCTCACACACACACACACACACACACACACACACACACACACACACACACACACACACACACACACACACACACACACACACACACACACACACACACACACACACACACACACACACACAAACAATACAATAGAAAGATAGAGGGTGAAAGAGAGGCAAATAAAGTACGATGGCCATAATGTTAATTATAGAATTGTAAAATACCCACGGACAAAGAGGAATGCTATTTCCAGAGTACCCACATGCTCATATTGGGAGAGGGTCTCTGTTGTCCACACTTACATCATATGGTGGTCAAACTTAACCCAAGGTGTGGAAACAATCCTCATTGAAATGTGGTCCGACCGATATATTCACCCAGTGAATTTGGGTCGAGTAATACCACGATAGTTTGCTCATGCAGTTGTCTGACAACAGAAACAGATGAATATGCGCATTAGAGCACCGGCATCATGACTTCAGCTGTATTCAAACACAGTTGAGGTGGATCATGGAGACCAGGAAGTGACAGAGTCGGTCAGGACGCTCTTTTACCAGGAGCTGGTGTGATGCCCAACTTTGCTGTTTGGCAACCAAAAGCAAATTTAAAAACTTAACTCCTTTAACAAAAATGACCTGAGAGGAAAGAGGAAGAACGCTATGAAAGCACAACATTCATACACTTTTTAAGATTTAGATAGTCGCGTGAACGCGATCTGATCTTCACACACTACAGCCACATGAGAGTTCGCATTTACATTCTTGCAAAAAATCTGAGCACTCTTCCATACTTGAGTGCGTGCGTGCGTGTGTGTGTGTGTGTGTGTGTGTGTGTGTGTGTGTGTGTGTGTGTGTGTGTGTGTGTGTGTGTGTGTGTGTGTGTGTGTGTGTGTGTGTGTGTTTGAATTCTTGGCTGCCTCAGAGCAAGTACCTCCACCTGGGCTATATTAGAGAGAGGAAGTGTCTTTACTGTCCTTTTTCTAGGGCACACACACACACACACACACACACACACACACACACACACACACACACACACACACACACACACACACACACACACACACACACACACACACACTCACTCACTCACACACACACACACACACACACACACACACACACACACACACACACACACACACACACACACACACACACACACACTCACTCACTCACTCGGCAGCGCCGGGGGCACGATCTGACCATCTCTCTCGGCGGCGGTGAGCATAGGAAGCTCACCAAGGGCTAACGAGGGAGGATCAAAGAGCGCATTACCATGCCTCCCCTCTTCCTCTCGCTCCGTCTCTCTAGGTCTCTTTTCCTCTCGCTGCCGCTCACAAGCAATAAGAGGCCCGCCAGCCGCCTGTCCTTGTGCTTGTTAGGCTGTGACAATAGGACGTGCCCTGAGCCAAAGGAAATGAATTATTTACCCTGCTCCCTCTTGTACTCTTCAAGTAAAAAAAAAAAAAAAAAACCTTTTCTTGTTTTACCATTGAACTCGCGACACTTGTATTACACACGCGCCTTGTTCTGCAGTCTCAGATGTTAAATGCTCAGAATAATTCGGTTCCCCGCTGCCGACGAAGATGTCCGCTTCACGGACGGCGCGCACACGGAACAGAAAAGCGGGTGCACACTTGAAAAGATACATGCGTATTGTATGCAGACTTCAATATGAATATGCATGCACGCAATCAAACAAACACAGCTTATCCCACTGTTTCCTTTGCCCTCGTGGAGTTGAGGGGTGAACACACGAGGGGCGTCTGAGGCCACGACCAGAGGGATCCGGTGGAGGTTGGAGGGGTAGGTGTTGTGGTTTGTGTGTGTATGTGTTCGTGTCCTCACAAGCATACGTCCGCTAATTAATCTGATTAAGAAGAGACAATTAAATCCACGATGAGATTTCATATGCCATGACCCCCGGCAGTGCAGCAAGACCCTTACAAGCTGAAGCTGCCCGCACCCAAGAGCTGACAAGAGCTGACAATGGCTGACACGCCTGCATCTCTGTGTGTGTGTGTGTGTGTGTGTGTGTGTGTGTGTGTGTGTGTGTGTGTGTGTGTGTGTGTGTGTGTGTGTGTGTGTGTGTGTGTGTGTGCGTGTGTGTGTGTGTGTGCTTGAAGATACTTTCTGCACAGTACAATATGCCCTTGGTGAAGTGCTTTCATAATTATTTCACTCTTTCCCACACGTACTGGCGTTCCCTCTCTCCACCTCTCTCCCTTCCCCAATCACACTTTTTTCCCTCATCATAATTCTTCATCACACTCCTTCCTTCCTCCTCCTCCCTCCTCCTCCTCCTCCTCATCTTCCTCTCCTTCTCTTTTCTCATCTGTCCGCCCCATCCTTATTTTCTGTCTCCGCTTATCTTTCTTCCTGGCCCGGCCTCCGTTCTTAGGAGCCGTAATGACTGTCTTTGAAACAAGGGGGGAAGTAATGGTCACCTTGATAATGATGATGGTCATGTTGGTGAAGCGGCGGAGGTGGAGCGTTAGCCTGTCAAGCCCGTACTCACCTCGCTTGCTCTCCAGTCCCGGCATTAGACCGCGAGCGGAAAACTAGCGAACAGTAAAAACGGAGATTGTTCTTTTCTTTTCTTCTTCCCCCCCGTTAGATCAATACTCGGAGACCCGGGGCCGACACAATGTGCTGCGGGCTACACTGGGGCCTGTGTGGGGCCTAGACAATCCATCTCTATACACTTCCACTGGTGGGGGACATGAAAGCGCCTTCATTAGCCGCGCCAAAAGACTCATATATTTCTCACAGGGCATAAAAGGCCATTGTAAAAATGCCCTCTGTTCCCTTTCAAACATAAAACGTGTCAGACGGTACAAAAGGATTCCAGTCGTCACAGCGCGGGGATCATTACAGAACGAGTCGGCAGCGGGAAGAGAAGCAGGCCGTGCAAAGTGAGCGGAGCAATGAGGGGAAATCATGATTAGTGAGGGGAATAGAGTTCGAGTTTTGAGTAGACTAACAAAGGAGGCTGCGTGGAAAACAGAGGAGGGAGGAAAATGGCCGTGAGGAGAAGAACGGGAAATATCAGCATGGCAGAATATTTCCAGGTAATCCTTTATGCTTCGGGCAGCTTTGTGTCTTTCTCTTTCTGACTTCCTGTGTGTACAGACCTTGAGTCAGGGGAGCATCTGCTTTAAAAGCTCCGTTTTGGAGTCCTTGAGCAGATAATGACGACACTGCTTGTCTATTATAAACCACGCAGGCCTTGCGCACCGTTGTTGTTGGCATTCTGGATTTCAATGGTCCCGCGTCCACCCTCACAGCATCCATACGCAGGGAAAATGACCCCACGCATGACTGGCGAAGGAACTCAATTACTGGTAGGGTGCCTCGGTCAAAGCTGTCTTGGTTTCACAATGGCCAAACTGGCATTGTTCAGGAAGCAGATCGCTATGCATGGCGAGGTTGGCCCTCGTGAAATAAAACAGGAATTCAGATCTGGTGAGTTCTATGTTCGATGGACAAAAAAAAGAAAGAATGAGAAAAATGACGCTTCGGATATCAGTGCTGAGACCCCTGACAAAAGAAGCTGATTGAGATTGACCTGTGCCGTGCGTCATACAACAGACAATGCTCTTTTTATGCGATGAAACCCAGACAGCAATGACCCCCACTGATCTGCACCATTATCCCGCCAGAATTTCTTTTCAGCCGTTAACGCAAAAGCGAATGAGTCCACAGCCCTGACCAAGATCAACGCAGCGGCAGATATTTGGACTGACAAAAAGTATATATATATTTCAAAAAGGTGAATAAAAGAGGTGGAATGACAAGGTTTACGAAAAAAACAAAAAAACAATGAAGGCGAAGCGGATGTTTCTCTACATAAAACTATTGCATACCACTTTTTGTTCCTTATAGTACCGGATCATAAACAGCAGGAATCCAGGTAGGTGCATTAAAATGCAATCTTGTTCTTAGTCTTTTATCCTGCAAGCCCACTGCTTTCACCGGCACGTTGTGATTTGGAGAGGGACCCACTGAAAAAGAGTTTTAAGCACTGCGAATTAATAGACTGATGCGTGTTGGTCCTTGATAACGTCAAGGTAGTCTTCTTGTGAGCGATTCAACGTTATTTGTTTCCCGACTTTCACAACAAATGCGTGACCTTTGATAACAACATTCTTGCCCCGGTTGTCTTCGGGATATTAAAACTGAAGGAAAAGGCCCGGGCTGTAAACTAAAACCAAAAGTGAAGACACTTCAGTTCTCCTTTCTCCGTCTGTTTTGTGGCTCTTGTGCTTCACTTCAGATTGACTACGAAGTCTCTTCCCTGGACTGACCTATTTAGAAATTACTGCACTGATAACACAACAAAAACAGCACTTTGAGAATGAGGAGGAGGAGGAAGAAGAAGAAGAAGAAGAAGAAGACGAAGAGGAGGGGGGTATGTAATGAAATAAGTTCCCATATTTGTACCGGAGCAGATCAACTTGTCTGTGCAGCTTAAAAGACTCATTACATTATTAAGCCACACTGCGGTGATTTGTTTTCAAGTACAACAAGGCTTGCTGTGCTCAACATTAACCACCCGTGTTGAGCTACGAGTGTGTGTGTGTGTGTGTGTGTGTGTGTGTGTGTGTGTGTGTGTGTGTGTGTGTGTGTGTGTGTGTGTGTGTGTGTGTGTGTGTGTGTGTGTGTGTGTGTGTGTGTGTGTGTGCAGAGGAGGAAGGAGAGGAGGAGGAGGTGGAGGAAGAGGGGGTTGGAAGGGACACTGACTATCTCAGCAGACGTGTTCAAGATGGAAAAGCCAATGGTGACCTGCGTAGGAAAAGACTAGAGTATTAGTCCAGCAGCAAAGATTACATGGTACTTACAGGAGGTCAGACTCCAGAGAGAGAGGACAGGGGAAGAAAATAGGAAGAGGGGAAGCTCTTACAAGACAAGATAGTGGAAGTGCTTCAGTCTGTCTTCACATTTATTCTATTACTGGGGCGTGTATGAGAGTGCGTACAGTGGTTGTGCTTGTTATCTGCACTTGTCAGATTTGGATAACAGATGACCCCAGGGCCACTGTTCGTTGTCAAAATCTGAAACAAAAAATAAGAAAACTACCTTCAATTCTGTTGAAAGTTCAAAGCACTTTGACTTGAGCGGAAGCCAGCAACTTTTTCTTGTAAGTGCAGCTTTGTAGGATTTTATTAGAAATATAGCTGCGGTAAGAAAGATTCGGTGTAATCACCGTCCAAACAAATCCTAGTTTTGCAGATACAAGTTCTTCCCTTAATGAAAACCATTTTTGTATTGAAGTCCAAGTTGTAGCCTACAACGTCTTTTCATGCAATCTCAGTCCTTGATTGTATTAGTTGTGTTAATTCATGTGTATGTGAGAGTCTTTAAATCACTAATGCTACCTGGTCAGTCCAGTTAAACAACACATAAAGCCTAATATTATATCTTTCCAATTTTCATTTTTTTTCCCTCGCCGTTTTCTTCTTCATTTATTCCAAATATAATACTAGCATTATTATTAAAGTCAATTTGATCAAAACATGATTTGGGAAAAAAATCATTCTCTCGACAAATTCTATTTTCATTGGTTCACCCATCCCTGAGGTGGAGTTGTGGTAGTTGCTGCACTATACACTATTACATCACCATTTGCACTATGCACCATATGAACAATTGCACCATTTTTAGCTGTACGTGTTTATTTATGTTTGATATGTCCATTTATGCCTGTTCCCACTTAAGTACATTGTCAGCAAGTTAAAACCAGAGTCACATTCCCTGTAAGTGCAAACATACCTGGTCAATAAAGCGGATTGCGATTCTGTTTGTAATAAAAAAGGTTACAGTGAAACAAGCAAAGTCGATGGACATAGAACAGGTCAACTAATCCTTTTTGGAGAAAGGTGGCGTGCAGATGCCGCTCAAACACAAAAAACAAAACCATGTTCTCTTTGCGTGCAGTGCAACTGGCTACGTTTCCAACAGCAGAAACATCCCAAAAGGAGAGGACGTTATAGACGAGGGTACACGGAGCAGTGTTGTGGCCGTGTTTATTAGAGTACACAACCGTAGAAATGAAGTGGAGAGAGACTGATGCTGCGGGTGCATTAGCCACGCAAGAGGATATGACCGGCAGGGACCATCCAGAAACTGAGATGCTGAGCAACTGATGCCTCAAACTGTCCCTACGATGCTCGCAGAAAAAAAAAAATCAATAAGCTTCATGCAGCACAACAGAGAAGCTAATGTATTGTAAATGCAGTCATGCAGAGTTCGTCTTCAACACTTAGATAAAGCATTCAAGGTAAATGCTGACGTTCCCATCGGCTCTCTGTCGTTAGGCCTTTGCATTGCGTTACCGACCTGCTGGCTTGCCAAAGTTTTAACCTCTACGGCTTCTAGACGCCGTCAATGTTCAACAAGTTCAACAGGTATACACACGGCTTCCCATGTTGTAACCACGAGCTCACAAGTTCCATTTCAACGCAGCACTAGTGACCAATAAAGGGTTATTCTCAGTGCTTACATAATTGAGAACCTTAAATTTATGGTTTTGCTTTGTTTGTATTTACATTCGACATCTCCTCGCTCACAGAGCACCTGACAGACACCATTCTGGCAATAAAATAGTTGTGGTGAAGCACCTCTTTCGATCCAAGCAGGTAAAAACAGCTGTTAAGGGGTCATCTGTGAAGCCAAGCAAAATACAGCGCAGCAGCCTGGCAGCAACCTCCGGCATGAAGCGGGACACAATCACTTCAGAGCAACTAAACAGCTTAAAAGAAAGCGTTTGAGAGCAGGTAAAAAAAATAAAACCCATCAGCTAGGGATCAGCAAGTGTTCCCTCATTATTGAGCCTTTAACAAACTAGCTGAAACAACCCTTTTTTTTAACAGTGCCCTTCTGCACCGGCTTTCTGAAGTTTTTGTTGTTTTTTTGTGTGGCTCGGGATGGTGTGCGGCACAGTTACAAGGGCATCTGATGGGGAAATAAAACACGCAGCAGCACGTGTCCTGTAGCAGCCTGGACCAGGAAAAATTGCATTTCTACCATCTCAAAACGCTCCTCGGCTTTTGCGCTCACTGTAGGTCGGTCATGTGGCTGTTTGCATTACTTCAATACATAAATTGTAAAAGGCTTCACGACGTGTAATTCTTACGTTAATCTGTTGTACTAAGCAACATTAGTTCTGACATTTGTACAAGTTAATCTGTTAAGGTCGCCGACAAGAATTCAATAAAGTTCAGTTCCATCTTAAACACACCGTTAGGGTACTTAAGCAGTCTGACCGATGTGATTGTGAGTGCTGTCTATGTAAAGTGAGTCCAAGTGTATCTGAATACGGTGTTCAAAGTGCACGGAGCCACAGCTGATGGAGATAACTTATCTCTGCCAGTCGGCAAGGGAATACTTCTGTCACTTGGCTGGAGCATATGATTGCAGGTATATGCAGATTCTATCGGCGGACCGGGCGAGTCACGAGTACACGGAGGCTTATCAGGAGTTTGCAGGAGCCGGCTCTCCTACAGCGGGATCCGCAAACACCTGTTGAAAAAGGAGCGCGGGAGCTACTGAACTCGAAACGATAAGAGACAACGGCAACGCGCACCAGTCAGACTGAAGAGTCGAATGTTCGGAGAGATGTTGAAGAAGAAGACTGCACGAGTTGTCAGCTAAAACGGGTTTCTTTTGCTCTGAGGAAACACAGAGGAGCCTCAGCATTGCTGCAATTTTGATACACTGTGTGCAGCTGTTCTTTTTCTTTCTTTCTTTTTTTGTGTGTCTGTTTTAACAAGGGGTGAAATGTTGAAAACCAGACTGGCTACGCTGAATCGTTGTGAAGATTAGCGAGCGGAAAGCACATGTGCTCTGAGGGAGGTTCACCGCAATAATTACTGAGCGCTCCCGGTTGCATCTGCCTCATGCTAACTGGTGGCAAGCCAACCAACAACATGCACTGAAAACAACAGTTCCTCTCTGCTGGCACTGCTGCCGCTCGCTCACTGCTTCTTCTTCTTTTTTTTCTTTTTTTTTTTTTTTTTAAATCTCTCTGTCTCCCTCTGCCTTTTCCTCTCCCTCTCTGGCCCCATCTGTCTCTCCTCCTCTTTCATCTCTTCATCTTCTGCATCTTTATCACATTTCCTTTTTTTTTCTTTTCTTTTCTTTTTTCTTTCTCGCTCCTGAGCGCTCTTTTCCTCTTTTTCTCCCCTCCTACACTTGTTCCCACTCCTCCTCTCCCTGTTCTCTCGCTACTCTCTGCACCCAGGGCCATGTGGTCCAGGCGAGGTAGCAGGGTGACAGAAGCCGGACCCTTTGGTGTCGCAAGTTCCTTATCTCACTTACGAGGTGATGCAGTGCATGTGCGCTGAGTGTGTGTGCGTGTGGGTGTGTGTTTGAGTGTGTGTTTGAGTGTGTGTGTGTGTGTGTGTGTGTGTGTGTGTGTGTGTGTGTGTGTGTGTGTGTGTGTGTGTGTGTGTGTGTGTGTGTGTGTGTGTGTGTGTGTGTGTGTGTGTGTGTGTGTGTGAGCGGGGCGCTGTTATCGAGGGCAAACTGGGGTGTGAGAGGATGATGCACTTGATACACTGTGAGGAGAGGAGGAAGAAGTGAGGGGAAGGAGTGGAGGGAGAGACTTCCAGAGGGAGGGTGGGAGGGAGGAAGGTGGAGGCCAGGAGTGAGCTGCTTGCTCCGAGTACGCCTCCTACTGGACCTCGGTTTAGTCATCAAAAGAACCGTGTGCTTCACACTGGAAAAAAAATGGAGCAAGTGATTTAATAGAGGAGGATTTTCTTTCACTCAACACAAGTAAAAAAAACAAAAAAAAACGGATGAAACTCTCGCACTTGTTCTGGACAATTGTCCTGCTTCGTTTGCTGTATTATAATGTTTGCATTTTATGACATATATTTAAATGAAACTACACTGAAACCAGGTAACAATATCTTACCCTATTTTGAAATTATTTTCTCATAGAATTCAATTTCAAAACAAATTGAATGTCATACTAATCTTCGGTCATTTTAAAATGTATTTTGTTTTAAAACAACATTACATGAAGAATCAACTAATCTTGATGTTGTAACAAGTGTACTAGATTAAATGAAGGAGATTTAACTACTCTAAATGGCGGTTGAATGGTGCTAATTATAAAGTGCTAAAGTTTTTGCTTTGCAAAGATTTTAGATTGACAAATAAAAAGTATTTTCAAATGCAAAATTCGGATTATTCTGAGTATTCATTATTTGCAATGCAAATACTTTTATTCTGAGTTTATATATTTTTACTTAAAAATGCAGTACAAGAAATTTTCTCTCAAAACTGTTTTTTTTTACTTTCATAATAAAGACACAAAATTCCTGCATCAATGCCAAACTAATTGATAATAAACTCATATCAAGCCTATTATTTCTTAAACAACCATGTAATATGTAATAATAATAAAAAAAACTATTATATTACATGATATATTTTGTTTTAATTTAGAAAGTGGGAGAAACATGTTGACATGCAGAGTTTGATTCAACGGTCCAGTCGAAGCTCCTCTACCTTTCTCGCCTCTTTCACATCTTTGTGACTTTCTGAAACCAACGATCTGACTGCTCGTCCGCTTAATTCACAAAAATGCCCCAACATGCCCAATGATAAAACACACCATGGATGCGTTTGAGTGACTGTGACAGCTCACCTCTCTCTGTGTTGAGAAGTGTTTCCAGTTCCAATGTGTTGGTTGGGAACAGCCGTAACCACTTTTACCTTCAGCTGCGATTCGACATTCGTTCTGATGACCTTAAAGCATTTCAATGTTTTTCTCCAATCTGGACCATCGTCACCATTTAACTGGCCATTTTGACTGATGCCATTTTTATTTTATTTATTTTTTTATTTTTAAGAGAACACTCACCACAAAGTGGATATATTTGAAAACACCGGTCTTACATTGTGAACAAGGACAAGCGCTAACGTGCGGTGGTCTCGAGTGAAGGTCCTGTGTTGCATCGGTGTTAAAGTTGTCACCTGATTATTTATTTTTTTGCTATTCTTATGAATGTGTATTACTTTTTAGTCACAGTCAGAAGAATTTAAGCCTCGTATCAGCCTTTACTTTTATAGGACCTGTATAATCTGGAGCATGTTGATGCTATGGCTGCCGCCATCTTTGTTGTGCACAGTTACCATGGTTATGAATGCCCTAGTAGTCAAATCCAAGGTTTAGTGGAAAGGCACGTCTCCTCGTTCACATGGTGTGCATGTCACCTTGTTATATAGTAAAACAAATGACCGACTCTCCGCAGTAAATACACTTTGCATCTCAAAGTTGATCACTAAGCTGTAAAATATCCTGCAACTACATATCTTTTGTCACAAGCGTTTGAGAAAATTATTTCGGCCAATATATTGATCAGTCAGGCTCTACTTTGAACAGGGCCACATGTCATGTAATTTATCCTCTAGACGTTCCTGCGAGCATTACTATCACCGCTGCTAACTATTCTGTCCACTGAAGAGGAGGAGCTGGATTCACTCATTTGTTTACCAATTTACAGCTCTGGGTCAAGAGTTTAGATTGAGAGGTTCAGTGTCTGATATCCAAGAAATGTATTTGCGACCGTCAAAAGGATGATTTGCCATCATTTATCTTGAAGCGTATCCATTAGGGGTCGACTGATGTGTTTTTTTTTTCAGGGCCAATACCAATACTGATTATTGGTAATCAAGGTGAACCATAACCGATATTTAGAATATATAGAAAATGTGGACTAAAAAAATAAATCCTTTATTGAAGCACCAGCAGGATGTTTGATACATAACTCTAATATGTGCTTTTGTGTGGCAGGTAAATCATAAAGGTTGTTCTGTAATCTTTATATTAATTTATAGATTTTTTTTTTCAGCAATTGAATGAAAAAAAGAAGAAAAGAAGGCTATTGATAAAAATGCTAAATATCGGCCCCGATAATCATCCAGGCCGAAAATTGGTTGACCCCTATTTCTCATCCCTCCAGATAGAAAATCAAAAGATGATCGACATCTTTTTATGCTTCATGCATATTTTTGTAGTTTCAGTTTTGTTGCTGCTTCTGATTATTCAAAGAAGGATCACCAGATAACTTTACCGACAGACACACAAGATCACTGATAAAACATGCTTCTTTTTAACAATTGACAAAGAGGTCGAGTGATTCAATCTACTTCTGAACATGAAACAGTTTGGACAGCGGAGGTTACTTTTTATGATTCTGTGTGATTCTCCGGATGCATGCAGGTCACCCATTAAGACTTTCCTTTAAAACAGGAATCATTTCCTTTTTAACTTTGTCCTTCCTTCACATTCTTGCTTATTTTTTGTTTGTTAATGAAACATGTAAAGTTTTGATCTTATTTTCCTCATGAAAAATAGTCATCAACACATTTTTTTTCATCGTTTTCATTAATGAAAATACTGCACGTGGCCCAGAAGGGAGGCCCGAGCGTTTTGGGAGAATCAATGCTGACGATGTACCTCAATGGTACTCCAGCCTACAACAGCATCAATGTTGACGATGAAAAAACTCGAGTAGACTTTTCATACGTAAACAGGATTTCAAATCTGCCGTCCTTACTGTAAGCACGGCCTTAAGAGCGCGCAGCAGAGTTTTAACACAGACGAACAGCGTCCCGAGCACCGATTCCCTGGTTGAATATCCGCAAGTTAAGAGGCAGAGGTCTCCGACTGCCTCCGCCTCTCTGCAGCCTGTAGCTGACAGACAGAGCAGAATGGCTTGACTTTTGGATCGGAGCCCTTTTGTGTGCGGCACAGACGCCGAGCAGACATTGCACAGCCGTTGCGTGGACGTGGAGGCCTCGGGTCGCCGCTACACTGTTATTAAAAACAGTGTGATAGCATGTGGGCTGTTCCCTCTCCTCTCCCCGTTTCTTCTCTCTCTTTTCTCTCCTTGAGCACGATCTATCGCTCCTCTCTTGCCCTCTTTTCAGTAACACAACTACTGCAGTCTTCTGCATCAACCCCGTCCCCCCCGTCCCCCGTCCTCCCGTGTTTACCAGTAAGGCAGATCTGCAGACTGTCTCACACCTCAACCATACATTTCCTGTACTGTTTATTTAACGGGCCTCTTCTATAAACGTCTCTTCTCCTTTTGTTGTCATCTTTCATTCCTCTCCACTACTCTCCCAAAGATCTTTTCTCGAAAATAAAACAAACACACAGCCTTGTTGTAAGTCTTCTTCAGATGACTTGAGCACCCCGCCCCGATTGGGAGACAAGTGGTTTTCAAAGACACTCTCTTGGAGGTCCTTGACGAAGATGGCGACAATTCTCAAGGTTTTTCAAGTAAACTGTTGGGGGGGAAAAAAACATACTAGTTATTCAGTGCTACTAGGTGAAATGGCAAGCATTTGAAACCAAAGGCTTTTTCTCTGTCCGTCTTTCTGCTCTTTGAAGTGGAATGTGTTAAAAAAATAAATAATTTTTTTTTAAAAACACGACTATTTTGGACCTTTTCAAAATGTCAATGTCAATTTCAATGCAGCGTAGACTCCTTATCCAGTTAAAAATGCTCTTTCGTACTCAAATGCACACACACATATATATGTAAAAATATATATATTGTAAAGATTACTAGCTAGGATGTTTCTGTTGAGTCCCAGATATGGACAATAATCAAGTCCTGACTGAGGTCCTGACTGACTCGTACCTGAAAAAAAAAAAAAAAATCCTGAAACAGACATCAACTATCTGCGAGGAGACGTGATGACTTCTTCTAACGGAGACAAAAATCCTCATTTCTCTCTCATTTCCCTCTCATTTCCCTGTTCACTTTCCCCTGAGAGCACCATAAAATGGCTTCTATTACAATACCCATCACAAGCCCCTTTTTAAAAGGTGGATACAGATGCACACACAAGTATTCGGGAGCCAAAAACATTCACATTACAAAGAGTTGAGAGAAATGTGTGCGTTCAGGTGGAAAGACTCATGTGCATAAGCAAATTGCATGCAAAACATCAGTCCCCCCCCCAAAAAACCATGTCTTCAAACATAAACATGGGATGAAACAGTCACAAGTACGCAGAAAAAGAGAGAGAGAGAGAGAGAGAGAGAGAGTGGAGCAATCAAGCGAATACTGGCAGCACAGCATTCAGTCCAGCATTTGTCCTCTCTCTTAGGGAGAGAATAAGGGAGAAGAGTTGTGTGCCGAAGGCGCATGGACGTTAAGGCTTTGAGTGACGGATCAGGACTGGATGTCACTGAACGGGGACATGCACCTCCACACACCCTGAAAGTCAAGTCCGTTAGTAGGGTCCAGGGAATGCATTGCTTAGGTGGAGGAGGTGGATGACACATAATCGTCAGGTTAGGAGCGAGGCCCCGGACTAGTACACTCAAACCACAGCCTCCACCAGGGGAGATCTGCAGGCAAAGACAGGGGGAAAGAGCGAGGCAGCAGCGAACCGGTGAGCCAAGCAACTAAAACCTCTGCTGCCGCCTGTGGCCAAAAGTGGACCGGGCGAGAAACCCCCGGCGATCCAGGGATACAGGAGTGCATGCTGTGGATTTTCTGATTGCCAGAAAGGAGCAAATAGTCAATTCTTTGTATTAAACAGCTAAATCTGATTCAACTGACAAAACTGGAAGTCAGGTAGATCCCTAACGTTGACATTACCAGTCAAGCAGAAAGTCAGATAGTCAGACAGCTGCTCAGAAATCCATAAAAATCAGGAAAGCTTAGGTCTCAGTGTGCTTCGAACAAACAGGCTGTTCGTCCACACAGTGTGGAAGTAAGAGAAAGTAGGCAGTCTTCTTTTCTCATTCACTTAAGAACTTCTGTCACTTTCTGTCTGCACAACCAAGCGCAACACTGTGAATGTTCATCACAGGGCACTTCATATTTTGAGCTCAGGTAGTTGAGCAGTCAATCAGTCGGTATTCGTGGCTGCAGTCTGTGCTGATTCCTCAGGCCCGGTCTGTCCGGCTACAGAGACAGCCGCGAGAGGAGGAGCCCATTGGAGGCCTATAAACGAGTCCGGTCCACAACAGACCGAATTACAGGTTCAAGAGGCCTCGTCACACACCACTCCAGCCATCCCACCACCCAGCGCCCGGAAACCACTCTGCCTCCTGGTTCTGTGTTCTGATTCTCGTTCAGTCTCCCTCATCCTCACCACCGCTCTGCCTCCGTCTCCTTCCATCTCCTCTATCTCCTCTAGAAGGGGCACGTCAGATGTAAACAAAGCCCAACGCCAGCCGCTAATTAAATAGATGAGCGGTATTAACATAACCTGAAAGCCCAAGCCAATTTAACCCCCCCCCCTCCACTTCCCTTTAATATCCCTCCTCATCCCTCCATCCATTTTTTTGAATTTTTTTTTTTTTTTCTTGTTGTTGTGATCCGAGCAGTGAGCGCCAATTGTGGGCAGTGTAATTACCATTAGGAGAGAAAAGCCTAGCGTGTCTTTGATATGGTAATGATGCTTCATGTACACCCTGTACACCCTCAACCCCCCCCCCCCCCCCATAACCAGCACACGCACACACGCTCCATCACCCCCCCCCCCTCCCCGCCGCCTGCACACCCTCCCCATCCCGCTCCCCGGCACACACACACACTTCCAATAATCTCAGCCATGAATATCAAGTAGGGCAACTCGTCAACACCTGATAGTGACGGCTGCAGTTTTGCGTGAAGCACTCAAGGGTGACGGGTGGGGTGAGAGTGAGCAAAAAAAAAAAAAAAAAAAAGATGGAGTGGAGAAAGGAAGAGCGGATGGGTGATGGATGAAGCGGCGGAGGGTAAGGTTCGGGGGCAGGGGTGCAGCATGAACACAAGTGTTAGAATTACGCAGACAGACAAGGGGGAGGGAGCGACGAAGGTGGAGGAGGGTGATAAGAAGATAGGGAAGTAAAAAAGATGATGAACTTGTGACTAAAGAGAAAAAGGAGGCAGGAAGGGCAGGAAAGTAGGCTTGTGACGTTATCGTCACAAGCTAGCTGCATGACCGTCAGCCCCCCTGCTTTAATTATTAATTGCACTTGTCGGGTGTCATTAAGTCCTCTTTAGCATCTCAGTGTTGGTCTGAACAGACATGAACACCCCCCGCTGCTAGTATTGTTCTACTGACATTTCTTCTTCCCCTCTGTTCATCATTTCCCCCCACCCCTAACCCTTTCACGACGACCTCATGTGTCCTCCTAACACCTCTGCCTCTTTCCCCCTCTACTCGTATCTGCCCTCTCTTTTTCTGACTCCGGCTTCCTTGCTCTCCATCATCTCTTTACCCCCCCATCATCTCTCATCCTCTCTGTCCAGGCTCTGGCCTCCAGCCCGCAGATGGAACGGGAACAAACCGAGCGCCCAGCTCCCTGCTGTCTCCCTCTCATCCCGACTACACACACACACCATCCGTCCAATGCTTCCGTCGGTCCAAATCCCGCAGCCTTTCCCCCACAACACCACGCCGCCCTGGCCAGCCACACAAAATAGCCATGGACCTGGATCCCGTGAAACAAGAGAGCGTGACAAGTCTCATGGGGGACACAATGCACAATGTCAGATGCACAAAGTGTCCTGTACATCCAGGGCCTCGCTTTTGTGGCGGTAAAACCTTGATGCTGTTGGCTCGGCAACACGAAGCCTCTGCCAGCTTAAGAAAAACTTGGATTCGACACAAAAAAATGGCCCAATTACACTTCAAAAAAGATACAGTATACACAGCATGTAATTACATGTAAACATATGTTATACACTAAAAAGTGCCAAATTATACAATGGAGGATGGATATATAGTTCTCATATAGTGCAGCTAGTGTATGCTGGCAGTGACCCCCTGGCATTGTGTGCTACAACTGGTCTGAATGCTGGCAAAAGGTGGCATTGTCAATGTCAATACCTGGTGTTTCAATTTGGTGACAGCTCTGGAAATGTATTCACTGCACTCATGACAGAAAGTGTTACTGTAGTATATTTTAACTTGACCCTCTCTCCTCTAAATTATGAATATGTACAACTGAATAGCTTCAGAAGCTTTGGAAGAAACATAATTACCACCTGACTCATGGTCTTGTACAACACAGAAGTATCAGGGAGGAGGTTGGGGTCGATGCAGGGCCAACAAAGTGCACTTCTCTGAGTTCACACCTCGATTCCAGCGAGGGGTTAACTTAGGCTCCTAAAACACTTTGGTTAAAATTAAAAGAGTTCTGAGTTCTGGTTTAGCAGCAGCCTCCACACACTGTGCTTGACGCAGGATCTGACGCAGGAATGGTCTGTTTTTAATTATTTGTATACCTCTTCTTTGTCAAAACCTGGCACATACATTACCCACAATGAAACTCAACCACAGACAGCAGCTGTGAAGAACTGACTCAAGGATAAGGAGGTTAATCATCTTGTGTTTTTTCCTGTGTGCAGTAGAACACCTCAAAACCTGTAAACAGACTTTGATGAGTAAAACTGCAGAAGTTCCCCTTGCAGAAGGATGGTAGTTTTGGTTAAACATCAAAAAGCAAATACGTCCTGCTTCAAGCAAATGATGTCCTTTTTAAAATATTGACGTAAGACCATAACTTTGCCCAAAAAAAACCCCTAACTTTGAGTTATATAACAATAGAAACATTAGACATCGTTAACATAAGAAGATACTGTAGATAGAACAAGTGAAATCCATTAACTGTAAATATGTTACAGATATGTTTACTAATGATTCACTATTTACCATTTTGTAACTATCATCGCTTTTTTTTGCCCATTACTTTTCTTTTAGAACATATTTGCAGTTGTATATGTGAACTGTAGATCCATTCTGAATGTGTTAAATAATTAAATACTTAAGGAAGTCTGGTATAGTTTATACAAGAACTAGTACTGAATTATTCCTTTAACCTGTAAAGTGTAAGAAGAGAGTGAAAATGCCCATTACTTATTCAGTTAACATAAAATAAAGTCCTAAAAAAATAAATAAAAAAGTAAGTATTGTGAGTTTTGTTGATGCATTTTTATAACAACCAAATTTGCTTACTGCTGTTTTATACAACCTGTAATTACAAGTCATTCCCAGGAAATAATGTGTGTCCAGGTAATGTCGCCCACAAGCCAAACAGTGCGTCTCAATAATAAGTGTGTTTACGTGCACATTAGTACCCACGTTTTGAGTCTAATCCTGGTTTTGATCATATTCAGAGTTTGGTGTTTACATTGACCATGAGATGCCTGGTTATTCCCTATAAAATGTTAATGGTCATTACAGTATTCGAGTTTCAATCATAACCAGGATATTAGTGTGCATGTAAACTCAATAAAATAATCAAATCTCCTTTATAATTGTATATTTTATACCTTAAAATATTAGTATATTTATATATTTTGAGTCATTAACACATTTACTTTTTCATGGACGATAGCAACTTCACTTTATAAATAGTTAAAATGTTTACATAAGAGAAGTAAAAAGGAAGTGAAAAAATATTCCATATTTTAGTCATTGCTTTGTAGCTCCTGTATTCATTTTTGGGAATTATATTGTGCTATTCAACCTTCTAAATTATTTAAATTTGTGGGAAAAATGGGGCTTTACGGGACGTCACATACAATCCTTGGCAATTACATATTAAACAAATTAAATAAATATATTTACTTTTCATAATAACCTTTGTAAAAAAATAAAAAAAAATGTTAAAGGTTGGTGCAGGTGAAAGAGACTCTCTCTTCCCCCTCGTCCCGCCGGCTCCCCAGTGGACTGCACAGAGCAGAGGGAGCCCCGGTCGATCAGAGGGGAGCCCAGATGGACCGAGACGCACACACACAAACACGTACACACACACACGCACGCACGCACGCACACACACACACACACACACACACACACACACATACGCACGCACGCACACGCACACCCACTCAGTCACTCACATGTCATATGTTATCCCATCTGCACCGTCACCAAGCTGCCTGTAACCCCAGGGCCTTGCGGGGAATACAAACACACACACACGCTCACATACAGTATGTGCACGCATGCAAACACAGTCTAACAGTCACACACAAAGGTTAGCAAAATGTGCGATTGTGTACGCACACATACACACACAGCAGAGGTGTTCCCAGTGTGCAGTTGGAGGTGAAGAGAACGGCAGCCTCTCTCGTTTGCTCGAGTGGGCAGCCACGTTATAACTGCCACGCACGCGCACACACACACGCACACACACACACACACACACACACACACACACACACACACACACACACACACACACACACACACACACACACACACACACGAGTAACATAAGTAAGTAAATTCACGCAACATAAGCAACATACTTATTTCAACCCAGATTGTTTCCTAAACCTAACCACGACAATTTGGTGCCTAAACCTAAAGCCCATTGTGTGAATGTCTGAGACGAAAGCGGGCTTTTGGAAAACGAGCACTATTTGACATCCTGAGATGAGAATGAGTTGGACAGTCACCTGGACACAGGCCAATAGAAACGAGTAAGTCGAGAAGAAGGTATCCCGCACTTTTAGAGCTTTTATTGTTTTTAGTGCTGGAACACATTTCAATGCGAGACCGTTTTCTCGCTGCTGTTGTTCAATACTGAATTTGTTACAAATACCTGGTTTTAGCAAACTTACTCTTTTGTTGATAGCTTACTTTGAGGACTGAGAATATAAGGGAGGCTTTCGCTCAGTTGTTAGAGTGGGTTGCACACTAATTGGAAGGTTGGTGGTTCAATCCCAGCTCCTCCTGTCCACATGCCTAAGTGTCCTTGAGCAAGACACTGAACCCTAAAAAAGAAATTTGCTCCCAATGGTGTACCATCGGTGTGTTGTAAGTCACTTTGGATAAAAGCATCAGCTAAATGAAATGTAATAATATGTTTTTCTATTAAACTTAATTTAAAATGTATAAATGAAGACCAAAATGTCTTTTATCAACATCAGCAGCTGCACATGAAGATTCCCTAAATAAAGTCAAACCAAAAACCAAACAAGCTAGCCAGCCATTTGATGCAACTTTTTGGACTTGGAAATTGTGTTTGTCTGTGCTATGGACAAAGCTCACTACCAAAAATGTAATGAGGCTAAATAATGACCTTAATAACTGTTATATTTAGTGTTATCGCTACAGAAAGGAATGATGGACACAACCATGAAAATTAAACCCATTTTATACGAGATTCCCTTTAAAAAAATTGGAAAAGGAGTGAAGCGTTTTCAGTTGAAACACAACTCTTGCAAAGCGGCACACAAAATCGATCAAATCTCATATGAAAACATAACTATTGTCTGCTCTCACAAACAAATACAACATGACCTCTGACCTGTTCATTTAAAATCCCATAAGCAAATGAACTAAAGGTCCAAGCATGTAAAAACGTAAATGTCTGAAATAACAAATGCACTCACACACAGATGCCTTTGTCTAACACAATGAGACCAGTAATCTTTCCTCCACTTATAATGGACGCATCAACTAAATGGGAAGTGAAAAGTCAAATATGAGATGTCACATTTAGTTTACCTCCCTGCCGCCTCCCTCCCCCCCTCCCTCCATCCCTTTCTCTCTCTCTCTCTCTCTCTCTCCATCCATCCATCCCCCGCTTTGCTCTGCACATCTCTATTTGATTGCATCTTCGTCCGCCTCGACATGACGCACGCACAATACACACTCCGCTCCCATCTGGGTGATGGTTGTGTATCGGCACGTTGAGTTAATAGATTTTATACAGAGCATGGAGCGTTTAATTGGAGTGTGGAGTAAGAGGGTCTTGAGAGACTGACAAGAAGAGAGACACAGCAGGAGGAGCGAGGAAATGAAGGGAAGGCGGGAGAAAACATGAGATGTGGAATATAAATCTTTGAGATTTTATCCCTCCACTCATACCAGCGTTGTCCTAATCATTCTCTCTGTCAGCTAACTCATAGGTGGAATATCCCTTGGTCTTTTTCGACCTCAGCTAGGTATTACAGGGTCTGGCCATGACGTACTGGGGGTTTGTTTCCAGTTGCTGCATCCTAATGGACATAGCCCTCGAGCCTTTAACCAGTGTCGACCACCACATGACGTATGTTGTGCGCCAAAACCCACCAAGCTGTAAACAAATGTGAGCAAAGTGGAACGCCATGTTGGTCTTTGCAGGCTTCAATTCTTAATATTTGCTCGTGTTGCTACAACTGTTTATATTTACGTAACTTTCAAATCAGGTTGAAAATGAACTGTTGTGTATGCCTTTCATATGATGAGTCGTGAGTATCTGGATCCTACGTTACCAGTGAAACAACTGAGGAGCATCATTCCTTCCAAACTGCCTCCTTAAATGCCCACTGCTTTCAAACCCCTACAGACTTACTTGTAACACATTTCTGTAGTACTTCTTGTGGCAAGTAAATTGAACTTCATTTGTAAAAATCAGCAGAGTGCCCCTCTATGGGAGGTTTCGCTCCCTGGGTTAATGTTCTCCATTATTACAAATAGAAATATGATTTTATATTAGCTTTTCGTTTTTCTCTGTGCAACGTGAACCCAGAAGTTCCTGTTTTTCTTCCTCTTTCAATCACAGCTCAAACAGCCCGGCACTGCAAGCAGACAATTAACAAGTGAGCCAGAGACGGATAGAATAAACTGATAATTAATCAGGCCAATATGACTTCACCACATGCATTATAGGACTCAATGGAGTATTGTTAAAAGCTGCAAAGTTAAGGCCTCTCTGCATGTTTGAGCAATTGTCTCAAAGTTGGCTAATTACATATCACAGCACTTTGCAGGTGTAAAAATCACTGCAGCGCATTGGAAAGTCCCTCCGGAGACTCCGACTGACGGGAAATTGCAGTAAAGAGTTTAATTGTAGAATTGAGAACACCGGGAGGTATAAATTCTTTCTCCGGCACTCTGGAGAGCGTTTTCTTTGTTCCTGTCGGTGGGAGAGATAACAATTCCTCCCACTGTTAACTACCTGCCTGCCTGCCTGCCGAGCGGGTTTTGTTGTGTTTTTCCTGTGTTTTGTTGTTGCTAATAGGCCTAATTGGCTATAACCCAGGCACCCAGAGAGGAGGGGAGGTTGGGTAATGAAAGTAGCTGCTCCGTATCTCTCCCTCTCCTTCGCCTCTGCCTGCTATCTTAGTAGGGAGGGAAGGATTCCATCGATGAACAGGAGGTGCGTTACGGACGGCTGCGAGCTCAGACGGTCACGTAGCTCTTTGCGCACAGGTAACAGTCGGGGAAATAAGGTGGAGGCGACGGTGCCGCGAGCTGACCGAGAACAAGAAAAAGAGAAAGGGAAGGCGTGCGCGTCTGTGCGGTTTCCCAGAGAGCAAAGAACAAAGCCAGGTAATGTTTATGGATGACGATCTTTAAAGGCTTGGCGTCTACTGAGCAGCACTTTGATACTAAAAAGACCCTTGATTATCGCTGGGTCAGGCTATAGAATGTACGCTCTTGATGTTTAATTGATGTGGCTGTTTTGTGACGGTTTCATACGTCATGCCGGCGGTTTGATCTCCCCACTATGCCATATCATATAGCTCGTGAAAAGCCATTGATGTGAGATTCATTTGTTCTGTGTCGCAAGTCGTGCTCCCCTATTTGATCTAAGCGCACGTGGTTAATCCTTAACTGTAACATCATTCTATCAGTGCGCGTATGTGTCAAACGTTCCCGCTCATCAGCACATAATTGGACATTTTCTACTGTCCTGAAACAATGATCCAAGCACAAACTGGTAAATAAGTAGTGTGTGTGTGTGTGTGTGTGTGTGTGTGTGTGTGTGTGTGTGTGTGTGTGTGTGTGTGTGTGTGTGTGTGTGTGTGTGTGTGTGTGTGTGTGTGTGTGTGTGTGTGTGTGTGTGTGTGTGTGTGTGGGTGTGTGAGACTGTTGTGGCTCTATAAATGTAGAACACTCCACATACACCACGGTGAAACACCTCTGTGTAAAAGTGCTGTGAATCCTAGTGTGTTGTGTTGATGTTCCTCTGAAATAAAGGCAGTGAAAATACTGTGAATAGTATGTCAGTGGGCAGATTGTGTGTGTGTGTGTGTGTGTGTGTGTGTGTGTGTGTGTGTGTGTGTGTGTGTGTGTGTGTGTGTGTGTGTGTGTGTGTGTGTGTGTGTGTGTGTGTGTGTGTGTGTGTGTGTGTGTGTGTGTGTTTGGAGCAATGGGACCTGAAGGAACACCGCGAGGACAATCTGTCGCCCCTCCGCCTGGGCCCTGGGTGACAGATGATGTGCTCCCACTGCTGAGCTTTGTGTATGTATGCGTACATGTGTGGGTTTTTTGGGTTGTTTTTTTGGGGGGGGGGGCTGACCGTATGGGGTCAGCTTGCCACAATAAGAATAGCTTTATTCCAGGCCATGTTGTCAGAGGTTTCAGCCAAAATGAATGCAGAGACTGTCCTTGTCCCATGTCAAAGAACCTTCAACTGCTGCTAAAGTGTCTTCAATCACATATCTCTGGAAGTCCTTAAAGTGCAACAAAGACGAAGGAACTGCGCTGAGAAGCCTGCCAGTCTCTAAATGCCTTCTCACATTCAAAGGTACCGTGCAGTTTTTCACCATCAGAAGGACAACCAAGCAATGTTTTTATAGGTCTTTGTCTCATGCAGGCCGGTGAGGACGCACAAAGATTGCAGCCTTGAAACATGAATGCACACAATGCATTACAATATAATCTCAACTACTGTAAACATTGTAAACTCAGAAACAAGGTTATGGTGCATCATTGTTCATATGCAAATGATCTATTCACAATCATTTGCTTTCATTTATCTCCTGGAGATAATTTGCTCTCAGAAACTCAGACAGAATGTCTGTGTCTGTGTATTTATAAGATACCATGGTAATGTGATTCAGTCTGAGCCCAGTTCAACGTTCAGTGTATGTGTGTGCAACATGAACTTGGGTACGAGGTCAAAGGTCAGGTTTTAGTTGCTTCCTGGAAGATGTTCTATTTCTAAATTAATTTTGTCCAGAGTCTTTACGAGGTTGGAAAATGGTAAAGATAAGAAAGAAAGAAAAAGAATTAAAGCTCTTCTGTCTCAGGTTTTGAAGAAAATGACAAGTCTCAATGTTATGCTGTACAACATAATATAATTATTTGTCAATGGCAGGCATGTTTTTCCATGCAACATCTGCTTCGCTTATCTGCACAAATATGCTGTTAAAAACAAGCATATAACAAGCTTTAAACTGCAAAGCATTCAGCATTTACAGAGAGGAGTTTTAGTTGAACCCTTTAAACAGAGCTCATACTTGAGCAGCAGTGTGTCATCTCAACTCTTCCCAGAGTTTGTTGATGCTAACCTGTGTTGGTGCAGATGTTGACCATATGTTCTATATAGAAGTGGACATAATTTCATGGTCCGAAAAGTGAAGCCAATGCGGATGAGCATTAAAGCGCAATACCACGGGGAGCCACTAGGGGCTGGCTCCAAAAAAACTCACCAAATAAAAAAGTGTCAACGTCTCATGAAATACAAAGTTGGCAGATTTTTTTTTTCCACAGGTCATTATGATGTCATTAGCTAATTTCATACCTTCGCATCAGTGTTGTAGTGATCATACTGAAAATAATACCATAATTAATTAGATAGTAGGCCTCAAAGAGAGCTATGTTTGGGGGGGGGGTGTCTGATTGATTGACAGGCCTGGGGTGGAGTTAGGTTTCCAATATTGGTGGGCAGTCAATGTGTATATTCACCCCTTATTCTTCCCAGTTTGGCCAAATAGGGTCACTTCTGGCTCTAAAAAAACAAAATGGCGACAGCCAAATTGCCAGACTGAAGGCTTCAAAACGTCAGTGTTAACAAAGTCAGACATGCAAGTTTTGAGTTAATGCAAAAACTTTGTTTTCAGGTCAAACACCATTTCATTTTGCTTTTGTTTTATTTATTTTTATATTTTATAGATATTTTTTGCAAGAAAACATATCATCTTACAACCTAATATTGAACACTAATATCAACAATGTGCAGTGTAAAGTACCACCGAGTCACTGCACAGGAAATAGCTGGCTTATTGGCCTGCACAAAAAAGGAAATTGCAATTTTTCATAAGAAAAAACGAACTTGGGCAACAGCGCTCCTGTTTGAGCGGCACAATATCAGCTGCATGTTCAATTATATGCTGGAAGTTTCTTGGGAAATGGTTCAAGTCTGTTATCAGGCCTTTGCTCTTCCTCTTCCTTTCCCCTAAAACAACTTACCATGGAGTGACGTCAGGGAGGGGAAAGCAACAGCTTTATGAGGAAATGTGGTTTTAATTTTGAGGAAGTCAAAAAGCTCCACACAGCACCTTAAAAAGCAGACCAGAGGCTAGAAGGTCCTTGTATAACACCACACGCTCCCACCCGCCCGACCTCGCGCTCTCCTTCACTATCTCACAGTTGTGCGTGGCTCCAGCGACCACAGGCCGGTCCTCTTACTCACCACTATATTTACAGTGAAACCCAGGGAAGAAAAAAAAAAGTCCCCCTTTGTTACAGAGCACTTAAGATCTGACGTGCGGTGTATACACGCGATAGAGTGGGGATGCTGTGTGCGTGTGTTACAGTCAGCCGTTTGTCTCTTAAACTCAAACAAAAGAGGATACATCCCCCATCACAGCTTTATCTGTTTATGCCATCAGCTCCCCAGGACCCACATGCCTGTAAACACACCCATTCTGTGTAACACACACACACACACACACACACACACACACACACACACACACACACACACACACACACACACACACACACACACACACACACACACACACACACACACACACACACACACACACACACATCACAAAAAGTCAGAGCGAGTCCGAATAAAACCTAATCTAAAAGGCCTTTTTCATTAGTGTTTTTTTTCCTACTTCATACTGGGGGTGTTTCCTATGATATCATTGATGAAATAAACAAAACATGTTGACGTAATGATGTTGCGTAACCGTAGGACACAC
This sequence comes from Brachyistius frenatus, assembly GCF_029030835.1. NCBI lineage: Eukaryota > Metazoa > Chordata > Actinopteri > Embiotocidae > Brachyistius > Brachyistius frenatus. The sequence continues at coordinate 1,865,373 of NW_027210631.1, forward strand.
TTCCGCAGCTTATCCAGCAACAAGCACGGCTGAAAGCTGCTGTATTCTACAGCTTTTCAGCACAGTGTGGAAGCAAAGAAGAGCCGCTGGTGAACAATTCGGCTCGTTGCGTTACGTTCGCGCAAGTGAAATAAAAGTGCAACAGAAGCCCAAAAATAATCTATCAATGAATGTGACGAGGAAGGAATTAGAAGCTCTGCTGCTGACTGCGGTCGCCCTGGCAGAACAGCAGCTCTCCTGCTGCTACAGCTGCACCCACCAGCTCCATATACACAATCTGAATCTCAAATTACTGTTGTTGTTTACAAACCAAAGGAATAAGCGATCACTTTTGCTTAGTTTATCTGAGTAGTTGAAGGCAAACTGTTACTGCATGCTAAATTTGGAGAAAGTTTATGTTACCAAAGTTAATTCAAATATCAAGAATACCGTTAATCTCAAAAATAGCCAGATATACTGTTATATTTAGGGCCATATCGCCCACCTCCATTTTATACTTGGATACTATGGATTACGGACCTTTGAAAAATATATAAGAAAATATCAGTTTATATTTAAAGTTCCATCTTATGATATTAAAATGTGAATTAACAACAAATAATGAAAGCAAAATGAAAGTACAAAAATATGTGTCAGGGAACAGAAAATACCTTCCACAACATCTCTGACTCGTTCAGACCTTACTGACCATGTTTCCTTGATTCAATAAAGTAACTGTATGCAAAGAACATGTCAGTCTGTGTGTGCGCTTAGAATAAACATTGCCTCTGAGTTTAGGATTTACAAATCCTGGATATTGGAGTTTCATCAAATGCAACACTAAAAACAACTTGAGAAAACAGGACATGCTCTTTTCTGCATTTTCCTCAATAATAATGCAAGTTTGACCAGAAAAAAAAAAAGGCAAAAGATATATTGCCTAATACCAGATTATATCTGCACAAACTTCCAAGTCCTTATGAGTCTATGATTCATGAATGAAAATAAGGAACAACAGCATGTAGGTGAGCTATTCAAAGAAAGTGTGTCTGTCACATTGACTCATGGTCACAACCTGCTCTCCCTGCCTCCGCCGCTGACCCAGAACTCGTTCGGGAAACCAACACACAACTGAGTGACCCAGCGCTGGGGCCGGTGACCCCGTTAGCCGGGCCAAGCCAGTACCCCAATTTCGCTCGGCTAACATTAAAGACAACTGGACTTGATGGAAACTGGATGAAACCCAAGAGCCATTCTGAGGCTGCGCGCTTGGCCTTGTTTCCTGGACAGAGCAGGGGAGCAAAACCCATATGTCGGACAATATAATGCCCTATGAAGCATACCACTCCAGTGGTATCTGACAGAGAAGGAGCGAGCTGATTTGAGGACAGGGCTTTCTGGATGGCCACCCTGGCAGACGAAGAGACAGCAGTGACACAGAGTCTGTTTCAGTCAAAAGTGGCTGTTTGTGTGTGTGTGTGTGTGTGTGTGTGTGTGTGTGTGTGTGTGTGTGTGTGTGTGTGTGTGTGTGTGTGTGTGTGTGTGTGTGTGTGTGTGTGTGTGTGTGTGTGTGTGTGTGTGTGTGTGTGCGTGCGTGTGTGTGCGTGTGTGCATGTGTGTGTGCCTGTGTGCGTGTTCCTTAGCCCACACATGTACATATACAAACTTGTGCGTGCTTGATTTTGTGAAATCATTTTGTGAAATGTTTGCATGTGTTACCTACTGTGTGTGTGTGTGTGTGTGTGTGTGTGTGTGTGTGTGTGTGTGTGTGTGTGTGTGTGTGTGTGTGTGTGTGTGTGTGTGTGTGTGTGTGTGTGTGTGTGATTCTCAACAGGCCAGGGAGTGAGGTCGCTGCTCTCAACTTCCCTGGCATTGCGACTGGGGCATACTTGACCTCACTCTCTCTCTGTCACCCCGCCCCCCCAAAAAAAAAAAAAAACACACACACACACACACACACACTACTCAAGCGATCTCCTGCTCTTTGTCCCTTGTCCAGATGGCATGTTGGTCTGTCCTCTCCTATTCTGTCCTCGTGGTCCCTCAGTACTGAGTCTCTGGGCTGACAAGAGCCATATGTCCAAACTGAAGTGACCCAACTCACACCTCACCGTCTATCTGTCTGACAGTCTGTCAACTTACCTGTCTGTCTGACTCCTCTTCTTCCTATCAACTCTCTTTCTTTGTCTGTCCGTCCGTCACTGCAAACTTACATCCATAAATACAGCATTTCCTGGCTTAATTTTTTGTGTTTTTAAGGAAAGCCTTGGAGGGACAATTTGACCACAAGGATATTTTTAGTGCTGACACACAAAATGTGTTTCAAGAGCTAAAGCTCCATATGTCTCTTTTGTCTCAACAGCCCTACCCCTGTCCCTCTCTCCCTCGGGTTTTTCATTTCCCAAACAAACAATCCCGCTCTCCCTGTCGTCCATGTGCTGTTTGTCTGTCTGACCGTTCACCTTCCAGGCACTCTCACCTCTCCAGGTCCCAGTGTATATAGTTCAACCCCCCCGGGTCTGGGAAACAAGGAGTATAGAACAATACACCGAGCCTCTTGAAGGGGCTATATAGTGAGACCGTTCTGCTCGATGGATACTTGAGTTCTGACACTCAAAAATAAGAACATAGGTAGGTAGGCAGGTATTTACTTTATTAATCCCCGAGGGGAAATTTTTTAAACATACAGAACATCCAGTTAGCAGATTACCAGTTTTGATCATCACTGCTGCCAGTTAAAATGACAAACAGCACCTCATATCAGATGTCAAACTGTCAGTCAACCCTCGTCATTTTAAAACAGGCTAAAACGTAGTTGTTTGTGTGTCTCTCCTTGTCAGTTCGTAAAAGAGGCATCACACGACTCTGCAACAGCACAGTCCAGTCAGAGCGGCCTGAGTGTGTCTGCAGCTCAAACAGAGTAAAACAATCAGCTGTCACATCCAGTTCCACAGTTACAATCTCCCAGTTAAATACTGTAAAAAGCAGACCGATAAATAAAGCAGATCCAGCTTTAGGTCTGAATTAGGCTAACAAACTTTGATTTTACTGATAAAGCTTTGTCCTCTATGCAATGTACTGATTCAGGTGTCAAGAACTCACAGCAAATGAACACACACGACAAGACGATGATGGCGCGCGTGTGTGTGTGTGTGTGTGTGTGTGTGTGTGTGTGTGTGTGTGTGTGTGCGTGCGTGCGTGCGTGCGTGTGTGTGTGTGTGTGTGAACAAGAGGCAAAAATTGCAAAGCACGTTGAAGACTGCCAAAATATAAAGGTGCTGAATAAGTGCAGACCATTTACAATGTAGCCGTGCTGAAAACAAATCCAACGCTAAACACTGCTGTCTGCCTTTAACACTTCCACTACTCCATTCATACTTAAACAATAGTTAATGTTGTGAATTTATAGTTGTCTAGTCCTCAACTAAAAGAAGATCCCAACCAATTTCCAGGAGAGAAAAAAATATTGTCCTACATGTAATAAAACATTTTTGAGTAAGATAGGAGACTGGACGCCTTTCTTACAAAAAAACAACCAAAAACAAAATAAGACATCATAACCAGTGGGCCGAGACATTTTTCCCCTGACTTGGAATTTATTTAACTTACACCCTTGGATGGACAGATTTAGCTTTCCAAGACAAAGTATCCTGATATAGAAACGTGCAATAATGGTTATTTTGTAGCTTTTCTATTCTATTCTTTTTTTGGTTTTTTGGTTTTTTACTATATTTAGGGGCTTATTCTCAGTTCCTGTGGAGTTTCTCAAAAAGAGGAGAATTTCCTGGCATGTTTTACATTGTGCCCTTTTGTATTTTGTATTGTATTTATGGATAGAGGATGTGGAACTTCCTCTTCTTCATATTTCTGTCATCTTTCATCATCCTCATTACAAATAAAATGCACACGTTCAGATTTCAACTGACACCACCACATTAGGGATGTTACTTTTATGGTACAAAAACTATTGTCGCCGTGCTAAAGGCTCCTGAACTAATCCACTTCCCACACACAAACACACACACAAAAAAAAAAAAAACATCACAAACACCCCTCCCCTCCTTTACCCTCCGTGTCAGATGTACAGATATGATGCTCACTGGCTGCCCACTGGCCCCACAGAGGCCAGCTGAAAATGCCGATTGGCTGGATGCTGACTGTGTAGTCATGGAAACTGACTTGAGCCCTGTGTGTGACCTCATGAAGGCCGCATGAAAGCTGGGTTACAGAGAGAGGGAGAGAATGGAGAGCAAGAAGTGTTCGCGTGTGTGTTGGAGCGGAAAAGAGAATGAGCAACGCTGACACCGTCACTCAACCAAGTTCGACGTGAGGCTATTGGCCTTACTTTAAAAGCTGTTCACTGACGTACTCAGATACAGTGAGTCTCTGTGTGTGTATACACTGTATGTGTGCATTTGTGTTGTATGAAAATAAAAGCTCACCTACACAAATCCCCAGAGAGGTGGCTCCGCTGCCGGGGGGAATACCCATCAGAGAGACGGCCGATCCTGGGAGAGCGAAACGGAGACGTTTAGCTGCACATTCAGAGAGACAGCCATGTTGATAATAACACTGTGACACACACACGACAATAGGACAGAAGACAGAAAAAGAGAGACAGGAACTCAAAGGGATGAAAGAAAAAGGAATAACAGGAAGGTGAAGAAGGAACTACAGCAGAAGAAGAAACAGTGTAAAGAGGAAGGTCAATACAGAGCTGCAAGTGTCAGACAGTAACTCTGCACTTTTAATAACTCAATGATAAAAGAATATTTTTTTTCCTCCAGGAAATGTGTTTAAAACCAGAACTTGTTTAAAAAAAAACACTTGTCCTTGTCCTCCAATTTTAGACATTGCACTGGTTAATGTTGCTATTTGTTTTGTTGTTGTGTTGCTTTCATTGTTCCGTTAATTATGGGGAACAGAAGAACACTTAGGGAGCTAAAGCATTTATTCCACGGAACAATGAAGCTGTATTTATTCATTAAAAATGTGCACCTTTTTTTTTTTTTTCTTCTTCTTCCGGATGGTTCGTTTTGTTGGCACCAAACTGTCTCGAGCTGCGTTTGCACTCAGTTAAAAGGAACAGTTTGTCACTTCTGTATTAAATATGTGAAGCAACAGCTAGCAGTCATTTTAGCTCAGTGTACAGTCTGGAATTATTGATAAAAAGCTAACCTGCTGTGTCAGAGGGAATAACATGAAGTCGCCTCTTTGTTGCCCGAAACACTCACAATGACAAAAAGACTCAAAGAAGTCACTGCACACAATCAAAATACAGTCAGAACCAGTCCTGAAATACAAATTCAAGTTTGTACATTAACATGTTTATCTCTTTAGGGGAATTTGTTTATGGTCTCTGTGCTAAACTCGGCTGACCAGCTGCTGGTTGGATCTTCATGAAAGTAACCATTGATGTGCAACCTACTTCAGTTTATATCAGTCTAGTTCAATCTAGCCGGGTTCATTAGAGTCCATTCCTGACCAATGTAGTCCAGCCCTGTCAGACATATTTAGGGAAAGTGCTGTTCAAAAATGTTTGATAGTGGCACCGGCACCCATCCCTAAATTGCCGGCTACACAGATGTGCCTCCAGTCCCCAGTTACTGCATCACGTGCAACTCGGGCAGGTATTTGGCCACAAAATAGATGAAAGAATGAAATGAGGCATTCTAACGTAGGATTTACAGAAGTTTGGAGATTCCATCCTCCTGGACGGGGCCGTCCAATTAGAACCCAAGTATGAGAAATGTTGTAGTGGCTCACTGACACTGATGAGATTTACTCCTGTTATTACGCAGGAAAAAAAAAATGCGTGTTTTCAAACAAAAATGTATTAGTCTGAATGTAGCCAAAGTTTCAAAATTTGGTACCAAATGGCTCACATTTCTCAAAATAAGATGGTATCAAAGCAAGTCATTCAGTGCCATAAAAGTTCAGTACCCAGCCCGAGTACCGTTTCATCCCAGTCTGGTCTGTTGAGTCTCAATCTAACAGTGTTTAAAACCAGCCAGCCTTGCTTAGCATCTCGTGAAAATAGCCAAGCTATTAGCCATCATTATGCATCATACAACATAAAGCGGGTGAAGTGGGTAGAGTAAGTGTGTAACGTATTCGTTGTGTTGTGTTACTGGGTGTGGCCACGAAAGTTGAAGGAGTGACGTTCTCAAAACTCTAACACACACATTTGTATATGGCAAAAGATGCTCCCTGATGCACTTATACGCACAAACTCATCACCACACGCACTCAAGGGCACACTCAGTGCAGCCACAGAGAACAGGGACACAGCTAATGAAGGCGAGGACAAAGACAGCTCATTGCCTGTGTGAAAAACAAACTGTGGGTAAACATCCAGATCAGTGGATCTCCTCTTGGCAGGCCTGAGCAGCCTTTCTGCCACGTCCAGTCGCAAAACTGCCACCCTCCTCCCCGTGTTCAGACCCAAAACCTCCCTCTTAAACATCAGCCATTAGATAATCACACACACACACACACACACACACACACACACACACACACACACACACACACACACACACACACACACACACACACACACACACACACACACACACACACACACACACACACACACACGTACAGTTCCATTTATTACTCTTTAAAAAGGTCACCGTTTTCTCTGGCTAAGCGCCCCGTGCTATTGATAATTTTATGCATAAACAAATGGCAAATTTGCGCCACATAAATATGTATTAGCAATTAATAATGGTGGTGTGTGTGAGGGGACGCCAGGTGCATGCCGAGTGGGGCCGGCTGGCTGCTGGTGGAGCCGCTGAGCTGGACTGGTGGCTTTATGCTGCTTGCTGGTCTCCCTCTCCTCCACTGTGTCGGCACAATGGCACACACCAGCAGAAAAACACACACACAAAAAACAGAGACAAGCTCACACACACGAACGAACACTTACACCCTAATAGACGCACAATTTAGGAGACACACAGGTATACACTTACAAAATGACTACACAATAAGCAGAGAATATTACACCTGCGTACAGTTTAAATGTCGCTTCCACACACTTGCGTGTGAACACAGGTGCGCACACGAGAGCAGGCGTGCACACTTTGTGCACAGAGGCAGGCCTGAGGGATTGATGGCACAGCAGGTTTAATGTTCTCTCACTCGCTCCCACCTGGAAAACAATGCATCCATTACGGTGCATTTCACACACCACTGAGAGTAAAGGAGCCCAAACACAGGCGTCAGACACGTAGCGCAGCCGGACTGTAAAACATACGTCAGAAAGTTGAAGTGAGTCGATCAGAGGACGTCACTGGGAGAGTTTCCTTGATGTTTTGAGCTGTTGTCTGTAGAGCAACTTATCAATGCAGATGTAGCTGTTTCAGATGTTGAAAAGGTGAAGTATTTTATTAAACAAGGAAGAGTGTGTTATAAATGTGTGAAGTAACATTTAATCAGTAAGTAAAAAACGTGCACAGCTATGATATACTTTCAATAACAACACAACAATCTGGAGACAAAGACCCGAGATGAACCCTCCCTGTCACCTATTGTACCTTTTTCCCTCTCTAACCATCACTAATATTTGTATGATACAGTGGTAAACTGTAAAATGAAAACATGTTACTTGTGTTTTAATTTCAAAATAAAATCTACTAATTATTTTTAATTTTTTTTGGCATCATCTCTTCATGTCGGGTATTAATTATTACATTAAGCCAAATTTTGATAGTTGGTATAGTTGTTTTCCTCCAAAATATCACTTTTGATTGGATGATGTAATGAGAAAGTTTCTGAGCTAAAGTTATTATTAATGATAATAATAATAATCTTTATTACTTAGGTGAGATTCACCATTGATTCAAATGATTTTAGGATAATTAACGAAAGATCTGGTTCAAGATGAGAATATTATGTTATCATAATATTGGAGAATATTATCAAAAACACCACAGAAAAATGTTTGAGTCTTACAAGACATGATCAAACATGGAAGGATGATTAAACTATGGATTGATTTATACAAGGGATGAGAAACACCAAACTTTTACCATTATCATTCCTTAAATTTATATTTTTCAAAACAACAGCCAATTGTAGAAAAACAAAATCTCTTCATAACTTTCTGGGTGTTTTTAAATGTTTAAAGATGTTAGTTGTGTTGCTGCTGTGTGGCACTTTATTGTCACTAATAGCGCAGCCGGCTGTATTTTTGTATACGGCTGAAAAGTAGCGAGGCACCACACTACGTTTCCTCTCTGCCATAGATGAGAACAGGTCTGCTTTCTGCCAAGACATTCTCAGCCATGTTTGACAAGGAAGTTTGCACATTGTTCAGTTCTTACATCACATCGGTTTCCACAGTAATCAGTCATGTAATATTATACAAAAGTACTGAAAACATCCGGACGTGATGCAGCCACCCACGTTTGGTATTTAACTCTATTATCCATATCTTTTTGAAGGGAATCGATACCAAATGAGTAACTCGTGTGTCCTGAAGTGTCGATCCTTTAGTGTCGATCTACTCATACAACCATACATACATTCATTCATACTTCTGAAGGCTTCCGGATGGAACGGACAGGAAATGACTCAGCTAATGTGTGCAATATATGCAACTTCTAGTAGTGACTTCAATAATTCCAACATAATTTTTGCTAGAGCTATTGCCATTAGTACTGATCAAATAAATTCACAAAACAGTTGTTAATCCAAATCAACAAGAACTGGAGTTTAAAGCTTTAAAATACTTTGTAAAAGTGTAAATCTGATGAAAACGTCAGACCTCAGCTGAGATTTTAAGACAGCAAAACCAGCAAGGGATGTTTTAAAAAAATACTGAGCAGGAGATGCAGCGGCCCTGTGTGTGTGTGTGTGTGTGTGTGTGTGTGTGTGTGTGTGTGTGTGTGTGTGTGTGTGTGTGTGTGTGTGTGTGTGTGTGTGTGTGTGTGTGTGTGTGTGTGTGTGTGTGTGTGTGTGTGTCTGTGTGTGTGTGTTATGTTGTCCGTCTGGCGTTGTGAGAGCAGGCTGGCTCCCCTGTAGAGCACAATCACTCTGCTTGGCTAAACACAATCACACAACCTCAACCCGACTCCCATGGCCCACGGAGGACGAGAGAGAGAGAGAGAGAGAGAGAGAGAGAGAGAGAGAGAGAGAGAAAGGGTGTGAGGCTGGAAGTGTGTGAGTAAAGAGAGAGAGGGGAGCACACACAGAGAGAAAGAGAGAGAGGAGGTAGTCTACATGGATATATATATATATATATGTATGTACTGTATATGTGTGTGTGTGTGTGTGTGTGTGTGTGTGTGTGTGTGTGTGTGTGTGTGTGTGTGTGTGTGTGTGTGTGTGTGTGTGTGTGTGTGTGTGTGTGTGTGTGTGTGTGTCCCCTATGAGCCCTAGCAGGACAAAAGGCAGCCCCATCTGTTCCATTGTCACAGGGTCTTTAATACGGATCAGATAAACATGACATTTGGGATGAGCGGCCAAGCTCCCGTTGTAAACCCTGACATCAGAACCCAGTCTACTAGTGTGTGTGTGTGTGTGTGTGTGTGTGTGTGTGTGTGTGTGTGTGTGTGTGTGTGTGTGTGTGTGTGTGTGTGTGTGTGTGTGTGTGTGTGTGTGTGTGTGTGCGTGTGCGTGCGTCATCCCGTTAACCAAAGAAAACAGGGCTTGTACGTATCCTGTGTATTTAATATTCACTCTAACCAATATTTCTGTCATCTGCCTGTGTGTTTGTCCCTTTCCGAAGTGTATCTATGTGTGTGTGTGTGTGTGTGTGTGTGTGTGTGTGTGTGTGTGTGTGTGTGTGTGTGTGTGTGTGTGTGTGTGTGTGTGTGTGTGTGTGTGTGTGTGTGTGTGTGTGTGTGTGTGTGTGTGTGTGTGTACCCTGCTCCCATTCTCAGAGGTGCAGGAGAGGGCTGACACGCTGTATCTGTAGCGGCTGTGGGAGGATTAGCGGCCCATTGGCCTAATCAGAGGAGGTAATCAGACTATACTCTATCATGACAACAATCAGTCAAGAGAGACACACATCTGCCTATTGAGCTCAGCTCTAATGCCATAATAGTGATGAAACATCTGGTCATTTGGGGCTCAATGCAATCAAGAGGAGGGATTGGGACAGTTGCAGATGGCAAACCTATAGTCATTATCTGTTTCAGGCAACAGAGGGATGAGCACAACACACAGGTTCACAGGCTGCAAGTAAGTATGAGCTCACACTGAGATCTCATTGGTCCTGAGGGAAGAATGAATTTCTATTCTTTAAAGCACCGTTATGAAGTTTTAATTTGAAAGACCAAAACACAAATGGGCACACCGAACAGCCTTGACTGTATAATGTTAGTTTTCTGTGCAACTTTTTGACCATACATTTCCCAAGATGTGTTGCTGTCACTATACTATGACTCGACTAATCAAACAATTGCAACAAAGGTTCATTTTCATACTGAGCATGGACTCCATCAAATAACGCCTGAAAATCGGTCTCAAAGCTTGCAGCAGTCAGCAGCTAGGAATACAAAGCCTAAATGTTGTTAGAGGGCCACTTAAACAGAGGCCATGTATGGCAAATTTCTTCAATTAGAAAAAAAAAAAGAAGAAGTAACTGTTTTTTGGTGCCAAGAAAGAACGATTGAAAGTCGTGCTCATGTTAAAAACCACAAACTCACCACGCCAGAAATCTAGATGTAGTTATGGATTCAGACCTCAATCTGAACAGCCATATTAAGACAATTACAAAATCAGTCTACTATCACTTGAAGAATATATATCGAGGATTAGAGGATTTATTTCTCAACAGGATTTGGAAAACGTGTCCATGCATTCATCTTCAGTAGACTCGACTACTGTAACGGTGTGTTTACAGCTCTCTGTAAAAAGTCAATCAGACAGCTGCTGCTCGAGTCCTCACTAAAATCAAGAAAGTGGATCACATCACTCCAGTTCTGAGATCTTTACACCGGCTTCCCGACAAAGAATCGACTTTAAAATGCTGCTGTTGGTCTTTAGGATGTCTTAAACTTCACTGTAACTTTTATCCTATTTTTAGCTCGCTTAACATTTTAATTGCTGTTCTTAATTGTTTTTAAATGTCTTTTTCTTTTGCCTGATGTTTTGATGCTTTTAAAACCTTTATGTGAAGCACTTTGAATTGCCTTGTTGTTGAAATGTGCTATACAAATAAACTTGCCTTGCCTTTTGACACTAATGAGATTTAGACACGCGTAAACAGAGCAAAGGTTATGTTTAAAACAAAAAGTATCTGTGTGGATGAAGCCTATATATCGAAATTCAGTACCGAATGACGAGACATATTTTAAGAGTGAAGAGCACCGAAGCAATTCGGCCCCAGTTTTGAGACTTCTGCCTTTTGAACTGTGTCGATGTATATATTTATATACGTGTTAAATTTGAGTGGGGAAAAAGTAATGATTTGTCACTTTATTCAGGTATGGAGTATTAATCCAATATTTTAAAGTTGCCATAACATAATGTGAACCAGATAAAGCTTCTCTTGAGTTAAAAGGGATTTGGCTACCTCAGAGGTTTTTCCTAAGTTTTGTTTCTTTTGCCCTGCCCCCTTCAAACCAAGTGTAACCAACCACCACCACCACATTCCATGCTGTCTGAAGCTGTGGGCCAAATTACCTGACTAACTATACACGCACACAAAAAAACACACACACACACACACACACACACACACACACACACACACACACACACACACACACACACACACACACACACACACACACACACACACACACACACACGTGTCTAGTATAAGTGAAAACTAACCCCCACTGAATACCCCCAAGGATTTTGCGAATGACTGCGTGCACGTTTGTGTGAAGCCTTCTGTATGCGTGTTTCCTCTGGCTGCATGTGTGTGTGTGTGTGTGTGTGTGTGTGTGTGTGTGTGTGTGTGTGTGTGTGTGTGTGTGTGTGTGTGTGTGTGTGTGTGTGTGTGTGTGTGTGTGTGTGTGTGTGTAGCTTTTGAGACAGAGTCCAGTCAAATGTTCTGGTGGAATAAAAGAGCCATTGTTCACCAAGGTGGTCCCAGCAGGACCTCCAATTCTACCCTTTCACACACACACACACACACACACACACACACACACACACACACACACACACACACACACACACACACACACACACACACACACACACACACACACACACACACACACACACACACACACACGCAGATATATCCATGCATATACAGTACACACACACACGCATGTATTCACACAGCTTGTAGGCAGCTAGACAAACACACATCATACACACTCCCCTCTGCCTAATCATAGCTTTTTTGTGAGAGGGTGGCAGTTGCACAGAGGTAAATATTTAGCTGTGGGATGTAAACGCTGGTCTGTGTAAATCAGACATGCCCAAGCACACACACACACACACACACACATACATATATATACACACACACAGACAGACACAGTCATGGTAGTGTGTGGTAATTCAGACAGAGCAACTTCCTTCCTGTGGGGTGATGATGTTTAGTCTCCCAGCACCACAATTTGATTGGCGCGTTTGATCTCATCCATTTCCTGTTTAGGAGCACTCCGACCTCTCTTGGCTCAGATCTGGGATCAGCCTTGGTCAGATAGACTCCTGTGTGCTGCATGTAGGAGGGTTGATAACTAGTCTGAGATCAGGTCTGTCTGCTTAATGGCTGATTCATCCCAACTGTCTGCGTCATCTGGTAAACGGGAGCACACCAGATGAATGAAGTGGTGTCATGCAGTAAACTCTTGCATCATTTCAGGGCTTTTCCTTTAAGGACATGTGCAGAAGCAAATGTCTCTTACATGTTTGTTGTGATAATCTTTTAGGATCTTGTGATTGCTGCTCAGGCTCAGCACAGCCTGGGGGATTTAATTTTAGCATTATCACAACTATCAAATGGATCTTAAATATAGCCAGACACAAAAAAGACAGTGTGATCAATCTATTACTGAAAAGCACACACACCCCAGAAATGTGTGTTAGTTTGCATGTGTGTGTGACGTGAATGTTACTGAACATTACTGAACTGGACATTAAAAGGGAACATGATACATCACAACTTTCAAAACAGTATAAAGCATTTTGACAGCTAAGGCCACTCTTCTGTTGCATTCTTACAGTAGTTATTTGTGGGCATGAAGGGAAGTGAATAGCATGTTCTCATATTTATATTTAGTGACATGTTGTAATATTCCATTGTACGGTTAACTCAAGCTCAAGGAAATGACTACAGTTTGTTACAGTACAGTACAATTAAAGTAAAAGTTGTAATTGCTTGCTGATTTTCTCCATTAAATATGAGCTGTAACGAGTGCCAATACTAGTAACAATACCGTCTTTGATGCAGATTTCTAAAAAAATACTTTTTTTTCAATACCAATCTTATGAAGTCCATTTTAAGAGAAAGAAAGTTACATTACATGTCTCGGTAGAAATATTTAGTTTTCATGCAGTTTAGAGGGGGAGAGCATTAAACCAGTTTACACTCACAAGTAATCGCTACATGCTACAATTTACCCGTGTTTCCTAAATGCCTCACGTTATCGTAGCACGCAACTCAGACAAAAAAAATTCTTTGAAAAGAATAACAATGCATTCTAAGCTGACACCAAGCAATTATAAATGACGGTGGGCCGTTCAAGTCGAGCTTATGTATGGGAAATGCTGTGGCTCACTGAGGCTGATGAAATATATCCCAGTGTAAACGGAAGCGAGTCAATTTTCCATAGGAGAAAGCAATTCAGTTTACCAATCCTATCTGCAGCTGGACAATTCCAGCCCATTCTGTCTATGAGTTACCTCCATATTAGTGGATTTTGCTTCTCGTTTTCCATCAAGTGGCAGCATTCAGTGCCAATGCAGGAAGTAGAAGCTCGGCTATGTTCGATAAGAACTGGTTTGTATGTAGTGTTGTTCACCCACACTGACAGTAAAAGAGGCTATTAGCTGTTTCATATGGCTCCGCTTCAAGGCAGGATGACAAGACTGCTGTCATGAAGAAGGGTGAGATGTGATAATTGTTTTAATATGCATGGTCGTAGTGTCCTTTTTAGTGGTAAACACAAAAAATGACAGTTGTTGTGTCAAGAATAAAAATAAAAAAAACAGTTTGATGATGAAAAATCAAATACTTTCTCACCTCCATATACATGACCAGTTACTACAAAAAGTGGCTTTGAAATCGCAAAGATAAACCCCTTATTCTGATATGGTGTAGAAAGGATTTTAAGCGCTGCTTGTTTATCCAGCAAGTAGTTCAGTCGGAGTATACGTGCAGCGAGAGAAGTCGGACTTTCATGTAGGAGACCGCAATTCATGTCCTGCCACTGAAATGCAATTATTATACCTTTTTTTTGTGACCACCATCTTTACACAAGTGTATTAGTTACATAACCTTAAACATACATTAACCATAATGGTCTTTCTCTGGTGTCACTACATATAGTTGCATAGCTGCTTTGCACAGATAACTGTACAAATAATAGTCCATGGAAAAAGCACTACAGAGCACCAAGAACAGAAGTACTACCGACCACCACATACATGGGGTATTTCTTTAAATGATTAAACCAAACTGTAAACCTCTGGATATCCAGGCCAGACGAAAGCATTTACGCAGATTAAACCTCACAAATGTCACTTTTTATCCAGGGAAGGAAGAAAACCAGGTCACATGGTTTACACAGTTACTGTTTAATGCTGAAAGCCCTTTTATCCAAGACATGAGGAGCAGAAAATCTCTAGATTACACAGCTGAGTCGACCCGTTCTCATCCCAAGGTGTCACATACCGTTATATGTTGATGTCATAGCCCACTGGCGTCCCAGAGACACACACAAGGTGTTTTAGGTTTAGGCACCAAAAACGACGTGGTTAGGTTTTGGAAAAGGTCACGGTTCAGGTTAAAACTAACATGGTCACAAATTGGTTAGGTTTAGGCACCAAAACGAACTAATTAGAGTTAGGAAAAGATCATGGTTAAATGCTTTGCATGAGTAACTTACTTTTGTTTACCTAAAAGAAATCCAGGTTGACTCGAACACCGGTCTCCTGGGTGAAGGTCCTGTTTATTCCAACCAGTCCCGACCTCTTACCTACACGGACTTTGTCACTCTTTCTACTCCAACGCGAGTGTAATCTTTACAACTTTATTGGAATAAGGTTCGGTCAAATATTGTTTTTTTTCTCATAAGTTGTCAAAGACTTCAGATGTTTGAGAACATCATTATTAGGGCAAGTGTTACCGAGTCGAATCAATGGTTTGACTTATTGGTAAAAAGCGATCGCTTCCGAGAACAATGTAAAAGCAGTAGTTAAAACACCATCATTAAAAATCACACTCCACTCCCCACCACCCTATCAGCCCTCTCTGCGCTGCTGTCCTAAAATAAAAGACATTAATGCTGTTAAACGTCTTTTATAAGAAAAGGGAAGCAAAAATGGACATATCACAAAGAAAAGAAGAGGAAGGAATTGAAGAAAAGACATGAAAAATTTGATTTTGCCGAAGTTAGGCTTCTGAGAAGTGACACAAAATGTCACACAAACAGAGACAAAGTCATGTTCACACCAGTGATCTCGTGGCACTTTCTTCAAACACACCCATAAACCCCCAAAGCATGGAACATCAGCTCAAAATAAAATCTATAAAGGCTTTTCTTCTTGTGCAGAAAACCATAAGTTTGGACACGGTCTTTGAATGGGAAACACCTTTAAAATTCAGAGTTAAACTCAGATTTTTCAACAAAGTTTGGTCTGTAGGAAACGGGAAAACAGGAAACTTTCTCATTTTCAAAATTCTAACAGGAAACCTGGACAGAGAAGAAAAGCTTTATAGGGATTAAGGTATACTTTCGAGAAGACTCAAGAGTCAGGCACTGTCTTCGCTCATGTAGTACTTTTTAATGAAGCAACTGTAGGCCTCATTTGCAAGTTGTTTGGACAGGGAATTATTTCTCTGGAATTGGCTTCCAGACTGCAAATCAGTGGCATACAATGTCAACTGTAGTTCCAGGAAATGTAGGACATGCCAGTGTAACGCTAAAGAGCAGTAACACATTCTCAAAAACGGACTCCAACTGCAACGTAATAATATGCTAAGCATTTCTCCGCTTAAAGTCAAGCCATTAAAACACACACATGCAAGCAAGTAATATTTCAAAGGAATCTCTGGTAAAAGCGAAACAAAACCTTATGACATGTCCTTTTGACAGCTCAAGTGTGGCACAATCAATTTGCCACTAGTGTCGGCCATCCGGCTGCAGTCTGTCTTTGATATGAACGCGACAGTCGCTGTGGAGGAGGTTAGTTGTGGGGAGCACTTGTTTGTACTCGCTAGACTTTACTGTTTGAGTTTGCCGCTGACGCACACACACACACACACACACACACACACACACACACACACACACACACACACACACACACACACACACACACACACACACACACACACACACACACACACACACACACACACACACACACACACACACACACACACACACACACACACAAGCACTGTAGGCCACAGATCATGAACTATGGATTTGTGGAGGCCGGGATCCATGAGCAGATTTGCCCTTTTTGACCCAATCAGTGAGAGTTATATATCATTTTGTACAACTTCTACTGACAAATTCTGCTTTAGGTAACGTGGAAGAGGAGAGACACTTTTTCCTTTTGCCCAAAACTTTCAGGCCAAGGTAGCTCAAAAACTAACTGCTAGATTACCCAGAATTTGCAATGAATCACGATGGTCCCCAGGAAATGAATACTAATTTTCACTAGAAATGTATTCCGGTGGCACCATCAGATTTAAAACGTTAAATAATACCATAGAAATATAAGACTCCAAGCATTGTCCATGCTTTGCAGGATGATGGAGGATGAGCCCTTTTGGATATCACTTAAGTTTGTAGCACCAAACCCTTTACGGGGTCCTTCAAATTGATAGCTGAATTTGTTCAATTTATGGCCTCCAGAAAACAAAGGTTGAAGATTGTAGTGACCACTAGGTGAAACTAGTCCAAATGTTCAAACAGAACTGACTGGAATCACCATTGTCTCTGACCAAACGCTTGTAGCAGTGGAGCTCCACTCATCGGTGGCTGAAAGCACCGTTGTTGCTCAGAGTATATCACTTCCTCATTAAAAGCTCATTAAAAGCTTATTAAAAGCCACAAACACAACCATAAAGTGACCACTCTGTTGTAAATATTCAGATGCTCAGCTAACTATTTAAAGTGCTTAATGCACTTAACTGAAGACAACAAGAATCGTGTCATCAAACAATGACGTGTTAAATTAGGTTTTCTATATGTAACTACAGCAACAAAATCCACAGATACGGACAGATATCAAAGTGCAACTTAATTCATAATCAGCATTTACTTTTTTGGCATACAAAACATAGCAAGATATAAAGTTTTATGGTCTTAAAAAGTACTCAAACTTATGACATTTTGAAAGTATGGTAAGGTCTTTAATGTGTGCATTTTATTTCTGTAACCAGGTGGTTGTTAATCTCTTATTTTCCCTCCTGAGATCTGTCTACTCCACAAAACAGAGGACAGGATGGGAGGCAAATAGGACACCAAGAAGGAAAGGACATTCACTGTGTACACCACTCCTACCACCTACCTGTTGCACGTTTCCCTTTTGGCAGCACAACACACACACACACACACACACACACACACACACACACACACACACACACACACACACACACACACACACACACACACACACACACACACACACACACACACACACACACACACACACACACACACACACACACAGACACACACAGACTTTACTGTACAGAGCTTAGACAGGGAGCAAGAGAGGAGGAGGAGGAAGGGTAGATAAAAACACTTAGGGCTGTCTTGGATTTGACAGGGTGAGTAAAATACACCAACCACAGATCCCCTTCTTGTGTCCACACAAACACACACACACACACACACACACACACACACACACACACACACACACACACACACACACACACACACACACACACACACACACACACACACACACACACACACACTCACTGATGTCTCTATTCATTTAGACTGTCACACTCACCTCCCCCCCCACCCGCCACCCCGAGATCTCACTTCCTCTGTCAGCCAGCTAAATTACAGCTCTCCTTCTTCCTGTCTCTCGCTCTCTCTTGGTCTCTCTCACCTCTGTCTGAGAGACACACAGTGACAAAGACACATGTTTGGCCCTCTCACCATCTCTCCAGCTCCAACACAGAACCGGTTTCTGAAGACGTCTGAGCGGACAGGCGTACCAGATGTGCTGCCTAATGTCTTAATGTGATTACGTGTTCCAAGTGGACCGAGCGCATTAGGGAGAGAAATATCATTTGCAAGGGGATATGTGGGTCAGTGTCCTGATCTGACTTCGGAAGACAGACGAGGACTGTCTTACGGCTGGCTCCGCTGAAGTTATGAATGTGGACAATCATACCAGAACCCACCTGACTTATCAGCCAAACAAACTTACAGAAACAGCAACAACAATTTAACATTCCACGCCAGATAAAACATACGCATTTAATTATGTTATTAGAGACAGAAAATGCTGAAACAATGTTCTTGGCCCAAATACGGCCTCGGCGTTGCCCTCATTTCAACAATGAGAGGACACAAGCAGCTCTGTGTCTCTACTTAGACATAGTGGCTTACTGAGCTCAATGCTAACTTCAAGCTGCGAACATGCTCACAGTGGCAATGCGAACATGGTGACTGGTGAACTTTACTCCTGCTGAAGCTCAACAGGTGTAATTTTACTTTGACGTGTTGCCATAGCAACATTTGCTATTTAGCACAAAACTTGAGAGTGACGGGCATGTCATTATTTTGCGTGTACTTAGTCCAGAGCTGCAAACATTTTTCATATAATTGATTAGTTCAACTAAAAAAAAAAAAAGTTCTTTTGATAATCAATTAATCATTTAGATTCATTTTTTAATAATAAAAAATAAAAAAAATTCTCAGATTCCAGCTTTTTAAATGTGAATATTTGTGGATTGTCGATTGGGAGAGTAAAATACTTTATAGGCTGCAATTTGGGCTTCAGAAAAAACACTGGTCGATATTTTTCACAATTTCCTGTCATCTAGACCAAGACCAAACATCAAATTGATTAAGCAAGAAGATAATCAGCAGATTAATCAACAATGACAATAATCATTAGCTGCTGTGATAGTTTAGCTATAAACCAAAGTATTGAACAAATTTAAATATTGATTTGATGATAGCGGATTAGGAAAAATTAAGGTATTATCACATTTATCTGAGTTCATCCTTGAAGGTGCCGTGAATTTTTTTTACCATATTGAATAACAATGAATACAAATGTATCCAATAGTTCCCACTGGTGCAAGATGAAAAGATGGAGAATCACCAGGGACCATGAATATCAACACCACGTCTCATGTCAACTATGTCGTCTTCTCTTATACAGAAATGATCTTCAGCTGAACAGCAAATTTCATAATTTAAAGATTCGGAGAATAACAGACTGTGCAGATGTGAGAATGCATTCATTTGAATAGATACTACAGTCTCTATAAGTCTTGTTACATGTGTAGCTGTAATTCAAAGGGTCTTCTTAGGCTTTAAGCCTATATTGTCTTCAATCTTTATTTCAATTTATAATAGCTTGTTATAGTCAAGAATAGAAGGAAAAAATAGAGCACTATTGTTTAATGTATTTTGATGTTGAAAAAACACCAAATGAAGTGAATGAAAACAAACCAAAGCTGATTAAAGGCAAAGGTAATTAAGAGAAATAATAGCCTGATCTAACTGGACCCGCTGTGACCAATCAGGCTCAGGCTGAGAATCAAAGCTCCGGGACAAACTCAGATGAACTGACAGTTCAAACTAATGAAGATTAAATGAAACAAACATAAACAGATGTCCGCAGTTTAACAAGACAGTCATCTGTTTTAATCAGTAAATAGGCAAACCATTTTAAAGGGTATAAATACTGCAAGTGCACATATATCTTTGACTCACACACAGAGACACACACACACACACACGCACACACATATCACACACATATCACACACAGGCACATAACACACGCACGCACACACAGAGACACACACACACACACACGCACACACATATCACACACAGGCACATAACACACGCACACACACACACACACACACACACACACACACACACACACACACACACACACACACACACACACACACACACACACACACACACACACACACACACATATCACATCCAGAAGTGGAACAAGAGCTTTAATTCTATCTCAGCATGGTAACAAATGCTATTTAAAGGAGATTAATTCCACAAGAGGATTATTCTCCCCATTAGAGATAACAGGAAGTAGGATGGGGGTTGGTGGACAACATTTAATCTCACAAACATCTAGCTAATCCCAGGTGTAAAACATGTCGCTGTTCAAAAGAGAGTTTACGCCTTTGTTTTGTGTGCGAGTCACGTGTGCGCGTCTTCCTACCTGCTCTACTTTAAGTGGGTGTGTGGATGCTGATACCTTCCTGTACGCTAAAAACATCAGCTGTGCCCGCTGGCTTCTTCCCTCTAGCGGTAGCATTGATGTCAGTTTTTTACTACCGTTTAGCGTTGATTGACACATCCAGTTCATGACAGAGCTTACACACTTAATGTTCTGAACATGCACTGTGATGCAGGGAAGTCCTTTGTCGTGCAGTGACTGATGTGGTTTATATTTCTGGTTCAAGCCACAGCAGTTTGTTTCCAATTAACAAGACACAAGAGCGCTGACCACAGCTGCACAGTGAAAAAGAGAGCAAGCGATATACAAGCTTAATCATATTAAAGAATTAAAACATACATGGGAGCTAAATATGTAATAGAATATATACATAATATTGACAAAGAAATTGATAGAAAATTAAATGAATTTGAATATAGGGTCATACTTATTAAAAAAAAATTAAAAAAAATTGAAGGTCAATTTCCCACAAGTGTGGTGATGATAATGGTCAAAATGATGTGAAACTGCACATTTTTCATTGAAAAGTATTTCAAACATTTTCTGGGGTTTTCCACAATCTGGAGGATGTTGTTCAGAATATGAACAGGCACATTTTAGATGTGATTTAAGGATATAAATATAATAACGACTCAATTTTGTTAAGTTTTGTGGTTCTGCTGTATGTCTCCTGCATTAGTGTGTGACGTCACTGAGAGAAACAAAAAAACATAGTTAAGTTCCTTGTATGTGTTCACATGCCTGGCCAATACAGCTGATTCTGATAGAACACAAAGTTGAAGCCATGACAAAAGACAATGATTCAAACATGGATGTTGCTGCATAGAAGCTAGAAATTCTAAAACGTGACTACTTCACACTCATCTTCAAGATGGGCATCTAAGATTGGTGTCACCAATTCAGTATCTTACTAATGTGTAATATGGTCACACTCTTTCCTTCTGTTTCTGAGTTATGGCGTAAATAAGGACCTGAAAAGTGTTTTTGCAGAACATTTGGATGTCACAGTGAAGCTGACCTTTGACCTTTTATATATAAACTGCCACCACTGACATTATATCCTACTAGACATTAGTTTAAAGTGTTATCATAAATAGTGTCTGCATTCTTAAGCTATGGCCATAAATGTGCCGTGTAAAGTCACAGTGACCTTTGACCCCCAAAATCTTACCATCTCCTCTTTCGGTCCTAGTAAACGTTTCGTGAATACGTTCACGAGAACGGGACGGACAAACCCAAAACATACTGCCCTCAGCCGTGGCTATCGCCGCTGTGAAGGCTTAGAAGCGAGCTTTTCAATTAGGTGTATTTTAAGGTAGTAATTTTACATCACAGAAACGGTTTGACTGTGAAGTAGACCTAAGGGCTTTAAACCAAGTGGTACAAATGAGTATTTTGCCATCTAAACACTTCAGTGTCTCCTTTTCTAGTAAATTAAACGAGTTGATTTGGCTTCTATTAAAAAGAGCAATTTGTTGACCTTCAGCTCATTTAAATAATTTCCATTGATTAATAAAAACTGATTTCAGCTTGCCAGAAGGAAATGTCATCTTTATCCTTTCTATTTGGTAATAATGCATAAATAAATGTTGCTGGGCTTGATAAAGCTTACCAAGTTCATCAATAGATTTCTGATCTCTGTAGCCTATTTTTCAGAATATGGATCCATGAAACTTGAGGGTTTTTCCATAATCTGGCAACCCAAAATACTGTTCTTTTTAAGACCTTTAACCGTTCTATGAATCTTTAGTAAATTATTATTCATCAAACTTTAATGAAGCCAATAGTAACAATTTATAAACCCTTTACAATAACCAAAAACTGGAATGCCTCAATTAAAAGGAAAAAAAGCACCAATCTCAGAATGTAGGTATAATAGAAAACTACATGGATCATAATCTGTTGGCAAATACATGTCCAGTCACACCATCAGGTTGAAAGTGCGTGTATGAGTTTCTGTACCTGAAGCAGTCTGGAGATCATCAGTCCATATCAGAGACTACGCCTCAACTACAAGCTCACTCAGGCTTTAAGATACAGACACACACAAACAAACAGATGCTGACTCAGGTTGTGTGTGTACGACACAACACGCACACACACTGTAGACTCTTACATTTGCAAATGTTCTCTCGGTCTTTCTTAACCCCCCCCCCCACACACACACACACACACACACACACACACACACACACGAAAAAAAAAGACTTCTTATCACTTGAACTGCGTAGTCTGTTCAAGGTAGAAGTAATCAAATCAAGGATCTCTCTCTCTTTATTCACTTTGTGTCTCGTTGTGTTCTGTTTCTCTCTGATGAGAAGCTGGCTGCCACTCTGTGAGCTCATGTGGTGCTCACTTCAGTTGTTCCCCCACTTGTTTCAGGGTCCTTGAGTTCCTCTAAAGAGAACTGACAACTACATAAGTAAACCTACATCAACACCCTAGAGAGAACTTTGGTGTGGTTTTATCATGTAAAAGAACCGTGAACACGGTAGAAAAGACATATTACAACAGGTGGCACATTAGGCATCAATAAATCATTATTTGATTTTTTTGATTTTATACACTTTATTTGATTTTTGATTTTTTTTTGATTTTATACACTTTATTAATCCCCGAGGGGAAATTTCTTCACTACAGCAGGGGGGCTCTCAGGGGGGAGCTGCTGCAGCAGGCTGCCACTAGCGCGGCGCCAGGTAACCTGACCTTAGGTGCATGTTTTTGGATGATGGGAGGAAGCCGGAGAACCCGGAGAGAACCCACGCAAGCACAGGGAGAACATGCAAACTCCGCACAGAAAGGCCCAGGACCGGATTCGAACCTGGAACCTTTTTTGCTGTGAGGTGACAGTGCTAACCTTTACAGTATATACAGTGTGTTACAAGCATTAATGCTTCCTGTTACAGAGAAAATTTTGCTACTTGCTCGCTCACATCATCTTTGGTTTCACCTTTGTTTGTCTGTTGGTTGTTGGAGAAACATCCTCAGTCACTCCACAAAAAAAAGCATTAGAACAATTTGTTTCTGTCCTCTGCAAACCGCCATTAAAAGTGATTACAATTTCCAACCATCTACCAACACACATATACACATATATAGATATACATATATATATATATATATATATATATATATATATATATATATATATATATATATATAAATGTTGCTAGGCTTGATAAAGCTTACCAAGTTCATAAATAGATTTCTGATCTGATCTGATATACACATATATACACATACACATGTATATATACATATACATATACATACATGCACATACATATACATATATATATATATATATATATATATATATATATATATATATATATATACCTACATACATACATACATACATATATACACATATACATATATACATGCACATATATATACATATATACACATATATATACATACACATATATAAACATATATATATACATATATAAACATATATACACATATATATGCATACACATATATACATACAGACACACATATATATATACACACACACACATATATATATACATACATATATACATGCATACACATATACTTACATATATATATATATATACATACATACATACACATGCACATCCACACATATACACATACATATATATACATACATACATACATACATACATACATACATACATACATACATACATACATACATACATACATACATACATACATACATACATACATACATACATACATACATACATACATACATACATACATACATATACATACATACATACATACATACATACATACATACATACATATATACATACATATGCATACATATATACATATATACATACATACATACATACATACATACATACATACATACATACATACATACATACATACATACATACATACATACATACATACATACATACATACATACATACATACATACATACATACATACATACACATACATGTATACATACATATGTTCTGTCTGATGCTTTTCTATATTTCTTTTCTACAATACCAAGAACATGTATCCAGTAGTTGCAGGCCGCCAGTACAGACATGAAGAGAAGAAGTGCAACACACATTTATCCTGAAAAGCACAAAAATAACAATTTCACGACATCCACTGTTTCAGAAGGTGGTAGTTAGTCCCCAAAGGCACCTTTGTCAACTCAAATAGCAAACGCCTTACAAAAGAGGAGGCCAGCACTGTAATGTAAAAATGGCAACGCGAATACGGCTGAGAAAAACCCAAACCTTCACGAAAACACAAGGTGGCGAGTTGTTTGGGTGAACTCCTCCCCCTGCCTTCACAGAATTTGCAGCGCCGCCTAATCATCGTCATTACAGCTGTTTGAAAAACTGTTTCCAAACAGGCAATCAAAGCCTGTCTCGATAATTAGCGAAGGGGAAGACGTCTTTGTGAGCAAACTGCTCCTCTCCCTCCTCCCATTGCCACCAATCTGAGAACACAAAATCAGATCTGTCTCCTATGAGAACACAAAAAAAAACCTGTGCATGTGTTTTTGCATGTGTGTATGACTCTTAGTGTGTGTGTGTGTGTGTGTGTGTGTGTGTGTGTGTGTGTGTGTGTGTGTGTGTGTGTGTGTGTGTGTGTGTGTGTGTGTGTGTGTGTGTGTGTGTGTGTGTGTGTGTGTGTGTGTGTGTGTGTGCGTGCACCGGTTGCACTTATTGTGCTGCTGAGACAGCTTGACTGAAAACAAACTGACAAAAAACATTTGAAGCAGAAAAAAAAAGGGGGGGGACAAAAAAAAAAAAACGTACACACACAACAACCTGTCAAGAGCGAAATGCCTCTAATTTTTCTGTCATCTGCCAGCCGTTTAACAAGACAAGAAACGCTCTGCCCCCACACTCCTCCGTCAAGCCACAAGAGACAGAGACGGGGAGGGGGGGGATGGGGAGGAAAGCGAGGAGGATGGGAACGAGACAGACAGAGCAGAGATGTCTTTTTTTTCCACGATCCGAAATCGTTCAACTCACTTAGCCTTTCCTTCCTCTCCAGGTTGTGATCTTTCTCTTCATCGCCCCCTCTTCCCTACCTCAGACAGTAGAAGAACAAAGTGTATATTTGTAAGTGTCAGGGGAGGCAGCGTAATAAGCACTTAGCCACTGGCCCAGTCTCTCTCAGACCAAACCCCTGCTCTCTGCCTCTGGCTCTCTCTGAGGGGGAATGGTGTTTATAGTAAAGCTCCTGTTCACTTTAATATGGTACTTTACGCTGATGCTGCTGTCAGCTCACATGAGGGCGCAGTCGGTGTGTGTGTGTGTGTGTGTGTGTGTCCAAGTGTGTCTTTTTCTGTGTATGGTGGCTTGTGCTTACATTTGTGTGCATTTATGTGTGCATGTACACCAAATGTGTGTGTGTGTGTGTGTGTGTGTGTGTGTGTGTGTGTGTGTGTGTGTGTGTGTGTGTGTGTGTGTGTGTGTGTGTGTGTGTGTGTGTGTGTGTGTGTGTGTGTGTGTGTGTGTGTGTGTGTGTGTGTGTGTGTGTGTGCTGTCAGCTTCACTCCTCTTGCTCCTCTAGCAGAGCTGAGGATCGGCGGAGACAGGCGGATAGATGAAATATTTAACTGTCGTGTGTTTAAAAAAAACAACAGATGCTTTGTTCTGCTAATTAGCACTTAGCACACAGAGTAGCTCCAGTACAGTTGTGCGCACGGGAGGGATTGTTATCCAAACTCAGCTGGGGCTTTGAGCAGCCCCACTTGACTTGCCAAGTCCAATCCTGTTCGCTCTCCACCGAGCCTGGTGTTACAGGCAGGGTGGCAGGGGGTGGTCGAATAACATGTCCAGCCAACAATCAGCAAGAGGCAAACAACTGCAAATATCAGACAGTCAGATATACTTTAATTATGACTAATTAGTTTGAGAAGGGCCGTTTTGAAGCTTTGAGTCTCACGATGTTTTTTTTTTTTTTAACCAGAGGTGCTAGAAGTGCTTTCCCCACAGCAGATCGCAAGTAGCTGAGATGCAAAGGTTGCTGGGTGACTGTCCACAGGAAACAAAAGGACTATAAGCAGAAGCCCACGATTCACCACCAACCAGTTCTGCAGGGTTACGGAAGAGAGACGACAAATTCAAACTGAGGAAAAGGTTATGTAACATAACATCAAGCTTTACTGATATGAATGATATCGTTTCCTCCTATATCTCATTTGAAAATATATCGGTCTACTTTAAAAAGTTGATATACTGCACAGCCCTAGTCAGCCATATAGATAAGACGTGGCCAATGAATGCTCATGATTTTGGTAATGTCTAACCTTTCTGATAGCAAGAATCCTGTGAATAATGTGATTAAAGTCACATGGTTTCAAAAGATAAATGTTTTTGGCAGCAGCTGTCTGATATTTAGACAATAAAAATGCAGGTTTATGAGGTTGTGCAGAATTTATTTTACAAAAATGAGACAGCATGTGTTCGCTGTCCAACTTTTTCCTGTGCTACTGCGGTGCATCTGCATAGAGTTGAAAAGAAGGAGACTTCGCAGCTCCTCGTGTGAAGCACGGAAGATTTCAACACATGTTGAAAACCTGGCAATTTCAACAAATTAATTTAAAAAAAGACCCAAGTTCTTTTTGTTTCATTCAAATGTCTTTGCGCAAATCCATCACTGTAGGAAAACCACCACCTAAATCTCCCTAAAAGCCAGTGGAAACAACTCCTCACCGTGTCTTTAACATTTTGCCCATGAATTCTTCGATGATTTACCGTAGGAGGAGTGTTAGTGCAATAGCCTCAAATTCCTGAATCAATCCAAAGTTTTAAGGAGTGCAGCCCGAAGCAGCGTGACAATCCCAGAGCAGCCTTAAATGATCACATCAGGAAGAAATGCAGGGAAAAGAAAACAGAGCTGTGATCAGGCAAAGAGAGGTAGGAAGGATATTCGCACCAGTCCTCCGGAATGCACTTCGGTTTGGTGCACAGTAGACATTTGGTCGCTGGAAAGACTGCAATCCATTAGCAAAGCACAGCCCGGTCGGCTAGTTTTGTCCTTATATAGGGCAAGGCTGGTGGAGGGTCGTATAACACCCGAGTCAGACTGAGCTGCGGAAAAACATAAATTAAGACCCGAGACGACGGGGGCTAGTTGGAGAAAACAAAAGGCTACGACTGTCTGCTCCAATTCTGTCGCACAAAACAAAAAGAGAAAGAGAGCAAAGAAGGGCAAAGTCGTACGCTACGCAATATGGGTCATTATTACAAACACACTTTTAGATCCTTTTGTTGGTGCCTTTTTCAGGGGCTAATACGTCACTCTTGATAACTGTGATCTGAAGGAGGGACTATCAGTGTGTGTGTGTGTGTGTGTGTGTGTGTGTGTGTGTGTGTGTGTGTGTGTGTGTGTGTGTGTGTGTGTGTGTACTATATATATATATATATGTGTGTGTGTGTGTGTGTGTGTGTGTGTGTGTGTGTGTGTGTGTGTGTGTGTGTGTGTGTGTGACAGGTTGTTGTAGTGCCATGCCCCCCTCCTGTCCCTCCTCTGCCCAGAGATGCTCGTCTCCTCTTGTCTGACACTTAATCAATGCACTGGAAGTAGCCTTTCACACACAATCTAATTATATGGAAATGAATAGAAACCAGGGGGCCCTATGCTAAGTTTGTGACACACACACACACACACACACACACACACACACACACACACACACACACACACACACACACACACACACACACACACACACACACACACACACACACACAAAGGTGACTACAAAGAGAGAGGAGAGCAGTAGGAACGTAAAGGGAGGGAAGCAAATGGAGTCTATGTTAAGTCACATCAATATCAAGACTGTTATTGTAGTGGGTAAACACACACACACACGCATGCAGATCCATTTAAACATAAAACTACATATCATCTGTATTGTATTGTTATTGGTCCCTATCATGCTTTGTTTCTGTCCATATATCAGGATCCAACACATGCATGGAGTTGTAATCTTGTTCACGTGTGTGTGTGTGTGTGTGTGTGTGTGTGTGTGTGTGTGTGTGTGTGTGTGTGTGTGTGTGTGTGTGTGTGTGTGTGTGTGTGTGTGTGTGTGTGTGTGTGTGTGTGTGTGTGTGTGTGTGTGTGTGTGTGTGTGTGTGTAGTAGTAGTGAAGGTGATGCTGCAGAGTAGGGTCAGGGGTAACGCGTATAATAAATCAGGCTCGTGAAGCCATTAAAGCTACAATAGTGTGCCGGGGCATTTGTCTGGGGAATCATCCATAAACTGTGACTGCACAGCTCTGAATGCCTGTTCATACTGCACTGTCACAGCTCCCTCCTCCCACCGCTGGCTTTAAGAGACAGCATGCAAGCATGTATACTGCAATGTTGGAGAGATATCAAGTTTCAGTGACAGAAAAAATTTACTTATTTTACTTATTGGTGAAGATGGTTGGAAAAATGCTAAATTTTGTGCAATTCTTACAAAGCTTTACTCATTTCTACTTAATTTGAAATTAAGGCATCTATGTGGGGAATTTTTAAGTCAAAGTTTTGTTGTGCTAACAGTCAGTGTTTGCTGTTGAATAATGATTATTGTTACTGACAAGTCTTGAAAAAAAGTGGAGCATTGAGCCCATTCATGTCTTTTTAATGTTTTACTACAACTATTCATCAAAGTCAATGTTTTCAAATTCCTACAAAACAGGACATTTACGCCTTAACGTACGAGGCGCCATCAAAAAGTTCAGAGACTGCACTGTAAAAACTAAATACAATATCAGATTTAAACCTGGCTGTAATCCCCCTTAAAGTAGTCCCATTGTGCAGCGACACACCGCTGCCAGCACTGCTCCTCCAGTCAAGTCTTCCTGGAAGTCCCGTTTTGTAAGCATGTCAAGCACCACCCGTGATTTGGACTGGATCGCCTCCACAGTGTCAAAATGGCAAATCCACAACTTGAACTACATGAACTTGAAGTGGCAGCGAGCCAAATGCAGGTAGAGAAGATGGGCAATCAACAATTGTCTTGCTGTGGGTGAGGAACTCTTGAGTTTTCAATTGGAGAGCCCAATTGCCATCACACCACAGTTCAGGTTGTACACACATAACGTTCTCCATCACACACACACACACACACACACACACACACACACACACACACACACACACACACACACACACACACACACACACACACACACACACACACACACACACACACACACACACACACAGTTGACAGTCTGGACCTGAGGGACAAATTCACGGAGCATAACCCCTCCGAATGTCAAAGAAAACCCACCTGGTTGGTCCTAACCTGACGTTCCAACTTTGGTCTCGTGACAGTGATGTTCTGCCTCCCTTAAAACACAAATGCTACTCAAAACACCTCAACCGGCTCATTGTTTCATGAATGCATGCTTACTGAAGCCTTTCGAAAGGGCTCCATCGCTAACTTCCAGAGTTAGACACTAAATTTGCTGAGCGGTCTCTGCTCACATTTCAGGTCC
This sequence comes from Brachyistius frenatus, assembly GCF_029030835.1. Taxonomy (NCBI): domain Eukaryota; kingdom Metazoa; phylum Chordata; class Actinopteri; family Embiotocidae; genus Brachyistius; species Brachyistius frenatus. The sequence goes on from NW_027210631.1 coordinate 1,895,405, forward strand.
ATGATGACATCACAAACGCTCGCATACCAGCGAAAACTTGTGTAACACAGGTGCTGATGTTGTTACAGCAACGTAACTTGGAAAGACAACTTACTGGCAAAAGCTATTTAGAGTTCCCACTCTAAGTCAAATGTCAAATTCCCGGACTTTCAAGGGCTAAAAAGCTGAAATTCCATGACCTGTAATGAACAGACAACAAGGCTGCTGTTGTGCTGTGCAGACAATAAACAGCCATGTCATTTTATTCTCAATTTACAAGCTCACAAGCGTTTTCAGTACAAAACCTTTCACTGCTTAAACCTACTGCGCAATTAAGTTCAGACACAACCACGCTTTTTTCAAAAGTGAATATCAGCGTGGCTGCAAATTGCTCTCTCTCCCATACTTGATAGATCTATAGCAGTGTTGCAAATTTTACATTTAGCTTTTTCTGTCATCTTTGAAGTCATGATTTTGTAACCAAAGCTCTTGAAATCTACATTTTCCTGGAATATTTGGCTTCCTAAGCAGACACAAAAAGAGCCATGATGAACTGAAAGGGGAAGAAAGCACTCGCGCAATACAGGAAACACGTGAAATAATGCTGTAAAAAAACAACAACGACTACACGGAAAACATTATATTTTGATGAACAGCAACTAAAATGTAAACATGCAAACAAAATTCCCTGATGTTCAGCTCAGTTTGGGTGCAACAAAAACAGTCCGGGAACTTGTAACACAGGAAATACACGTTCATTAAAACAAGAAGCACTTTAACATGGCTTACAAAACCGGACTGTTTTCTGTGTGTCACGGAAGCGGAGTTTATGACGCACCTTATGTGTGAAGACAAACCCACAGCAGGGACTCTTCCTCCCCAATGTCACAAGTCCATAATTTGTTATTTGGACTTCAAACCGTCCGCATGTCTCACGTGTTATGACGCGCTTCACGAGCAAAGAGGCTTCATGCATTGTGAAAGTGGAAAGGTTAGTGGCATTTGAATACAGCCAGGAGCTATCGAAACACTTGGGAGAACAAATCAAGCCTTTCTTCAGGACTCCAGCAGCTTGTTGTTATGATGACAATAATGCCATTTCCTAAATCATGCATTCTAAATCAAATCATTTGTGTCTTTGTCTAATTAGGCTTGAAAAAAAAAAAAAAAAAGATCGCTGATCTCCACAGCTTTAACCTTTTGCTCTGCTGCAGTGATGTAGAAGTGAACCCCAGCGTGGGTCACTACACTTGGACATCGGTGTCGGGGGTGGTTATTCACAGATTTGAGACTTTTGAGCAACTTATGACATCCACTGCTTTTACTAGCATCTCCCCTTTAGAGTTAGCCAACACCCATAACATAGTTAAAGTGCACACTTAGATCTCTATCACCATATTTGGAATTAGGTACCAGAGGCGCAGGTAGGGCAACCAGGAAAAGCCATCACACCCGTTTCCAGCGGCGGGCCAAGGCCGGGTGTCACATGACACGGACAAAGCACGGACTCCAAGTGCACCAATGTCACATCGGTCAGGCTTTAAAGCAGGCCGTCGGGGGGGCATTACTGGAGGTGGAGGGGTCACAGGGTTGTCTGGTACAGAGTGAGGTGATTTTGATCGCGATGCACGTGGGATGGGCCACCGAAAGCAGACCCGACGAGGGACACTCTGGAGACAAATGAATAAAAAAGGAATTTTCTGGCTTAGAATTGAGATCAATGATCGACCCGAGTCTCTTGTCTTCTCTTATCAAACACAACCTTTGAAAGAGGAGTCTATTTGTATGTGCGTCTCCTTTATGCCGGTGTCTCTCGTTCGCTGGGTTTATTTTCCTTTTTGATGGTTTGTGCTGCTCTGCGTCACATGGTGTAACATCGCATTGTGATTTGTTGAGGGGGACATATGGAGCACTTCTTTTGATACAGCAGATCCTGTCATTTAGAAGTGAGATAGAGGTACAGAGGTACGGATTGAGAACGTCTAAGATTAAGCGTGCAGCCCTTATATATATATATATAAATGTATATATATATATATATATAAAATATAAAGAATAATAATATATAAATTGAATATTTTATATCATATTTTAATTTGATTATACAGTATACATCATATAAAAAAAAAAGGGGATGACAAGTTGAATATTTGTGTTGTACAAATGATACAAATTTTGCGTTGTGTATAGCCTCGTAAAGTTTTAGCCAAAATGTCTCCACATCGGTGAATACTGCAGGGGTGTCATGTGAGTGTGTGCATGTCAGAATCTGTGAAAGAAAGCAAGACAGAGAAGTTTGTGATCGAGTCGAGTAATCTGACAGCTGTCAGTTGAACCTATTTCAGCTCAGATACGCACACACACACACACACACACACACACACACACACACACACACACACACACACACACACACACACACACACACACACACACACACACACACACACACACACACACACACACACGGCAATTATGAGGCATGGTGAGCTGACTAGTAGTGAACTGATTGGGTCACATGTTTTTTCCCTGCAGCCACTGTCAGCTACAGACCAACAATACAACAGACATCAACACACAGACATGCACACGCATACACGTACAGTACGCAGGCTACAGCAGTCAGGAGAAAAGAAATGAACAAAGGCACCCAAACCAGAGCCGTCCAGTTTGGGGCCCGAAGACCACGACTGACACCCCCCTCCGCCCCCCCAATTTAGGGTTAGGGTTAGAATTTTATTCTAGATTTTGAATGTCAATTTTGTGTAAAATATATAGTGAAATGTAACAAACGTGTATTTTTGGCCCACAGCCGTCATTCAGATTCATTTTTGCCTCTTCACAGGAAAGAATTTGGTCACCTCTGCCACACACACACACACACACACACACACACACACACACACACACACACACACACACACACACACACACACACACACACACACACACACACACACACACACACACACACACACACACATGATTAAAAGTCTAATTTGCTGCAGCTGCAGGATGACAACGCTACAATACTGGAGCATTTGGTACAAAACATCCAACTTGAGATAAGAAAACAGGACCAAGAGTCTATGGCCATGCCAGAGGCTCGGTGCGGCAGTACGTAGGCACAGCAGCGCTTCGACATAACTGTCAACATGTAGCGCTGTTTGCTAATTAGCACCAAACACATGTACAGCAGACGCTGATAGGAATGCAATGTGTTTGGGTGTGTAACCGCCAAGTTAACAATTTGACCTGATGGTGGTCAAACAGGGGATCTCCAAAAAGTCCTAAAAGTCCATCCTTTGGGTACCATGAATGTTTGTACAAAATTTCATAGCCATCCATCTAACTGGTGTTCAGATATTTCAGACAAAAAACAAAAAAAATAGTTCTGATAAAGGCCGATCTCCTCTCAGAGCAATCGGAGACTTCACGTGGCATGTCTGTGAAAGTTACCGCCACTAGCACGTGGATGAAATGCAATTCGGAAAGTAAATTTCGCAAAAAGAGGAAGCGACAGAAGCACAGTTCATGCCTCGGCTTTAGAACAACACAGATCAGAGACAGAGGTGACAAAAGAGAAGAAAGGAGCAGCACAGGAAGAATTAAGAGGATGTGGGCAACAGAAAAGGAAGGATTGTGATAACAATGCAACAAAAGACCAAAAGACTTTAAGAGAGACCAAGCGATAGATGGAGACAAAGTGATAAAGTGTGTGCGTGCATTCATTATAAAAGTGTTCTGATTGTCTTGGCGTCCTATCAGGTGGCATCAAACCCGTGTGCGATCTGGAGGGGGAACTACAAAGTGGATCCTGGGGCCTGCAGAAAGAAGCCTTTTTGATCGCGCTAATTAAAAGCCATTTTGTTTAAAACAAACAGACACAAGTCTAATTGGCTCTTTTCCATAAGAAAGGGAAGGATGTTGAAAGTGGAAGAACTCATGGAGGAGGTAGGTGTGTGTGTGTGTGTGGGGGGGGGGTGCTGTTGGATCAGAGGGAAGATGTGCCTATCCTGGCACATGCACAGCTTCAGACACACACGTGAACATGGAAGCACACACACATTTTACAACTGTGACCCACTATTAGGGATTCCCATTAACAATCGGGAACGCACAGAGAAGAGCTGGGGCGAGGCTGCGAGGAGATAACAGGTGGAGATGACGACCAAGAAAAACGTACACGGGCACAAATTCACACAGGCAGAACATTTCAATGAAAAGTGTTGTTGAGTTGAGCATATGGTGGAGTTAAATGGCCCCTAACTGTGCCATTGTTCTCTCTTTGTACAGGAGACAAAGTCAACTTTAAGTCTATAAGGCTTTTTTCTCTTTTTTTTCCCCCTCTAAAAGCAGACAGTCAACTGTCTTTTAATTTTTATTTTATTTCTACCGTTTTATCTTGTAGGTAAGAAGAGAGGGGAAAAAAAATGCGGCCCAGAGTGAAACCTCTCATGGACTGAACTCTGGGTCACATGCATGCTAAAATTGGAAATTTTGATTCTTAACTTGCAATTTTTGTTAATTTCTGCGATGTTACCACAAAAAACTCAGCAAATTACAATTTGCCAAAAATCCAGCCGTTTTGATCGCAATATCACAAAAAACTCCTGGAGAGACCAATAAAAGCTTGAAAAGAAATTGCCCCTTTTGAAATTGTCAACTGCCAATGTTATTAAGAATGGAAATAAATTGTTTTCTTTTATTTCTTGTCAACATCACAGCGCATCAAAACCTTGAGGAGCATTTGCATTAATTATATGCGCACACACACACACACACACACACACACACACACACACACACACACACACACACACACACACACACACACACACACACACACACACACACACACACACACACACACACACACACACACACACACAGGGCCGAGCAGGGAACAGATTGTTTCCTTCCATCTCCGAGTCATCACATCATGGCCTGCAGCTCCTCTGCTCGAGTTCACACTGTTCTGCTAAAACGGACTGAACCTAACTGAGCTGATCTGGACTGGGTGGTGGAGTCTGAACTGCGCTGGACTGGACTTGAACTGGGTTTAAAGAACTGCCACAAAGAGGGAGGTATGATCCAGTTTAACCAGTGCTGCCAGAGACGCGTGTTTCAGCAACGCTATAGTCAATATCAGACTCTCAGGAGTGTGTGAGCGCTGAGAGGAAAAAGGTTGATGCAGTAAAGTGGTGTATTCCTGCTTCTCTCTCTCACACACACACACACACACACACACACACACACACACACACACACACACACACACACACACACACACACACACACACACACACACACACACACACACACACACACACACACCATCACACACACATGCTCATGCACACACACTACAGAAGTGTCATTCAAAGGCTGTTTGAGCCCTGAGAGCTGCGGGGGATTTTCCTCCAACACGAACAAACAAATAGTCCTGTCGGTATGAACACACACAACACAAACACACAGTTTTGCACATTTTGTCCACTAACGATGTAATGACTCAAATCTGGACTGGGCAAGTGTGCAGATTTCTCCCTAAAATGTTGAAAATATTTCTATACAATAAAAGATATACCGCCATCGCATGCTTTTCGTTTGTCTCCATCGGGAAATAACACCCAAAATGCACTGCTGTCACACTCCAGACAAACGCCGTCATGTAAAGACACACTCATATACTGTACACAAACACAAAATGGCCAAATTGATACAACACACACACACACACACACACACACACACACACACACACACACACACACACACACACACACACACACACACACACACACACACACACACACACACACACACACTTTCTTGTCCTCACACACAAAAATGTACAATCTTCTGCGATTGTGTTTACAACGCAGGCTGCTTGAATGGTGGAGGCAACAGGGGCCAATTTCAACAACGCACACAATATACTACATTAGAGCAGCGCTTCCCAGTCTTGCCGCAACACAAACATTCACTTATCTATATGATAATAGGAGGACGCAGAGCAGAGCTCAACGCGACGACATGAGAGAAAATGCAGCACAATGCAGAGCGGCGCCCGCAGACACAACGATCAGAGATGTAATCTGCTCCGGAGAGAAACAAGAGTCTCGCCGAAAGAGAAAAGAAGAGGCAGATACGCCTTCTTTATGTGCGACACAATTTGGAGTTGGATGGGTTGACAATGAAGCTGTCGAGAAAGAAAAGTGCAGACAACAGCCCATTGTTAGGGGGGGGGGTATCTTTGGAGGAGATATTGACGCTGGAGAGGGGATGAAATACAGGAAACAGCGTGATACAGGAAGTACTGAGAGCCTTTACAAATGCAGCTGGTGGATGTGAGCGGAGTGTGATGGTAGAATAACACACTTTGGATGAATTACAATGTTTCTCTCTGATGAGCAACACATTTTTGAAGAAACACGTTCTACTCTACGTGAAGCTAAAAGGAGGGAAGTGGTGTAAAAGTGGATGTTTGTATCCGATGTGTGGTTGTTGTTTTGTTTTTTATGTTTGTACAAGCTTGAATGTGGATGTATGACATGTACTGAACTTTAAAAGAATGGCGCATCGTTCTGGGAAGTGTGCTTAAAGAATTTCCTGCTATTAACTGCTCAAGGGGAAATTGTTTGGATTCACTTTAACCTTCCAATGCCAAGTGCCCTGACATGATAAATGTTATGATTTAAAATGAATTAAATTGAATACATAACTTTGGCGTGGCATTTTTTTTATTTTTTATTATTGTTTTCTGGCATTTTAAAAACAACACAATGAACCACTATTTGCAGATTAATCAATAATGCCAGCAGTTGTTAGCTGCAGAATTATTACCATAGTGCCTGTACAAAAAACACAACTCAAGACATGAACACAATGACTGTATGTCTACACAAAGCAGGCGCTTTTATGGGAATTATTAATACTGTACTTGGGTGAGATATATGGCAGTTAACATGACTTGTCCTTTCAAGACTTCTGTGGCATACTTAAAAGGTGCCATCAGAGACTCTTAGTGACGAATGCAGCGCAGCACAGTAATGTGCATGGAGCAATAACTTTCATGAACCGCATGCATTTTTGGAATCGCTGGTAAGTGTGTATTGCAATTTCACTGAAGACTTCCTGAAGACTGAAGACTTCCTGAAAACCTGAGCAGAGAGCGCACATCAAGTTTTGTGACAAACTTGAGAAATCAGCAACAGAGACCCTTAAAATCCAAAAGCCTACAGCAGTGAAGTAATGAGCTGCATTTCAAGAGGGGCAGAACTTCACTGTTCAAGACCAAAAAAGGTGCATCAGGTCAGAAACGCGCAGCCAGGTGGGTTTTCTTTGACATTCGCGAGGTTGTGCACCTCAAATTCATCCCCCAGGGTCATACTGACAAGACTGACTTCTCCTGTGACCTTCTGAGGCGTCTGGGGGGGGTGCTAACAACATGAACTGTGATACCGTGACAAAAGGATATCACGCCTCCTCTTTGTTCCCCAAAATGAAGTTCAAGCTGAAGGGTCACCATTTTGACACCGTGGAGGAGATTCAGCGCAAATCGCAGATGGTGCTCGACACACTTAAAGAACGTCACATTAAGGAATGCAACCAAACCTGGCTGGAAACGATCGTCGCCACCGCCTCTTCCGACTCAACGAAGAAGTGCGAGTGTAGATGAGTAGCATCGTGCTTTTCTGTTAAGATACTCCTGACCCAAGGCTGAAGTCAAATACTTCAACTGAAACGAAACCAACACATGGTGAGAAAAAGCTTTGCGCTTCAATGGGCGAATGTCATAGAACACGTGAAAGACGTCGAACAGTGAGAAAAGACAAACGCGCGTCTTTTTGTCAGGACATGGTTCGGTGGTCCGTCGGTCGTCTTTCACCATGATACCCTACCGAGGATGTAAAGTTGTTCCCTACACCCAACAGCTGTCAGATGTGGTCATTATCAGGCTGATATTATACAGTCTGATGTCAGCCTTAAACAAACAACATATATAATGCCAAAAAGCTTTCGAGGTGGTGCGGGGCACGTTTTAAACTTGGCTAGCTATTTTTCCTCCCTCCCTGATGTCCTGACTCCAGCTCACTACTTACAGCCGATCGATGCTGATCTGCTCATCTCAGCATATTTTCCCAAAATATTGACCTTTCCCTCTCAAGCTGTCCTGCGTGCCACAGGACAATGAATAATCAGAAGGAGAAAGAGGGGGGAAAAAAAAGAAAAAAGAAAAAAGCAGGAGAAATCACAAAGGAATTTCACTTTCTCTTGCCTCATGTGATACATTATTAATCCAATTTTGCACGGACCCTTAAATTTTTTTGGAGGAGAAAAATCACATTGAGCAAATTAATGAGGTAAACGTAATGATCTGAGATGATCAAAGGATATCAGTGTTGGGCAAAGTATAGCCACCAATTAGTAAAACAAGCGCAGGAAAGGGACTAAAATATGCACCAACGCGCCTGATGAAAAGACAGGGTCAGAGAGAATGGACTAATTTCACAAATGAAATGACGTGCACCAAGACGCCCCGCGAGTGTGTGAGAGTGTGTGTGTGTGTGTGTGTGTGTGTGTGTGTGTGTGTGTGTGTGTGTGTGTGTGTGTGTGTGTGTGTGTGTGTGTGTGTGTGTGTGTGTGTGTGTGTGTGTGTGTGTGTGTGTGTGTGTGTGTGTGTGTTCCAGGAGGAGGTGGGGGTGTGTATGCGGGTCATGTTTAGATTCCCCCTGGGTCTATGAGCAGAGAGAGTGAGAGAGGTCCCATAAGAGCAGCAGGAGAGGAGCTGGCTTTACTTTGATAACAATAATAAGGTATTTCTCTCTCTCTCTCTCTCTCTTCCTCTCACTGCCTCTCTCTGTCTGTCTCCTTTTTTTTTTTTTTTTTTTTTTTTTATCCTGCTTTGGCACAATGAGCACTGCAGCTCTCGTTTGATCCATGAAAGAAGCTTGTTATGTTGGGTTTTTTTTTTTTTTTTTTTGAAGAGTTTGATGCACAAAGGAACAGGAGGAAAAAAAAAAAAAAAGTTTGAAAATAGGCGGCCTCTGTCCGACTTGGACTTCGGTTCATTAGGGAGGCCTCAAGGGGTGTACTTCTTTTTGTCAGTTCTTGTTTTGTATTTTTTTGTTGTTGTTTGTTTGTTTGTTTGTTTGTTTGTTTGTTTTCAAGGGGTGAGAGCAGCTTGACCCACTGATTGAGTCCAGTGTTTTATAGTGTGACTGCTTGTGTATATATGCAGAAACTAGTTTATGTTCACACACTGTTAAAAAGGTCCTCTAGAAACATAAAGTCACTGAGCCTGAAATATCATGCAGATACTCTTCCAGATGTCTTTGGATGTAAAAAAAAAAAATGTTTTTAATTGAAATAATGAGAAACTCTGAGGCAGCAGTTCTTTTGGCTGTGTGACTGAAAATGTCTCAAATATTACATCAAAATCCCGTCCAAACACAGGTTTGGCCGACGTTTCCCCGCGTAAGCTTTTTATGATAAGCTCAGAGACCACTGTGGAAGTTTTTCTATAGCTTTCCACACTACAGACAGGATAAGCTTATAAATAGTTTGTAAGTAAACAATAATTCATTCAACTCCATGCATCTAACAATGGATTTATTTATGGGGCACTGACTGTTGAGTTGTGTTCTCAAGGCGAGCCCAATGCCAAGCATTGTTCATGGGACTTCAAATGTGATCTATTACGGCCGTTTAAAATTTACAATGGTTACAGATTTAATTACTGACAGCAACTTGTACCTGAATTTATTTCAATTAAACCTGCAGTCCAAAACATTTGTCTCCCCCTTCTGCAAGTGAGAGTAATTACACAAACGGTTTGCACGTGGTTAAGTCATGGGTTCCTCTGTGGCGTACTCCATTGCTAATCTTGCAGCTGTAAAACAGGGGAATACATTGGGAATAAATAAGAGAAAAGGCGTCACAACCCTCGCAAAATGTCACATTTCATGATCATAATTTGTTCCATTTGGTTTGATAACATTTGGAAAGTCCAGAAAAGCTGCATGATTGAATTGTATCATCACCATTCATTTAACATAGGGCTAAATCAGAGGTTAGCTGGCTCGGGCGGTCGGAGTACAGTCATCTGGTCTGCATGGGAACGTTACACAAAACAACAGATTTTAAAACTCTGTATACTGTGAAACTTAGAAAATGTACCTGGCGGGGATAGTTTAATAAGAACGGTGTGAACTCATTTGGCGAAAGCTTGAATGTAACTGACGTCCATTTATATGTAAAAGTCCTGCACTAGAGGTTTAACACAGCTTAGAAAAATACTTTGGGAACATTTTAAGTCCCACAATTTAGCACGGATGAGCACTATATTAACACTTAATAAATGGTTAATAGCAGATTATAATTCAGCAAATCAATAATTCAGTTCACCTAAAATTAAGGCTTCAAAGCCACAACTGAGAGAGGACATGGCAATCTAACGGTTTTTCTTTTTTTCTGGCATTGCAGGATGAATCATCAACCTTTGAAACAGTGGGCAACCTTCACAAACACAAACACACACGTGCCACCAAGTGCAAGTGCCATCCAGTAAAGGCCAAAGCTCACATAAGCGCATGAAGACTTCAGTGTTATGTCACGATCTATAAACAGTGGAGGAGACGTTCATCTTTGAAGAGGCAAATATTGTAATAGCTCACTTACCAAAACCCTCAGTAGGGAAATGAAAGCACACAGCACAACTCTCAATTTAATAACAAAGGATCATTTCCCGCTTCCAAAACAGAGGAGACACAGGAGGAGGCAGAGGAGAGGAGAAGATAACAGAGAGCGGAAAGTCAACGGTTCCTTTCTGATGAATTTTAATCCTGACCTTAAAAAAAGAAAAAAGAAAAAGAAAGAGACCGGAGTGAGGTTGGGGAGGTTGGGGAGGTATTTTGGTTTCATACTAATATCTCATTCTTGGTTAATGTATTTTCAAAGCTTTTGTATGACTATGTGTTGGATGGAGACGATGTTAGGACAAGCCACTTAAGCCCATTTCTCTAATAATTCATATGTCTTGGCAGCGCACTCCTCTGCCTTGTCCAAAGCCTACAGAGAGACGCAGGGGAAAATTAGATAGATCATTAGATAAATGTTAGAGGGAAAGAACAAAATAGGAATACAAACTAAAAATAGAGCGGTGAAGACCACGAGATCCAATGTTCAAAATGTGCACTGCAGTATGCTCTTTTTCTTGTACGAGATACAGTGATGAAGTGTATCTGAATGAAACTCTGAATTTGTAACAATCAAAAATGACTGAAAGGAGGACTCATTAGTGAGTGAGTGAGTTACAGCATTGTTCGGCCAAAAAGCTGCTACTTCCTGTTCCTGCTTCAAATTAAAAGCCGTCCAGACAGTTCAGCCATAATGGTTTTGACAGTCTTGTTCTATTTGAAATATTACTTCATTTATATTGTCATTGAGTCCCTTTTCAAGAAAAGAGGTCAAAATCTTTCAATAGAAAGAGGCTAAAGACAAGAGAAAAGAAGCAGTGAAGAAGAAGACGAATGCCAGCTAATATCAAAGTACATAAAGCAAGCAGACGTTTGTTTGTTTGTTTACAGGAAAACTCCATGGATCACCTCTAACTTGTAGTTTGTCTTTACTGTCAGCTATTCCTAACTGGCTTTTGATCAAATGCAAACAAAGAGACGTACAGCAATATGAGAATTCACCAACCCACTGCAGCGAAACCTCCGTGGGCGCCTAAAGGGAATACAATGCTTCAAACAAAACGCATGTCAGGTTGTCGATCTGCTTCTGACACCACCATATTCAGCATCTTTGTGACGTTGGAATTTGAGTAATTACTTTTTGTAACAAAATTTTGTAAAGAACCTAACATGCATAACCACTTCAGAGCTAATAGCCACGTGGCTATTATGATAGTAAAATGTGTCTTTTGAGGAGAGATTGTATGGAAGTGTGCACCACTATCTCCTATTTGTATGATTTATTGCTTCAAGATCCGGTAATTTACAGAGATCTGGGAGGCAGTGTGATGCAATCAGGAGAAGTCTGTGATGCTCAGGGTGCTGCCCATTATCACAAGTGGCCATTTGCTATTTCTGTGTGAATATATATATATATATATTTTAAATCACTCCTCGTAGATATAAATACGTCAATTGATGAAAGTCATGTTCACTGCAAGAAGCTGTGTTCTGCTGTTATGCAATAAATCAGACAAAACCCTTAACGTGTAAATTAAAAACACATTTTGTGAGTTTTTCCATTACAGTTTGAGTCAATGACACAATATGACTGCATCATCACAACTTGATGCGGCTGAATTACGACGTTCAATTATCGCCCATCCTTTCCTGTCAGGAGTGCACAAATAGAGCCAGTCATTCATAAACGATGCACTTTCACCACATTCCGGTGCGTTTCTCAAAGCTGTTTGTTGCACATGACCATAACCAAACCAAACTCCACTTCAAGTGCACTCAAATTTCTGCAAGACTGGAGAACTGTTCCCGTTTCCACCGAGCTGTTACATTTCATTACTCCATAAGTCACACAAACATACTTTGATGGAGCGAGAAGAGAGGGATGTGCTCCAGCAAGCCGCCACATGTTGGGGGATTTGTTTACAGCTTTCTCTCTTGTACGAGATCAACACCCCGTTGAAGCACTGACACCAAAACATGCAGCTTTCTCACCTGAGCCTCTCCCCCTCAATATATGTGTGTGTGTGTGTGTGTGTGTGTGTGTGTGTGTGTGTGTGTGTGTGTGTGTGTGTGTGTGTGTGTGTGTGTGTGTGTGTGTGTGTGTGTGTGTGTGTGTGTGTGTGTGTGTGTGTGTGAGAGAGAGAGAGAGAGAGAGAGAGAGAGAGAGAGAAAGAGAGAGAGAGAGAGAGAGAGAGAGAGAGAGAGAGAGCAGCTCATCAGTCGCATTGGGAGAATACCATTCAGAGACTGACAGATGTCTCTCTCCGTCTGACTCTTACCTGCAACTAACAATGTGTCTCGCTCCGTGGGCCTCGGGACATGCGCACACCCTCACATACACACAGCCATGTAACAAACAAACCCTCAACGCTTGTTTGCTTGTTTGTGTGCGTGTGCGTCTTTCTGCATATAGTCCATGTTTGTGTTTTTATCACCGTCTAAAACAGAAGCGGAAGCCAATCCCTGATGCTACGGTCCGATAACAATATCCAGCGGTGCCGAGGTCCCACAATAACAAACGGTATCACTCAGCAAGGACTCAATTGGGACTCTGAATATAGAATAGCATAGGAAAGAATAGTCTAACAATAAAATACACAACTATGAGTGCAACATGTCAGAAATAAAAAATATCTGTCATCTATCAGCAACTGAAAGAGAAGCTTATTTTACCTCATTGAGTCCGTACAGCCCTTCCTAATGGTCGAAGACAATACAGTTCAATAAAAGAAGAAGCTCAGCAGTTTGTTTCAGCAGTGGAAAAGCAGATCAGTCACACTGGACACAGTTTTACGGTGGAGTCTCTTCAAACTTTAACGGCTTTGACTTTTACGGCGGCAAGTCTCCTCCGATTCCTCGAATCATCAATGAACAAGGAGAGGAAAGTTTATCTCTAAACTCTTAATGAACAAGTCACAAAGCTGGAGGAAGTTGCCAGCGCTCAAAAGCACACACAAAGCTCTCAAGCCATAAAGGCAGGCATAAGCTGGCAGGATGCCGAGGCATGTACAGCTTGTTAGGAAGGAAAAGAAGGGTTTACACACACACACACACACACACACACACACACACACACACACACACACACACACACACACACACAACACACGATTGGTGTGAACTGGACTACTGACTAGTACTAAAGTCATGCAGTATTACAGATTTTTTTTTTTTTGGAGGGAAACAACAAAAAGTATGTGAAGAAAATATTACTTTTCTCAAATGTTTATCCGAGGCTGAAGGTTAAATTGTTTCTGTATTGTTGGAGGACCACTATTAGTCTGATTTGAATTTATTTTACTTGCATTAACATATAGATAAAAGATAAACACCAACAAAGAATAATGTTTTTAAAGTTGATTATAACTGCCCTGCCTGCAAAGCTTAAAATATGATACAAAATACATTGTAAAAATAATGTTTACCATGTACACAATCTTAGCTAAAAATGTAAGCATGCAAACCGCTATAAATACATGTTTATCTATGTGTAGCAAACTTCATGCCAACATCCAGGAATTCTATTCATATTCATTTTAAATACATTTATTTCTATTCAATATTTCACTTTGAGAGGAGAGGTCAGAGCATCACTAAAGTCTATCAAAGTCTGAAAGTCAGACCAACACTCCCTCCAGCAAGAAAACCTCCTGACAGAGCACCACACCACCTACTGCAAATATTAAGGATAATAATAAACGACAACCACAACAGGAAAACAGAAATGTTTTAAGAATTTGCCCAAAATTAGCAAACAAACCATGAAATAGCCCAGCGAAAGAAGCCAGAAGAGTCAGCCTTGATACAACAGTAAAGACGAATTTACTTTGGCGGCAACTACAGCAAGAGGAGGTAACTGCAGCTTTTGGACTTCACTTCCCAGAGATCAAAACAGTGTCGCCTGTTGGACATCAGTCAGCTGAAAGGTGAAGAGCCACCTGAAGAGGGAGCCTGTTGCGTTGGCTCCGCCTACCCTCTCTGGAGGAACAATCACAGCCGGATGATGGAAACCGTCTGACTAACTGTGCACCACTTATGATTTTATCCCACAAATGTCAACACAAACCACCCGGCTTGTTCAGTTTGTAAAACTGCAAATGCAAGGGCTCTCATCAGTGAGCCACAGGCTCAGTCACCATTGTGGTACTCCGTTCAGCGATAGACACTTACTAAACTGAGATTATTAGTTGAACACTTTACAGTCTACACATAAATTTACCGAAATTTCATTTCTACCACGCATGTTTCAGGTGCATGAAGCTGCCCCTCAAAATACTACAAATAATAGAGCACTGTCTAAGTTTGATAACACTACCTTAAGTTTTAAGTGAGGTTAACGTTTAGGGCAGAGGCCTTCAACGGGGGGGTGGGGGGGTTCGCGACCGCTACGGGGTCCGCGGAGGTACATGAATCCAACATATTGTAGCGAATGGATAAATGGAGGCAGAAGATGTCATGTTTCAGTCAGAATTGGACACATTCAGCGACACACAGGAGCTCTCTCAAGCTGGACACCGGTTCACTCACAGCGGGAGACTAGCCTGGACCTGTCCCTCCAAGCCTCCTGCACTCCTCCAGTTTAATATAAAACACAATTTGATACAATATATATTACATTACATTTCATATATATAGTAGGTGGTCCTTGCTCCATCTCTCTATCAGTTTGGGGGTCCTTGGCCTGAAAAACGTTGAAGACCCCTGGCTTAGGGAATTGTTTATAACTCGGGTTTCGTTCATGAAAAAAAAAAAAAAAAATCCCTGCCACAAATCCTTCCGTAAGAGTGGAGTGTCACGTATATTGTGTCAGAGCTTAACAAAGTAAAAATGGGGCAGTAAAAGTTGGATTCATGAACTGCTAAGGAATTAAGTTTGAATAGGATACAGTATTAAGCTTTAACTGGTTTTAACAGCAGAACCAAACAACCAAATGAGTTGGTTTTCATAGTGTTAAGGAATGAAAACCAACAGCTTCAATCCAGATAAAACTCTTCAACAATGGAAAAACTCAACTGTAGTCACTCTTTGCAAATAAAAAAAATAAAAAATAAATTCCTGCTTAAAAAAGTGTTGGAAAGTGAGATAGCACATGTACAGTATGTTTAGTATAATTAACAACAACCAGAAAAAAAACACAATTAAAGTCCTCTAAAAAAAAGTTTTTTATAAACTCACTAATTGATATAAAAGGCACACAGTTAAAGTCGCATAAGCCACAGAAAAAAATAAGTCTCCACATAAATACTTCACGTCTCAAAGAGAAATCCATTTTTACTACCAGCCTATCTTTCCTTCTCCCTCCTCTGCTCATCCACCGTCTCTCTCCTGCTTTCCAGAGAGGCAGGGTGGTGATTGGCGGAGAGAAAGCCTCCCTCAATCCAATCCCTAATCCCCAACAGGCTTTAAAACATATGAATGGAGGAGGACCAGCGGCGACTCTCCCTCACACTGTCCTGTCCTGTCCTGCCCTGTCCTGTCCTGTCCTGTCCTGTTCTGAGTGTTATTTTCACTGTGCAGCAGCAGCGGTTGACGGAAGCAGCGGAGAGGAAGCCGCTTCACGGAGAAAAAGCAGGAAAAGACGCGCAGCCACGACCGCGTAACCCTCCTCTCCTCCGTGCGCTCTGTGCCTTGGAGAGCCAAGTCACGCCACAAACGCGCCCCGGTTGTCATCGCTTCCACAACTTGTGCATGGTGGGAGGTATTCTCTATCTCCGTAATGACTTACCGGATGCTGCGTCGTCTTTCCTGTGACTCTGTGCTGGTCTCTCTCCCAGGGAAAGGCAGAAGAGGTGATGGAGGTCGGGGAGGCTGCTGCCGCCGCTGCTCCTGCTGCTGCTCCTGCTGCTGCTGCTGCTGCTGGTGGTGATGATGGTGGCGGTATGGGTGCTCACATTGATTTGTGTCACTTCTCTGTCTCACTCTCGCCACTCCACCTCTTTCCCGCTCCCTCTCTTCACTTCACTTCACTTCACTTCACTTCACTTCACATTACACACACGTGCAGGCGCGCGCGCGCACACACACACACACACACACACACACACACACACAAGATTTGGGCAAATTAGGGAAGGGAAGCAGACGTCAATTTGTACAGTTCAGCAGACAAACCTGTGTAGTAGTCCTCCCAAAAACTCAAAGACATTTATCAACTTCGACCATGAAATGTAACCAAAAAAAAAGCTAGATTGGCATAAATCTAACAAGATGAGATGAGATGGTTTGAACTCATCAAAACACTACTATTAGACCATGTGTATACTGCTGTGCAGCCATATTGGCCAGACCTCATTTTACAAACAGGATTGAAAACTCAGTGGGCGAGCGATGCCCCGAAGCAAGACGCAGCTGCAGACTGTCAAGAGGAATAACTTTGAATGTGTCGGTATCAGAAGTTGTTATGCATGTCAACTCCACACAAAGCTTTATTATCCATTTAGCAGAGCCGCTCGAAGCGAGCCAAGTTTCTGCCGGCTCCACTGAGCGACGAGCAGGTTAGCAACCAGCTAGCTATTTGCAAATGTTTGTGGTCTTGCAGGAGAGACATAAGTCAGTTCTAATGAAGTGTCTTTCAGTCTACTGTTATGGATTTACAGCCCACAACTTCCACTGTTTTGGTTCAATCTCACCGCTTTCCTCCACAACTCCTGCTGATATTTTCAGTTAAAAAAAAAAAAAAAAAAAAAAGACAGCAACAAAAAGCCTCTTAGAAACTCACACTAAGTTTCTTGCTCAGCATCAAACTGCAGGCAAAAAAAAAAAAAAGAGTAAGCAGCTCTTCTGCACTGGACTGGAACACAGTCGCAGGTTGTACTTGACTTTTAATAGTTCATAGTTAACGAGCATGTCCGAGTTTTAGGAGATGCATTTGGGGCAAACATTGGGCTTTGTGAACTCTTATAGTGGAAGTCAGATAAGTGTTATTGAGATATTTTAATAATTTATTAAAGGTTAAATTTCTCTGGAGCAACTGTTAAAACAAATGCCTGCTTCCGCTTCCGGTCAACCAGCGAAAAAATCACGTGCCTCTTTTGCGCACATCGGTGTCCGCCTCCTGCTTCACTGTTGGTCTGCGCCGATCTTTCCGAGCTCTCTCGTTGGCTGACTGAACTGCTCGTCAGACAAATTTGACGCAGCATGTCAAGAGGAGAAATTTAAGATGAATTTGCATATTTAGGGCAGATAAAGACAAGCAGGCTGTAACTAATAGGCGGGCGGTAAAAACTAGCTGCTCTATATCTGGTGTCGCTAGTTTTTACAGTCACATGCCTGGAAATAAATCAGTCAATTAAAGTCGCAATTGATAGATATGGGCGATACAAAACTTTTTCTACAATTTACAATGATCCTAATACCACTACCAGTATGGATCCTTTTTTTTTTTTTTAAACGTATATGTACTTTTTCCGAACAATGGTCATTTAAAAAAAAAAAAAAAAATCATTACTCTTAAAAGTAAATCACAAGGCACAACCTTCTTATAACTTTCAGAGTGTGTCATATTAAATGTTTGAAGAGGTTTCTCTGTGGCACTTTCTTTTCACAAAAATTGCATAAGTGCTGAAGATGTTTGGAAGTCATGCAGCAATCCACTTTTTGGATTCATGTACTTTTATTATCAATACCAAGCAAGTAGCGAACCAACATTTTAAAAAGTTCCCTTTAATCTAAACCAAACAAAATACAGACTGTTAATGAACGCCAACACATTCGGGGCTCTGTATGCGCAGAGGGCTTTGCAGGTCTTCACAAAAATCCAAACTCTCCTGCAGATTTCTATGTATGAACTAGACTATAAATCGTATCTCAATAGCTTCCACACAGCTTGTTTGACATTAGACCCATTTTTGTGAGTGTATTATAGTAACAACAACAAAAATGCTTGTGTAACAACTTGTACTACAGTTGTACAGTTCAAATGCTATTGGCCTGAAAATTATGTTGATCGTTCTGTCCTGTGCTGTCACCAGATCTCAACCCTTTTGATCATGCATTGTGGACTGATTTTGGACCACCATCATTGCAACTATTCCTCTCGAAGAATGGTATTCATCCCTCTAGATGTATAACAGATTAAGAAATAGGCACTTCTTATATCACAGGTAAGTCTCTCAAAGCTTTTACCAGCCAGCGGCAAAGATCCAGTCGTGAGTTTTCTTCCTGCATTTCTAATAAATAAACATGAACAACATGAATCTACTGATTGCTAGAACTGTTGTTATTGATCAAATCAAGTGCTTACCCAACTTATTTGTGAGATCAGGAAACAACAAAAGCTTTTGTGGATGTCATGGGGCACCAAAACCTTGACTCAACATCTTTTTGTGAAGGCACTGTCAGTCCTTTTAATTGTCTTGCTTTCAGGAATAGAGAGCCATCCGATAGCAAATATGTCTTTCCTTAAACGGTTCAATATCTAAAGACAGGGGCTCTCAGTTGAGTTGTGTACATTGTTTTTTGCCTTATGATTGTCACCAGCTACAGATCATTGTTTACCAAGCTTTTTATTTACTCCTGCATCACTGTTTCACTCAACCTTATAAAATGATTCACCCGATGCATCACTCGCTACACCTCTCTCTCATTCTCTCTCACTCTATCCATGTATGCTTACTTGTGTCTAATGTGCGTTTTGCTGCCCACTGTACCTTGTAAATGCCACAGTATGCCTGCGCAGAGGAGAAAAAAAGGCTCTGGGGCAATCAGCAAAAGCGTGGGGGCAGTGCGGATGCACTTCAAAGGCTGTCAAAACTATATTATATGGTTGATCCCTGTCCAATTCACTTTCACAGTTCAATAGTCGCTGTATGTTAAAGCTGGAAAAACAAAGGCGCTCGTTGGCGTCTCCTTACTCTAAAGTTAGCTCACACAAGAGGCTTTGTCTTTGTGTGTGTGTGTGTGTGTGTGTGTGTGTGTGTGTGTGTGTGTGTGTGTGTGTGTGTGTGTGTGTGTGTGTGTGTGTGTGTGTGTGTGTGTGTGTGTGTGTGTGTGTGTGTGTGTGTGTGTGTGTGTGTGTGTGTGTGTGTGTGTGTTTGTATGTGTGATGGAGAGGAGGCCGGGGCGGCGGTCAAACAAGGAAAAGTCTAAATAGAGTGACCGCATAGGTCAGGTTTGACACACTTTATTATTCATTCACTGTCTGTCCTCAGCTGCGCTTGGCTCATCAGTGCACACACACACACACACACACACACACACGCACACACACACACACACACACACACACACACACACGTATACACAACCTCCCCTAGGTGCGGCTTTTACTGCACATATGCGCCTGGACGATGCACAAATGTCAAGAGCAATAACTGGGATGTCACTCCACATTCACTCTGCTCTCTTCAGTGTTTAGCAGCGAGGTAGCTCAGGGAGCTATCTGTGCGTGTGTGTGTGTGTGTGTGTGTGTGTGTGTGTGTGTGTGTGTGTGTGTGTGTGTGTGTGTGTGTGTGTGTGTGTGTGTGTGTGTGTGTGTGTGTGTGTGTGTGTGTGTTTACGTGTGTGAGTGTGTCTGTGTGTGTGTCCTAACTTCCCAATTCAATTCAATTCAATTCAATTCAATTCAATTCAATTCAATTCAATTCAATTCAAGCAACATGGACTCCAGGAAGACAATGCCCCACTACTGCAAGCTGCTTTATTTTGTTAGTTTGGTTTATTTAACTACTGAAACTTAGATCATGTTTTCCTTTAATTGTAACTGTTTATCTTCTTATTTCCTTCCTTGCATCTAGGTCTCATTATTAACATAATTGTATTTAATAGTATAAGTGTGAGGACTTTTGACACTGCAGCCACCATATTTACCATTTTTAAAGGTATCAGGGATTTTTGTTTATCATATATCTTGATTCACGTCTTCTTTATCTTAAAGTATAAATTCATCTCATGTATGTCTGTGATTAAATTACTTAAGAGTGAGAGAGGTAAGATGGCATCACATCACAACACTCAAAATCACAAGGCTGTTAGAATAAACCAGAATTATTATTAGAATAAACTAATAAACCAACATGCCTAAACATCACTGCCCAAATCAAAAAGTAGTTATTGCAGTTCAAATTGATTTTTAATTTGAAAAATAGTCCATATAGCAATCTGTCACTGCAGCCTGTTCCATTAAAGGCGATGAGGTAATTTCCTCTTTTATCTAAAGTATATGTTACTATTACTGGTATTTCTTGTACTATACTTGTAGGCCAAGAAAAGGGAAAAATACATCAATTTCTTTCCCAGCAAAACATATTCATAGCAGCATTTAAAGCATCGAGGTTGGAAAGTATAATTTTACAGGTCTGTAGTTTACTGAAAAAGTCCAGTGTAATCTGGTTCTACTCAGAGAGATAATGGAAATATAGTTAAAAACAGTTATCTCAGTTAGAGTTTAGATAGCTTTCACTGAATGTGTTTTGAAAACAGGCTGGAGGGATCGGTGTCTTCTGGAGGACTCAAACTCACCTTGTATTTCTGAAACCCTGACCACAGCTGCATCTATGTTTAATTGTAAAACACAAGACCTACATCTTCTCATGCTAATATGACATACTAATCTCTTTTTGTATAAAGCAGTTTAGCTGTAAGAGCTCCCTTGTTTGGGAATGTTTCCAAAATCAGTGTTGGTCTTTCTACTTCAAAACTGGGCACCAGAAATATCCCAATTAGTTTAAAGCTGCTCCAAATCAAAACTCACGTACAGCCTTCTCGCTGCGTCTCCCCTCCTCCAAATAGTTTCATGGATGTTGCTATGCGTGTGTGTGTGTGTGTGTGTGTGTGTGTGTGTGTGTGTGTGTGTGTGTGTGTGTGTGTGTGTGTGTGTGTGTGTGTGTGTGTGTGTGTGTTTGATCCACAATATGAGCATAACTTATAATGCCTGATCTGACAAACATCTTATTGTCTCTCCTCTGTCTTGTCTCAGAGCACTTCCGTGGTTTTTGACCTCTCATCCATTTCCACAGGTTCCTTTGAACATTTCTATGACACCATAAAAACATTGATCATCCGTTCAAATTTTCAATTCGGAATAGCATGTCTGACGCATTTCATTCCTTCCAGAAAGAAATGAAACTGCGTATAACCGCTAATTATATTCTCATTAAGAGAGAGAGAAAATGTTGTAAAATTCAATGTTATGGGGCGATTCCTGATTTTCTCTGACAAATATTTGGCCTTAAAATAGCTTTGCAGCAGGTCTTTGATATCATTAACAAGAACAAAAGACACACACACACACACACACACACACACACATTGAGCATGTATTACTCTTTGCCTGTAGCTGCTTTAAGTAGCTCGTAGCACAGCTACCTTCTCAGGATTTGGCAGCTTGTGTAGACCCCCAGGGCCTGAAGATTAAGAGTCTGGCCAAATGACACCCTGCTGAGGCAGCAAGGATGGGTCCTCACCCCTCACTCCTGCACCGCGGGGCCCCACAAAACCTTTTTTTTTTTTAAAGTCCACACCAAACCAATGACACTATAGGTGGCATTTATGAGCACAAATCAGTCCTCTGTTGGCTAAAAAAAACCACAAAAAAAAAACAGCAGCAAGCATTTCCTTCAGCAAGCAGCTGAATAAAAAACAAACACCTTTTCTCAAAAAAATCTGTTCTTTTTTCATATAACATTTAAATGGTTTTGTCTCCACTGAAGTTGCACTTGTGCCACCACTTTCTTCAAGACGAGTGTCAGCATCTCAAAACAAAGCAAAAATAAGTCACACCAATCCACCAGCTAATCACTTCTCAGAAGGGAGTTCAACTTGAACTGCTCAGAGAACAACTGGATTTATGTCACTTCACACAGCTCTTTTGTTTTAACAATGATATCTTTACACAATATCTGTTGGTTAGCTTGTTCAGATGGTAAAGTTCCTCTTTACCTGCTGCTGGAAGGCAGGAAGTAAAAAAAAAAAAAAAGCAGCATATAAACACACATGCACACACACACACACACATTCTTATTGTTTTATTATATTTTCTATAATCTTTGAGGAAAACTTGACATGCATTGTAAAGAAAATGGCAAAAAATAAAGCTAGTAATACAATTTCCTGTAAAAGGGTACTAATTAATATAATTTTTAATGAAATTAAAAGCATTACGTTACTTGTGATATTTCTTAATTAATGCAGAGACCATTTCACACACACACAGCAGAGATCATTCTGTGAAACGTGTCAATAATCTTACCTGGTGTCATGTCAAGTCTCTCCACTGTTGATTCCCTCTCACAAAGCTCAGGCTTAACCTCCCTCTAGTGACTGGAAACTGACATTACAGCACTCTCCATGGACAGCAGAAGCTCACACTGCTTTTCCTACACACACACACACACACACACACACATGTGGAATCTCTGTCAGACAAATATATCATAGTATATCCATCCGTCCGCCGGCCGCATTATTCCAAGCCTGAGAAATGACAGAGAAATGCAGGAAGTCGTTGGAACATAAACAAGGCGCAATGGAGGAAGCAGGGGTCAAGGCGGCGCTTCCTGTTCCAGAACCACCTCCGTGAGCCTGCATGCAGACAACAGGCAGCCGTGACACAGTGCAACTCAACTTCTCTTATTCTTCTCATTATCAGATGCTTGAAAAACTGCTGGCTTTGCATGTTTACCTCATCAGCAAAACATACCATGCAATTTAGAGGAAGTGGGTGTACATTCAGTGCAAGCCAACAGCTAGTATTATATACAGATTAAGTTCAGTTTTCATGAAACAAAATTTGTTAAACTTCTGTCTTTGAGAAAGTAAATGATTTTATATTGAGTTTGGTGGGTTTTTGTATTTCCTGTTTTTGGTTTTATTGATTAGAATTGATTTAACTTGGCCTAAAAATGTGAAAAACAGTTCCTCAGTCACCAGAGCATTGTTTTATGTTAGGAGTTTTTACTTAAGAATGAAAATATTGTTTAAAAGTTAACAAAAAAATATATATTTTCTGTAACTGTCTGGCACAAGTGGTGCAATCAATAACAATTGTAGAATATTATTGTTGTTTAAATTAATTTCTTCACTGCGGATAGTCTAAGAAATTGACGACATCAGCTGTCAGCAAACTGTTTCATCTGTACTTTGAAATGGTTTAGATTAGGGACTTCCTGTAAATGAATGAGTATCTAAAATATGATAGACTTATAAAAGCAGAAACATAACCAGACTTTGACCTCTTCTGTCCAGCAGCCTCACACTGCAGCCAGTTTTGATTTGCTGTTTTGTTTTGTTCCTGTTTTGAATTAGTATTTTTTGCAAATGAACAAATAAAACCTGTTCAAAGTCATTTAGGGGTTATGAAACCCACCATTGTCAGATGTCCAGTGTGGATTAGATTCATTTGCCGGCCAGACAAAATGGCAGCATCTGGCCAGCATTATTATTATTATTATTACAGCATATCATAATGAGTTCATAATCTGGTATTATTGAAGCATTTGGTATTATTCTCCAACTCAATTACAGTAATAGGAGTATAATGAATTCAAGGGGTTTACATTTTCAGGATGTAAGCGCTCTCGCTCTCGTTCTCACACACTGACAGACAGATCCACAACTCACAACAGTCACCTCAGTTTCCATTTTGATTCTTACACGCTACTCCGAATAACATGTTTCTAAAAATGTGCTCACTCAGTTCCTCTGTTTCATTCATCTTTTTCTTTGCTGTTGTTCCAGCACTGCAGCCCACACTGCGCTTTGGACCACAACACTCGCTGTATTCCACTCAAACGTCTTATCAACACTTCAGAGAAGACGCAGTGTATCAAAATTCAAGGGAAGACATATGGTATACATGAGAATTATCTCAACAGACTTAGTGTAGTGTATACACAGTAGCATCTGTATCTTAATGGTTTATCAGCAGTGGTGAAGGGAGAATATGAGAGCTCTGAGGGATTTTGGAGAAAGGATATGATTGCATTTATGTCCCATCAAACAGCTTGCTCGATTCAGGGGAATGCCTAATATATGTCTGTATTTGGTCGCCAGCTTACATCTGTCTGCTTATGGATTTATGACTTCCAAACTATTTGGGAGAAAAAAAAGGCGCCTCTCGACAGAGCCAGTGACTAATAACTAAAGCCGACAGGGATGGCAGGCACACACACACACACACACACACGCGCGCGGGGATAGACATAACGACAAGGCTCGGCGACAAGGAACAAAGGAGTCGAAATCTGACACATTCTCTCTGACAGTAGGATAAAACTCACTCACCCCTCGAGCCATGCTTACACACATGCACAATTTACTTCTTTTTCTGTCATGCAGCGTTTTTGTCACAAACATGCACATAATGTTTCCACACATAAAACAGGCCTGTCCACACACTGAAGCTTTAAAAATCTCCACAGTGAGTAGGTTTCTTTATCTCTTCCTCAGTAAACACAGCGGTAGATACAACTGTGTCCGTGCAGCTAGACCCAGTGACTGTTAGGGCTTTTTAACAGAATGAACGCTGAGAGCAGTTCGGCTTGGTACAAACAGAGTCCAAACGAAAAGCAACACTTATACAAGCCAAGATTCTATTTTAGTCATGTTGGATGACCGCAGCCAGCCCAATCTTGCCCAATCGCAGCAAATCTTTCAACTGCTCCATGATTTATTTTTCCAAAGGGTGCGGCAAAAAAACAAAAACATCAGGTAACCAACATGCCAAAACCAACAAGTCCTCCAACCCATGTGACCGTATAGGTTCTTTGTTCTGATTGTTTCCTAAATTAGGTTTTGGCACAAAAACCACTTGGGGTCAGAGGACGATAATGGTATGTGTTGTAATGACGACTTGAACCGTGTTGTGCGTTAGAGTTACTATTTCTTTAAGCAGCCTTTGTTGTCATGGCAACAGTAAATGCGATTTTAAGGAAACCTTCCCGATTCGTGGTTGGAAAATGAAAAGCTGTCTCCTTCCCTAAAGGCCACTGTTGCATCGATCCATCCACTCAACCCAGCCTGTCCTAATAAGAAAAAACCTCACGTGAACTACGCCTCTTCTCCCGCTGTTCTTAAACAACCACTAGAGGCCGCTTAACTTTAAAACATTGCTGTGGGTCGTACTAAGCTACTCGCACAAAAGACTTATGGGGTCTTTTTTTTTTTTTTATTGAGGAGGACAGTGTTTTGAAAGTATTTTATTTTAGTTAAGTTTTCGTTCTTAAACATTATACTGTTATTCATTTATGATGTTTAAAGCTATTGAAAGTTCATCTCACTGAAGGATTTGGATTTGCCTTCTGGTGGACAGGTCATGTATGTTTTGTCTAGCTGCTTGCTGAGTCTGGAAAAAGGGTTGATGAGAGCCATAGGACTCAACCCAAACAGTGACTTTGTGGGCCACAAAACTAAAACAATGAGCTGAATCTCTATAGAGGTGAGAGGAGGTTCAGAGTCAGGGGATGATTCACTGCTGGTTGGTCTTGATTACATAGTCATTTGACCCATTGTTTACTTAAAAATACTCTAAAAGGGCCGTTTTAAAGCTCAAAATCTTCAGCCTACATAGTTGATATTAAATGCAGTCTGTGTGATAAAGAACGCAGGCTGAATGTGTTCTGACATCTGGGCAGACTTTAAAATAAGAGGGTGGAGACAAATGAGGGAGTCGGCACTGACAACAAGAATAATGAAACAGGGAGATAAGGGGAAAACAAGGGGAGATGTGGAGGAAGGTGGAAAGGTGAAGAAGATGTGAATGGGTGGTGGTGGTGGTGGTGATGGTGGTGGTGTGGGGGGTGGGGGGGATTGTATTTGAGAGAGGCGGTTAATCCCCAGAAGCATCCTGACGGCAGCTGCTCTGTACAGATGGGGACGAGGGGATACTGAAACACACACGCGCGCACACACACACACACACACACACATGCACTGTGTCAAATAGAAGAAGAAAAAAAGCACTATTGAATGTTGGAACCCTTTTCTAACACCCTCGAGGATCATGCTAAACATAAGGTAAGGGAGCTTGGTTGTGTTCCATTATTTCCCACTCTACAAAGGCCACTGGAGCTGTGTCATCAGCTGATTAATGAATACAGTGCTCTTTCTTTCTCTCTCAATATGGGATCTGGATGTTTTCTATCCATTTCACCCTACAGCAACGAAGTTTGAATGCTGGCATTGTCTGGGGGATGTAAATGTGTGGCTGCACCTATGCCAGTTCCAAATGAACTCATGATCATATTCTACACAGCGACACTTGGTGTGCAGTGTAGCTCAAAGTTGTTAAAAAAAAAAAAAAAAAAAAGTTATGGCCTGAATCCATTTGCTCATCGGGCCTTCTTTAAAGATTTGTCCCTTTGGTATAAACAAGCTTTACTGCACAATACACTAAGAGTCTCAACACAATAGTCCCGAGATATAAAGTAAACTGAGAGTAAAGAGAAGTATCAGAAAAGCACAAAGGAGCAGAGGAGCCAACAGGCTCATCCTGGTCTCTTCAACTGGAACTGACAGTCTTGTTATATCTGACATTTCAATAAAAGGGAGATCATTAGGAGTGGATAACAATTAATCAAAGTCATGATAGTTTGATTTATACATTTTGGAGGTTGGATAGGACAAGACCCCCGGAGCATGGACGCTGGAGGACACGGATTTCGAAATGTTACTTTCATTTTAGTCTTGTCTACAGCGGCCTGTTTAAAGAAACTGTTGAATCGAACAGTAGCATGGTATCAGACAGGAAAGACTGGATGAACTTTTCACTGTTGAAGGCAGGACTGTGTGTGGAGACGGTACTTCTGGAGCGCCTGTTGGATATGTGAGCTGTTTGAAATATTTCATTGCAGAGTTTGAGAGTTAAAGTGACCGCACTTTCCAACTGCCTTGTCTGACATGAAGTTCGGCACGGGGCCTTTGCTGCTAAATTGACAAATCGAACATTTGAAAGAAAATACATCAGAAAATATGGCGTGAAAGCAACCATCCTCCATCTTACGTATTTTACCATTTTTAACCGAGATGCTGTTTGTTTGTTTTTTTCATGCTTTTGGCGCCGTTTCCTTGTTAATCTATCATCGCCGGTTCTATTTAAAGGTGGAGGATTTATTGTCGGCCGAGACGTGGAGGTGAGGTCACGGCCTATCAGAGTGGCGCTGCCCGCGACAATAGCCATTGTCCCTGGGACCAACAGGAAGTGTCTGCATGGGACTTCCTGCTGCAGATAGTGTACCTCTGGAGGGCAGAGAGGTGTGTGTTTGCGCATGGGTTCATGTGCGTGTCACGCTGATGATTAGGTCTCTGATTGTGTAGTTGATGTCATCTCTTGTTGTTGTTGATGTCTCCACCTCTGTCACACCTCTTTTTTTTTGTGTTGATTTAAATGCAGTGCAATAAAGGTGCAATAAAAGTGCAATGCTGCTGTCAATTTTACTTTTACTTTTATTTAAACCTACTTTATTTTAAAATTCGGATATATTAGGTTGACAAAGGACGTTTTTAGATGAAACCACTGTTTTACAGCCTCATAATGCTATATTTTAGTGTGAAGGAATTTGATGTGGATGCATTTTGAACCTCAAGGTCTCAGGCAGGCGCGACATACAAACTTAAAAGAGGGGTTATGTGATTGTGATCAGGCCTGTGAATCCCCCTCACTATAACAAACAGCAGAGAACAGCATCACTTTGCTCGAAAAAAAAAAATCTGCTTGCACCCAACAAAATTGCCACTTACTTGCTACAATATCACAGTGTTTGAAATGTGCTGGCCCAACAATGGAGCCCTCCGTACCGCTTTCTATCTCAGTGTCTCCCCCCCCGTAAAATTACAGGCACGATCAATTTTGATAATGCAAGGGAGCAGCGGTATCCGGTGCAAAAATAACCATCTTGATTATTCCTTCTCATGGAGAATTCGTTCTTTTTTTTTTTTTTTTTTTTTTTCCCTACTCTGTACTTTCTTTGCCTCTCCAAGGTAATGGTAACAATTTTCTCTTTTCAGTCCCACTCGAGGCCTCTTTCTCTTACTCATTGGAGAAATGTGGAGCTGCTGTGAGTTTTTTGGGGGTTTTTTTTCTGTCTTTTGCTTTAAACCCTTTTGACCTACAAAGTAGGGTTTTGTTGACAGATTGATGCTTTCACACAGTGACATTAGCTGAATCACCGGTGTTCAGAGGCCCGCGGTGCCACTCTGGAACAAATGCCCTGGAATTTTCCCAAATAATCCCCCTGTGTGCCTGTCTGTGTGTGGCACAGCGTTGATCTCAGGGGAAAATGGAAAGCATCTATCTATATAACTGTCTGTTTGTCAGTCAGTCTGTCTCCCTGCCTGCCTTTTACTAATAGTTGTCTTTATCAAAGGGGGATGAGGGGTAGAGGGGCAGTAACCTTTGATGTGAAGGGGGGGCGGAGAGGGGCAGGGGCAGGGGCAGGAAACGTGGGATTTCGTGATGACAGCTAAGGTATTAACACTTGGTGACACTGGTGCAACACGGTATTATACCCTGACAGCAAGGATACAGAAGAGCGTGAGTAAAACAGAGAGAAAGAAAGAAAGGGAATTTAATGCATCCTGCATTAGTCAAGACTGTGATGGAAGAATTAACCTTTTTCTGCCAAGGTTGTGTTCCAGCATTGTCTTAAATCAATTCAATAATCTTACCATTCTCAACACAGAAAAGAGCTACAAGCTGTCTCCCATCTACAGAAAGTTTCATTGAACATTAACTTCATGTCACCATAACGGCCAAGGAGAGCTCTTTGGGTTTACAGCAGTCTGTACTCTCCTATCATTAAACTGCATATTATCACTTGGTGGTGGTGGAACAAGCTGTAAAGACAAGATTAACATCACCTTTTAAAGTTGAATGTGTTGCCAAACTGTTGCCTTATTACACACCCAGCAGATGCAATGAAGCATTCAACCAGAATCGTGTTTGTGGCCAGCTGACGTCCACGTTGCTTTTTACTTCATTTTGATCTCCACAATGTCGAGATTTAAGTAAAGTGCCTGACTTGTTACCTTCTCGATGCTCCATGTTTACCAGCTGGTTGCTAACTTGCAGGACAGGTAGCACACGGTGGGTTTTTTTCTTCCCCTCTACGAATTAGTGCAAAATTGCAATGTCAAATCGAATCGAATGAATATAATGTAACAAAAACATGATCTTTTGTCCGAACATTCAAGTGTGAAAACGTCCTTAATCCAAAAATAACTCCTCGAATTCCTGTAAAAACAGCTGACAACACAGCAGTAGCACAGACACACTGAACATCGTCAAAGTGTCATCGAATTTGTGCCGCTGTGAAAACAGAGTTCATGTCTTTAGCTCCTGAATGTGGCCAGGGCAGGCTGACTAATGTTGTCTTTACATTCACATACAAGGAATTGTCAAGCCTCACTCGCAGTGGGTCACAGCTGAGGGGAGTTCAGAGGGTCCAAGACCTGCACTGCCAACCCCCCCCCAACCCCCCTTTGCCCAGACACACACACACACACACACACACACACACACACACACACACACACACACACACACACACACACACACACACACACACACACACACACACACACACTGCCTCGTCAAAGGAGCCTTTGTGCGCTGTTGTTTTTTCAGGGGAAATAGTCTCTTTATTCCTCTTTGGGGAATATAAAGCAGTGATCACCTAATCACACACTCGGAGAAACCCTGTCTACCCCTTCACACACACACACACACACACACACACACACACACACACACACACACACACACACACACACACACACACACACACACACACACACACACACACACACAAACACACACAGACATCGAAATACAAATATACATGTGTTCATCCACATGCAGAAGCACATACTCTGCTTGTCTCGACACATGTAAATGATCATACATATGTGCACACGTTTGGAGACCTGGGTAAATGCAAACACACACACACACACACACACACACAGTAACAATGGGTCATTTATGTCCCTCTCTGCACCCCACATTCATACTTGGCAGGCGGTTGACGGCTCTGTTGTTTCAGTGACCTGCAGGAGAAGTTATGAGCTCTTAATTTATACATCAGGAAACACACCTCTTTCTCTCTGTCTCTCACGTGCGGCCAAATATAAATACACTCATTATTTGAGTTTGAACTGTTCTTTATAGACAGCAACCGTCAATAATGTGAATATTTAAAAGTGTTATTGGAAAACTGAGGAGAAAACACAGTCGAGAGAAACCCGGAAACCTTCAGCTGCCCCGGGGCTGAGTGTAATATTCATGATGGTTGCAGGACAGTCGTGGTGTGGCAGCAGCATATACAGTAGGTTTGGTGTGCCACGCAAAAGAAGGAGGGAAGAGGTGCTATATGATTATTGAATCCTCTAAAGTAAGATGTGTGTGTGCGGTACCCGTTGAGTGCTGTGCTCTCCCCTGGGAACTCAGGCACAGCTGAGAGTAAATGGCAATTACTGTGTTTAACTGTTTCATCCGCGCTCAGAGGCTACCATACATCGCAGATTCCACAGAACATCATTAAAACACACTTAAGTACAAGCGCACACACACACACACATACACACACACACACACACACACACACACACACACACACACACACACACACACACACACACACACACACACACACACACACACACACACACACACACACACACACTCACACACACACTCTCTCTCTCACACACACACTGTCGCGTCGTGTCTGGTGGGTTATTCATGCTTGTCACATCGTCATTTGCTCAACCGTGATGGAGTGATACAAATACCGGCAGACATATTTCAATATTCTGCTGGAGCAAATTATGATATCTGATTAGCAAATGATGGGAAGAGGGCCTCACACACACAGACAGGTACACACACACACACACACACACACACACACACACACACACACATACAGGGCAATGCATCACACAAATACCCAGAGTTCATTGGAAATCCATGACGTACAGCTGATGGATAGACCCATCAGTA
The DNA here is from genome assembly GCF_029030835.1 of Brachyistius frenatus. Taxonomy (NCBI): domain Eukaryota; kingdom Metazoa; phylum Chordata; class Actinopteri; family Embiotocidae; genus Brachyistius; species Brachyistius frenatus. The sequence continues at coordinate 1,927,022 of NW_027210631.1, forward strand.
AAGTGTTAGGATGTGGTCATTTACTAGGATGATTTGTGATGCCTGTACTGTTGTAGAGGATGCTAGCATGGGGGCGATGTGTTACATGCAAGGCTTCAGTTGTGCTCATCTTTATGAAGTATTGAGTGATCGATGGTCAAAAGCATATTATGAAATATATTAAAAAACATATAAAGAAAGAAGTGTGAGATAAAAATCATGTAGTGATATCATAATAAGTCAAAGCGGTGGCATCTTCTAATCTTTGACCCCTCCAGAAAAATGCATTGTTGGATTGTGTAGTCGGGTGTTCCTTTAACTAATCAGTATTCATTAGAGCATGCAAAATAGTGCAAAACCCCTTCAAAATGAAAGGAATAAAAACAGTGGGCTACTTCAATCAATGAAAAACAAGATGTTGTACTATACTGGCTGTGACTGCAGGTAACATAACAGGGTATGTGTTGGATATAAATGCATGATTTTATTATTGTCTATGCCTCGGCAGTTGTAATATTGCCTTGAGTTAATGCTGTTTACATTTACATTTCTTACAGCGGAGCAGCTCAGATATGAGTTTTGTTAGAAGAAGAAAGGAGGCAGAACAAACAGAGGAGAGAGAAAGGTACCTTCTCTCCACCTAAATATGAGTTGGCATTTGACAGGAATGTGTCAGACTTGTGTGAGTAATGAGCAAGAACGACTGTGTGTCTATGTGTGTGTGCACAAACAGATTCAGAGAAACGGCAGATCCTCGCTCTTGCTGCTGTGCTGGTATGTGCTGTTGCTCCACAGACAGACAGACAGACAGACAGGTGTTCACCGGCCAGTTGGCTGCCATGGTTGCTGGGCTGGCACAATGAGGTGGTCAGCATGAAATGGGTGGTACTGCATATGTGTGTGTGTGTGTGTGTGTGTGTGTGTGTGTGTGTGTGTGTGTGTGTGTGTGTGTGTGTGTGTGTGTGTGTGTGTGTGTGTGTGTGTGTGTGTGTGTGTGTGTGTGTGTGTGTGTGTGTGTGTGTGTGTGACTCACTTCCACCCGCAGGGATTCAGAGCAGTGCCAGCCGCCAGGCCCGGAGAACATTACTCACCGTCAGGACCGACATCTCCATTTTGATGCACAAACACACACACACACACACACACACACACACACACACACACACACACACACACACACACACACACACACACACACACACACACACACACACACACACACACACACACACACACACACACACACACAAATATTCAGCACACCACTGAATAATAAGGTGTCCTGCATTCCGAGGCAAAATGTGCCCACCTGCACACTTCACCCGCAGTGACTGGCCGAAGGAATGCAAAAGCATTGGGAGACTTTGATATTAACTGTGATTTGTAGCTGCAATTTAAAAAGAAATCATTAACATTTCAATTTTGAGAGATGTTTCAATGAATAAAAACAAACCACATGTCTAATTTCACAACAACAACTAAATCTGCTGATTGCTTTACGGCACAAAGATCAGTGGTGAAGAATTTAGGGTCCGTTAGTTAAGTAAAAGTAGAAATATTTAATTTCATTTAAATGAGGAGTTTATATCAATCAGTCATACAAAATTCAGCAAAAAGAAAAAAACTAAACCAAATCAATATTTGTGTGTTAAAATGGCACCAAAATCTTGTGCAGTTTTTCAAGGTACTTGGCAGCTGGGTTGTTCCAGCCGTCTCGGAGAACATGCCACAGTTCTATTATGGATTAATGCTGTCAGTCGTCTCTTCTGTCTGCCTTTCTGTCTTGCTGCAGAATCACACTCGGATGCTTTCCTGACGGGACTGCATGATGGATACGAATTTGAAGAATTCATCGTAAGTGTCTGAAACGTTTGCTCTTTGCTTTGCTGCGTTCACACTCCAATTATCTGACTGTTATAAATGATGCGGGCTGTAAGAGCTTCACATGTAGTTACTACAGAAGGAGGTGTAAACCTGAGCAGCTGCAAGATGGCTGATTTTTCTCTTGTTCGGTACAAAATGAGACTTCAAGTGCCGCGTGACAGTGGAGCATCTCCATTACAACACTGGTGAGAAATAAAACAGCTTTTACCACAAAGCAAATCAGGCTTTGGTGCTGAAGCTGTGTGAGTGACACTGATCTCTCTGTGCGTGTGTGTGTGTGTGTGTGTGTGTGTGTGTGTGTGTGTGTGTGTGTGTGTGTGTGTGTGTGTGTGTGTGTGTGTGTGTGTGTGTGTGTGTGTGTGTGTGTGTGTGTGTAGGCCTGATCTTCATCCATCCATCTACCCATCCATCCATTTACTCTAAGCTCTTAAGCAGTGCTGCTGTTAAAAAGTCCCCTAAAACTCTAAGCCAAGAGCGATAACATGAGCGGCAGGAGGATAACGCTGATGTAATGTCAGACGCACACAACTGACACCCAGTGTTACTCTCGTGTTAACAAAACCCATCACGATCTGTCTGTCCGTCTGAAGGCACGCAAATCTGCTCTTAATCACGGGCTCTTATTTACGAAAAAAAACAAAACATTTTTATTATTATTAATGCAGCGGAGGGGGAGGGGAGCGAGGGAGAGGAGAGGAGGATGATGGTGCTAGTGGTGATGGTGGTGATGATTTTGTGATTAAATGATGCCATCGTTGTGTTCATGGATTAAGATGGGCATGGAAATAGATTAGTTCTGCAGTGGTTTTTCATCATGATTGGCAGGCCTCCAGAAACTCACTCCCTCTCCCTGCTCTTCATCTCTTTCTGTCGCTCTCCCTCTGTGAAGCAGAGCTGTGCTGAAGGGAACGGTTTGTAGGCTGAGAGCACCACCAGCTGGTGGAGAAAGACATGACACTGTTCTGTCACATAACTTCACTCAGTTCAACTGAGAGCGGGACTGCGCAGTGGTTACTCTACAAAAAAAAAAAAAAAGGAGCGTTACGAGATTAGTGATGTCGGAAACTGTAGTTGATGTGTCCTGTTGAAGTCACATGATCATCCAGAGTAAACGCCTCTGCATTAGTGCATTTACTGTTTGAGCTGATTACTATGTACTCTTAATCATTAGCTACAAATGAAAGGAAAATCTGAATAAATGAGCAGAAAACCATAAAGAACGGAGATGCATTAACAGAATGAAAGTGATGTGGCGGCATCACCATCATTAAAACATCAAAAGGGGATCTAGCTTTATGAAGAAGCACACTTGAAAATGACATGCAAAGGTGAAGAGCAGCTATAGCTGGCTGTGTGTCAATTTGCATTTTTACATACTTACACTTCACCGGCGCTGGCAGCGGTAATCCTGAACCAACTGCACATACCTTTTTTATGATTTTCCTTTTTTTCTTTTTATCAGATCTTGGCTTATTTTTTGGTTCCATCCACTTACTTAGAGGTTAATCAGAGTTTTATGCGGGTGTTGTGTCAGTAAGGCTTGTTCAAAAGAACATGAATCAATCTTACTTCGCTGGTGTAGTAGACGCAGACGTAGGCTATGTGCTGCACAGTAACATAAGTGCCCCAGTGCATACATTTTTATGTGGGCCCCTCCCATCCCAACTCCCTTGTCACCTATTTTTCGAGTTGAAATTGGGGGTCAAGAAGGATGCAGCTGTTGTGGCATCACACCACATAAATGCAAGTTGTACACATCCACACAAAAGGGTTTTTGTCTCAGTACCACCATAATGTTGTTAGACAGAAACCATCAGTGTGTTTACTGTGTGTGTGAAACAAAGGGCACGAAAACACTTTTCAGTAAAATATTGAAACAAAGCCAGCAGACATGTTGGCGGGTGAAGCAGTCAAATGTTACGGTTATTTGCTCTAAAATGTAGAACGGCCGTGTGCGATTTGGGACAACACTACCCTGTCTAAATTAACGCACTTTGTATGTAAGTGTGCCACATGAACGTAAAGGAAGTGCGCGAACTGAGACACGGCCCTCCGTCTCCAAGAAAGCGTTGGGAAGATAATGTAATTGCTGCCTAGATTATTCTCACTGTCTGTGAAGGAAGAGCTCCGCTCTTGTCTCAGGCAGGCAGTCAAGTTAGATGATGAACGCACAAAGTGCAGGAGTCTCGCATGTGGTTCGATTTAGGTTTGTGAGTTAAAGGAGAGATTGTACATCCAAATACATCCTGTCACTGTTGAACTCTAACCGAGGGATGTGACACTCTTAGTATCAACATTTTGCTACTTGGCAGATGAAAGCCTAAAAAACATTTTCTCATGCTGTTCTCACCCACAATCCTCTGCACAGCGGACGATACATCACTAATGCTCCGCCCAGTTGCAACTTGGAAAAGGAAGAAGAACAAGTAGAAGAAGAAGAAGAAGAAGAAGAAGAAGAAGAAGAAGAAGAAGAAGAAGAAGAAGAAGAAGAAGAAGAAGAAGAAGAAGAAGAAGAAGAAGAAGAAGAAGAAAGGGAAGCGTACTCATTCCAAAGTCGCATCCCTTTTCCTTTTTGCGTTACAGATCGCAACGGATATGACCCAGAGGGTCAAAGTTCAAGGTGCATTTTTATAACACAGTCCATTTGTATGCATACTGTATGCAACAGTACACAGTTTGTAAATGGTAGCTGGAGTGTGTACTAAAAGTAAAAAAGAAAAGTATGCAATTTATCAAACTTCTGAATCTATCTGGAGGCGTATTTCCATCACAGTAGTGTGGTTCACTGATGGGTCTCACTATAAGAAGAATCTGATGTTTCTCACTTGTTTTACTGTAACAGAGGCAGATCTGAGACTCTGAATGATCCATAAACATGTCCGACAGCATCTCAGTGGCAGCCTGTCTGACCTCACCAGCAGCACCCTCTAGGACCTAGGTGGTGGTTGTTCTGTGTTTCACACAGTGCTGACAATAGACCGACATCTGCAGAGATTGAAGAAGTAATAGCTGCGCTGAAGAGGCTACATGTTGATGTGACCTTACAGCGCGTCCATCTGGCCTTGAAATACAAAGCTCAAAGTGTTGAACAGCATTAGCACGGATTTTCCGTGCATCCAAAGTGTACAGTAAACGTGTGAAGTTTTAGAAACAGAGACTGACCACTCTTCTGTCCTTCAGCATCAGTGAGCAGCAGCCGTTGCTCCTCTTTTTGCCTCCTCATTAGGATTCTGTGAGTAATGGACACACAAATATACCAAACACACACACAGTTTGATTCTAATTGGGTGACCGAAAGCCACTGATATCATCTGCTATGGTGTGAGACCACAATCTCACCCAGAGCGACCAGCGCTGCAGCCACACCGCCCAGTCTGAAGAAGACAGGGGGAGCACGAGGAAGAAGGAAGGTTAAAGAAAAGACAAATAGAAGACAAACTGGCCTGAGAAGAGGAAGGAGAGGGAAAGAGGAAGAACACAGCAACAACAACAACAACGACAAAAACACAAAGTGGCGCAGAGTTCATTAATTAGAATTTCAAATTGGACAAACTCAAGATGACAGCGTTGCGCTTGTCAAATCAGATCATGCCCCGGCGGGGTGAGAGAGAGGGAAGAGAGGGAAGGAGGCACACTGCTCAGAGCCAAATATCACTCTTAGGAGCTGAATGGGTGCCATCTCTCTCTCTCTCTCTCTCTCTCTCTCTCTCTCCCATTTCCTCTGATTATGCCGACCGCCTCCCCTCTGTCCCCGCGTGAATGTCACGGCTGCCTTAACAAGAAGTGACAATTAAAACATCATCGCCGTCTCCGGGCTGAATGGGAGCAGCCTGCCGGGGTCCCTGCTCTCTGTGAGAGAGGGAAGGAGGGAAGGAGAGACAGAGTGGAGAAAAGAAATGGAGGAGCTGGAGGGGGAAATACTAGGAGCTGCAGAGAAATGGAGATGGAGATACTTTGGCAACATATCTGAACTCTTAACGCCAATAAAGCTCAATGAATTGAGCTGAGATGATTGATATGTGGATGCATATATGCTTGGATGCAAAAAGGAATAGGCTGTAAGGTATAACTGCTTTAACTCAATGCCAATGTAACGGCAGTCATACTGACGAGAAGTGTCCGTTATATAATGAGACCTTCCAAAAAACTGCAAAAGACAATATTTCAAATACTTTTTAAAGTTTTTCTTGGCTCTTTTCAAAAAATTTGGCCAGATGTAAAGATTTCACACTTTTTTCCATACTGACAATTATTGCCTCAGAGGATCTTCAGCTCTCTGATGAGCCACTCTCCAATCAACACGTCAACTCAAAAGTAAATACCAATGAAATAACAACTCACATTTGTGATCCTGAGATGATTTCCGATTAAAGTCAACATGCCCCCAAACAATCACGCGATGTGTCCTCACCTGTCGAGAGGATGTTTGGATTCGACTCATTTTAATGAACCCTGTGGGCATGCAATAGAGTTCAGCGCTTTGAGAGGCTAATTTATAGCTAATGATTGCTGAACTAATTGCATTTAATAGAAAGGAAACTAGTACAATCAACACTGGAGTATACTGTAAGAGGTTAAGAAACGTACTGTGGCACTTCGACTGGTGGCCTAGATTAACCAGGTTAGATGGTGTTTGGCATGTTGAAGTCTGAGTTTTGTGTACGTGCACGTGTGTGTGTGTGTGTGTGTGTGTGTGTGTGTGTGTGTGTGTGTGTGTGTGTGTGTGTGTGTGTGTGTGTGTGTGTGTGTGTGTGTGTGTCTGCACGCACACTCGCTCGGCTCTCCACCAGCTGTTTCACGGCACACAAGGAAGGAGCCGCAGCCAAAATTGAGCTGTCGCCACAAAGAGCCAAAAATCATCCAACACACCACTGGGCATCCCCTACACACACACACACACACACACACACACACACACACACACACACACACACACACATTGCATGCACACACTGACACACACACACACACACAGACAAGATTAATGAGGCATGAATGTAGAAGTGGACACAACTTACCTTTTGGGTTTTCATTTAGCAATGTGTATCCTGAATTATGGTGTGTGTGTGTGTGTGTGTGTGTGTGTGTGTGTGTGTGTGTGTGTGTGTGTGTGTGTGTGTGTGTGTGTGTGTGTGTGTGTGTGTGTGTGTGTGTGTGTGTGTGTGTGTGTGTGTGTGTGTGTGTGTGCAAACAGCCAAGTGCTCTTCAGTTTGATGGCTTTCTGTTATGATTCCATTATGCTGATGGCTTTGGTGCTGTTCCAGGTTCTCTGAGAGTGTGTGTGTGTGTGTGTGTGTGTGTGTGTGTGTGTGTGTGTGTGTGTGTGTGTGTGTGTGTGTGTGTGTGTGTGTGTGTGTGTGTGTGTGTGTGTGTGTGTGTGTGTGTGTGTGTGTGTGTGTGTGTGTGTGTGTGTGTGTGGGATGACAGGGGGAAAACACTTGCACTTGGGAGCATCATTAAGGATTGTGGAAGTGTCTCTGCAGAGCCTGGCTCGGAGTCCTGAGAGGATTCTGAAGTTGGTGTCTAGCGGTCCACTTGACTTCCTCCCCCTATATCATCCAGCCACAGAGCTCAATGGACTGCACCATGCGACTGTGTGACAGAGACAACAGTGTGGGCGCCTGTTTGTTAGGTTTTCTTGATGAAATTTGATGAATTCTGCAAAGATCTTCACTGGTATTCTCCAGAGTTTCTTTTTAAATAAAAGAACAGGTTTTTCTCATAAATAAAGGACATTTTTTTCAAGCATATTTGGTCTCATTTGTGTTATAGCGGAACTGTTAACTCAAAATGACACCACACACATTACTGTACAAAAGTTTTACATACATATCTGCTTTCACTGCTTAAAACTTTTGCACTGTAAAAGCTTGAGTTGAAGACTGTTTTCATCTCATACCGACAGCACACTTTGTTCCCACGAAAGGTCGCAGTGAACATGAAGAAATGAGTTCCAACACAGAATCATAGTTTGCTTCATTCAAAAGCTCTTCCTCTGCAAAAGGCCTTTTTGAACAAAACATCTTCCATATAATAAAAATACAGAGGTGAGATGCACATCAGAACACTTTCTTCACATAGTTTGTGTGCTTTCTTCACATTTGCTAAAGCAACAACAACTTTTATTCAGTTGTGCAAAATAAAAGAGAAGGAACATTTCTTGATACACAGTAAGCCCACATACAGGATCTCCATATATAGGGAGCTATGTGATGTAAGAATGCAGTGTTGTACAGTGCTAATGAGAGTTAGAAGATAAGACTGATATCACTCTCATGTCAGATTTTTAAGGCTACAGCCAAAGACTGGAAACAGGTGGAACAGCTCGACTGGATCTCTCCTAAGCAGCATATTTACATATGTTTATTGTTCTTTATGTGTTGTATTAAAGCTGCAGCTCTATCCTAGATGCTGTTAAAGGAAACAAGAAGTAGCAGAAGAAGTCACTATAGCCACAATACTGCAATTATTGTGCTGTATTGCGTAAGACATTAGCCTACTTTTGTTAATTACTTTGGACAGTTCTGTGTTTGTCATTAATTTAAGTTTAAAAGGAGGTTCATTGGTGTGACATCGCCGCAGAGTCGTTGTGGTGACAACTTTGGTTCTCCAGCGTATTGCAGCTAGATTCTAAATATTGCACATACAATGTTTCATTAAAACTGTACATGTACAGAGTGTCTGTGGTTGTTGAATCGTGTGTTTTTGATCACACACTGGTCAGTCCAGGCTCCTTCATCACTGTTACACCAGGAAAGTCCAGTCGCTGGGTGTGCGGCCGCACTGTAAGAAAATAAAGGTCGTGAAAAGTTTACGTGACAATCTTTGGTCCTCCGGGGCCCAAGCAGTAAAATAAAAATTAAAAAAATCTAATGCCATTAAGCACTAAACTTCTCTCGCCTGCTTCTGCTTAATTGCGAGCAAAACACAAATAAAAAAATGAACTCAAATATCCGTGAGCAAATCTGCAAACTCAGCCACCGACGGAACACAACACAACAGAGAAGAAGGAACTATAATAAAAAATCAAAACAAAATGTTCCCCAATCTGTGACAGCCGCGGAGACAAATCCAATTATTTGTGTCTCATGTCGCAAATTTGTTCTAATGGTCGAAGTGAGAAAGTAAATAAATGCCTGCGAAGGGGAAACAAAAGAATGTGATTTCTAATTAACTTGAAAGAGGAACAGCAGGGCGACTTAGTAAACCCATCTTTCATCTGCTGCCTCAGACCACTCGTTTGTTTGTTGCACAATGTTGTCTTCGACAGGGGCGAGAGAAAGAGTGTGTGTGTGTGTGTGTGTGTGTGTGTGTGTGTGTGTGTGTGTGTGTGTGTGTGTGTGTGTGTGTGTGTGTGTGTGTGTGTGTGTGTGTGTGTGTGTGTGTGTGCGTGTGTGTGCGCGCGTGTGTGTAACACTGCTTCCCTCCAAATGAAATGTCAACAGATTTAAACAGCGCTGCGGAAGGAGCGCAGCGTTTTCCAGCGTTTTGTCGATTTTATTGTTCATTAAGCTTCCCCCCCCTACCCCCTCACCGCCCCTCCAAATCTTCCTCCTCCTCTTCTCCCACTTGTTCAAGGCTTCATTTGCAGCCTCTTGGCTTTGAAGATCACAAAAGGCTGAGGCAATAATTGGGTTTGTGCAATTACAACAAGCTTAATGAGAGAATTCAGGAGTTTGTCTTTGCCCCTATCTCCAACTCTCCATGCTCCACCATTTGGCCGACAACCGTCTCCCTACCGCTGACTCTCTGAAGCACTGTCGACGAAGGAGGATGCTATCGCATATAAAGACGTGAGCAACACATTCATAGCACATATGCACGCACACAAGGCCAGATGATGGAGAGAATAGATATGCTAATTGCCTGCCCCAGACAGACAAAACCAAGAGCACAGAAAGTAAAGAGATGACGAGACAAAGGAAAAGAAAGGCAGAAGAAAGTTGAAGAGATAAGCCACACAAACTAATCTAAGTGTCTAGAGGTCATTCAGGAGATCAAGAAGACAGAAAATTAAACCCAATTGCTGCTATCTGCTCATGTAACTCAGCAGTGGAAGCAGGAGCCTCTATTGCGGTCGAAAAGAGTGAATCTGCTCTGGAAGCATCGGAAAATCCTTCATCAACATGACATTATATCCTGCACACAGAGAGCACTATTTCCGGACGTCTGATGTATCACCCACATTTCCAAATCGTTCAGCAATTTCAATAGATATGGCGTCTCAGTAAAGATTGTTTACCTTCCCGGTAACTGAAACAACGGACCAGTCAGAGCCTTGTTTTACGAATGGGCTCTTCATCTTAGCTAGCAGGAAACATTTGTGAACATTGGCGAGCACAAGATTGACACATACAAGTCGTCCAAAAGTCCACTCACAGATCAATCAATTTTAAAATCGATATTGTTTATCAATGTGGAAAACATTGAGTTAAGTGAAATAAAATGGCAATCCAGTTTGCTTATCAAGTGAGGTGGGTTCATGCAGTTCCCTTTTATTGATCTCTTGTGTGATTTCTGCAAACACACATTCCCTCTCCTCGCCTGAAATTGGTTGCGTCATGTTCATTTTAATGTTTGGCTAAGGTCTTTATGGAGGACGCGCAATATTAAAGATCTTTAAAAACAGACTTATGTCTTAAAACTGTTTTGCAGGATGTAGAATTGAGAGAAACCTCTCCCCAGAGACTAAAAACCTTTCCCACCACAGGGACCAGGTTCTAGATAAAGTTACAGGGAGATTAATAGTCCCCTGAAAAAGTTGACTGCATTTTCTTTCACCAACCATTTTAAAAATAAACGTTGACTTTTGTTTCCACACGGGACACGAACAACAGTCTCCTGGCTACAAGACCAGATTTACTCCTTTGCTTGTGTCATAAGTACTATCTGGCCACTACAGGTTGCATTGTATGTGACAACTGATAATGGACATTTAATGGACTGATAACATTACAATCGAGTGGAAAAGTATTAGTTCCTGGGACTAATGGTTCTGGGGACTTTGTGTGGACACGTGACTTTATAGTCTAATATGGCTCTCAACCATATGAGGGCAATTCTCAGAATAAATGAGAAAAAAAAAGGATTACATTCAAGCTCATCCCTCCAACTAATAGGCTGATTGCACAACACAATAACAGAACGTTAGCAATACATAACACATTTATTAACACAAATCAAGCCTTCAGCAAAGAACAAATCTGTTTAAACCTGCAGTGATGAGTAGACTGGAAACGTGGCATGTTTGTAGGTCATGTGCAATATTACCAAGTCATTACTCATTACTTAATAAGATACTTTAGTTATTATGTACTTACAGGAAAAAAAAAAAATGCATGTATCTAATTTTGTCTGATTTTAACATTGCATGATGTATAAAAACCACTAAGGGTTTGTTAAAAAAAAATATATATATATTATCTAATTGAGTTACATAATAAGCACTCAGATAAGACTCCTGTGAAGCAATTATGGAGATGCAAGGTAACTTATTATATAGAGGGAATTGTTTATTGTCGGTTTTTCTTTTCATCCACCACGTTCATGATTCAGTTTAGATACATTTCCCTGTTTTGTTTTTTTCAGTGAAACCTCTTTATTGTTTCTTACCATACGTGAGTACTAACAAGGCTGACAGAGTATAAACGTTCTCGGCAATTTTATGTCGCCAAGAACATCCGACGTGCACTCCCACCTTTTGATTTGCAGGATGCTGTTCATCCAAATTTTTCACATCAGTGAAGGCTTTATTCAAAGTAACCTATTAATACATGAAAGCAGAATCCTGAGGGTGACGGGAGTGTCAAGCATACAGATGTCCAACCAGCTGTTACTGAGCTCGGGGAAACATCTGTGTGATATGTGTGTGTGTCTGGATGCATGGCTGCATGTGTGTGTGTGTGTGTGTGTGCGTGTGTGTGTGTGTGTGTGTGTGTGTGTGTGTGTGTGTGTGTGTGTGTGTGTGTGTGTGTGTGTGTGTGTGTGTGTGTGTGTGTGTGCATCCACCAACCTGGATATCGGTGAGCTCTTTGGCGATCCGTGAAGTCAGCTGCGACTGTTTATCCTGACAGGGAAGATGCAAGTTCTAAAACACACAATTGAAAAAAACAACTTACAATTTAATTCAATCAGTGTGTTCTAGTATAACTTATGTGAATGGTGAATGTGGTGGATATTAAGTAAACACGTTATGCATTTCAGACAAGAAGCAACAGGGTTCTGACCATCTGTGGTCAGTTAGAAATGTAATATGATATCCATTATTATGTTTTCATTATTGTAAAATCACCTGAAACTACAGTCATTATGTATCTACATAGGGAGCAGGTCCGCTTCCATGGAGTGCGCCATTCTTTCACCGCCATGTTTCTACAGTAGCCTAGAAGGGACAAACCAAACACGGGCTCTAAAGAGGGCCTTTCACATTCTTTGAGTTTTGAAGCCACCATAGATTTTTTTTTTTTATACCCTTGGAAAGGGAGGGGTGTTGGTTGCAATCTTTGACCTCACCACTAGATGTCACTAAATCCTACTCAACGCTCCTCTAAAATGTGCTGGTTTCAGATAAAGAAATTAATCCAATAAAGACGGAGCCCCTTTTCGAGGGAAATCTGATTACAAAGTCTAACTTTCTTTACGTAATCATGAGGCAGAGGACCACAGGGCCAAACGGGGCGGCTTCATTCTAAAGACTAAGGCCAGCTGCTTTTCCCCTCGTTTCCAGTATTTTTGCTAAGCTAAGCTAAAATAAACAGTATGCATGAGAATGGGACAGATGTATTCATCTCGTTCTCAGATGGTGGACTCCGGATAGGAGGACAGATGAACTGCTGGAGGTCAGTGAAGACAATATTTTTAGAGGTATTAAGCGACTCTCTAAACATGAAATGGTAGAATCAGACAAAATTAGATACAGTCAATGTGAGTGATTCTTAACTCCATCTTTTTCATTCTTAACAAAAAGCTCTGCCGATAACGTGAATCCTGCTGCACTCCGGCTTGACATCAGTTTCATGCTTCAGAATTGAGCATTTCCCCGTGAATGTACATTTTCATATACAGTACATGTGTATCTAATCTAATGCGACTGAATTTGGTTCATATGAGCGGTCATACAGGTGCACGGAGGATACATTTGTCTGCTTTGCTTTCTCACCTCTCCCTGGTAGACAACGTGTCCGATAGGGCAGATCATGCAGGCGGTACCGGAGCCAAACATCTCTTTGACCCGCTGCTGTTCCAGGGCAGAGCACAGCTGGCTCATGGTGAGGTAGCGCTCCGTCACTGCAAACTCACCCTGGGAAATATAACAGCTGGAATATATGCGTGTTGACCTTCGACCTTTGGTCATTAGTATATCACTGTATTACTGCTATTAAAAGTGAATGTGTTTGTCCAATCAGGTGTGTGAGGCGCAGACGCTGTATGTCTGAGTGAGGGAGACATATCCAGATGTTATCAAGCCAACATCAAATGTTATACTTTTACATGACAATAAGTTGTTTGGTCTTTATCTAAAAAAAAGTAATACATCATAAATTTTCATTCAACAAATATGCAACTAGACTTAGTGAGTGTGTCTCTTACCCATTCCCTGGTTAATTCCAAGATGCTCTGTCGTGTAACGCCTGGGAGGATGATGCCATCCAGAGGTGGAGTTGCGAGCTCCTCCTCTGATAAAAATAACACATTTTTCGATACAATAAAACTTTAACAGGAGACAATAATAAATTGAACAGAAAAAAATATGGCATTTGTATCCTAAAGCTGTAATCAAGCTGTTCTGCCAGCAAAGGTCAGATTTTTTTTTTTAATCTTTGTTGCCATGCACTGTAATCCTGATAGACACTCTTCTTTTTGTTGCGTTAGACTTGACTTACCACCGTCGTCATTGATCCAGTGAAGGAAGATGTTCATGGTTCCTGCCTCAGTAATCTGCTGGTCCTCTCCGTACAGCCACAGCACCTGCTGACACCCATAATCCACTGCTTCATACTGGGCAATCAGAGAACATCCGTAGTTCCTGCAGAAAGCCAAAGCAACTTTAGTTAAACAAGAATATCCAGTATGGGTGTTAGAAGTCGATCTGTGAAATGCTTGATTGTTCTACACGTCACACATACCTACTGTGTGTGTTTGAATGATAAAAACGGAAAAACCGGAACATTCTCAAACAACTTGGATGCTTTTATTAACGCAACAAACCAAAATTTGCAGATTGGAGTGCATTAAGTGATTATCAGAGAATAAAATAAGATGAACATACAGTATGTGTTCACCCACCCTCCCATCTTGCAGTCCCCCGTTCCTCCTTTCCAGGCCCGTGTGTACTTCGGGTCGGCCCACAGCGAGAGGGCTTCTGCCTCAGTGTGGAAATAAGAGCCAGCTTGACACAAGATCACATACAGCAAGGCGCGGGCAGGTTTCTTTACACCCAGAGACGGCTGACATGGACACACAAAAATATATGTAAATGTATTATTTAAAGTTTGGAACGCTTCCACCTTCCACCGGTGTTTGAAACTCGTGCTTCTCCTCACCTATGCTGCAACACATTAAAAGCATTTGAATAGAAAAGAGCAATATACTGTCAACTAACCTCCATGTAGCTCAACACACAATCCTCTACTGTTGAGTGTTTACAGAGGGAGCGAGGGAATTGTGTGTCTATAGTCATGAAACTTTTGTCTCCCCCATCAGTGTAGATTCAGCCCATTACATCCAATTCAACACATAACTAAAGGTGTTTTGACTCAACCAAATGTTTTTTTTTTACTCGCAGCTAAAGAGGCCGGATTCACAATCAAAACTTTGGTACAATTCTGAACTCTGTGTCCAAAATCAACAAAACAGTGAGGGATGATTTGTTTGCGTTCTACATATTTTCACTTTCAGTTCATTTTTGATTGCAAGTGTTATAATTTGTCTTTTTTGCTTGAAAAAGCAAACACTAAACTACTTTCATACTCACCTCTGTGCTAATAAATGTGGGTCTTATGTACAGACTGGCTGAGTCGGAGTGAGGAACCCAGTCCTGTTCAATCTCCACCAGCCTCCTGATGCACTCCAGCAGCTCTGACTGATCAAAGTCCTGGAGGAGGGAGATAGAAACGGAAAGAGTAATCTGTTTATCACCTATCCTTTCATCAGCACACCAATTCACTCATTTCTGTTTCTTTGTATACATCTTACAGGTAGACAGGCTCTCTTTGCGGAGTTAGCCATGCGGCTCATGTTGAGCATCGGCCTGAAGAGGCGCAGCCGGTTGTCGGCCCCTCGGTACACCTTCAAGCCCTCAAACAGCTGGTGAGAATAGAGAACATATTATCAAACCTAAATACTACTGAACTAAACTAGTGCTTGAACAAGAGTGATCATCGTCACCTTTGACCCCAAGAGATTTTTATATAACATATATAAAGATCTAAATGCTTTTTCAAAAGCCTCACCAGGCTGGTAGGATCTTTGGTGGAGAAATACTACATCATTTTAAAGAAAAAAAATACAAAATAAACCCTTTTTGGCAGCGTTAAGTTGGAGAAAAACACAGCTAAAAGTTTACTTCAGTCCACACAGTGTACCTGAATGCCATAGTGTAGTGACGAACAGGCTGGGTGGAGTGACAGGTTCCCAAAAGGCCTGATGAGAGGATCCTGCCAGCCTTCAGTCACACTCCACTCTATGGTCAGCATATGGTCGGTGAAGACGGTCCCAAAGTCCACCACATCTGGTTTGGTCTTTGGAGCGGAGGACAGCTGGAAAACCAGATCAGCTGCCTGTTTAAAAAAAAAAAAAGAACAGCAAAGACTTTTTTTTTCATAAATCTGACTTGTTTTAATGCAATATTAAGCTCTTACTTTGCTGTAGTAGCTAATCAGTAGCTGGAGCGCTCTGACCCGGTGTAGCCCCTGTTAGCCGTAGGACCTGAGCAGCATAGCAGCAATGCTGGCTGGGTGACACTATGAAGGAAGCATAGCCTAAAACCTGGTTCTGTCAGAGGTTTCTTCCATCTAAAAGGGAGTTGATGTTTTTCACCACACAGCCGCCAAATGCTTGCTCATGGTTAATTGTTGAATTCTTGGTTTTTCACTATAATATTGTAATATCTTGACCTTACAATGAAGAGCCCCCTGAGATGACTTGTGTGGCATTTGGCACAACATAAATGTAAGTGTACTCAATTGAAAAATCCAGCAGATGGCAGTAAAGTTCAGTCGTGACAACACAGGTTTGTCTAGAAGTGCCAGTAATCCTCTGAGATACATATGTACTCGCTCAAAGTTACTACAGCAAGCAGTCATTAGTTACGGGGCACTCTGAGAACGTGGTTTCGGGGGGGGGGGGGGGGGAACTGGAACAACAGCTCATGTGTGTGACTTCAACTCGGGTCAAGATTATTGTGACAACGCAATAGTTTTTGAAATTACATATTTATTGGTTGCAGCCGCAGATTTTCATAACATAGAACAGTGAACTATTGGCCTTGCTGGTGGTCCGCATCCCAAGCTTCGACTTCCAATTGTTTTCCCATCTGTGTTTGGCCAACAGGGGTCGCTGTAACATCAACAGTGGTAATTCAGAGATTGGACCTGAGCCAGATTCACTTCTGCGATACAGCTGCAAAATGAACCAATGACACCAGGACATGCAGAAAAAAACTGCAGTCAAAATCAGAGTGATATATTTCTCTGTATTTTGCAGCTGTTATTCTCAACAAGCCTTTTTGGAGGTCAAAGGTCAGTGTTAAACACATCCAAAGTTACCTGTGTGGCGCTACAGACAGTAATTTGCGAGAGATGTGTAAGATTTATCAAGATGAAAAAAAGTTGTTCTGCATCATTGAATTATGAGAACCTTCTTTTAAAGAGATACTACCCAGCAGTTAGTTACCTGTTTGAATTGTGTAGGATTACGTTTGTATCCCCTCCCTCCTGCTGCAGAAGGTTACTACTTGCATCATAATCCCAGATTACCGTGCTGGGAAGTGGTGCGCTATTGTACTGCACTGCGAGAAATTAGTCAGAATACTGTAGTTTTCCACTGTACATTTTTTTCTCACCGTTTCTTTTTCTCCGATTCTTTTTTTCAATATTCCATCAAATGCCCAGATACATAAAAACTCATTGTTTCACTTCTTTTCTTTGTTGTTGTTGTTTTTTTCTTTTTTTATTCATCTTCCCTGATACTGTTTGTCTACGTTTTATCTGCAGAAAAACAAGATTATCAGCTTTTATATCCAACATCTTCAGTTTTGACTTCCCAGGAGACAACAGGACAACACAGGCCTGGAAGTCTTGGAATAGTGACAGAGCACTTCATCCTCGGCCATAATCCCTCTTCACTGTTACCTGCACCTCAGTTCACGCACAGTCCAGACACTGTTTGCTGGAGATTAAGAGCCTATAAATATGAAATTGGCTGAGCATTTCTAGTGTGTACGAGATCAGCGAAGAGAAGTTTCTAACCCAAACACAAATAGACGAGATCACTCCATTCATATGCAGCGTGTCCTGTGTAACTGATGGAAGACAGGTGTCAGGGTAATGTTTGGAGCATTGATTGTAACACTTTCCCCCACGCCCCAAACATGCAGGACAAAACTACGACAAAGAAATCACAGGGAGTCACTCCCAACTTTCTGTTTCTTTCAGTGGAAGTGAAAGTTGGCACACTTCTCAGATCCAAAGCCTTTGTGAGTGTGTGTGTGTGTGTGTGTGTGTGTGTGTGTGTGTGTGTGTGTGTGTGTGTGTGTGTGTGTGTGTGTGTGTGTGTGTGTGTGTGTGTGTGTGTGTGTGTGTGTGTGACGGCACATGTCCACATTAATCTCTACCTGAGCCTGCTACCTACTGCTCAGGCGGTCAGGGTCAGAAAACAAGCAAAGCTGCAGCTACTTAGCGTGAGCTGGGAAAGTGGATTGTGGTGAACAGGCTGCACAGGAGGAAGAGGAGGACGCGTGGACACTGTGCATTTCCTCCCCCCTCCCTCTTTAATAAAAATGGTAACAGCATGGACACTATTCGGTTTGAGATAACGCTGAGAAATACTTTCTCAGCTCGACAACACGTGGGCTTCATCAAGTGCTGGGATTTCATTAGTTTTTCTTGTGTTTTTTTTTTGTTTAGTCACAACAAGAACAGCGTTTAATGACTGAAGTCCTTCAGGGCCCTTCAGCGCCGCTTTGAGCAACATGAGCACAGGCAGCAGTGCTGGAAAACCGTCTATGTGGAGCAACAAGGGGGATTTTTAAGTGTCGAGAAGCCGAGGAATCATGAAGATGCTACACCTGGAGCAGGTGCAGAGGGTAGGCACTCTTAAGTCATTAATAGCTTTTAGACAGTGACCTTCACGGAGATCGGTTCTGCAACAAATGGCGTCAGCACATTAGAAGAGTTTGTTTCATTACCTTGAAGCTTGGAATACTGTTGTCAGCCATTTGGGGTGGTGGGCAGGTAGCTTCCCTGCAAACAATGTCAACTATCTAAACAATATAGTGAGAACAATAACAGCATTACTTTAAATGGGCAGCTTTACTTGATTTTTCCAAAACAAAACCCTCCAACATGCATTAATATGTGCCAGCAATGCATAAGGAAGGGCAGCTGAAGGTGTCTGAGTTCACATCATATCTTGTCATAACATACTGCAAACTTATAGAGTATTCCTATTGAAAATAATCTACAAAAGCGCTACCCTTTGCACTCTAGGCATAATGTTATACATGTTGTTATTCACGTTAAGCAAAAAAAAATAATTAACATCCCAGGATGGAAGTGGGTTCTGCTATGTAAAAGTATTGGATAAATTATAATAATAATAGTACCAAATTTCTGTCACTTCTGAAGCATTTTAAAACGTTTGCCATCACATTGTATCACGAAAGCCATATTGCTCCCAAGTATCTTTCAAAAATGTAAACAAACAAACAAACAAACGCATTACAACAGACTTACAGTGCATTACAGTTCTGTGGCTTCAGGAGAGACACATAATAGTCCACATAGGTATTTTAATTAGGGGTAATTGTATCGCTAATTTCAATGCAGACTAAAACACAACCTGTGTTTCTAATATTTACCCCCATACATCCCCCTCCTTGGAGGATACGTTACCTTCAGAGCAGGAGACACGTCTGACCACAGGTCGCTGTGACGCCAGTGACACCGGATGTGCACCTTCAGCTTCTAAACCGCTTACTGCCGCCTGGGTTGAAACTCGTCCCATCGCTGTGTCGCACTGACGACAACAACAACAACAACAAAAATCAATTGAACCCAATGAATATGAGCTAATACGTGTCCGATGGGAAGATGTTTGTCTTTCTGTTTTGTCTTATAGCGTTAATGACTTTTATTTCATCCAATGCGCGTGGAGGAAATGTATCCACAATAAAGCAAAGGGGCGGGATGTAAATGTGTTTCGGGACATTTCCAAACACGCGTTTCTACTCCCAAGAGCCGTGTGGTACCTATGAAGTTGTCCCGTTTGGCGTGTTTCCTCGGGTGCTGTGTGCCCTTCAAACCGCAGGGAGGGGGTGCTGACTCATTTTCAGAGTCAGGAACACCCACTGAGGGTTGGTTTTTTTGTTTTTGTTTTATCGCTTTCTGGCTCGTGCGCTCGTCAGCCTCGAGCTACCTGTGCGCGTGCTCTCCCCGTGCGTGCGTCGCGCCAAACATTTCGTCGTGGTGGAGATTTGCCCGTAGAAGATTAACAAGGTAACTCAAATATCTTATTTGGTAAACAGGGATGATTTCGGCGAGTTACGCAGAAGGTGTATTTTGATGGTGTGACTTGATTACTCGTGTTTGGATGTTCATAAATTGTGTGCTTTTCTCGCTGATGAAAGACATTTAAATGTTTATGCTGCGTTGACACATTTTCATCTTCAAAATATTGAAGCATGTATTTAAAAAAAAAATATATATATATACATCTATTTTAATATATTATTGTCCAGGCTAATGACTTCGTTTGCACACCTGTAGCCTAAGTAGTAGGTGATGCAATGAGTTATGGCACATATGATTACGTTTTTCCCAACTGAGAATCTGAAAACCTTGCTTGCTTACAGAAACTTATTTGGACTTCCCTGTGATAATTTAACTCCCTTATTGAGATGTTTGCGTGGCTAGGAAGGTTGTAATTATATTCCCCAGTTTACCCTCTTTTCTTTTCTTTCCTCTCTTCTGTTCTTCCTTGCTTGTTTTACACTCCTATTATTTATAGCCTCTTAATATTGGAGGTAAGAAACACTATCTGGCATTAGCTGTTTATGTTTTTCATTTTGGGATACTCCGTATTTGTCTCAAACATTCCCAGTTATCTGTACATCGGTTTGTATTTTCACATTGCAGTTATGTTTGCTCATTTCTGCCTCCATCCAACCAGGGAAAACAGTCATATGTGAATGTGGGAGTTATCCACTGCATGATGTTGTTGGTCATCTTCGAGCAAGATAACCATTCCTTCAGTGTTCTTTTGTCTCCATTTCACCAACTTCCCGTGTAAATACATATTTGTCTGCTCGTCTCGCCCCAGACTTCAGCCTCTCCTCTAGCCAGGAAGCCACTGCAGCCCTGCCATCAACAGCATGGACTATCTGACGTCTCAGCCTTCACGTCGTCACAACCCAGTGGACAGCATCTGCCGCAAACTGCAGACCATTCAGTGGCGCGGTGACCGGGAGCCCAACTCGCCTTTCCAGATTCCCAAACTCTCCTCCAGCAGCTACGACAGCCCCCAGTGTGGCCTCAGGCACAACCTGGAGGCCATCCTGAAGAAAGGGGCCCTCCACAGGGACGAGGTGGAGGTGGAGAGGGGGAAGGAGATAGGGATAGGGATGCCGAACTCTGCAGCTACCCCGAAGAGAAGCCTGGGTCCCTCTGTCCCTCTGTCCACCCCGGCCACGCTTGCGTGCAACCCTTCCACGCCAGCTAATGTCACATACACGATCACCAGCACTCTGGCAGAGAGGAGAGATGCTGATGGGAGTGATTTAAAACAAGTTAAGACATGGCAGCGGTATTCTTCCACACCAACAGGCCAGCCCAAGGACTCCCCTTACTATACATTCACCCGAGGACCTCAGTCGGTGCAACCCGAGAGCGGGCGGCCAAGCAAGAGTCCGCCTTTGTCTCGAACCTTTACCCCGAGTCACAGCACCCTCTCCTACAACCTGAACTTCTGCTCTGTAGACACAAATAACTTGACTGAGTGTGAGCAGTCCTACCCAGCTCTGGTTGTGAAAAGACTGTCCATGGGAGACGGAGGTAGGACTTCTCTTAGCAAGCACAAAATGGATTCAATAACCTTTTAGACTGAAGTTTGATTATAAAAAACAAAAACGGGACTAATTCATGCTTCATTTTAGTAGCTTTTTCCTGACCTTTCCACTCAGGACTGAAAACTTGTGGAAAACAAATTGTCTCGCAAAACGGTTTGGTCCATCAGCAAGAACTCCTTGAATTTGATCATATTCATAAAGTTTAATTTATAGACTGGGAGACTCGCATCTTGTTGGTATATTTTATTTCTTCAAATCTGATAAAACAGTTTTTATTAGCTTTATTATTAAAGTTTGACTATCACAAAAGAGAATGTGACAGCAAATGCTAAATAATAACTACAAGAAGAAGAAAATGAGGAAGTACGATGGAGCTGTTTTATGAAACAGGAAAGTTACCCTTCTTTCAAAATTAACTCATTTAAGTGAGCATGAAATGCCCAAATCAAGGGTTTGTTACCATAGAGGAACAAAAATGTGAACAAAAGTACTGAAAAGGTTTGTTGTGCCGTTTGTGTACAAATACTGGTGGCAGGCCAGAATTGCTAATAAGTCAAAGCAAGCAACTGCTCGGGAGCCCCGAACAATGCCCTCCACTGAAGCACAGTATAAACAATGAGGCAATAACCTTAAAATAAATGCTGTTTTATTAACTCATCTTTAAAGCCTGGTGCACATATTTTCAGATGTATATTAATAAAACAAATACATTGTAAACTGAAAGGATAGTCAGTTGCTTCACTCTGTTCTGGCTACAAGGACGTCCCTTTCAAAGTGATTTTCAACTTCAAACAATGTTTAAAGATGGGGGACAAAGTTCAGCCCTTAAAAATGGAAGAAGTGAAAGTGATGAGGTTTATAGGAAATGTGGTCTTGTCATGAGAATTAGGCTACCAATGGGTACATCCTCACAGTTGTAAGAGATTGCACAGTCTCTTTTATAGGTGGATCCAAACATGAATTAGTCTCAACAATAAATGAGTATTTAGTCATTTATCAGGTCAAACTAATCAACAATTGCTGTTTTGTTTTTGTTGCTTCCAAATATTTTTCTTTTGTGTTTTATTTAGTTATAAATTCAGGAAGTTGAGTGACTAAATCTTTTTTTTTTTTTTTTTTTTTAAATGAAAGAAAGAGTAATACGCTGTGTTCCCCAACTGATTAGCCGTATGTAACTTTGTATTAGATAATGTGATTTTATCATCTTACTGTTACAGCTTTCGTGGTGCCTGAAGGAAAATATGTCATGTGCTTGCTTTGCTAAACATCTCAATACTCTCAACACACTGTGTCGTGTGTGTTCATTACTCCTTCTGCAGCCTCAGTTGCCGCTGAAGACAAGAAGGAGAATATGGCGGAAATCAGTCTCATTTGTGAAGAAAATCTGCTTGATACCATCTTTCATGCTTGTGACATCCAGCGCAGAGGTACAGACACGCACACGCACACACTTGTGCAGTAACTGAAGGCTGGGTCATGCCTTAGCCTTCCAGCGAGCTGAATACGGAAGCCCAGTGATGAATTATAACTTGT
Source organism: Brachyistius frenatus (assembly GCF_029030835.1). Lineage (NCBI taxonomy): Eukaryota > Metazoa > Chordata > Actinopteri > Embiotocidae > Brachyistius > Brachyistius frenatus. Next base: position 1,949,700 of record NW_027210631.1, read on the forward strand.
CATTGAGTGTAGTGTGACACTGTGTGCTTTATTTGTGGAGGCGGGATGATTCCCTCATCTTAAGTGACACAGTATCAGCCTTTTCTGCATTTTCCTATTGTACCTCTTATCATTAGCAACACAAATCTTTTTAATTTAACTTGGTGTCCAACAGCTTTTATGGGGTTATGGGGTTCTGTGCAGCAGAAGTGTAGGATATGGGATCTTTGAATAAGTAGTGAGGAGCAGTGATTTCTTTTATTTTAGATTTTTTTTTTCCTCCTCATTCTGTGGATTGTTTAACCATTTTTGCAGAGGTTTTTTTTTTAAAAATAATTTTCTTTTTTCCTTTTACAACGGTATCTGTTACATCCAAGGTTACAGTCGTTTCTTTTGTTTGTGATATTCATACGTTTGTCATCTCAGAGTCTGTTTACATCAACCTAGTTCATAGATGGTATTGAAATAGAAAAATACAATAGACGTAGCCGCATGTCTTCCGCTAAAATGGGATCCAGCTATTGTGATTTAACTTATTAATTGAATTATTTAGAGAAGTTGTGCAGATTTCTAATTCAATATATTAGTTAAACTGTTTTTGAGTTGAACAGTTACAGAGAAGAGTACTGGATGTGAAAATACTGCTTGGAGTTTGAGTGAGAAAACACACTCGTGGACTGTGTAAGCAGAAAAATGATCCACAGTTGAGACCACTGCTCTGATAACTGTGAAGACTGATGAGTGAAGTCAGCTCTGAGAAATGTGTGAAACCAACTACCAAGAAAAAAAGAAAGTTAACCATTACTCTCGCTGTCACTATGGTTACCACTTTTTGCTGCCTACACCTATAAGCACGATTTGTCGCAACAGATCTGAGGGTGTTAGTGTTGAGAAGAAAAATAATCAATAGTTGAAATGGACAAGAATATAAAAGAGTCTACAAACTCATGATCACAAAAAAATGCTGAAATGTATTGAACATCACAGTATATTGTATAGTTTTACAGGTAAATGCATCTAAAGATGATTCCTCTCATGCTCTCATCTTGTAGGTAAAGTGTACGTGTCTCATATCGTGGATTACCTGCGGCACACGACCAGTCGCAGCTCTGAGGACAGCGGACTGGAGGAACTCTGCAACATGCTGGACCCAGACCACAAAGATGTCTCCATCGATCTGGACACCTACCACGCTGTCATGAAGGAGTGGATCGATGACTGCCGCAACAACGGGTACTGGAAGGCAGACATGGACTTCACTCAAATGTATATTATATACACAACCTTTAATTTAGAAATAAGACTGTCAGTGTTTGTAAGGTTCATAATTCAGTTAATGAAATGGGATGTACGCATTTACACTGTTATTTTAACTTTGGGATAAAGGGGGGGGGATTTGTGGTGAGTGAACATACTGGAAAACTGAGGTCAAGCTTTTGTCAGCGAGTAATCAGTCAGATGAAATGGCCTCAAGCCATAATGTTCTCCTGCTACATGTTGGAAGAAAATAAAGTGTCCTTTTAGGTACCCGAGTATCATAATCTACAGACGATTGGTTGTTGAAGATACAAGCTTTATGCTGTACCTATTTTAAATTTGTGGTACCACAAACAAGATGATTTTTGGAGACTGAAAATATTTCAAAGTGAAAACTGCTCTAATGTTAATCATGAAGACTTTTTAGGTGGAAAATAAACAGTTTGAGTCATTAGTTTCATTTTTTGGGAAAGTGAAACCCAGCTGCAGTCTTTGTGAGGCAACTATTGTCTGATAAACTCGTAGCAATAAATCAATGATGAGCGACTGCTGATTTATGACCAGAGTTCACTTTGAAATTTTTTTAGTTTTTGACTAACTTTCCTTACAATCTCTTTTGTGTGGGCGGACTTTCGAATTCTCATCTGCATTGGGACTAAATGTTTCACTGAATTGGCTCCAAGGTTTGGCCGTTTGCTTTCATACATTTGTACTTGCAGAGTTTCCAACCTCATTAACATGGTGCGGGAAGTTGACGGCTTTGTATGCCGTCTTTTTCGAGTCGTGTGCTTTCCGGAGAAGGACTACTTGTGTATTCTGTTTTGAGTTATGCAAGTGGATGTTGTGTAGGCGGGTTATGCTTCAGATGAGAGATTACTGGTGAGGATATTTTCCCACAGTTTTTGCAGTATTTGTCTCCATTTAACAGAATGTCTTTTGTTTCTCTCATGTATTCTTAGATCAGATTTGGACAGATGATTCTCCTTTACTCTCAGTACAAAAACTACACAGTGGAGCTTGAACGTTAAAATATTTGATATTATTAATCTACATTTATTTATGTCCTGTGCAATTATTCATGTTTTAACAAAGCTGCATCTTATCCCGATATGTGGGCTCTTTTCAAGACTAACGATTTCATAATTTGTCGAGGTGTAACTGCTGCAATACAGATTCCAGTTTATAATGATGATGCATCTTCTTGCTTACGAAGCCAAATGGTCTCTCCATCATCTGTGGGTGAAGACGCGCCTATTTGGTTATATATTAAGCAGCTGAGGACACACAAGTACAACTTTGATACGCGAGTGTGCAGCAGCCTGTAATCTCTCTTTGATGTGCTGCCACAGTATGTTTGTGCATCACAAAGAAGACGAGTTTCAGATTGAACTGAGAGCTACTGTTCAAAAATTAAACAGGTCAGTTGTCCAGGAACAACAGCATAGTGGAAGACTGCCAAATCCTGGGAAACGATCATGAAAGTAAACTCCTTTTATGCATTTTAAACTTCTGATTTCTTTCTTTTATATCAGGGAAGAGACAACAGACGACATCACTCAGGACTCTGTAAAACTCAGAGACAGCCTGGCTGGTGAATATCCAAACCATCACTCATGTTCGTTTCTTTGTATTGTACATACTTTCAGTTTTGATCACAACTTGAGCTTTGATAATGTATTTTGCTTTTCAGCCAAGAGGTCCATTCTGCTAAATATGACCTCAGGAAGCTTGGAGGCCTTCGGAGGGGAGGCGTCCAGAGTAGAGTTGTAAGTAATGTGTGAAATAGTGTTTGTTCATATAAATGTACCGTAACATAGCCTGTATGTATGTCTCTAACCACCCTTGCATACCTTTGATCTACAAAGCTAAGCTACATTATGCCTGTATGTGTGTTTTTTCCTCCTCAGTGAAACATCAGAGCTGGTGTACTGTGTCGCTGACCTCCAGATGAGCAACCAAAAGCTCCAGGAGGAGATAAGAAAGCTGAAGCAGGTGGTGGAGGGCATGGAGGAGGGCAACCAGAAACTTGCAGAGGAGAACGAGCAGCTACGCAATCAAGCCAGGGTGTAAGATGCTGTTACTTGCGTGCGAATGCACCGTGCAGACTCACTGCGTTGTACATTAATGTCCATCTCTGATTGTCACCTCGTGCAGTAACCAGCAGCTGGTACAGAAGGAAAAGATGCTGAAGGAGGAGGTGGAGGAGATGAAGGCCACTCTGAGCTATACGGAGGAAGGCAGAGCTCGTGCCTCAGCACACGGCAAACGTGTGGTCAGTCAAACATCTTGTGACTTGAAAATACAACCACGTCTTATTTTTTTCTTTTGTGCTGCATTACAACTCTGTTTTTAGGCAATGACTGACAAACTTCAAAATGTTCTGCTTTTCAATTCATGTGAAATTCACTGACAGCTGACTGCATTGACATGTGGTTTGCATATGTTCCAGACATACACTGTATGCCGATGCAGAGTGTATGAAGGTAAATGGTTGTGTATGTACCATACCTTTTAACTTAGAAAATGTTGTGCACCTTCCTCAGTGTGAAGACCGCCACCCAGACTACGTTTAACTTAAAATGTAAACCTTATTCTGTAAAATATTTTGTAATAGCCTGAGGAATTTTGGTAGACAGGTGGACTTTTCAATGTCCTAGCACTTAGACTGTAAAGCAGGAAATAAGAGTGGACTATATGTTTCTGTTGATTATCTGTTGGTAATGTTGTTGGTACGATTTGTTTGTTTATCTGTTTGTCAGCAGGATTACAAAAAAAAAGCTGATGGCCCAGTCTTCATGAAAGTTGGTTGAAGGATGTAGTGTTGGCCAAGGAAAAACACTTTAAATTTTGGAGGTGATTTGAATCACTGGGCAGAACCATGAATTATTTCCAACTGCGAGATGGGGCATTTGGTCTGCTAAATTTACCTGGCGAGGCAGCGGGATTTGTGCCATCATGCGAAAACGCAAAACTACGAAATCACAGTTTTTGTCAGGCCTTAAGTTATGAGTTTGTGAATCAGTGTCCTATGAAGCGGGACCCACTGGCAGCTATCGGTATTATTCAGGTGTGATGACAGCAGGACGCAACAGTCCGTTCATTGAGAGAACTGGAACCGGTACAACAGCTGAGATGGGAGGCTTTAGCTCGGCATAAGTGTATTTTAACATTATCAGATGATTTGGAAAATATCCAGACATACATAATGGTTGCAGTTGCAGATTTGCGTGTCAGAGAAGAGTGCAGGGATGTCCCTGGTGGATGTATGCTCTTTGTAGTTATTATAATGACTAATTTTCTTCTTTTTCAGGAGAGAGAAAACCAAAGTCTAATCAGCAAGATTGCTTCTCTTCAGGAAGAGGTACTGCTCTGTCGTCTTGTTAGTACAGTTGACAATAAAAATCACTGACCTGACCCTCACAGCTGTCAGTAGTACTCACCAATTCATAGACTGTTTACAGAGTTTATTGTCAGAAGTTTGTTCAGGGGAGGATTTGACCGGCTGCCCTAAATCTCCTCTCTGGTGGTTCCTCAGAACTTCAAGGTCACCATGGAGATGGACGAGCTTCAGAGGAAAATAATGGTGCTGTGTGACATTAACGCTGACCTTCAGGTACCTTTACTGTCGGTCTCAAATGTTATTTTTATTTTTCTCTGCAGTATTCCGCTTCTGCTGTCTGTTTGTGCTCCTCTCACGCTGCGTCCTTCTCTTGTTTTTTCTACCTTGCCCTCAGGCCTTTTTGAGCAGAAATCTTCCCTTTCTCAAAAAAATTACTTCCTCATTGAAAATCAGTCTCAGTCACATTCAAATACTGTTTTGACTGCACAGCCATTATACTGTGCTTTCTTTATGTTGTCACATAACGGCGCTGTCCCTGTCCTCAGGTGCAGATTCACTCTTTTGATGCTGTCCTTAGTGAAAAGGAAGCTGTGATATTAGAGGTCAGTGCCTCGTTTAATCATCCATTTTATCATTGCTGTGAAGCTATTTGTGACAGCTCTGATCATTCTTTACATGAAATTACTTGAATACATTCCACATTTTTCATGAATTCAGCTGCTAATTTTCAATGTTAAATTATAAAAGAAACGTCTATCTGGGTGAAGGCAACTCACTCTAGTCCTCTTTTTTTCACATTTCTACCAAACTCAAACTGGACTTGTGCTTCTTCTACAGAAGAGACAACAGATGGATGAGCTGAAGGCAGCAGTAGAGGAATATTCCTCCCTCACAGAGGTCAGTATGTTCATCTTCACACCATGTCATTATTTCAGATTCCACATGCATGATTAGCTCAGATTGTGTGTCTTGAGTGTCTCTACTTCTACTGCTTTTTCCTTACATCTTTGCTTGCTTTCGTCTTGTGCCAATGAAGCCATTTTATTATGCTCTTTATGCCATTTTGGGCCACCACTGGCCAAAATATGATTGTAGATAATCAGGCAGTGGTTCTAATGGTTGAATCAGTGACAAATCCCCTTCTGAAATGAGATTAAATGAGAAAAGAACAAAGAAACGGGCATTTTCAAAAGCATTTCTCGGAGTCTTGATTGCAGGATATTAACATTTGAATTAAATGTGAAATATTAACCTTGAAATTTAGTGGGGGAATTTTTGTCCTAAATGTGATGGAAAATATAAATTTTCTCTTTCACTGAGAAGTCTTTCCATGTCCAGTGTGTTAGTCATCAACATGCCCGTCAGTAGGAGTTTGCTTGTTGACTTCTGCTGTGGGAATTAAATCACCTGCTGTCTTTGCACACGGGCCCTACAGTCAACAAGTCTGTTGTAGAAGAGAAGGAGTATGTAGCTGACCTATAAATATCTAATGGGATGGAGTGAGTCACAGTTGTGTTATCTGTTGTTGACTCTAGCTGCTGAGGGTGGACAAGAGCAAGCTGGAGAGGCAATTGCAGATGATCCTCCCGGACCTGGCTGGGTAAGTGAACAAGAGTAGCCTGGGAGGGGAAGACATCACTTGGTTGAGACATCACTAAGGAAGCTCACTTTTTTTTTTTTTTTTTTTTTTTTTTTTTTTTTAATAAGTTTTGGTCTGATCTTGAAGTTTGAGGGTAAATATATCTTTTGCTGCTTTTTTTTTTTTTTTTAATAAATAGGACTGTCATACAGACATACATTAAGGATTTTATTAGCTTTTTCTGTTTGATTTATGCCACTATTATACTATAAGCCTTATAGTTAATAATCCATATACACCTTATGAAGAAGAGACATTTATTGACCGTCGTTTGTGGCTTTGCAACTAAATCCATGATGTCAATGTCAATAGATTTATCTGTTTTTATATCAATGAATGGAAACATTTCTAACGATTATGAGAAAGTATTGCAGTCAACTCAAGTAGTTGCAATCAGACAAATGTTTGATAAATGTGACTGTTCTCCTAATCAGTTGCTTTTTTTTTTTTTTTTTTTTTTTTTTTAAATAACTGGTTTGCACCCTACCTCTCCATTCCCACTCTCCTGTTTCTCACAGAGCTGGTCTGTCTTTGTCGGTGGCTTACAGGTTGAACCAGAGCAGCTTCGGATCCTTACAAACAGAACTGGCTCTGGCGCAGTCACCACTGGAGGTCAGCACTCCCTCACTCTTTGTCTTATTTTGAGCACCTTTTCTTTTATTCTCTCAATTTTTTTTCTCACTCCTTCTTGCCCACATTGTTGTCTCTCTAATTCCTCTGATTCCTCTCATGTTGCCTTAGTGTCTGACATCTATTCTTATTTTTTTGCACAGTGTTTTCAGTCTCTGGTCTTTGATTCCTATTAGAGAATTCATGGCTGCTGCATCTTTCTTGTAGCAGCCAGACTGTCCATGTAAACCCAACATATAATATGAATATAATGGATTCAGACCAAATTTGAGACAAACAGCCAGTAAAAGTTGTTTTGTGTAATCTCATTGCATAGCACTCCTCATCTGAGCCACAGTTCTCAGAAGGCAGGTGATAAATCTCTTAAGGTTTTTCTTTCTCAGACTGTTTCTCGCATTCAGCACACAATACAAAGCATTGTCTTAAAAGTTGATGCACTCCTTTGCTGGAACACACTCGGCACAGTCCAGCCTTTCTGCAATAATTAGACTGATTACAGTTACTTTCAGTATGTTTTGGTCATTCCTTTAAATCTATTGCCCTCATCTACAGGCCCCTCATGGAGTAGACCATTTGCCAAATATAAGCTTTGTCTCCCCGCTGGACGAGACACTGGACAAAGAGGTGCTGCTGATGCTACAGGGACCCAGTCCTGAACACATGGCGCTGGAGTTCAAGAGCATCTTAAACAAACTGGTAAGTGTGACTGTGTGAAACTTTGACCTTCCCTTCTCCTCAAATTGACCTGAGACTATTAATTGTTGACTATTGGATAATCCCTTTATTTTCTTATGTATTGTGTTTTCTATGATAGTTGACCGACTTGCAAATGACTGCAGTAACTCAACACAAAACCATCATGGTGTTAGCTGTAGCATATTTAGAAAACATTTTTGTTCAATCATTTTAGAGCTTTAGTTTGAATTGTACTTTTTGCAAGGCATTTTAATGTGTCAATACTACCTTTCAGTAACTGTAGATGCAGCATGCCGAAGGCTTAAGAACATAACAGTATTTATGAGACTTTAGACTTCGCTTTGGCTCACATTAAATAACTTGTTTGCATTTAACTGTATCTATATGGTCTTTCTTTTACAAATGAAACATGGGTAGTAACTAAGGTGCACAAAGAGGTGACAAACATCGTGAACTTTTAAATAGGGTCTCCTCAGAGGTCTTAACATTTAAAATGGTATCATGTCAGGTTAATGAAAGCACCTCATGTGAATTTCTTGCTTCTCCAGGTAATTTACCCTTTAAGTTTGGCAGTTTTTTAAAGTTATGAAGTATTTATCTTTCTCCCTCTTTATGCATCTCCAGAAAAGGGATTTCCTAGAAGAAACCGACTCGGTGTTATCTGCAGTTAGAGGCTCGTTGGACGACCACACGGAGACGGGCAGCACGGACACCAGTCTTCAGGTCGGATTCACTTTCACGCACACATTTGAATTTTAAGGTGTCAGCCTACCTACAACACCAGAGATGAGACGAAGAAAAGTCACAGATTCACACTGCAATACTAGTGTCTGTGCAGTCTTAAATCAACTCCTGTGCAGACACACAATAATTCACAGAGGACCATTGCAGTGTTTTTTTTTTTTTTTTTTTTGTATATATATATATATGAATCATAGAATTATATAATGTTGGATTTTTATGTTTCTCTCCCTCACCTGTTGCACTCTGTTCCTTTCTCTATCTATCTCTGCGTATTTGCCTTTTTCCGTCCTTCTCACCCACTATTTCTCCTCTCGAGATCTCTCAGTTATGTAACTCTCCAGCAGGCCCCATCCAAGCAGTGCTGTTTAGTCAGTGTGTTGTACTGTGAACTCAACCCACTCCCCTCCTCCTCCCTCACTCTTTCAGTATCTCTCTCTCTCTCTCTCGTTGCCCCCCCCCCCCTCTTCTGTCCGTCACCCCCCCTCCCCTCCCCTCATCTCCCCTCGTCCTCCTGCATTGTTGCCACTCTGCATTCATTAGTCACGTACTGCCATACAGCAGTAAACATACCAAATGAGACAGAAATCATTAGTGGACACGAGCTGTACCAGCACGACATTGGCTCCTCCATGTGCTGGCTGAAAAAGAGAGATTTCGTGCCAGTTAGGTTTCACAACTGTTTTTTGAGTTGAAAAAGACTACTGAGCTACTGAGGCTGTGCGGCAACATACGGGCTGACTCCTCGTCCTTGTCTTCTTCAGACATTGCAGGCTGAGCTGGATGCAAAGAGGGCAGAGTGGGCCCTCAACCTGGACCAGCTGGCCCAGTACACAGACTCTTTAGAGAAGGAGCTCATCAAAATGGCCAGTAACATGAGGAGGTCCCGCACTGAGATCTTTCACCTTTCAGTCAGGTGAGTAGATCTTTGTTTGTGTGTGTGTGTGTGTGTGTGTGTGTGTGTGTGTGTGTGTGTGTGTGTGTGTGTGTGTGTGTGTGCGGGTGTGTGTGCGTGACCGTGTACGGACGTGTCCGTGTGTGTGAAAATAAGTGGGCAGTCCAAAATGTGTAAGCAGTTGACGACTGGCGTAAGTTGTGTTGTGATGAAAGGAACCAGATGCAGATTTAAGAGAGTAGAATCGCAGTGATTCTTGTGGTGGTGAATTAAAAACAACCTGATTTCAAGATGGAGAAATGTTTATTTGAGGCGGAGTTACTCTCGAGTAGCAGTGATCTCATTGTTGGAATTTAAAATAATAGTTTTCTTTCAAAGTGAAGTAATCCTGACACAACTGAAGAAGACATTGGTGAGAAAACTAGAAGCTGATTGATTAAGTGTCACAGCATAATTTCTAACTGGAAAAAAAAAAATTAAGACTTGACATAATGAGCTATCAAGGTTAGCTGGTTAGCCCTGCTGACCTTCCAAGTCCAAACAAGGGAGTAACTGTCGTTGTAAGCTCTTTTGGATGCACTCCAAAGATTTTAATTGACGCATACTCTGGAATGAATTTAAAAACAAATTACTTTTCAAAGCTAAAGAAGATTTTATGCAACCAGTTGTGTTTTTTTTCTGCCATTAGAAGAGTGGTACCAGTTTTCAGATTTAGCCTGGAAACCCTGTTTGCTCAGCCTCTCTGAAGGGTAAACCAATCAAAGACCAGTGGGTGTGGTTAAGGGTAATAACGTTGAATTAAGCATTTATTTTCAAATGAAGCTCCATCAATGGCAGTGGTAGAGCTAGATGAGGCAATACAAACAGTATTGTAGTTAATATAAAGGAATTGATGCTAGAGCAAGAATAATGCTCCAGATTGTGTACTTTTATCCTTAAAATTACCTTACTAAGTGTACAATGGTTATTTGCTGACATGGTGTTGCACTCTGCTTACATTGTTTGAAGCTTGGTGAGTTTTAAGCGCGTAACATGAATCATATGGTGGTAAATGCCGATTGGTTAAAGGTTGCTCCAATAGTTTTAAAACTAACCCGAGGTCTACTTCCATTAGGATGCAACAAGTGGAAGTGGTCCCCAATGAAGGGCTGCCAGAAACTATCTATTCAGAAAGTGAATTTGGGTCTGGTAATAACAGACTAAAGGAGTTCTGCCACTGAGTCCAATATTTCTATAACTTTATTCATCTATATAAATAACATCCCACACACTGCTTGATGTTAGATGTCTCTGAGGTGGATGTTCCTCTCCCCCGATGCTCTGTCTCAGTTGGCCAGTCAGTTGTACTGCAGGAAGAAAAGACCTGTTAATCATCCTGACCTCGGCGACCTCAAAGGGCCTGCCTCACTAGGTTTGGGTCTGGGCCATTCCTGGATCTTAGTCTGACTGTGTGTAGATGGATTTGCCTTGCGCTTGTACGTGTGTCTGTTTTTATGTGTGTTCATGGAGACGGACATCCCCTTCAGATATATAACGGGGTGAGACGGGTGCAGCATCAGTCCACTGAGGAAGAACTGGTCAGGCTATCCAGCAGGGGATTTACTAGTGCTCAGTTGCCAGGGTGATCTCAGCAACTTTAATATTGTTTGGGAGAAAAGAAAACTAAAGAGGGCTCCTTGTAGGTATCGGTCTGCCTCCTGCTCAGATAAAACGGATAGTTCAAAGTAAGACTGGACGAGAAAACAGTGCTGGGATCATGGTTTTGTTGTAGAACACATTTCAGGGTTTGTATGTAGTCTAGGATTAAGGGCTGGATCTGCAAAAGTGTGAAGTGAAGGAAGCATTGCTGGGCCAGTCGGAGAACTGGCGGTGGTCACCCTGGGCAACAGAATGGGACACTGCATGGGCCTGCGGATTGGGTACAGTATGTCCACTGTACTGTCTTCCAGGACTTCTGTGCATGTGTTTTTCAAATTCTTGGGAGAGTGCTTTGATAATTTGCTTGTTTCTTTCATCTTGTTCTTCATAAGCTACTAATGCTAGAGGTGTTAATAATGGGATTTTGTATAATTGCATGCAGGATGCAGGAGCAGGAGAACCAGAAGCGGCAGCTGTGTGAGGAGCTTGACCAGCTTAAGACGCCTCAGGACAGCAGAGAGGCCTCATGCCAGACCCCTGAACCAGATGAGGAGGTCAGAGACAAACCAATATCTAATAAACGGCAGCACCAACTTGAATCTGTTCTCAGTACACAATGTTTTTACCCAAATGTACACCTAAACAAGTGTCACGTATATTGTTTAAAAGTTCACTGTCATGAAAGTTGAGATAAGTTTGGAATACAATCAGTTTTAATTATTTGTATGCATGTATGTGATAATAATCAGTTACTGCAATAGGAAGACATCAGATGGTTTGCTAACAGAGCAGTGACGACGCTCGTACTATATTCAGCCAGATGGAGAAGCTGGTAGAAGAGAGCTGAGAGTGAGATGGAGGCTCAAGTAGACATTTGCACCCACACACACACACACACACACACACACACACACACACACACACATACACTAGCACACAGAATCAGATGCAACCACACACCTACGCACCACTCCTAACACAAAATACACTGACGAATGCTTTAGCACCTCTATTACAAAAGCAATGTTTATACTGTAAAACAGAATCAGCTTGGTGCTGGGGCTCATAGGTTTTTAAAAAAAAATAAATTATGCAGTTCTCGGTTTAAAATAATTAATTCAGTGTAGCTTTGGATTTTGGAACAAACTTTGTGGTAAATTTACCTTGAATTTGTTTCATTAGTGTTTCAGTAAGACATTTTTAATAGTAATCTATAAACTGTTTTATAGTTATAGCTTTATTAATGCTGTAAGTGGGTACAATGTTCAAACCTCAGTCGTGTCACCTTCAGTGGGGATTGGCTGGTTTCGGCACATTTCACCTTTGCATTCATTTTCCGTTTTTGTATTTCAGCCCGGAGAGGACTTGGACTGGGATGAGGAGTTTGCTCTCCAAGACTTCCTGAAGAACGAGCTGGCTGAGAGGAACTGCCAGCCACAGGACGGGCGGACAGACAGTATGCCCGAGGAAACGGCGGATAAATTACCAGCCAGAGGTGACGAGGAGGACGGGGAGGAGAGGTGGACGGTGGTGGACACGGCAGGAGAGGGAGAAGTGAGGTACACGTCGACTCCTCTGGTTCCTCCCACTGAAGAGGCCCAGCCTGGACAGGCCACAGAGGAAGGAGGTCAAGGTGAGTAGAGACATAACAACCACTATTTGTACAGACACACTAAATGTAAGATCACTGGCATGCTTCAGTGTAGATGTTCATTTTGAATCGCCTTCAGCAGATTAAATACTCCGAGTTATCTGAGGGAAAGTGGAGAACATTGAGGAGTCTTCCTTGAGCCTTTAATATCCAGTATACAGCAAAATTAGCCCTGAGTGAACTGGAACCTCCTAAAGCCAAGACAAATAGAGCTATATATAGCTTAATGTTTGTCTAGTCTTCATGTGACCTCTAGCTCTGGATCAAATTTAGGAGAATTAACAGTAAAAATAAGCCTTGAGTGAGCCTCAAGTAACAAGAATGTGACCTAATACATTCTGCATTTTCTTAGCAGAATATTGAAACCATAGCTTAAATGTAAAGTTCCACAATCAGAGCTACTATCGGGACTAAATATTTTATACATTTACACAACTTCAGCTTTTCTTTTTTTGTTTTTGCTGAGACCCAATCAAGAGGTTTTGCCTTTATTTAAAAGACTGTCTGTCACCATGGATATTATTTTACATTAAAGTGAAGGAAAAAAAAATTACATTATTGGTACAGATTACAGCCAGCAGAATTATTTTAGTTGGACTCTCTCCCTTTTTTAAGATCAGTGTTGGGACTAAAGTGTAAAGTAAAGCAAAGGAATGCATTACTGTAAGTCTACTATTTTAGGTAGTACTTTTTCAGATCAAAATACACCATTACAAAAATGTTAAGTGGGTTTTTGAGTTGTTACTTTTATATTAATGGACATCTGCAGACTACAGCAGACAAATGTAGCTACTCTGACCCCCTTGGAAGTAGACCCCTTCCTTCTATGGATATTGTGGCCCTCGGTTTCTAAAGGTTGTGTGTGTGTGTGTGTGTGTGTGTGTGTGTGTGTGTGTGTGTGTGTGTGTGTGTGTGTGTGTGTGTGTGTGTGTGTGTGTGTGTGTGTGTGTGTGTGTGTGTGTACGCGTATGTGTGTACATATGCGTGTGTATGCGTGCGTGCGTGCGTGCGTGTGTGTGTACATGTGTGTGTGTGTACATGTGCGTGCGTGCGTGTGTGTGTGTGTGTGTGTGTGTGTGTGTGCGCGTACGCGTGCATGTGTGTGTGTGTGTGTGTGTGTGTGTGTGTGTGCGCGCGTGTACGCGTGCATGTGTGTGTGTGTGTGTACACGTGCGTGTGTGTGTGTCAACCCAGTATGAGAAATCTTCTCTTCCTCAAGGTCCTTCTATGGCCAGGTGTACGAGTGGTCTGAAGCCATGAAGTGAGCTCAGTAATCCCCATTCCTCTGCCTGCATGAGCGGCTGGCAGGCAGAGAAACAGAAAACAAAAGTGCGAATGTGGTCATTAATGCCACCTTAGCCATGCATGGTATCTTAACCCCTCCGCCCCTCCCTCAGCTCAATTCCTTGCATAATAGACCGTCTGACCTATTATGGTAAAGGTGCGGTTGCTTTTTGGATGGCCATTAACCCCTGAATGAATTTGCTGAGGCTCGGGGTTCTTAATGATCAGCTTCTCTGCTTTGTCCTTTTCAGGCTCATCTCTCCTCCTTTCACTTCCTCCTCATTTAGATTAAATTTTTCTCAACTTCTTCACTCTGCTTGTTCACAGACTCCGCAGCCTGCACAGAAACTGAGCCAGAGGTGAATTGTCAACCCTCGCAGGTAAATTAAACTGTGAAATGTAATAAGTCTATCATTGGATGAGGTGCATGTCAGGTATGGGGGAGCTCACCGTGTTTGGATTTGTGCGTAGATGTGACCTTTTTTTTTGTACTGTCCTTTTAATCTCTATTTGATTTAGTGTTTTACTAAATATTAACTTAATGTAACACAAACTACAAAGACATTTCTTAGTATGATAGCCAGCATGATTTATAAACGTTATGTTAATAAAGGGACTGTTCTGTACTCCTTAAACATTGACCGTTAAACCTCAGAAAACATCCCTCCTTTCATTTGCTCAATGTAGCATTTCAGAAATAAATCCCCTTCACTGTAAAGGTAATCTCCAACCAAATAAGTCTTCTTCCTGGTGGGATGCTTCTGACCAAAGATGTAAAGCCGTAACTTGATACCAGGCTGTCCTGGAAACAAGTTTTTGGCCTGGAAAGTTTTGATGGAACACATGATTATCAGAGGATTATATCATTTTTGACATTATGGAAACATGTGTGCTTGTGTAGCTTAGTGCAGCGATTTCAGGAAAATGTAATGACTGTAACAGAGCTTTTCACCCAATTGTGACTTCTGGTTTGGATTTCCTAGTTTAGGTCCAGCATCCCTTTCATTCAAATAGTTTGGCATCTCGTTAATTTAAACATGATCAAAAATCTGAAAGAGATTGCTGTTGATTGGAAAAAGAAAAAAAAAACATTTTGGGATAAACCCGAACTAGCTAGTAAAGTTAACACTTTACAAAACTAGAAATTTGTTACACATATTAATAGTTTAAAAATGAAACGTTTCAGCTGTTCCTTGAATAGCTGAGCGATAACTTCCCGAACAACTATTGCTGATGTTCTCTTGAGCAAGACACTGAATCACCAGCAACTCACTGACCGTGGAGGATCTAAATTGTACCGGGCTGCTGAGAGATGTCTAACTGTATGTTGGCAAGAAGCGGAACAGATTTGATCCTCATTTCATATTCCTGAGTGTATAATGGAGTTTTAAATGTTTTATTTTACTGTTGCAGTCCCTGGAAATATAATCACACATTTTCTGTGCAGTTGTAGTAAGGAAGTAGGAACTTTTTAAAGGTGTGATTAACAACGTCAAGAGGGAGTAGAGTCATCTTGAAAAAGACACTTTAACAGGACTGTTTGGCTGCTGTGGCATATTTTACTACTATATGAAAATATGTTTGAAACTTGCAGGAGATGGGTAATTTTTGACACACTTATATGGTAATATCATTGAAAGCAGGGACTCTTTAGCTGCCAGGAAGGTAAAGAATTCACTCAGTCATTTTCTGCATATCTGCGAATTCTTCTTTTTCATTCCTGTCATTTTTCTGTTCGACATTAAACAACATAACACTGTCCGGGCCGTCCTCTCACTGTCCTTCCTCAGCAACTGCACTCTATCCTTTTCCTCCTTTCATTTTCCTACCAAATAGCTCTTCACATGTCATTATCCACAGCCTCGGCTCACAGTCTGCATGTTTGTACTGCAGCTGTCTGCTTCCTTATATAGAATGGCAGTGATGAAACCTTAAGATCACACCGAGGTAAAAGGGAGAAGTAGCAGCTCTAATCTCAGTGTCTTGTTACACTTTCTGATCTCGGATGTTAATGCTTTCTACTCACTTGCTCAATGTTTAATTGATTTCATGCCTGTGAGGTTTATAAAACTAATTTAAACACTCCATCAATGCTGCCAACCGTCTGAAAGTGGTGGTTGCTTTTGAATTCCTGTGAAGATGACAGTAATTGGAGGGTCTTTGCAACAACCAATCACTGACGAGGCAGACCCTTTGTGCTGTCTGTCAACTTTTTTTTTTTTTCACACTTCTTATGCAACGTCTTCTCATTTGAAAGCGATTTGTTTTTATTGACTGATTGTGTGCCTGCTGTTTGGTATATGGTTGGTGTGTGTTGCAGATTTGATCTTTTCACCCCTTCCCTTCTTTGAATATTTATCATTCTGTTATGTGTGTGTTTTTCAGGAAGAGGCAGCGGCACCATTGAGCGCCCACTCACAAGCTGTCAGCATTAGACCCCCAGAGGCGGATGCTCTCCCTGATCTGTCCCACTCAGAGAACAGTAAGACCTCCTCTCTCTCTCTCTCTCTCTCTCTCTCCCCTCCTCCCCCCTCTATCTCTATCTCTGTCTCTGTCTCTGTGTGTGTGTGTAATTGACTTTCTATGTGGATTCGCTCTCTTTCTTTCTGTTTTACTTTCCTCTCCCGCTGCTGCCAGCTACGCCGCAGCTCTATGTGCAAGTACAACTTAACCAAAGAGTGAGTCATTTCCTGACTCACTTGGTATGCTGTTTGTTTAGAGGAGAGAAGACTTTACTAAATCTTTCGAGATGAAGGTCAAGCTCGACTAAATGAAACAGTACGAACATTATTTTTGTTATTTTGCTTATTTAAAACTTCTTGTAAAAGCTTGTATTTTAATAAGGCAAGACTGCTTTTATTATCATATGAAGACAGACACATTTTTATTTACTGGATAAGTCAGATACTAATATCCTTTGTGTTTAATGATTGAATCCTGTTTTGGTTTCCATATGAACTGCATGGAGAAAGAAATGTTCTCGGATGTTAAAAATGTCTTAAAAATGTCCCTTTGCATAAAATAGAATATTTCTCTTTCTACGATGTATTTTCCATCAAGGTCACACTGAAGTAATGTGTTCCGGTGTTGTCGTAATGCATGATACAACAGATGTTAACTCTGTAACCTCTAATCCTGGAGTGCACTGATCATTACAAACTGATAACACTTCATAGTAAACGTTTATTTATAGATGGACCCATTTCTTCTTGTCTCAGCAGGTGCAGAGGTTTGTAAGAGTTCAGAGTCCCAAGCTGTGAGCAACCCACCTCAACAGGACCAAACCGTCCCACCTGGGGACACCCCTCCCACAGCCGCTGACATGGTTTCTCCCAACAGCACATCACCTGGACTAGATGAGACCATAACCCAGAGTGAGAGGTAAGTGTGGAAGATTTTTTTTTTTTTTTTTTTGCACTACCACTAGGGGACGACAGAGTATTCCAAATTTATGCACACTGGCTTTAATCACGCAATACTTTTCACGTACTAACTGCAATAAAGATATTTATAAAGACTTGCAGGAAATAACAAAATTAGTTTATTGTAAAAATAAAGGTGAAACAAAGATGTTATGGTTTTTATTTCTGCAGAGAGAGAGAGAGAGAGAGAGAGAAGAGCCGGTTTTGCAATTGGTATTTCCTCTGATGCATTCTTGTTTCCCATGACAGATCAAACATAATTGTATCTGCCTGATGAAACAGGGTTGTGATTTGGCTGTTTAACAATGCTGGGAATTCCCACCACATGTAAAAAGCATTGAGATGGCGGATGTACAGTACATGAGAAAAATGATAATGCACAGTCACAAACTTTAAAGTACATTTTTGTGTTCTTGCTCAGTATCTTTGGTGGACAACTAGAAAGGAACACAAACTTCCAGAGTAAGAAAAATGACATTTTCACACAGCATCCTGCTTCATGTTCACAGTACAATGGTAACTTCAGTAGGGTTAGATTATTTTGCTGAGTTTCATAATTTCCCTATGACTTGGGTCACATTTGCTAGTCAAATTGGTGTTTCCTCGCTGTGGGAGGAGTGCTCAGGTTAATTAGTGTCTCTGTGGTCGTGCTTTGCATAGACACAGTCCGCCTCCAAAACATCTTCCTCATCTCTTTGTCTCATGCAGAAATTGTGTCTAATAAGATAGCTAGAAAGTGTATTCAGCCTATAGATTAAGAATCCGAAAGTGGACAGTGCTTGAGAGTTGACCTTTGACCTTTCAACTGTGGTCAGCAGCCAGCTGACCAGTGAGGACCGCACGGGGGAAGAAGAGAAAGAGGGCCAGGTGGACTCGGGCGTGGCAGACATGAGCCGTGCTGCTAAGGTTAGTAGCAGAGAGGAAGTGTTTTAATGCAGAAAGTTTCCTCTGTGCTTCTCTGAACTGACTGCTTCTACTTCCCCTTTTTTTATACCCACTCTCTTTCTGTTTTCCACTTCATGTCTGTCTTCGTTGAGGGGAAAGTAAGTGTGTTTTGAAGGGAGGTGAGGGTTTAGTGCAGGGGTGTCAAACTCATTTTAGTTAAGGGTCCACATACTGCCCGCTTTGATCTCAAGTGGGCCAGACCAGTAAAATCATAGAGAAATATTGTCGCTATGTTTAAATCATTGGTGAAGGTTTTTGGATGATAAAACCTATTTTAACCGGACTTAGCTGTATGTTTGACATCCCTGGTTTAGTGGGTCTGGCAGGGGAGCTGGGTTTTCTTCAGGAAGGTAGAGATGGAGTCCTCACCACCAAGCGAGGAGGGTACAGGGATTGTAGATTTAAGGGAAAGATCAAAGAAAGTGGTTATAACTCTCCTCAAAGCCAATGACAGGGAGGAATAGGATGGGCTGTCAACTTGCCTGATTTTTGTTGCCAAAGGAAGCAAGTATTCTAAAGTATACCTGATGCTGCTCAGCAAAGTCAGTCTTAACGTGCTTTTGATATTGATACTAGGTTTACTTCAAGTTCAGCTTTCAAAAATTTGACAAATCAGTTCAGAGCAAATCTTTAGTGGAGAGAAGGCTGAGATTTCGGAAATTGAAATATTTCTGGTATTTATTAAGCTGTTTATTTTTTTATTACTTAAACAATTTGATGATTATGTAAGAAAAATGATTTTTAAATAGCCAAGGTTTTACATCAGCCATTTATTTTAAGACTTGAAAATCCAAGATTTATATCAAAATAATATCAAACAGAAATCGGAGATTTTCGAAGATCAAACCAGTGAATGTTTGGTATCTTTTCTTGCGTGATTATTTCATTATCAAAATTCAATTTAATCATCAAAATCAGAAATTTCTGTCTGTTGATTGATCTTCACTGTGATTTTTGTGTTTGGACTGATTAGTCTATATAATGAATTGCTTTGATGCATGGTCTCTGTAATGAGGTTGTTTCATGATGATTATGTCCAGCCTCAGATGGCCTGCTGTGTTCTCATGTTTGAACAAAGAGAGTTCTTTTTTTTTTTTTTTTTTTTTTTTTTTTTTTTGCTGGCAGACTTGTCTTGTGTTGTGATGCCATTTCAATGCAGCTCGCTTTGTGTCCTGCTGCCAGGTCGATCAGCTTGTTTTATTTTGTCTCCTACCTGCTGGTGGCACGCTGGGCCGCCACCATGCTGAGAGAAGTCTGAGGGGAGCCAAGAAACGCAGGCTCTGATGCTGTTACTGTGTTCACTAGCTCAACAGATACTGCTTTATACTCAGAGAAGCCTGGTCAGAAAGAAAAAAAAAAAGGCTTTTGGCCAAGTCAAAGTGTTTTTGATAATTCAGAAGCAACTCCTGGCTTTAATCTGGGAGCCGAGTGAACTTATTTGGATGTATTCAAATTGTTGTTTTATTTATAAATGAAGATGCTTTCTTAGAAATTTGATCTATATTTGTCTTGGCAGTAAGTAGTATAGTCAAAATTTTGTATTTATCCCAACAATATTGCACTATTAACATTTGTATTTTACTATATTTAACATAGCGATACAAACTGTTTGCCCCAGAGAGAAAAGGTGGCTTTTAAATAGATTTTATCTTCTAAAATTTTGTTGATCTTACTCAATGACAGATTTGGTGAAGGCATAACAACGCATAAATCATGATCACTTTATTGTTCCAGAATAGACAGAAGCCTGATATGGAAATTAAAAGATTTTGGAAAAATATTTTGAATGGAGCTCACCAGGTATCAAATTCATAAACAAAGTTTTTGGTACAATTGTGAGCAGTTAATGGTGCTTATAGTGGTTCAGAGAGAACTTTGCAGCAGCTGGGTTCATTTTTCTCCATCATCCTTTCCTTTGGATGTAAAATGACACTGAAGTCTCCTCAGGTTTTTGTGTTCAGTGAAATGATGAGACAGCTCTCCTCTTTTGAGCCGAGGCAAAATAGATATTATATACACTCATTACACAATATCCCATTGCATTTCTCTGAGCTCTCACCTTGCTCCATTGTATGTGTGTGTGTGTGTGTGTGTGTGTGTGTGTGTGTGTGTGTGTGTGTGTGTGTGTGTGTGTGTGTGTGTGTGTGTGTGTGTGCGCGTGTGTGCACGTGTGCGTGTCTGTGTTGGCGCAGCTGTGTGTGTGCGCATGCAGTCCGCCTCCACTACTTAGCAGTGTGCCAGTGTTAACTGAGCACCCTTCTCAGCAACACACACTCGTAGAGCTGCAGAGCTCTCCATGTGGCTCCACATTATATAAGAAATCTGCCCAATCTTTCTCTTCCACGCTCCGTACAGTTTAGATAGCATTTCACTGCCATGGGACAGGTACGCTGCCTTTGTGTGAACGCATGCATCTCTTAATCATATGAATAATGTGGGACGGAAAACGTGCTACAAGGCCCACCTGTCTTTGTCTCACCTCCTTCCTTTACTTGTGTCCGTCTCAGAGCCTAAGCCGGGACCAGTCGGCAGACAGATCAGCAGCTGAGGACAGGTGAGTGGTTCAGAGAGGTTTCTCTTCATCAGCAGTGTTTTAAAATTAAGGTTTTAGATTTGTTTTCTGCAAATGCTGTAGTATTGTGTAAGATGCCGAATGTGTATTTTCCAGCACGAGCCTGTTACCTGTGCTGGTGGAAGAAGAGGAGAGCGTGCAGGACAGCACACTCGGGGCCAGCATGCCAGGTAGGATGGAAAAGCTCTCAAATCTGTGCGCATGAAGGAGAAAAAGTGACAACTGGAGATTTCTAAGCCGGCCCTTTGGTTATGTGTTGCTTCGACCACCTACACACCGAACACCTCTTTCCAGGGACAGACCGTCTCACCAACAGTGGGCCAACCACCTTCTCTGATGGCACCTCTCCTCAGTCGGGATCGTCCCTCACACACGCCAACCAATCGGGGAGCGGCATGGGCAGCACGACTTCTGACCCCAGCCATTCGGAGGTTAGTGAGGTCAAAAATAAGGGAACTGGTAAGACCCGCTGTACTCCCACTTCCCTCTCAACTGACTTAGAAGTAGTTCCACTTATAAATGTGATTTTAAATTCATTCATCTTACTATTGTTGGAGCGGATCATTGATTTTTGTTTAAGTTTTTCCTATTTTACTGTTTTTTTTATTTTAAGAAATCAAATGTAGCTTTCCTTTAGGTAGGTATCCTATAATTTTTTTTAGTTTTTAACACTTTAAACTGTATTTGATTTTTGAGTGGATCTGCTCAAACACTGGCATCATGTTAAATGCAGATGGTGCCATTAAGATGACATTTCTTTGTCTTCGATGAGACTGTGCCAGTGGCATCCTTCAACCTCGAGAAATGCTGTCTTTCCAGCTACACGAGTGTGTGAACGTGTGTGTGTGTGTGTGAGAGAAAGAGAGAGGGAGAAGGAGGGAGAGAGATTGCACAGTTTGATTTTTTTTAGCTCCTCTCTGGATCAGATCATTCAGAATCACGAGCCAAGTACACTGCCAGCTGCAGCGAATCTTTAATTCCCCTTCATAATGTTAAAGGAGAAGGAAGAAGGGTGAAGCAGTGAATAAGAGGCGCAAATATGGATGTTGAGAGGACAGTGAGACTGGAGGGATCCGATTTAAAAGCAGGACAGGAGGAGGAGGAAGAGGAAGAGACAGTAATGTTTATTCGGACCTTACAGGACCTGTCTCACAGCATGGAGACCATCAAGGACCACAAGGTTCAGAAGGACCAGAGTGAGACCAGCGTGGCCACCGAGAAGGAATGTATGTGAAACGTGTTCAGTGTACACTAATGCATACTAAATATTTTGTCTCTTTGATATCAAATTGAATTTCATTTTGAAGTGATTGAACTACTATCTGCTTCTCATTTCCCTCCAGCTGAAACTCCAATCCTCTCTGACACCAGTGGCACCTTAAAAGAGGACAAGAACAGGTAAAACAGCAAATGGTCATCACAGTACAGCCTAAATAGATTAATCATTCATGTTTATATTGGAGGGCTTTTCACATACTTGTAATTATTGTCTTTATCTGCAGCCTGTCACCCAATGACAAGGAGATTGAGGTATGTACACTAGATTACCTACTGTGTCAACCAATAGTTTGAAATCCAAATTATACTAGACTCACAAATTACATAATGCATCATTTTTTATAACCATTCAAAGGTAAAGAATATTTTTAACTAGCTGTTCATCATCTAACTGATGATATTCTCCTGAAATATGAGCGTTCTCTAAAGTTTGGAAGTTTCATAATTCAACTTTTCTGTCAGCACAGTAATGCTTTCATTGATAAGGGAAAACGGATCCTAATCAAACGATGAAATGTTCATCATGTCTGCAGCTGGCATATAATAATCATCGAGTGCTAAAAGGAAACATCACAGAGTAGGAAAGTCTCTCTCATGTTTTCAGGCAGAGTTCCAGCGTCTGGCGCTGGGGTTCAAGTGCGACATGTTCACCCTGGAGAAGAGACTCCGGCTGGAGGAGAGATCACGTGACCTCGCTGAGGAGAACGTCCGCAGGGAAGTGTCCAGCTGCCAGGGCTTACTGCAGGTCTGTGTGCAACTGCTCAGCTTTCTATGGGAGAAGCACTCGGTTAGATTTTCTCTCAATCTCACCTGAGGACAGAAATTGTATTTTCTGAATGTAATCCATCTCAGAAATTTGAAAGCCTTTACTTTTGTGAAATTATGTACTGAGTATTTGAGGTACTTTTGTGCTACTCTTTTTCATAACAGTATCATTTGCTCCGTAGACAGATTCAGGTTTTATATAAATGCTAGAAAGTGGTGTGGCTTCATGTTCTCCAGGTACTTTTGCGCATTGGCTTACTATCCAAAATAGTCTAGATGGGTGGTTTTCATACCACAGTAAATGTAGTGAAGATTTGTTGCATCATGTTATAGTTGCAACAGTTTGGCAATATATTGTGCAATTATTAGCTACTGTAAATAAATACTGACAGCTGTGTTAATCTTGAAAGCCTCACAGGGAAGTAAAGTAAATGTGTCTCTATTTGATTCTGAAGTCTTTCTGTTGTATACAAAAAAGATGTGGAAAGTGACTTTATATAAATAAAGAATTAGACTGAAGTAGTATAATAACTAAATATGTGTGAGCTAGAGAGTGAGTGGGTGGAAATCCTCTGTGAAATTAATCCCCTGTCAGGTGCTGTTATTAGTTTTCTCTACTGGTCAGAGGTGGTCCTGACCTGCCTGGGGCCAAAAACAAACTTCTGGCCAGGGGTCCACCTACCTCACCCTTCAGCCATGTAAACAATTTGCAGCTTGTGTATTAAGCACATGGTCTGTTCTTGGTCTTTTTTAGGGGGGAAATAGTAAATGCTCTGCACTTATATAGCACTTTGAGACCGCTAAGGTGAATTTTTTTTTTTAAATTTATTCATATTCAATGGGTGATAAACACTGTTTCCCACTCACTCACTCACACACATATTTGCGACAGAGCTGCAATACAAGGTTTCTACTTGCCATCAGGACTAACTTGTGTGCGTCTTGCCCCAGGGCACTTTGGCATGTGGACAGGAGGAACCGGTAATTGAACTGCAAAACTTGTGAATCGTGTGCAACCAGTCATCCAATCAGATCTGCAATCTGAGTCACAGCCGGCCACAAGGTAGAGCTGGTTGTCCACTAATCACAGGGTTGGTGGTTCAATCCCTGGTCCATGTGCTAAAGTGTCCTTCAGCAAGACACTGAACCCCAAGTTGCTCTGGATGCTCGCCTTGGATGGCAGTTCCATCGTCGTTCCAAAGCACTTTGTAACCACTAAAGTAAAAAAAAGGCGCTGTATGAGTTCAGTCCATTTACTGTTTCTCTTTCTGTAAGTCTTCAACTCTCACTTCCTGTCTGTTTACACTCTCCCTCACTGTTGCTCTCAGGCTCTGACTCCTCTGTGTGAGGATGACAACCAGTCCATGGAGATCATCCTGAGGCTCCAGAAGAATCTGGATATCCTCATCCAGTCCATGACCAGAGTGTCGAGTCGCTCCGAGATGCTCGGCGCTATTCACCAGGTCAGCCAGACCTAACGTGAATTTCTGCTGCGTCAAAACAGATGAACTGGACGATATTTTTTTTATCTTTAAATCTTTATCTTTTGCCGTGACTATAACAGAACAAACTGTAATGTCATGTAATTAGGATGAATTCGATTGATTGAAATGATTCAGCGGCTTCTCGTGTTTGGGGATAACAGGAGAGTCGTATCGGTAAGGCTGTGGAGGTGATGATCCAGCACGTGGAGAACCTGAGGAGGATGTACACCAAGGAGCACGCCGAGCTGCTGGAGCTCAGAGAGACGCTCATGCAGAACGAGAGGTCCTTTGGATCACACACGGAAAGAGGTCGGAAGTGTTGCACCCGGAGAAACGCACCGTCTGTATCGATACAACATACAGTACAGTAGGAGTACATCAGCTATTGTTTTTCCACTGATAAATCAGTATTTTAAATCTGAAAGTTGTTACATTAAATAGCCAATGCTCATTGGGCCTTAAAATGAATCACTGATTCAGTATTTCATGATCTGTAGTTGTGACACATGAACCTATGTATCATTAGACTTAAACTAGTTTAAAAAATACAGACTCAATAGCACAAATAAATCCATATCAGCCAACTCTACTATATGCATGTATTTGCTGTGTACAAACAAAGTCCATGTGTAAAATTTGATACACAAAGTAACCGAGTTCCTCTTTCTAGATGACCTGCGTGGCAAGAAGCAGTCACCCTCACAGTACTACAAGGTGGGCTGCATTATGTTGCCATCATGTTCCATTACTCAAAATTAATGTTGACGTTATGTATCGATGAAAATGTGCGTGTCTTCGCATGGATGCCTTCATAGTCGTCAGTCCGGCGGGTCAGCATTGCAGCCATCCCCCGTTCGGGTGCACCCAACATGCAATTTGACACGGTGAGGATCATTACTTATCAGTCACATCAGATTTAAATCAGTGTCACATTGCCTCCATATATTATGTTACAAACGGCTTTTTGAATCTTCCATTCGTCTTAGAATTTCTAAATAAGTTTCCATCATGTTTTAAAAATTTGAACAGAAAGAAGACTTAATCATTCATTTAAAGATTATGAATTCCAAAGTCATTTTTGAGTTTGGAGCATGTAGGAGGCAACCAGCTGGCTCTCTGGAGGTTATTTTTTTGTAATTCTTGAGAAATTAATGAGGTTTTTGGAGGGAATTTAAGTTGTTTTCAACTACAGAAATAAGGGATAATTGCATGCATCATGGTGTAAATAAAAGTGGCCTTTTTGTTAACACGAGTCACCTGGATTTGCAACATCACATGAGAATTCACCTCACTAGGCTTCAAGTCATGCATTTGTGTCTGCGTCAGGGGTGCGAGTTTTCAAGGCCAACTTCTCAGACAGTTCTGTTTTTAATTTCAAAACAAAATGTCTGGCTCATCAGGACAGCCTTAATCAAGACATTTCCCGTCAGATCGGGGTTAAACCACAATATCAAACCACAGTGAGTCAGCCTGTAAAACATAGGAAAGTACAAGTAGAGACTAGTCAGAGTTGAGTATGACAGAACATGGATAAAAGCTAAAAATAGTTATGCCTTAAATTGAGCAAAAGAGTATTTTTGTTTACATGATCATGACTCGTTTCATTTTCCCAACACAGCCCAAAACACAAGATGGCTCAGAAGCTGAAACAGAGAGACTGACCAGGCGATCCCCATGGTAGGTATCTCTGTGTGTGTGTGTGTGTGTGTGTGTGTGTGTGTGTGTGTGTGTGTGTGTGTGTGTGTGTGTGTGTGTGTGCGTGTGTGCGCGCGTGTTAAATCGACTCATTTCTTGATTATAATATATCAAGTGAAGTTGAACCCAATTTAATCGACACTTTATGTATATAAAGAAGTGTGTTTAAATTCAAAGTCAGCAGGCCGTTCGAGTGACTTTATTTTCAAATTATACTACTGTCTATGATTTGTGTTCTGTGGCTGGTTTATTCAAGTCACCGGGGTTTGCTGTGCCATGATTTAAGGGTTGTTGTTGTTGTTGTTGTTGTTATGCCTATATGTGATAACGGTGGTTTCCAGGAATGTGGCAGGGAAGAACGGGGCACGTCCTCCACTAAAACGCTTTGTTAGCTCTGCGGCCTGGGTTGAAACTGAAGAGCCCTCTTTCATGATGAAGGGGTAAGAAATGCCAAGGAGGGAGAAACCGTGCTGGCTGCGTCACACAAGTTCTTTCACAGCAGACCCTGACGCACAAAGATGGCAGCTTTCAGGTGTCACATCATCTCTATGTGCCCCACACTGTGGACAATGCTGGGGATCTATAAAGAATAGTTTTTGTCAGTCGTTTTCTTGACTTTATGGGGTCAAACAAAGGATGTTATTCCGACAAAAATGGTATTATTCCACGGGGTGTCAGCTGACTGACAGTCAGCAGAGTCTAATGCAATGGAGCATCGATTGAAAAGCGTAATTGAGTGCTGACTGAGTGACAGATTTAAAAAAAATAAATAAAAAAAAGGATGAAGTTAGTTAGCTTAAACTCGAACAGTAAACAGCAGGGATGATGACACCAAACCAGCAGCCATCTTTGATGTGTCCGGTCCATCCACCTTTGCATGGGGAATTGTTTTTTCCAAATCGAACATGTTTTGATGTGTTTCTTTGTAAAAAAAAAAATTTAAGTTAAGAGATGCTGTGGAATTGTGTTTTAATGGCACTGTATGATTTCACATTTGGACAATGAAAGTGGATTTTGCCTTGTTTGATGAGCTAAAATGAAAGCTTTCATACAAATCAAGCACTTCGAATGCTGTCCAGATATGTGAAGGGGTGCAAGATTGCCTCACGATATGATATTGGAGCACATAGTTGCTTGGAATGCATGGTTTTCAAACATGATTTCATATCTAAAAAAAAGAAAACGTCTCTGTGCAGCAGGTTAATGTAAATCGGCGACTTCTTCAGGGGGTGTCTGCATCTGCCTGCTTTTTTTTTTTTAATTTCTATTTGTTATTATTAGCTGCATATGCATGATGTGTGCATGCGCGCACAGGAATTGATCCGGTTACGTAGCCTTGCTTGTATGTGGACGTGCAACTGAACCGTGTGTTTGTGGATGCCTGACTCATGCATGCCCACAGGACGGCCTGCAACAACACAGACTGCCAGTCGGAGGACGAGCAGAAGGAGGAGTCAGTGGCACAGAGGAGGAAGTCCAGCCTCAGTGAGCTGGGCAGCAAACTCACTTCCCTCATTCTGCCCCTTAAGACGTTAGTCCGACCAAAATGCCCACCGCTGGCCTACTGTAGCACCACCGTCTGCCAACAGATCAGAGGCTGGCTGCATAGCGGGGGAGTTGATCACATAGCTGCACTGAGGTTCCAGCAGTTGTCACCTGAACGTTCATCTGTCACACATTGGATCTTATTATTTGATCTTAAACTCTTGTATTATATTTGCATGGTGCTTTTGCGCTGTATTTCAGAGACCACACAGTTGACATCAGAGACAGACGTCAGTCAAAGGGTTTTCAGCCATTGTGACATATAACTGCTGATCTTTACTACTCTGTCACTCTGCTGTGTATTTATGACCAGATCTAATGTTTAAATCGTATATTTTGAATCATTTAATGTGAGATTATCACACATTTTGTATCCCATCCTTTTGTTGGGTGACTCTACGGAACCTCCTTAAGTGATGAAACTCCTCCACTATATGGGTCTGTGTTGGACTAGCTTCGTTGCTCAGGGGGATCAGTGGCTTTTAATCATGTCAACAGAATGTTTTTACTGCAAGGGGCCCGAATTGGACAAGTTCCTTTTTATCTGTGAACTGGCTTGAGATCAATGTGTGCCTAATGTGACTTGAATAATTTAGAAAACTCTGCGAATTGTGTTTCATGCATGGATCTCAAGTTCTGACTTGCTTGTGCAAATCATCTACCTGATGACCAGTTCGTCTTTTTACCGAGCCTAATCTTCCGTCATTTACTAACCTCTTCAGTCACCTTTAACATATTTATGTGCAAACTTACCACCCTCGGACTGTTCCTTTTTTATTTTTGTGGGGCGACCGAGTGTTGTGTGCTGTTCTGACCTGTCCTTTCCTCTTTTCCTCGCTCCACATGGCTCAGGAGTCAGGATGAGTTGTTTGTAATGCTGTAAGTGTGTAGATGGAGGACAGTACACAGTAGCAAGTGCTTGTGGATTCTCTCTCCGTCCCCATTAAAAAAAAAATAATTAAAAAGCATGCAAAAGGCCTGTGTTTATCAGGTAGGAGTGCTCATCAAAAGCCACTTACAACCTCGCTCTGCCTCTCATAATGACTGTAAAGTGATTTGAAGCAGCACTCCTACTGTTGACAGAATTCAGGCCAAAACTGTCTGCTGCCTTTGCCGAACAATTCAATGCTTAAATCCACCTCCGTGCAGATGGCTATTAACTGCTGCCGACAGCTTTTTCATTATGCTGGTGAAGATGATGTGAATGGTTTTGCATCTCTGTTGCTGTTCGAGACAGGTGGTTATAGATGTGCTTCATTGGAGCCAGCTTTACACTTTAGTTAAGCCACAGCTAATTTGCTGCCTGTCATCCATTAGATAAGTTACCACAAATGACCCACAGATTTGACCAAAAGTGCTGTTCTATTCAAGACGCACTTCTGTGATGACTCGTCACAAATCATTTTTGGTAACTTAACTCTCTTGCTTCGTCTGATAACATTGTCCGTTATTTCTCGGTGTCCATCCGTCTCCGATGTGTCATCTTCTGTTCGTCCTGTGCTAATATCTTCCTCTCCTCCCTTCAGGCCAAGCTCTTCATCCAGCCCCACGTCTACAGACCCAGGAATGGCCCAGTCTCTGTCCCACAGCCTGACCAGCTCCCGGGCGGCGGCGGCAGTGGCCAGAGGAGGCAGGGGACTCTGGCTTTGGCTGGCACTCGTGGTAGTGCTAGCAGGTGCATTCATTTTTGTAGTTTTAGTAGATGTGTTTTTATTTTCTGGGTTTTTTTTGTTTTTTTGTTTTTAACCTTATACATGACGTCATACTGACAACAGTAAAATAAACAACCCACTGAATATTGATGAAAGCCTCTACAGATTCACATTAAACCCTCAAATGCATGGCTTATTTTATTACATGGGTTGGGTCACTACTGATCTGGCACTTAAATAACATTTGCGTGGAACTTTTTCAGAGTGGAACAATAGCAAATGAGTTTTTAACTTGTGAAATCATTTCCAGTGTCAGTGTAGACAGAAACATTTATACGGTCTGTAACACCAGCTTCACACCTATAAGCCAACTGGATTCACCCCTGTACCATTCTGGGTTTAGACATTGAGACAACACTGCCACCACGAGGTCAAACTGGAAGTTACAACTTTGCCCTTTTTCATTTTGATCCCACATTCTGTTACATTATTACAGCTAAACACTGCTTAGATAAAAAGCAAAGCAAAAAAATAAATAATCATTTTTACAATGTACTGGACAAATAGTTTAAAGGAATATGAGGCGGTTGAGCACTTAATTGAATGAAATAAATGAATTCTACAGGTCGTATAGTTGCAGGTCACCGATGACCCAAGTTATGTATTTAAGTGGAAAATCCAGTGAGTTTGATTTCCTGCATGGATGTTTTCCAAAGTCAACACAAGGTTTAGTTCCATCCCATCGTTTCTTCTGCACAGGTCTCCTGGCTCTGCTGGCCAGCCTGGTCATGCAGCCAGCAGTCGACGCCGCCCCTGTGGGGACCGGGGACTCCTGGATGACCATCCAGCAGCTGCTGTGGCCCTACACAGGCCTTCGGCACAATGGACAGCCCCCCGTCTAGCCCGAGTCCCGGGGTGGATGATGCCCATCAGCTCTCTGCGGAGATATTTCCTGTGCGCTGGGTGTGGTGGTGGTGGTGAGGAGGGTTGGTGGGGAGAGGGGGGGAGGTTACTGGTAGAAAGAAGAGTGAACCGCTCCTGAGCAGAGGCTGCTGGATTGTAAACTGGTGCCTGAAGATTCCCAAAACAAGACTTGCATTGACAGCACAGGCCTCAGGGGATAGTTAACCCTTCGGAGGATTTTATGCATCACATCACTTTTGCTAAAGGTGTGTGTGTGTGTGTGTGTGTGTGTGTGTGTGTGTGTGTGTGTGTGTGTGTGTGTGTGTGTGTGTGTGTGTGTGTTAAGGTGGGCTGCTCCACATCCTTCAACCCATTATGATGCTGTCAGTGCTGCAGGTAACCGTTTACCTGGCCCCAACACAATCTGCCTAATCGGGCTCGATGAGTCACCAGCGCTGCCACAACGTCGACTAATCATGTCACAACTATTTAAGAATGAGAGCACTGAGAAGTATTTTAAACGGGCCGCTCCGACCGCCACACGGCTTTTAAAACACATTTCATGTCAGCCTTTTAAATGAGATTTTACAACTTTCAAGTCTATAAACACTGGTAATAAAACTTGGATTGTTGTTTTTAAGTTTATAAATTCTATATTTGAGTTTGTTAGTTTTGAGTGGGAAGCATATGTTTATTTTTGTTAAGTTATAATTCTGCATTGTTCCAGTCATAACACCAGAGTTTGTTTGTTTTTTTTGTTTTTTATTATTTTTCTCTCAGTTCTTGCCGTGGTTGTCACCGTTTTAAATTTCATACACTTTTGTATGTTCCAAAGAAGATGCGTGGATTTTTTTTTGCACAAATAAAGTAGCCAATTCTACAATAGAAGATGTGTTTTTCTTGCGTGCATCCACGTGTACATCTCAAATTCAGGTCCCTAAAAATGTCTTTAATTGGGGCTTCAACAGAGGTTATGAATACATCAGGGGTCTGGTGGCACACAGCAGGCTCTGTACCGTGTCCACGAACAGGTGATGGGATTTTCTGCTGCGAGCGATGCCGTCGGGGCTCATGTCGTCCTGGAGCATGTGGATGAAGGTGGAGTGAAACTCGCTGCCGGGATGGTGGTCTGGAGAGAAAGCGTCACTCTTCTCTGTGATCTCCAGCTTTTGACTTCGCTGAGCTTTCAGCAGGTACAGACTCCACGAGTCCTTGGGCACAGGGGCGGGGCCGAGGTGCTCGCACACCTGGCGGAGGAGAGCGAGGAAGTACAGCAGAGAAGTTCTGAGTTAAATTAGGGTTTTAAGTGTTTTCACCTCTGCTCTGTTCACCGAACTGAGGCCGAGACTGTCCTCGTGCTCGTGGCTGTGTAAATGTCAGAGAGGCCGGGTGACACAGGGACCTCGCAGCTGTGGCTCAGCCCTCGTCGCTGCATTGACAACATCCAGTTACTTATTGCCGTACCAGTGCTTAGAATGACCCTCCACATGTGGCTGATAACTCGATGTGCGCAGGAGGAGATGCTGTAGGTGGCTGTGTAGCCCCTCCTCCGACCAACAGAGCGAGGCAGCAGCTAAAGCATCGCTGTAGTCCACAGCCCACTGATATAGATTTTGTGTGTGTGTGTGTGTGTGTGTTTTTAAGTTTAAGGATACCTGCATGACCAGATGCTCAGCTCCACATTTGGCGTTCCACTTGCTCCACGAGAAAGCACAGGCAGAGGCGAAGAGGGCCATCTGCTCGTAGGCAGCGTGTTCTGTGAGAGGGTCCTGCAGAGGAGACGAGAAACTACACGGTCAACGGTTTATCGTGCTGTGAGAAATCTGGTAGATGGCACAAAGTATTTTTTTATATTGTATCTTCTCTAGGTAGCAGGAGCACATAAGCAACTGCGAAAGTGTCAACTTCAAAGTGGGGAAATACACCTGAACGCCTGGAGAAATAATGCCATCAACCTCAGGGGCGATGTAGTGATCCAAACGTCTGCATGTAGCCACCGAGTATGCTGACATTAGTATGCACAGCAGCTCAGTATTAACCTGGTGCGAACTGCGTGAATATGGGTCTGGTCTCCCTCCACGGGAAATCGTTTGCAGTAGTTTCCATCCTGGGCGTCATTTTAACCAATCGGCATGTGCCAACACTATCTGACACTGTGACACCACTTTGACTACCTCTTCCAAAGCGTTATTTCCTGAGTACAGCATACGTTGTAAATTGTTTTAATGAACGGCAGCAGCTTGACAAGGTGCCGAGAGTTTATTCTGCACTGAACGTATACCAGACTATTCACAGCGAAGAAAACTGGAGCTGTGGTCGACGGTCAGTGCAGCCAGACTGGCTCTGGATAGCCCAGATACCTAAACTAAGCCAAACTTTAATCAAATCTAGTATCTTTTGTTCCTCTATTTTTTAAAAAAAAAACACACAAAAAACCAAGATGAGACCTTGCCGCAGCTGCTGATGTATTTGTCAGTGTACTCGTTCACAAAAATGTTGATCCCGGTGTTGGGCATGGCCCTCTGCAGGGCGGGGCCACTCATCCATTTCCCCGTGAGGTGAGAGAAGCCTTTGTCTTGCTTTGACTGCAACATACACTGATTATCCTGCGAATCAAACAGACACACCGATTATCAGAGCCGGGCGACATCTCCTGATTAACTGCACTTTCACTGTCTCTGACCTGGACAGTGATGCTGAGGTCGATGAGTGCCCCGCTGACAGTGAACAGAGCCGAGTCCTGGCCCAGCGGCCGGAGCTCCCAGCTCTGGAAGGGAAGGTTGGCGTAGGTTTCCTGCAGCAGCACGAAGGCTTGGAAGGAGTCCATGTTGAAGGAGATTGTGGCCTCAGCTTCCTCATAAGAGATGTCAGTGATGCCGTCCATCCTCCACTGCTTCCCTGGATGAGAGGTCACTTTCAAAGTCCAGGACTGTTTGTGGCCTTTCAAATATCTTTCAAAGCCTGATCATCATTTTCAACTTAGTCTGCAGTCAGTCTTTACAATTTGTATGCTTGAAGTATTATTCAGTGTGTGCGGCTGTCTGTCCTACCTGCAGTATCCCAACGAGCCACTTGTGGAGCTACCAAGAAGGCAGCAGAGTCGGGCAGTGTCACGGACACCCCAACGGGAGGGTAGGTGATGGCCTCAAAGTTCTCCGATGGGTACTCGAACAGCTGCAGCCCTGTTCGAAGCAGCTAAAAGAAAACAAGCATGAGGGGGGGGGGGGGGGGGGGGGGGGGGGGGGGGGGGCGACGTTGTGCGAGGTCGACTGTAGCCGCTGATGTTGGTGTAAGACTAAAAATCTTTTCCGCTCACCTGTCTGATTTCCCAACCATTGAACCGGTGAGCTTGAGGCGGGAGGCGAAACACGTCGTAGTAAAAGACCCCACCGAGAGGCGTGTACTGCATCAGATCCACCACCTGGGTACCACCGTTCTTTATCAAAAGCTGCTCTGGGGGAGGAGTCAGCTTCCCCTCAGCTGGAGAGAGAGAGAGAAAAGAATCATTCAAGACAGAAGAAGAGTTGCTGGTTAATTATCTGCAGAAAAATAAGAGTTCCTCGCTGTGTTTCAAATTGCATACTTCCCTTAGTACAATGGAATATAGTGCCCTTCCACGTTAGGACTCTGACTTATGCAGGAATTTTGACAGATTAGTGTTGTTTTAAACTGCACACTGCTGTTCTGCACTGACCTGAGAAAAAACCTCAGCATGTGAGGACATTACCCGCCAGAAAATCTACAGCTATAATAAACGCACTGGTGACTTCTGTCCAGCAGCAGAAGTGCAAAAGAGACACTTTTGTGAGGTGTTCAGGAACACCTGCAGCTTCCTCAGACGCCTTAATTAAAGACATTCTTTACATCTGTGGCATATTTCTGTACATAACACTGTGAAAGTAATTATGCACTTAAAATAGTGAGTGTTAGTACACAAGTACGCCATTTGGAACACAGCACTTCTCTCTAAAATTGATTCCTACCCGATTTTATAACTGTCATTAACACAGAAACATATACAGTCATGAATTAATTTATTGCTATCCTTAATAGCTCATAGAAATAATGTTTTAATTCTCTCGAGAGCGATGAAATTAAAACCAATATTCTCATGTACACCTGCAGCCTTTGGTGTGTAACAGAGTAAAGCAAATAAAGTGTGAGAAAAGATCAAATAACTGCTTCTTCTAAAAAGTGTTGCATCCCCACCGGCCCTTCCCCTCACCTCCCTGTTTTGTTTTGTTTCGTTTTTTGTTATATTGTTTTAGTCAATGCTTCAATTTAAGTGACAGCAGGTTTAAATTGTCAGCAGGAAATGCCAGGTTGGGCAGCTTACCATCGTCTACCTGCATCTGTGTCTGGATCTGACCCTCCTCAGGCTGAGGACTGACTTCCCTCTGGGAGATGCACAGACGATAAGAATGAAAAACCTGACAGTGAATGAAGGAAGCCAGGAACCAAGAACCCGCCCTCTTCATCTTACCTTCCTCCCTCGTTCTTCCTCGTTCCCTACGAGAGACCTGAGAGGACACACTGAAGGATGAGACCCCAGAACAGTGGCAGCAGTAGAGAGACACCGAGAGAGAACAGTACTCGACCTGCAGCTGGGAGTGTCTGTTCTCAGGTGAGTCATCCGGGCCAGCAACGACAGGTGGTCGTAGCGTGTGCGGAGGATCCGTATGGCGATGTCGCTCACAGCCATCTGCTTGGGAAGCTGGAAGCCCATACCCACCTCGTCGAAGTTTAAACCTTTAAACCTTACAAACGGAGAGAAGCACTGCAGCAGTCAGGAGAAATCACCTGCAGTTTGTGTATGATCAGTACAAGAAGAATCTTTTTTTGACAGCATGTTACACACAAAGGAGTTTAACCCGTCTGTGAGGATTCAACGCACACACACACACACACACACACACACACACACACACACACACACACACACACACACACACACACACACACACACACACACACACACACGATGTATACTGAAACAGAAGGACGGGGGGGCATGAGTGTGTCCTGCCAAATGAATCAAAACACACTCAACCAAAACACACACACACACACACACACACACACACACACACACACACACACACACACACACACACACACACACACACACACACACACACACACACAGAGCAGTGGGCAGGTAACCCAGACAGCCTGATGGTTGAAGGCCTAGAAACCATTAAAAAGAACGTTTGGGAAATTACTATTATGGTATTATTGCAGAGAGAAATCCAGGGTTGTAATCCAGTTTTGTTTGAACATGTACAAGCACCTTGTTTTTAGCATTTCTTCATTAAATAGCCATCTAAATAAAGGTGTTTTTGCCGGGAGAGTGCCTTGGACTTTTGTTTCTTTTTTAACTTTTTGCATTCCCCTCCAAGGAGCACCGTCATTCAATGAGTTTGAACTTCTGAGCACTCTGGACCTTTTCCTGTTTGAAGGCACCCAGAGAGCAGTTGGGGGTTAGCTGCCTTGATCAAAGGCACATCAGCCGTGGATGCTGAAGGAGGGGAAAGTGCTGTTTAAGTAGCTACTTGGAATGCGTTCCAGGAGAAGAGGAGATTTGGAGATTTGTTTTCAGTGTACACAGGACACAGTTGTAGAAACAAACCTGGGATTCATCTTGATGTTGGCCCAGAGACACAGAGTGACATTCTCATCTCTGATCACAGTCTGCATGTTGCCCGTCTCAGTGTCGATGTTGGAGCTGGCATTCTGGGACCAGAGACATTCAGGAGACACGAAACACAGTGTTTTTCAAGTCTTGCAATCAAATGCTTTACTGTGTAAACACAGAGCCCGACCAACATATCCACAGACTGATCTTAGCCCCTCATATTGACCTATGATTAAAAAAATATATATATATATATATCAGTATTGGCGTATGTGTTGGCTGATATGGAAACTTTTTTCGTCAGAACATATTGCACAAAAATATGCTTGTGGTGAATTAGAAAAATAGTTTTATTTGTGTGTGTTTTATAGTTATTTATAATTATAAAGTTCCCAGTGAAGTGTGCTGTGTGGACGATAAACTGTAAAATATCCTGACTCCATTACATATTTTTGTAAAAAAGTGTCTGATAACCATATGTGAGGGTTCCTTGCAAAAAAATTATATATACAGTATTTACAGTATATATATATATATATATATATATATATATATATATATATGATATATATATATAAAATTCTAAATTGATATATATATATATATATATATATATATATATATATATATATATATATATATATATAAATATATAAAAACAATATATCAATTTATAAAAAAAATTTACTCCCCAATATCAGCATCGGCCCGAAAAATCCAGCATCAGTCAGGCTCTAGTGTCTTGTACCTTGAGGATCTCCTCGGTGGAGAGGAGCAGTTTGGAGTGGATCAGCTCCAGCAGCGCTATCAGAGACTCCTGGTACTTGTGGCTTTCTTGTGGATCTATACCATCCTTGAGCAGACCGTCCAGCTCCTCCACCAGCTACAAGGGCAAATCATGTCCATTGAGCATTTAATATGCATTACCACCTTGTTAAAAAAAATTACACACATATACAAAACACACTGACCCGCAGGGCGAGGTTAAATTCCTTGAGCACGAGCGTCATGTTGATCTCCGGGTCGTCTCTCCACAAGGTGACGTACGAGTTAATTTCGCGAGGCACTGCTGGATCCGGTGCGCCATCACAACGCATGTATCTCTCCCACTGTGCACAAAGCATACACTGAATGTTCTTATCAGCCAATCAGGGATCAGTCAGAGGCACTCCCAAAGGGAACTAAAGAAAGTTGGGTCAGATTATGTCCTTAGCATGGTATTTTGTAGTAAACAAAATAGCTTTCTATGTTTGTGTTCAATGATAACCTTTTTTTTTTTTTTTCATAGTAGTATTTAATATACTGTGGATCAAACTTGCATTCCAATCATTATTGTTTCCATGTGTCAGACATCCTGACTCGGCCTGACACCATTATTGCATAATCATGTTTCATGTTCATGTTTAAAAATAACTAACAATAGTGATGTCGTTTTTGAACGTCATGTCCACAGTGTATCCCACTGTTTTATTGTATATGTCAGTATAGGCTTTGTATAAAAAAAGGTTTTATTTATGATATCTTCCCCATGCAATTTGTATTTTAATGTCTGATGCCAATAAATGTCTATTCAACCTCATAACTATAACGGAACTATTATTAAGCTTCCAATTAAATCATGTC
The DNA here is from genome assembly GCF_029030835.1 of Brachyistius frenatus. Lineage (NCBI taxonomy): Eukaryota > Metazoa > Chordata > Actinopteri > Embiotocidae > Brachyistius > Brachyistius frenatus. Next base: position 1,986,969 of record NW_027210631.1, read on the forward strand.
ATCATTTTTTTTTTAAACAACAAAAAAAAACATTTTTAAACATTAATTGCAATTTTTTTGGGTGACAATTAAAAATGTCATGATCATCACAGCCCTAATCCTGACAAATATTTTATGTCAGTCTCTCACTATAAAATCACACACACACACACACACACACACACACACACACACACACACACACACACACACACACACACACACACACACACACACACACACACACACACACACACACACACACACCTTGGCTGCCTCCAGAACATCATTTTTCCATTTGGTTACTGCGATATGATTCTCCTCCAGTAGATGGCCCAACTCGTTGAGCTCATCTTCTCTGCGCTCTTGATCCTGTCAGCAACAGATATCCATGAACACAGCAAACACTTTCACACACTTAAAACGCAACAGCGTGGTGTGCTGTGTGTTTTCTGTTTTAATGTGTGCAGGAGCGGTTTTCAGTCATCAGGGTTCAGGTGGTCTGACCTTCAGCTCGAGCTTCTCTATATCCTTCTCCTTCCTCTCTCTTTCCAGTCTCTCCTCTTCATCTCTTTCTTCCTGGAGACGGGATTCCTCTATAAAGCACAAACACAAACAGATTAGATTCCATTCATTCATTTCATACATTGCATCACAGCCTGCTCGTCTAACAAGTAGCTGGTTTTACCTCAGCTCAGAGAAGTGAAGCTGTTTTGGCAGACGTACCCACACAGGCCTGTCAGATGAGCTCCAGTCAGAGTTCCCACTCTTAAATCAAGTGTCAAATTTCCTGACTTTTCCCTGACTTTCAAGGACTAAAAAGCTGAAATTCCATCACCTATAATGAACAGAAAACAAATACTGCCATTGTGCTGCGCAGACAAGAACAAATTCTGTTAAAAATGGGCTGACACATGCTCCTACTGTTGCGCCGGTATTGGAAAAAATGTAATACCTGTCTAAATACTGGCTGCACAGGCAAATAATGTATCTAACAATAACGGTAATTAGCTCGCAACCGAATAATCTCAATGACCACTAATGTTGCCAAACAGACACAATGACAATAACTGGCGTTAACATTACAGCTGCATACATGGAAAATATTACATTTTGATAAATGGCAACTAAAATTTAAACGTGCAGACAAAATTCCTATGATATTCCACAACTTCCAAGACGTTATCAAATTCCTTGACTTTCCGTGTCTGGAAAAGAGTTTTTAAAATTCCCTGAACCGAGGCGACCCTGCAGCATCAACACCATCAGTCAAGCTCCAAATGTGTTCATGTTATTTGATTTTAAACTCAATGTGAACGCTACAAGTTATACAGCAGTCAGCGTATAGGTCAGTTTGCATTAATGCTACCATTAGGAGGCAGAACCTGCATGTTTCAGACACGTATGCACAACTGACAGATCAGCTCGTTACAGGTTCTCCCCAAACTTATCCATTATTCTAGCTCACTCGTTCAACTCTGACAAAGGAAATACAACCATATATCCAATATTTAGCTCCATATTTTAACCATTTGTCCATTACTTTAACTGAACTCACCTTTATATCGCACTTTTCATACAAACATGCAGGCCAAAATGCCTCACATTAAAACAACACACAAAAATATAAGCACAAAATTTACAATAATAATAATAATACGAGACTAAAACTCGCAACAATAAAACAATAAAGTATTAGAAATCAATATAAAGAAATCAATAACAGAATTAACACCAGGGATAAAACTTTTTTTTAATTTTTTAAATAGCATTAAATGATAATGAGAAGAACTTAAAAACCCTTGACTTCAAATTAAAAGCCAGACTAAAAAGTTAAATTTCCTTTCAGAAATAGAGAGAGTTGCCATACTAATGTCCACCTGGCTATTTATGAGCTTCAACAAACCATTTCATATATTACTTTCACTTAACTATTTCTTACGGTTAGCTGTCTATTTCAAACACTCATCCACTACATTTAGCCAACAGGTTAAACTTCTGTGCTTTTTTTGTTTTTTTTGCAGTCTAGTTTTCATGACTCACTGCGGACATTTTTTTTTTTTTTGTTTAAATCTAATTTAATTATATATTTTTTAAATAGTTAAGCTATTCTTTCCATGTACCCCTGCTGAGGAATCCCTGGTTCAGATGAATAAAGACAGATATCTGGATTACCTTCATCTCGCAGCCTCTTCTCCTCCTCCTCTTGCAGCAGCTTCGCTTTCTGAGTCTTGCTCAACTTCTTCCCCTTTTTGGTCGGCTTCAAACACCAAAACATTACAAGTGAGTGTTTTAACAATCATCTGTGGCAGTGACAATGCCTTCCTGCATGTATCCTCAGTACATTTAGGTAGGTAGGTAGGTGTTTACTTTATTAATCCCCGAGGGGACTTTTTTTTTTTTTCGCTACAGCAGCATACAGAAGCAATAAGATAATAATAGAAATAATAGACTAAAATAATATAAGCCTGAAGTGTAATTATGTGCTGACTGCATGTTTCTAGATACCTTTGTTTTCTTTCCCGGCTATCATCGACAGGACAAAAACATAGAGAGGAGGTTACAGGGGACATGCTTCACGACACCAGGAAAAAGAAACAGACGAGATGCTGAAGACAATAAAGCAGTAAAACACGTAAAAGCGAAGCTGCAGCACTATTCTGCAAGATCGTATCTTCAGCCTCACTTTTTATCTCTTGAAACTATTAAATATAGTTGCTCTTAAACGCTGCCGTATAAACGCAATATTATTTCAGAACATTTAGTGAAAGAAAATAGTAAAACTCACCATGTTGAAACCCCCCCAAAATAAAAAAAAAAACTCTCAAGCGTCCAAGGGAACCATAGAAACCGTTGCGCATGCGCACTGGTCTGTTTTTATTTGCGACACAACGGAACGCCGTACGGCAGTGTGTCCAAGTCACCGAGCTAACCCCTGTTTTTCAAAGGAAGGACAAAGTGGAGAGGACACGTCACTTCATTGTTGCACCGCTTAAGTAAATACGCCAACAAAAATACCGCGTGTAAATGTGAATGCGCTGTTTAACGTGGTCGTTCGTAGAGCTGGTGGGAAATGTAGGGTGTTACGTGCTAACTCACAGGCTAACTATTTAGCTGTAAGTTGGCGAGCTATCGGTTGTGTTTGTGTTTGTGTTTGTGTTTTTGTTTTTGTTTGCCTGCTCTGATCTCCTGTCTCTCGTTTCCCTCTCGTTTCAGAAGGGTTGAGGGGCTCCCCTTCGTTTCTGACATGGCCAACCCTTTAAGGGGGGAGGTTATCAGGCTGTACAAAAATGTAAGTGCCTTCGTCAAAACGAGCACAAAACACAAGGTTTCAGCTGCGTCTTGTACTGATGATGATGATGATGATGATGATCAGCTGATTTCTGTGTCTCCTACCAGCTTCTGTATCTCGGCCGTGAGTACCCAAAGGGAGCAGCGTATTTCCGGGATCGTCTGAAGTCATCTTTCATGAAGAACAAAGACGTGACGGACCCCGACCGGATCAAACAGCTGGTGGCCCGGGGCGACTTCGTCATCAAGGAACTGGAGGCTCTCTATTTCCTCAGAAAGTACCGGACCATGAAGAAGAGGTATTACGAACCTGAAAAGTAATAACACACACACACACACACACAGGACTTCAATGTGAACCACAGTAGATCAATCTATACCTGTTAATACCTGATGTTGATAATGTACAGTCTGAAGAAAACCCATCTCTGAGTGCCTGGAAGTGATGGTGATATATTACAGACTGTGCTTTGGCACGAAGGCGCAGTTGTAGGAAAGGACGGTGTTTCACATCTGTATGTGTGCTGATGTCATAGGTTTCGTTACACAGCAGCTGTCAGGCCTACTTTGGCAGAATTGTAAACATTTCCTCAGGTCTGACCATCCGGTGTCGACTTTGAAATGCTCGGACCGGGACGTTTGTCGGGATTCGTAGCGAATAAAAACGCAAGACAGGTGTTTGATCTGTATTAAACTGTGGAAGGGATATATTAAACTGACTGAATCGTGTACAGTGTAATGCCAGAGTTATGGACTGTATTTCAGTGTATATAATTGTAAATACATGGTCACATTTCTTGAATGAATGAATGTACATGACCATGTATCAATGCATTATGAGATTAAAAAAAAAAAAGCAAAAATAAGTGTTACAAAATGTACAGATTTTTTTAAAACAGCGATGTCCTGTGCCATAATAAATATTATAAAAACATGTTGTTGTTCATTTAAACTATTTCATACAGTTTGTATCCATTGCACATCGGTAGACAAAGAAACTGTCTGGCTAAAAGAAGTTAACATTCATACCCCCCCCCCCCCGATATTGACACCTTTGTCACACTTATGTCAGTTTTAAGTCCAAGAACTTGGCACTGAAAAAAAGATGCGAGAATATTTTGGCGTGTTCAAAAATAGTCATACAATCCTGTGTAGTGGTTCTGTGGTGTAATGTTTAGCACTCTGGGTTTTGAATCCAGCGATCTGAGCTCAAATCTCAGTGGAACTTACTGTTGAGAGACTTCTCGGATAGAGAAGTGAAATACTACTGTGATGGAAATCGTGGAGAGGAGGTGAAGAAGGCAGAGGAGACCGTTTTGGGTGTCAACGCAGTGATGCTTATTGGCAGCAGCTCGGCCGAGGAGAGAGATCACAACATGTGGCGATGCCGGGTTGCTACACCTCTCTGCCTGTACTCTCCCACGGGCTCAACTATAGGAACACAATGTGTCCTTGGCTGAATACGGTCAGATATAATTAACATGTAGCAGGAACAGTTTGTTCCTGAGGACGGGGTGTTCCTTATGGGACCTTCACTCCATTCAGGGAAACAGAGGAGTCTCATAGTACGTCAGGACTAAACAATAGAATTTCCCTGACAATTACCAACACTGAATTATGTGTATTTCTTAGTATAGTAACAGTTCCGGTGAGGTGCTATTATCGTAAAAATGTTTCTTGTCAGTTTTAAGTAGAACTAAAAAACATTTAAACTGCAGACTCCCATTCTACTAACACACCTTCATTAAAACCTGCTCTTGGAAATATATATATGAAATGGGCGGCACAGTGGTGCAGTGATTAGCATTGTCACCTCACAGCCAAAAGGGTTCGAATCCGGTCCTGGGCCTTTGTGTGTGGAGTTTGCATGTTCTCCCTGTGCTTGCGTGGGTTCTCTCCGGGTGCTCCGGCTTACTCCCAACATCCAAAAACACGCACCGCAGGTTAATTGGTGGTTCTAGAAATTGCCCTTAAGTGTGAATGGTCTTTGTTTCCGTCGGTCTCTCTGTGGCCGTGGGAGGGAGGCTGTAGCTCAGTCAGTAGACTGGGTTGCACACCAATCAGAAGGTTGGTGGCTCAGTCCCCAGCTCCTCCTGCCCACATGCCCAAGCGTCCCTGAGCAAGACACTGAACCCTAAATTGCTCCCAATGGTGTACCATCAGTATGTTGTAAGTCGCTTTGGATAAAAGCATCAGCCAAATGACATGTAATGTAATAAAATATATCATTTGAGCTAGCTTGTGTAGTTATCCCACAGTGTAATGGTGAGCACTCTGGATTCTGAATCCAGAAATCTGAGTTCAAATCTCAGTAGGACCCAATTTGGAGTGGAGGTACATGCTCTGTAGTGTGAAAAAAATGTTCACCTGATCAGTAAATTTTGTGTATAACCCACTGATTTCAGGCTGCTGTTACTAAATGATGCTTCATACAGATGACCATGTTGTAAACCTGTAGTTTACCTCAAAATGGAAATACCTCTCTGGCATTTTCTTGTAGTTTTGACAACTCATGGTACACATTGCAGACATGCCCTTTGTCTTTCAGGTTGAACTATTTTTATATCAATATTGTTTGGTCAAACATTCCAGTTTCTTTCTCAAGGAGTTGTCAGTTCCTTGTCCTTCCAAATATGACAATAATGACGAATAAACAACAACTGCCAGGAGTAAGATTCAACCCCACACCTCCAGGGGAGACTGCAACTTAAAATACAGCGTCTTGGACCGCTTGGTTTTAACCCACTGTGACATCACCCATTGGTGTGTGAACTATTGCTTTGAAGCCTCAAGTCTGCCTTCACCAAGGTATCTTGAAGCCAATCCCTAGTGGCCATCATTGGCATTGCACTTTAAAGCACTTATGCATTGGCTTCAGTCTTCAGACTTAGAGACTCTATCCATTTGTATGCACAATCTATGATGTGCTATGATGTGGCAGCATCAATGATCATGAGGTGCACCACAGAGCAACACAGCAAATGTGTTTATTATTCTGATTTTCATTTAAAACTAACATGAAAGCATACCTTTAGAAGCAGTCTTTCTTTTAAAAAAGAAAACAGTCCAATTTCTCTGCTATTTCATAAAACACTCCTAAAAATGTTCAGAACAACTATATTGGACTATAATTTGATTTATTCTGTGTATTCTGTGTCACAGAAAGCAGGATTTGTGTTGCCATTTCTTGTCACGTCAGCTTTTCTTGTTCTTCTTATGACCTGACCAAGAAAAAATACAAACCAAAAGTCAGCAGCAGTTATAAATCAGAAGCTTTGGATACTTTTTCACTCCTGCAACACTTACGCAGTCTTTGAGAAACTTGAATAGGTGATAGGACATTGTGTCTTCTTTCATTAACATAAGCTTTGGTTCCATGCTCTCCCTCCAGCCTCCTGAAATGTTCAAAGGTAAGAAGAAAAAGGTCACTCGATCGGATTTTCATACCCAATGTAGGCAGCCAATGGCAAAAATATATGTCTTTACCTGTCAAGAGGCTGACAGCAACTCCCACACTCATAGCTACCCCAGTTCCAATGACACTGAGGTAAAGGTAGGAAGGAGAGTGGTAACATCTGGGGATGGAAAAAAAATAGTGCACACCACTCTCTGTCATCTTGTGAATATGATTGCAGCATATTGTTGAATTATTTTTAAGAATATGAATCTAAACACATAAAAAAGGAGTGAATTCTTAACATAAGTAAGTTACATAGGCCCTAATGATGGCAATGTCACGGCAGTAATATTGATCTTGAAAAATAATGAAAGGATAGACATGGACTTTAGTGCAGACATGATCCTTGGTCCTTTGGTACATGAATTTGTGTACCAAATTTCGTGGTAGTCATTCCAATAGTTTTATTTTAAAAAAAGAGTGCACCTTCTGGGGGCCATTATTGTCTGTACAAAATTTCAAGGGAATCCATCAAGTAGTTTCTGAGATATTCCAGTCTAATCTAAAGCAGTGCACCAACCTACTAACGGGCTCTCCCCAGAGCCATGCTGCTTTATCTTTGCCCATTTTTCATCTAGTGCAATCATCATCTGTTACTAACAAACTGAAGGTCTCAACGGTCACGCTCATGGACCATTTAGAATCTTAATTTGCAGTACACAAAGTCCTTATTTCTTCTGGGAGAACTACATATTTACTAGAATGTGAAACCAGCAGAACATGGCATCCCGCCTGATTGTACACCAAGCGGTTACAACGAGTACTTTATTTCAATAAATCATTCACCATAGCCAGTTACACCCTTACACGTCATTCGGTGCTGGGGCTGTGGTACTGGAGCTTGGTTCTGTTGGCAGAGGAGTGGAGGTCCAGTTAAGACTGCCAGGAGTAGTGAAGTTACAACCTCCAGTGGTCAGTGACAGAGGTCGGTTCATCTCAGGAGGGGGAGGGAATATAATTTGTCCAATGCTCATGGAAATGGTCGCAACCAACCCTAACACAAGACCTGAGGAACCTCCCTGTGGGGAAACACGTAATATATCATGAAACTCCCTCGCAATCAAAAAAACCATGATCAGATTATTATTCATTTACACACATTTTTTTATATAGAGATGACCATTGAGCGATATTTAAATCAAAGTCTGGCAAATTTGATCGTCTCACATCACAAATTTATGATCAAAATATTAAGCAAAAACAACAACAACAAAAACATCAGATGTTAGTTATTAGTAAGATATTTGCAATTCTCGATTTGTTTCTTTGTTGGATATTAAGATGAGAAAAGGGAATCACATAACAAAAAGAAAAAGCTGTAATGAGGGTGGGCCTACTTTGGAGTTGACAAAGGGACAGAGGACACCCAAAGAGAACAGGCCAAGTAACGGACCTCCAATGACTCCAAAGATGATGCTAACTGCCTGTTTAAGGAGAAACAAATGCACAGTTCTGCCTTAAAAATGCTTAAGAGAGATGGAGAGCCCAACACATTTTCTGCAGAGATATTCAATTATTTTGTACTGCTTATAACAAATTCTTAATTACATTGTTCTGGCTTTTGGTTGCCCACAAATTGCAATACTTGTGTATTAACAGGTGTACCCTACCTGTACCATCCCTTCCATGAATGATGCAAGTCCAGCCATGGCAATGCATAGAAGCCCATAAAACAAACCTGGAACAACATTGGTTCAAACACAGAGAGAGTTACCTGCCTCAGTCACACACCAGTATTCAATGCACAAATCATTTATCTAACGAGGAGTGTATACTGCAAACAAGAAAAGGCCACTTTCTAAGTGTTTTGGAGAGGATGAACAAGTTTTTATCCGATAGGTTGATGTACGGTTTAAGCAGGTCCTCTTGAGTTACTGCAGCCAGAGCATTGATGGCGGAAGAAACTGTGCTGCAGTTGAAATAAAAGCAAAACCCAAGAACCATTACATTTTCAAGTTTTCAATGACAAATGCATCTTTGAAGCGCTGGTTATGTGTCATTAATTGATACAAAGGTTGGATCAAATCAATATATAAAATACCAAACAATGATGGACAGAGCTAAGAAACAATATTTCAATACGTTACCCAGATACACAATATGCCACAGCTAAAAATGCTAAATTTGGGCATTAAACCTAACGAGTGAAATATGAGCAATGTTGAGTATAAACCTTAAACAGGCGCTAAAGATTCCTGCAAAGAAAAGTCCCGGTAGGCCAGGGAGGTCTGTCAAGATGTCCATTACCAAATATGGCATCAGCTATAAAGAGAGAATGATAGGGATTAAGATGAGTATTTGAAACAGACATTCTTTCCTCTTTTATGTGTGTGTGTGTGTGTGTGTGTGTGTGTGTGTGTGTGTGTGTGTGTGTGTGTGTGTGTGTGTGTGTGTGTGTGTGTGTGTGTGTGTGTGTGTGTGTGTGTGTGTGTGTGTGTGTGTGTGTGTGTGTGTGTGTGTGTTTTCTATCCAGACACTGACGACCATAAATAACTGTGGTACCTGATCAGGAGCAGAAATCAGTCCAGCTGTCCAGGGGTCACAGTGCTTATAGAGGGAGTAGAGGCACAGTCCAGCAAACATTGAAGGCAACAGGATGGAATAAAGACCTAACAGGTTGATGTAAACAGCTCTGGAAAAAACAACAACAACACAACCTTGTGAAAAACATGGAAGAAATCTATAGAATGCAGGATAAACAGCATCTGCTATCACTGTATCCTGATGACGTCATAATAATTTATGATAATCAAAGTCATATTTATCTTTACAAAGTGTATGATAATGATATCTGTTATTTGCCCATCAAACTCCATCTCTCTACTAGCTTTAGTTGAAGCAGATTTAACACACTGTATATGTGCTTGTGTCACCTCTGAGTTTTCTTTACATAAATATACGATGGACCCTGAAGATTGCACTAACATTTAGCGTAACATGGCACCTCCAATGCAACCAAGTATGACGCCAAAGCATGTTATACACATGTCTGTCTGCTGCAGCATACTGTGTCAGTGTCACGGTTTGTTTCGCCCAAAAGCCCCATGGTTAGGTTTTGGAAAAAAAAAAAAACATGTAGTTAGACTGCTTTAGTAGGGTTAGGAAAAGATTGCTTTCAAGAAATATGTTACTTTTTCACAGACTTGAACCCCATTCAATGAGGTGAAGGTCCTGGGTTTATGCCATTGAACCACCCCAAACCTGCCTTTCAACATCAGCATTTTTGTATTTCATCAAATAACTTCCATCATATGACACTGACATGGGATACTACTGCATAATACGTGTATTACAAATCTATGTAGAATAGTATTCTACATTCTTCTCAGTAAAAATGTGACCCACAGTCTGGCATGAGTGATGCTCTTGCAGGAAATGTATCTCTGAACCTGAGACTGGTCGGTCCCATAGACAAAAGTCCAGCCAACCGTCCCTCCGATGACGAGGGTCCAAAAAGTGTGTCTCCTCAGAGGGTTTATGTCAAAGCTATAGGGAAACATAATAAACAGAATTTTTTTATTCACTGAAGCTGAAAGTTGATGAAGTCACCTCACCCCCTGAAATATCTGTTTCCCAAAGTTGAGTTGCAAAGCTTGAATTGAATTCTTTCCATAACATTAGCAAATTCATTCTCTAGTTCTTTATTAATATTTACTCCCAGAGGTTGAGTCTTCCTCCTTCTTGTGAATCTGCCAAGATGGTGGAGACTCCTCCTTGTAAGATCACAGTCTTGATTATAACAGACAGGTAGCCTGCAAGCATGACTCCAATCTAGAAGATGAAATGAGAGATGGGTTTGACTTGGTTTGCAACCTCTATTCTGTTTTGGAGGCACATTTGGTTGGTTGATTTGAAAAAAGTTTGGCTAAAATCTTACAACTGTTCTAGAGCTGCAACAAGTAGTTGTAGGAAGCAGGGAAATGTAGGTGTTGTGATAATCATTTTTATATTTTCAAGCTTTTCTTTGTAATGTCTGACAGTAAACTAAATATCTTTATGTTTTGGGATGTCAATTAAAATACAAGCAATTTGAAAGTGTCCTTTCGGACTGTCAGAAATTACAGCTCATATTTCATAGACAAAATGTTTAATCAAGAAAATAATTAGCAGTTTAATGGATGGTAAAAAAATATTTATTTGTTGAATCTCTATAGCTTTTTCTTGTTGTAGGTTATGCCTTTGAAGAAACACATCTGCCTTGTGTATCATTACAGTGCTATAAAACCACACCCTATTTCTTTCCACCCTGACACCTACCTGGAACACATCAGTCCACACCACCGCCTTCAGGCCACCCTGCATCAATGTGGACCGCAAAACAACAGTTGTACAAGCATGTCCATTCAAATCCAGTTATCCACAGTAAATGTCAAGCACATCAACAAGTTAGGAGTGCCCTATTATATTGCTACATTGCATTGATAGAGCCAGTGTGATGGTTTTTTTCTGTGACTCCCATTTGAATATAATATTTTGTCGTAACATTTGAACAAGGGATATTATCTCAAATTATTTCCTATCATCAAAGTTATTGTATCATGTAACTATTAATACCAGTGTATGGCATCTTTATGGCAGCTTGTTTGTTTGGTTTTCTGTTGAGAATCAGACATATCCAGACATAATAATTTTAATGATTAAAGTAAGTCAATTGTAAGGCTTTGGCTAATATTGGCATCTAAGCCAGCACTAGTTAAACCACGGAAGTTTATCCCTGAGTGACCTTTTATTATCACTCAGGGTTAAACTTAACTTAAACTCAGGGTTAAAGTTATTTCGGAATACATCGAAAAGTACTTTAAATGAGCATGTTGTAATTTGGTCTAATCTGGGTTTTTACTGACCAGTGTACAGTAAAGAGTACAGACAGAGGCTGTTGAACAAATTCCAACCCACAGATTCGTACCGGCAGCTGGAGAGAGAGTAAGAGAGAGAAGACTGATTGATGATTGCCGTTAATTGTGGATGTAATTTACTGAAAACAGTGTTCACACGACTGGACAAAACCAAATACCTTTTGGCCTCATGAATCTGACTGCTGTGGACTGAAACCAACATACCTTGATTTAAAGCAAGGGATGGAACATAAATAATGACTCCACAGAAGAGGGTCTATCACAAAAAAGATCAATAATAACAACATAAATAAAGATAAAGGTTTGTAAAATAAAGTCCTTTAATTATTATTGGCTCTTTACTTACTGAGTAAATGATGAAGAGTACCGTTGCTAGCAGACGAGTTGCTCTGTTAAATCGCATTTCCAGATACTTGGCAGAGACAAGACAGAAAAGTCAAATAAAATTTAGTAATAATCTTGTGTTTTATTCATATGCTAATCATCTTTTCATAACCATTTATCTCTTTGTGATAATGAGCTAATGTAGTTTCCCATGATAATTAACATTTTGAGTCATTACTAGATGAGTCCAATGCCATTAGATTTCAGACACTCATGTCGTTTTGAAGTCATTATGGTTCTTGGAGTGATGGGGGAACATTTACTCTATCAAAGTACAAATCTGAGGTGTAGTACCCTTACTTCACTGGAGAACTTCTGTTTCATGCTACTTTATACGAAGCCTAGTTCCTCTAAATTCAAAGGTAAATCTTGTACTTTTTGCTCCACTAATTCATTTGACATTTGTAGTAACTAGTTAGATTAGAAATTAAGATTTTAATATGAATAAAACATCCCAGCAATATGCCATGTAGTAAACTTTTTTTTCCACTTAATCAGCTTCATCAGCTATAAAAGTTAAAACTGCCTTGTGCTTTTACCTTTGATCTCTCTTTACGATGCATACAGAAAAACAACATGTTCTTTTTCAGCTTGGTATCACGCCAATCTCCAAAGTATGTAATACGTCAGACGAATGAAGGATACCGTGTCAGTGCCACTTTCTGCCTTGTCTAGGCGTGAAAAGTACTAGCATGTATGAGCAGCGTCAAAGAAGGACGTCATGTGACGGAGGTCATGTGACTAAGAACAAAGAGTGATAAAGTCCCATGTGGAAGAGGTCGTTGTTAAGGTAGGTAGGTAGGTAGGTATATACTTTATTAATCCCCGAGGGGAAATTTTTTCGCCACAGCAGCATACATACAGGAGCAATAATAGAAACAATAGAATAAAATAATAATAGAATAGAATAATATAATATAATAGAAAAGCAATAAAATAAAAAATATAAATATAAGATATAAAATGCACAGTACATACAGTATATATACAGTACATTAAATATCTATATATATTATATACAACAAACCAATAAACACAGTATATATATATATATATATATATATATATACATACGGTACAATATATATCTATATATATAATATACATATAATATACAATTATACAGTTATACAGTACAGTTAAGTTGGATAGATCAAACAAACGACCCTCACCTGAACAACCGGTGTTCGCGTCCATCAGAAAGTGAAGGACATGGATTTATTTTTAGTAACACATTTGACTAAAGTAACATTAATTGCATAAAATTACATTTTGAATCAAAGCCATTATCTTTTACTGACCTTAATCACTGGGTTTTTGGTGTCTAACGCTCAGGCACCTTACATTTCATGCCTATAGGTGAGGCAAAACATGACACTGTCACGGTATCCTCTAGTGGACTGACCGATGTGTTACACAATTTGGAGAGATACTGGGTTGCATTATGCACAAAAGTAACACTTTGCTATTAATTGGATACCCTCTGAAAACCGAAACAACACTCACCTCAAAAATGCTGGTGATACCCAGCCTGTAGAAGACTGGGAGAAAGACCTCAGAAGTGACTACAACCGCCAGTGTATTGGCGATACTGACAAGCACAAAGATGGCTCCGTAGTGGTACACCTACAGACAAGGGATCTTTTTAGTTAAAATCAGCAAACACAAAATAACAACACAAACAATAATGGACAATGACATGAAAATACAGGGTTTTATTGTAATTGAAAACAATTTTGTCTGGGTGGCACCATATGCTGCTCCAAAACCTGCAGGCCTATATATCATTCAGCATTAATGGCTTGCTGATAACAAGCTGAGTGGTCCTACTCCTCTTTAGCATGGAGCACACTGCATCCATGATTTAAAATTTTGATTTGTCAGACCACAGGACAGTTTTCCACTTCGCCTTAGTCCATCTTAAATGAGGTTGGGACTAGAGAAAGCATCGTTGTTTCTGGATCATGTTTATATAGGGCTTCTTTTTTGTGTGGTCGAGTTTTAACCAGCATTTGTGGATATGGCAAAGAACTGTGTTCACAGACAATGGTTTTCAGATGTGTTTCTCAGCCCATGCAGTGATTTCCACTACAGAATTATGTCTGAATATCACAGTCATCCAGTAGGCTACTGGTTTTCGGCCGTGTCCCTGTAGATATCTCCAGATTATCTGAATTATTTGTATAATATGATGTACTGTAGATGATTAAATCCCTATATTCTTGGCAATTTTACATTGAAGAACATTATTCTTAGATTATTGCACCCTTGTTCCATTTTTTTAAATGCTGCAGCCAACAGTTTCAAAATGAGAAAATATTTTTTTCAAAAACAACAAAATGTCTTTGGTCTATTTTCAATTGAATATGGGTTTACATGATTTGCAAATCATTATATTCTCTATTTATTTACAATTTATACAGCGTCCCACTTTTTTGGAAACAGATTTGTCAATCAACTTAACATATATTTTCATTCACCTTAGAAGAAAGTAGTATTTAATCTAATATTCTTCATTGTAATTGATGCGTGGTATTCATCTCAAAAGCTAATGAGCCCAAAGTGACAGGTTCAAATACAACATGTCCCACAATTCAGGGCCAATACTGAACTTATTTCTGTTCAGTGAGCATGAATCGTAGGATTTCAAGTGGAGACAGATTTCTCTACTAGTGCATACATCTTCAGTATCTGTTTGCTTTGGAAAAACCAAGATTCTTGAGTTTCCTCTGCAATTTTGCAGGGTCATGACCCTAAAGAACATATAAACTTAAAAGAAATGAGATGAACTTTAAATATTTTTTTTATGTCTGACAAACGTCTCCCTGTGTTTCAAATTCTTAAAGAATGTTAACGTGCAGTGAAACACCTCAACAAAGAAAGTCAGCAACAAGGGAAACTGCAGAGAGAATGATTTTGAACTTCAGTCTAAGGTCAAACTATTGTCGCCTTACCTCGACTGGGATGGCCAACATTGTGACAGATGACATGAAGCTGACAGCCAGGGACATGGAAACAGGCAGGGCAGTCAGTTGTCTGCCCCCAGTTAAAAATTCACTGGAGCTTTCTCGTCCTCTGCTGGTCCAGGCATAAACAAATCCAATGGCAACCGACACCACCAGCATGAGAACAAACACCACATAGTCTACTACAACAAAGGAGCCTGTTCTCAGTGAGTCCCCTGACATTTTGTTGGAATTCAAAGCCAATCTAAAAATGAAAATCTTGGTCATTCAAACTGGTCAGGAAGTATTCTACGAATCACTGGAAATCTCGGCACATCAACCATAAATAATTAACTGTGTGTGTCGGGGTGTGAGTGTGGGTGTGGGTGTGGGTGTGTTTTAAACCTTCTAATTCAGCCCATACATTAAACATGCTGAGTATAGCAACTGATTGACAGATTAAAACTCACACGCACATTAAATAGGTAAAACATTAGCTGGAGGTCATCCTTCCTAGGTTATTTAATGAAATAAATAAAGAACACTTTTTATAGTTTTATGGGTGTCATTGCAAACAAAGACAAAGGCCAGATGGCACAAATTGTCAGAACAAAGTTTACACACATCCAGCCTGCAAGAGGGACTGTTTAAAAAAAAAAAAAAAAAGAAAATATACAGAATTTTAACATGCATTTACAATCATAAGATTTTTATTTTTTTTTCATATATCTTTTTATGTTATGGAGAACAAAAATATATCAATCCATCCTTTTATATTTTAAATGGATCTTGTGTGTCACTCCGCACCGATTATGTATTTTGGGTGGGAAGGGATTTATTTACTTGGTGTATTTATTTACTTTGTTTTATTTCATTTATTTGCGTATTTTTCTTTCTCAAGTTGTTATGTCATTTTCTGCAATGTTTAATGTTATGCGTTCTGCACGTTCTCTTAAATTGTTAAAACTTTTGAAAATAAAATATTCCAAAAAATTACGGCTGGATGGGTTGCAGGTCATGGCAACGCCATTCACATTCCTATACCCCGGGTTAGTTGTCAATCTTTGGACTGTGGGGAGAAGAGACATGGCAGAACAGGCAAGCTGCTGAGAGTAGTTGAATGGATCTTCTTGCAGTAAAGCAACAATTTGCAAACAAAAATGCAGCACAAATTTAAATTTAAAGCAAATTAAAATGCATAAAAAACAATCTATCCACAAAATTAGGTGAAAATTATTCACATTTCATGGAGAAACACTGCCTTTTGTTAAGTCCAGGTCAATATCATAAAAACTAGGATTATTGTTGCCAAATTTCTTATCTCTGTCCCTTTTTAGGTCGAGTTTTCCTCTTCGTCTCATGACCTGAATCAGGGTGAACATAAAACAGAAATTCAGGCGCTGTTATCAGTTTATCGGATATGATAAATTGGTTTACTGCTGCAGTACTTACTCTGTCTTTAAACAACTGGAATAGGTAATAAAGACTTGTGTCCTCTTTTGTTAACATGAGCTTTGATTCAATCTTCAGCTTCCAGCCGCCTTAAAAAAACACAAAACACAAGCATCAAACACCTTGGTGCTCATTAGAAAACAGGTCAGCATGATCTGATTTATTATAATTAAAGGTCTGCATTCAGAAGGATGTTACTGACCTGTAAACAGGCTGACTACCAGTCCCACAATCACAGCAATTATGGTTCCAATTGGACTGAAGTAAAGGTAGGACAGAGAGTACCAATCTGCCAGCACAGGTCTGGTGCCAAGAAACAATGGACCATATTTATTACATATGTTTAAAAGCAAATACAAGGAGTATATGAGCAAAATTTTTAAACTTCTCTTCCTCACTGTTCTCATAATAATAAACATGACAGGTTTAATTCTAACATACAAACATATAATCAATCCCAGTTGCTTACTTGCTATCGATGTACACGGAGGCCGTGGAGGTCGAGCTTGGTTGTGTTGGCAGAGAAGTGGAGGTCCAGTTGAAGTTGTCTGTCATGGTGAAGTTGCAACCATCGGTGGCCAACGACAGAGGCCGGCTCAACTCAGGAAGGGGAGGGTATATCTGAGCCCCAATGCCCACCCAAAGAGACACAACCAGCCCTGACACAAGACCAGATAAAGCTCCCTGGAAGACATTTTAATCAGTAAAAACAAGGAGAATAAGGTAGGAATGGTATATGTTTTGAAGGGGTGGTTAACAAGCTAGGATTTTGATCTTATGAGGACATACAGCACGTAGAAATATTCTAGACTTGGTCATTTTAGAACTGATTGGGCAGACCCCAGGAGAAAGATTCATTTACGATCTTAAGATGAATAAAACAAAAGGACTACTGTGAAATGAGGACAGACTTACCTTGGAGTTGGCAAATGGACAGAGGATTCCCAAGGTGAACAGGCCAAGCAAAGGACCTCCAAGGATCCCAAATATACTGATAACTGCCTGTATATTGGGAAACACAACTCCTGGAGTAAGTTGCAGACTTCCTTCTTATCATAAATCATAAACCCCTGGTAGTGTTTTGCAAGAGCCCACACAATTTTGTATAATTAACAATTGCATACATGGTGTATTATTTTTGCTCTTTGACTGAGCAGACTATGAAGCTTGGGTAATAAAAGATCAGCCCAGTCATACCTTTGTCAGTCCACCAGAGGATGCTGTGTCAGTGTTGTGTTTTGCAATGCCAATACATGAAAAGTGCACACGTGTATGACCAGAACTGAAGAAGGAAGTCAAGTGACAAAGTACAAAGAGTGATAAAGACTCCATAGGGAGCAGAACAGGTGTCGTTGGATGGAACAAACACGAGACTTTCACCCAGGACACTGGTGTTCAAGTCTGTGAAAGCAGTTAAAGCAGAGTATGAAGCTTCTGTACAAGAGTGGATCAATAAGATCAGAGACTGCTCCAGTTTTCAGGAAACGGAGCGCAGCACTGTGATGTGCACGGCCCACAGAGAAGATGTACCCTTGGTGAGTAAGTACTCCAACTTTTGTCACTTGATCCAAATCAGCAGTGGTGCGTTTGTAATTTTTTACGCCCCTGAAACTTGAGCAGAGAGCACACCAAAGCTTGTGACAAATGATTAGGGAACAGAAAGAAATAGCAGGGAGTCACTCCAGTGAGTAGAGGTGGTGGGCTGCAACAAATGTGTTGTTGAGGGTGAGAAACTTGTGCGTTTTCAATGCGCTGTGAGCGGGCACATTGTCATGTTGGTGTCATCGCACCACAGTTCAGTTCGTTTGCATTGAATGTTTCACCTCATACTCCCTCAGTGCTGTGCTTTGTTCATGTGCAACAAGGACAGTCTCAGAACTTAATGATCCACCCTTGTATTACCTCATCCACTCTACCTGCAAGATCCCTCCCATGAGTGAGGCAAGTCCAGCCATGCCAATGCATAAAACCCCATATAGGAGACCTGCAGTGGGGAAAAAAAAGAAGAGATTTTAATCCTTAATCGCTACCTAACAATTAAACTACATGAGGACTACCCACTTACTCATTCCTTTTGAGATCCAGGACAGCTGTTTTGGAGACATGTTACTGTATGGTTTGATGATGTCCTCCACTGTCACTGCAGCCAGTGCATTGATGCTCGAAGACACTGTGCTGGGGGTTGAAATAACAGCAAACACACAGGAAATGATCATCATTACCATCATACAACTACAATGCATTTACAGATAGCATTCATTGCATTGTAACCAACAACTATGAAACATTTGAAGTTCTCAATGTGGATCTGTTGAGAGTGATACCCATAATGTAAAGTATTAACCTCAGAGATCCACTATATGCTGCTGCAACAAACAGTCCAGGAATGCCAGGATAATTTCCCAAAGTGTCCATCACCAAATATGGCATCAGCTGCAAAGGAACGATGATACTGGATTAACATAAATGATCAGGAAGGTTGGTGTCTCAATGATTCTGTACAAACACCATCTATACATGCATACACAACCCTGGAGTACATTTTAAAAATGTAAGTTGCTGAATGGGGGCCACTTTAAAAGAGCTCTTTAACATGTGTTGAACTTTCTAAAATGTTTTTTAAAGTCATTTTTAAATTCAGTTGGACCATTGGTATCTCACACGTACATACAAAAAGCACCATGTTTACATGTTTAAACCCCAGCAAAATATGGGTTATTGGACTGATGGAACTTTATAGTAGTGTGGACCAGTTTTGGTTAAAACTCTTATTTATTGTTTTTAGGGTTAAGGTTAGAATGAGGCTTGGGTTAGGGTAAAGGAAAGGCTAAGGCAGGGGTCTCCAACCATATACTGCATGGTTATTTTCACTAATATAACTCTCTAATGTACCTGATCAGGTGCAGAGACCAGTCCAGTGGTCCATGGGTCACAGTGTTTGTAGACTGAGTAGAGGCACATTCCTGCAAACACCGAGGATAGTAAGATGGACCACAGGCCGATCAGGTTGATGTACAAGGAGCTGAAAAAAAGAAAGAAACACACAGAAATGGCCGTAAAATGGATTTAAATGTGCAGTGTAATATCTTTATTTTTAATACAGTGTATTTATTTAATGTACCACTGATCACTTGGCAATGGTTATCATTGAGGAGCCAAAACATACAGGGTTTGTTGTTAAAGGGCAACTTACACCATCCCATCTGTCCTGGTAATCGTTTTGTAGCCAGGGTAAAAATATGGAATAATATAATAAATAGTTTGTTGAAGAAAAAAAATGGTGTATTTTATTTAGTGTGTTTTAAAATGTTAAGTTTATAAGAATGTTAAAAATGCATTTATCTATTTTATGTTTCCTATTATGATTTTTTTTGTGGGTTTTTTTGTGTTTAAAGCAGCTAAAGCAGCTAGGGTTAAATTGCTTGTTAATTGCCTGACGTGTGTGGACATGAGAGCGAAGCGGTGTTTTTAGTGTGGTTTGTCGAGATTGGGCAGAAAAAAATTAGGGCAGTGGCTAATTAACAAAAGGGACGGACTGTGGCCTGCTGCTATCTGACCCGGCTCCACACAGTGGTTTCGTCTAGACTTCTTTCGACCTGGAAACGAGAGACAACAACTAGATAACGTGCTGAGATCCTCCGGCAAAGCTGGATAACCACCGAACTCTGTGAATATGCTCATCTGCTGCTGTCCAGCTCATGGCCCCGTGGCCTGTGTACTGGCAATTATTTTATGTTTATTATTGTTCTATTTAAATTTGGCTTTAAATTAAAGTAAGACATCACTTTGATTGATTTTAAAACTGTTTCTGTGTGTGTTTATTCCATAGATTGTATATAAAAGTGGCTTCCGGGTCTGATAAAGGAGGCAAATGCAGAAGTGCCTGAAACTGCGATACCACCAAAGGCCGCTAGGGGTTGGCTCCAAAAGCCTCCCGAGTCCGTGGACTCCCTTTTGACTTCTTCTCATGAAATACAAATTAAATACATGTTTTACACAACTTATTTCGGTGTTGCCAGCCAAAAAGTCCTTCCTTCTCTTTTCAGTTTTAATTCAATTAAAATAAATAACTCAGGGGCTCATCTAAATATATAGAAGGTAGATACCCAATCATGATAACTTCATTTGTTACCAATTCATCTGCCTATTTTGGAATATTTCAAAATGGTGTAACTTGAATATTTTACAAACTTTCTCTTACTTTGCTTGGCCCCAACCTTTTGCAGTGTATTGCAAGCTTCATATTCAAACTGTTTATATACAAAAAATATATATACAAAATAACATTATGTTGGCATGTGAATACACTGGAAATATCTCTCTAGAATGAACAAATCACTGTTCCTGAAAGTTTTCCAGAAATGGAGTTTGTACAGTACATCTGCAACTCACAGTCGGGCATGAGTGATGGTCTTGCAGGAGATGTATCTCTGAACCTGGGCCTGGTTGATCCCATAGATACTGCTCCACACGAAGAACCCTCCAATGGTTATAGTCCAAAAAGTGTTTCTCCTCAAAGGGTTTGTATCAAAACTGATGAAATAGAAAAATAGTAAAGTTTCAATTTCTATGAAACTTGAAGTTAAAAGTTTTTTATTCATTGCCAGAAATTGTTCACCAGGTAGTTTAGCTAACATCTAACCAACACTATTCACAACTATAAAAGTATAAAGGCTAGTGGCAAACTGGGAAAGGTTTATGTCTAAGACTATATACTGTATGTCCATCATTTCATCTTGAATAGCTTTTTATTGCTCCTGTTTAAGTGACCTTATTTAACAGAGTTCAAAGAAGCCTGAACATAAAAATTCTTCAGGTTGAGCAACATTTGGAGAGCACAAGTTGATAAAGACATCCGGGACACTCAGGGCGCCAAAGAGTACACCTTTTGTGTACTCTTAATTTGCACAACATTAAGCCATGTAGGGAGACCGTCACAACAAAAAGCTTGAATGTCTCAGCAGCCTAATCACACCAGATTGTTTCTTGTACTCTATTCTTGTAGAATTATCAACCCACAAAATGCCTGTTGCGGTAACAACGTGAAAATTGTCGCTACAACGTGTGCGGCTCCTGTAGCTCTCCTGCTGAGATTTGTATCTCCTCCTTTTATTAAACAGCCTTATAACTTCATGTTACAATAGAAACTCACTCCCAGAAGTTGAGTCTCCCTCCCTGCTGAGAATCTGAAATGATGGTGATGACGCCGCCTTGTAAGATAACACATCTGATGATGACAGCCAGGAAGCCTGTGAGCATCACACCAAGCTGGAGGAGAACATGTTTGATTTTAAAGTTTTAAAACTTTTGCTAAAATTAGTTGCACCTAAATTGCTCGACAAAGATACTGTCTTGAACACAAAATACAAAACATGACAAAACAACTTCATTTTGATATTGGTTTGTATGAAAAGGGATCCCTGATTTAGTCAGTTTAACTCTAAATTCCTTCACTAATCTGACAGATTTGTGTTAAAAGTACCGGAGGAACCACTTGTTGTGTTATTTTTGTCATTCAGAAGCCTACCTGAAACACATCTGTCCACACCACTGCCTTCAGACCACCCTGGAAACACAAACAGATGTTGTACCCATTGAAAGTTTTGTCAGTGATGTCAAAACTTGACATCAAATTTAAGAAGTTTACTACATTTTAATTTGGTGCACAGACACTCGTGCAAATTGTGTTACATACCACTGTGCAGTAAAAGGTGCAGACCACGCCTGTTGAAATGACTGCACCCCACAAATCCATACCAGTCACTGCAGAGACAGAGAGGGGGGCGCAGCTTTCAACCACTGGTCACCCGACCGGGTAAAACCAAGTAGCTTTAAGTGCCCTCATGCAGGAATGTTTCGTAAACCTGACGACTGCAAGCTGAAGCCAACATACCTTGGTTTAAAGCAAGAGCTGGAGCATAGATGACAATCCCAGTGTAGAGGATCTGTGACAAAAACAAGAAATAATACCTTAAAATTATCCCCCAGGTGACAGATTTGTTGTTTTAACCACAGAAGTCAAAGCTCTGTAATTATTTGTTGACCGGCTTCTTACTCACTGTCTGAACAATGAAGAGCACCGTTCCCAGCAGACGAGTTGCTCTGTTGAAGCGCAGCTCCAGATACTTGATACACCCACAACATATTCGAACAGATGATATAAAACTATCAGAAAGATTCTATATTTTATCATGACAGTCCATTAGTTCAAGTTTGGCATAAGAATTAAATAAGTTATCACATCCTATTATGACAAATCAACCACTAGCCTCTACATTTCCTTATTGGAGAGAAATACATCAACAGAGCTGAGAAATCAAGAAAAAAGAAAAAACACGTGAATTTCACATGTGCAAAAACTCATGTGATAACATTTCACCATGTAAAACATGTATTTTGCCCATTGGAAACCTGGTTTTGGAACATTTTCATGATGTAATATGTGTAGATTAACATGTGAAAACTTTTCCACATATTTTCCCCATGTTATCATATGTTGCAACGTGTGGTAAACGTGTCATATATGTGATCACCTGTGTCCAATATGATAAATTGTGAAACTCGTGTTTTTTTCTGTAAAAGTGTTCCAGACACCGGTAAGCAACATTTTAAACTTGAAGACCACACTCTACAATACTATTGTAGCTTACATCCCAGCAGATGTCTCCATCTCAGTCCATTTATCTTTACGTACCTTTATACTCCATTTCGAAATAGTTTTTGGTGGCATGGCATTCTCTTCCTACTCCATGGACGTGCCATCATTCAAAGTATATATCACACAAAGTATTGTGTCATCATTCAGTATCATTTTCACCAACCCCAACACCAACATTTTATATTCACATTAAGACAACAGAAGTCAAAATAAATGTACTTTAAATGACACATCACACCAACACTGATCTGATAACCAAACCACACACCTCATACGTGCTGGTGATGGCCAGCTTGTAGAAGACTGGGAGGAAGACCTCAGATGTGACCAGCATCACCATTACATAAGACAGAGCATAAAATCCAATGTTGGCTCCGTAGCGGTATACCTACACAGGGATAATATGAATTAGTTTTCTTTTTTATGATTCTGGTAAAGATATCTGAAGCAAGTTACAGAGCAAAGTTTACGTTCATGACTTTTGCTATATTTGTCCCTTGTCTGCGGTTACCTTACCTCGGCCGGGTTGGACAGCACTGTGATGGCTGACATGAAACTGGCCGTCAGGGACAGAGACACAGGCAGTGCCGTCAGTGCGCGGCCCCCCATCAAGAAGTCCCCGGAGCTCCTGTGGCCCCTGTCCGTCCAGGCGTAGTAGACCCCGACGGCAGCCGACACCAGCAGCATGAGAGCAAACACCACGTAGTCTGCTGCTGCAAAGGAGCCGGATGCCACAGAGTCCCCTGACATCTCAGTGGAAGTCGAACCAACAAAAAACGAACTTAGAAAAAGTATTCAGAAAGTTTCTGACGTTATTGTCCCATGTGTTTTGTTCTCAGGTACAGGCAGTCCTCTGTGGATAAATGGAAGTCCTGGCACATCAGCTTCTCACTCAACACTGAGCTGAGAGCAGGGCACAAACCGTGTGTGTGTGTGTGTGTGTGTGTGTGTGTGTGTGTGTGTGTGTGTGTGTGTGTGTGTGTGTGTGTGTGTGTGTGTGTGTGTGTGTGTGTGTGTGTGTGTGCGCGCGTGTGTGAGAGAGAGAGAGAGAGAGACTTCCAGAAGGATAAAGTGTAGCGACCGAGACATATTTGTGATATCAGCTCATTCTACCACAAAATATATATTTTTATTGGAGATAAAGGTTTAGCTGAATTTCAGGAGCAGGACCATGCCTCAACCACTCCCCCACTTCCGGCCACACTCCTATAAATATCCACCCACTCTAGACCTCGGCCTGTTCACGTTTTCTTGTTAAACCGTTTCACTTATGGTTATCATGTTTCATAGCCTTTATCCTTCCGTCCCACATGGAGATCTCGGGGATCTGCAAGGCCCGGGAGCCGCAGTGGATCCTCGACTAAGCCTGGTTCCTTTTATACTTCAGAGCAGTTCTAATCACCTCGGGGATTAATCCTGACTACTTCTCCGGCCACTCCTTTCGCACAGGGGCAGCCGTGCGGCACTGTGTCAAGCAGAGGAGTCCCAGACCACCTCATCAAGGTCATGGGCCGCTGGTGTTCCCAAGCCTACCAACTTTACACCCGCCACGGCTTCGACGACCTGCGCAAAGGGCAGGCAGCCTTGCCGTCTTAGGATGGCTTCTTTTGGGGATCAGCAAGGCCCGGGAGCCGCGGTGGATCCTCGACTAAGCCTTCCCCCAAACCGTGAAACTCTCACCCTGGCTTAATCTCCCCCAATCAATGAAGGTTCGCCCCCAGCCGAGGCGGGGTCCCAGCTAGTGAATGAACCTTATGCTTGTCGTGTGTACAGAACAACATATTGAATATAATTGTGTTTTTTATAACTACTTTTGCACTTGTATTTAAATGGTGTATTTAAAAATATTGTAATAAATAAATGAAAACAAAGGAGGAAGAAGCGGTGCACAATGTACATATTGTTTCTGCTGACTGACCAATTTAAAGTTCAAATTGTGTCATAAATTCAAAATTTCTGAAAAATATTTTTAATTCTCTGTGGTTTATCAAGGTTACCCTTTTTCTGTGTAGGACAAATATTTCTGGACACAGGAAGGAAGCATTTGTGTAATCTGTGAATTCTTTGATTTTATGACAGGGGGCTTGAAAGCTGTTAGACAGGATTCCTGAGACTCCAATTTCACTTAAATAAACATATAAACATAATAAATAAACACAGAGAGCATTTTACAATTACAACTTTGCATTTAATAAATAAGAAATAAAACAGACATTTGAGCAGATCTTTAGCATCTTGGGAGAAAAGGCACTGTTGGAGATGGTATGAAGATGAATTCTATACATGCTATGGAAGTTATTATAAACAAACAAAGAAATCAAAAGTCTCTTCAAGTTGACGTATTTTTTTTTGTGAAGAAGTAACTGAGTGTGGAATAATGTGGGCAAGTTGCAGGCCAACATGGGAGGAGGTCGAAGGTGGAGGATCCGGCTTTGAGCTTTAGGCAGGAGCAGTTTGATGGAGCTGGAGGTGACGGAGGTGGTCTGTCAGAGAGGTGGGGGTGGAGGTGGCAGTACATGTCTCTGGCATGCTTTTGGGGTTTGAAGTAACGGAGGTGAGGATGTGAGAATGGGGGTTTTGATAGAGGCTTGCGATGCTGCTGCTGTTGTCAGTTCTAGTTCTTGGGTTTTGTATTTGGGGGCTTCCCAGGCTGTGGTTCTAGATAAACATCGACGTCATACAGGGGAGGATAGACTCCGACCCCGTATGATACTTCAGTGTGCTCAAGCCCGTCCTCGTTGACTGATGTTGTAATCTTGGGGCGATTCAGTCTCTCCCACAGCTTCTGCTTGATGCACCGTCCCAGATCTAAACTGTACGGACGAGGCCGGCCACTGTTGTACCTGTGGGACGTGGAAGAAACAGAATTTGCATTGTAATAATACTACATGTGATGAAAACTGAGTGATCATCTTTAAAGTGACTTGACAAATGTGATGATGATCTGATTCAACATAACATACTTGAGCCTGTCATCGACCACTTCATGGTAGATTTTCTGGAACTCCTCCACTGAGTAGTTGTGAATTGTCACAGGACTGTCTGGGTTTACAGCAGGGGAGTTTTGCTGGCTGCTGGAGGGCTGGGCGCTGGGAAGCAGATTCAAGGCCACTGGCAGGTCTTCAGGTGGGATGGGAGAACAAAGCCTCTGGACAGGATCGTCAGGGTTTACAAGAGGGATTTCCTCGATATCAGCCGTGGAGGACTGGGAGCTGGGCAGCACAGTTGAGGCCACTGGCAGGTCAGTAGGTTGGATGGGAGACTTGTGGACCAATTTCAGCTCTGGAGGTTCAACATAAGCATGGGACTGATGGGATTTAGAGCGCCGCTTCCTCTTCTGGGGAGGGTTGGCAGTCAAAGCAGAGGGCTGAGGCCTCGATGTCAAATTCGACACCTGGAGAAGGTCATCAACACATAAGAGGATGTTAGACTTTGACAAATTCCTTTGACAAACAACACTTTATCAATTTTAGGAGAGAAAAATCTACTCAAGCTTTAATACAAGAATGATAAAAATTTAAATAATCTCTGATCTACAAAGAAAAGAACAGTTTGACCTTATTGTAAAAAAAAAAAAGTCATCCAAATGTCTAACCTGGTAGTTCTTGCAGCATGGACACTTGCTGCAGACATTACCATCTGCCTGTTGTGCACAAACCCTGCTGCTACTCCTCAAGTCATTTTGGTTCTCCAGGTGAATGGGTGCTTCAGGCTGAAACATAAATACACATTACAATGAGGCTCCATACATTGTAACATGATAGGAACTCGTATAGATTTCATTACACCATTTCCTGCAAAGCCCTTATCACTGTAAACAAATGTCCAATTAAATTACTACAATTTTATATTTTATCAAACACTTTATGAAAATATAAAGTTACATCACGACTTTACGTTCGCAGTGCTGTATCTTTTATGCACATTTTGGGTTTTTTTGTTTTTTTTATTGAAGAAATATATAAACTGAGTACTGATTGAAATGAACAGAGTGAATCATGACGGTAAACTAATGACCTGCTCCAACAATGAATATAACTTACACATATCGGCCTGAACAGGTACCTGTTTTCACAACAATTTTACCATATTGATATTTTTTCTGTATTCTGTGAGCCTGTTTGCAATAAACTTGCCGGGTTCTCAAACTCTCAGTGGTAAAATACCCCCCAAAAAACCACTATATTCAAATCTCACATTCTCCATGATGGAAGTTTGGTTTGTTGCTGTCGTCAGTTTCAGTGATGATCAGGATCAGGATGCAAGAAGTTCTCAGTAGACGCGTTCTTTTTTCAGGAATTGTTGAGGAAACTTGTGAAAGTGTTGACCGGTTGATGTTTTGTATGTTCTGGAATGATGATAATCATAATGTGAAGTGTCACATAGCTGCTATAGCAACCCTGGAATCCTCCAGTTCTGTTTACATTCAGCTCACACACATAGATATTACCTTAACCCTGAACCACATATTGTATTGAAATATTCCTCTTTCTCTTCAGTTTACGTTTTCACAATCAAATTACTGATCAAAATGTCATTAAATACAGCTTTTAATGTGTTATATTGCAGCCTGGTATGTATTAGTTCATGAGTTTTATCAATAAAGTAGTTTACGTCATTAATATGCCATATAATCTGGATTTATTCACATTTAACCCATAAAAACATTTGAACAAGTCTCCATCAGACCATCAGACACAGACCTGACACATTTTACTCATAATCTGAAAGTAAATACATTAATATTAATTATTTTCAGTTTTGTCAAGTGTATTATTATAAGGACTTTTTAGTTTGTTCTTTGAATGCAATGTCTCACAATACAATGTTTGTAATAGTAGAATCATTGTACGCATAGGAGCACTGATTTATATGTGTGCTGTCTCAGATATAAACACACAAAACACATAATACAGGTAAAATTAAAGAGACTTTATTGTACCATCAGTATCACAACAAAGTTCCTACTTAGAACAGGCAAGAGGAGTCCATCCTTACACACATCATTTCTACTGACTCACCAAATTTAAATTAAATTATGCAACAGATTTAAGATAATATTATAGTGACATAGTGTATGAGACAACTGTGTCTTATACACTGTGTAAATCATGGTGAATACTTCCTTCATCTCCAGTGCTTCTGAAGTGTGTGATGGAGCTACTGATGAGAAACACACCTTGGAAATTTTATAAAACTTAGCAGAGCAGGTAAAAAAGTGGAAAAAAAGGAGACAGTTGTGTGAATTGTGATTTTATAGATGATTTGATGAATGGGGGGAGAAGGTTTTAAAAGGTGTGAGACTGGATTTTTCTGGATGTAGAAGTCATTTTGGGATAAATGGCTGTACGGCTGCCAGCTGGACTGCAGTCTGTCAAAATCCTGTTGAAATGAAACACAAATGTCACAACTGAATAATTGTTATTGTTGTATTCATTTTTCATCATCCTCATGTTTGTTATGATGATAAGACCATGTTAGTTTCAAGGGCTCTAAAATGTTTTTGATAACATTGTTATAAACAAAGGCACACAAAGAACTGGTGACTGTTCGAGTATCATGGCAAATTACGCGATCAAAATCACTGTCGGAAGTGGGATTCAAACCTGCAACTAAATGGGAAACTGCAATCTGACGCAGCTCCTTGACACCTGACAGTCTGCTCAGCCACCCTGACCATGTCACAGTCAGAGGTCGGTCATAAGGACCGAGTGACCAAAGTTTAATAGCGAAACCTAGAAGGAGTAACCCCTTTTCCTACAGTAAATGTGTAATGTTGTTGAAACAGCATTTTAGCATTTGAGCTATGTTCTCAATTTCGATTGAATGAATGAATGATCAGTTATGAACAAATGCACCCTCTTCTACCTGTAACCTTAAAATCAGGTTCCACTGAGATTTGAACTCAGATCACTGGATTCAAAGTCCAGAGTGCTAACCATTACACCATGGAACCACAATGTCAACAAACCACACCACTGAGTTAACATTTTGGTTCCAAAAGGTAGCTTGTAACAAAGCTGTACTAAGTGCTTTGACTTTGAGCAACAATCAAAACACAGGTTGCAAGTACGACAACAGCTTCAGTATCCGGAGATGTGCAAGTTAACTTTTTCTACCTATAATCCCTCTGAAAATCAAGTTCTAATGATAGATTTAAAGTTCTGCGTGCTCACCATGATGCCATTTTTGGCATTATTGGATGACTTGTTTCAAAGCCCAGAGTGCGAACCATTGCACCGTGGATGTCCCCATGCTTTGGTGTGATACAGTTGCATAAAAACTTTCAAACCCTTACCTCTAAAGCAGCCTAATACTGCTCAGCCATCCTGACCATGTCACAGTCACAGGTCGGTCATGAGGGCTGATTGCCCAAACTTGTGTTCACACCACATAGCTCATTTGCATATTTGCTGTTGTACGCAGAAACATGTAAGTCACAGTGTTGTGTTTTGGCCTGATGAATGAACATCATCAGCTTTCAACATGCCCAGATAACACTCTCTCTTTGACTTGTAAATAACAAGGTTCCACCGAGATTTGAACTCGGATCACTAAGTGATAACCATTACACCATGGAACCACTATAAAAGTGTCAGACTTTTTTTTTTTTTTTTTTTTTTTACAATTTTACATGACACACCTAAATATTGAAATTAGCTGGAGCTTATTCTTTATTTTTTTTAATTTTTTTTATAGGAATTATAGTTATGCGTAGCAAGTAAAATACTCTGAATAAACTTTTTGTTGTTGTTGTCTGTGTTTAGTTCTACTTTATTCAAACAAATGGAGTGCTTTTTTGTCTTCTTCTGGTCTAGCACAATGACTTGTCCCAATCTCAGGTCCTCTTGAAGAGGTACCCTCTGTTGGAAGTCTGTCATACATGTTTACCAGCCTACAGTCTCTATGGTAGTTTTTTTTTTTTTTAAACTTTCTTTATTAATTAATTAATTAAATTTAATAATGATTTCATTCATTCATTTATCCAAACAAATCAGCCTAAACAACCAAGGAGGGTGAGACGCGAGGCCTCAAACGAAGGCGGAAGTGAAGGGAGGTTACTTCTCTCGCCTTTTTCCTCCTCTTCGCTCCTCTTTGGTTTCACCACGTGGAGCGCAACATGTTTTTTTTTCTCTTCCCATGATGCCTTGTTCAACATGGCGGCGTCCCGGTATCGGCGTGTGTGTAAACAGTCGTAACATCAACTGAGAGAAAAAGACAATTTGCGGGTTTCACGACTCGTTTGAACCGCACGTGGCTCTAAATACAGTTGTTGTCTTTATCACGCGCAGCGAGGCAAAGATGAAGATCAAATCCAAGTCTTCGTTCCACAAATCCGAGAACACCTACAGGGTACGAGTCACACTGCAGCGTGATGCTGAGAGAGGAGCAGGGAAATACTGTAAACCCCTTTTTATCCGTGCAGTTTGTCACTTTAACAACCTCGATGAAACTCATAACGTGAAAGGAAATGGATGTTCTTTTGTTACGAGTTTCTGGGGAAAGATAACATTTCAAGTGAAGTAGATATATATCTTGATGGTTTGTGTGCAGCCTGCTGCAGAGTGTCAAATCCTTTTCAATTGTTTGTTCCAGTTTCTCACTTTCGCTGAAAGACTTTCCCACGTTAACATCGACGTCATCCATCGTATTGACAGGACTGGATCTTTTGCTGAGGTTTGTGCACCTTTTTATAAGTCTCCTCTTTTGGACTCCTGTTTGTCTGCCTCAGATTGGTGATTTATTTTTGTTTGTTTTGTTTTTCAGGAAGTAGAAACATACTTCTCTGAAGGACTGACAAAATGGAGAGACCTGAACTTAACAGAACACTTCAGTATGTGTGAAGACGAGCAGCATCATTATCTGTGTGTTATGAAACCTTGAGGGAAGATTTGTGTTTTCCCGGCTCATGTAAATCCGATGTCTTTCCTTCGCAGCGGCGTTTTTGAAAGAGG
This sequence comes from Brachyistius frenatus, assembly GCF_029030835.1. Classification (NCBI taxonomy): domain Eukaryota; kingdom Metazoa; phylum Chordata; class Actinopteri; family Embiotocidae; genus Brachyistius; species Brachyistius frenatus. The sequence goes on from NW_027210631.1 coordinate 2,017,946, forward strand.
TATCCAACAAGAGCCAGTCATTCAACCTGCTGGTTTTCCACCAGAAGTACATAGTGGAAAGTCTGAAGACACACCTGGCTGTCAAGAACAGTCTGGCCTACCAGCCCCTGCTAGAGTGAGTGTTTTACAGTCTGTGGCTTTATCAGAGGAATGAGTTGTTGTGCAGTTGGTCCCCACGCTTTTTGGGATTTGTTTATGTTGTTGTTGCTTTAAAGGTCCTATATTGTATGAATTCAGACTTTAAAAAATTATATTATATTATTGCTGCATAAATATTGGAAAAGTGTCATTATACTACTATATATAAGTTTGTGATGTCACAAATTCACACTCATGTCATATGTGGTTGGCGATGGAGTGGATCAGTGGGAGGCCTGTGATTGGTTGTTACGTTGTTGGAGGGTTAAGATTGGGGTTCGGTTTAAGGTTAGGGACCAGCTGATTGACAGTGAAACAACCAATCACAGAGTAGGGTAGAGTTTAGAGCGTGCGTCACTTCGGCTGATCTAATCTAGCCCCAAATCTCTCTACATTTTTACGCGACAGAAATCACACGTTGCGGCGCTAGCTACCTGCAAGGCAAAAGAAAACCTGTGATTGGCCCCGGGCGCGCATCACTCAGAAAAGAGTCAGCCAATCAGAAGCGAGAGTCGCCTGAAAGACACAGACAGAAAACCGCCTGTTTTTGATAGCGCTCCACAGAGAATCTGAAAAGAGGAGATTTGAAACTATGTTGAGATGATTTTTGGTGCTTAAAACCACAAAATGATCTTTGTATGGATATCAAGACTATAATTAAAACACCAGAAAAATACATAATATGGGACCTTTAAGACATATCACGACTAGTTCATGTTCATGCACCCTGCAGTCAGGCTTTAATTCCCTCTGTTCCTCTTGTCTGTGTCTTCCTCCAGCCTGGTGGTGCAGCTGGCCAGAGACCTGCAGGCGGACTTCTATCCGCACTTCCCCGACTTCTTCACGCTGATCACCTCACTGCTGGACACGAAGGACACTGAGCTGCTGGAGTGGGCTTTCACCTGCCTCTCCTACCTCTACAAGTACCTGTGGAGGCTCATGGTGAAGGACATGACCAACATCTACAGGTGAGGCAGCAGATGGACTCACATGGGAGACCTTTTTTTTTTTTTTTTTCCATCTGAAGCAGAGGATGTAATAGAAAACATCTCATTTGGGCTTCTGTGGACATTTAACATACGGTATAAGTAGAAAAGTATGTCGACGCAGTTTCCGCTTGCCTTTTTCTTAAGTGTCTTTAGGGCCTTCTTTCCCCTGCTGCAGTCCTCACAGGTTTGCTTTTTGGAGCGAGAAGTGTTATCAGTAATCAGACGGCATATGTTATATGTAAGTGATATGTTGGCTGAAAGCTTTTTTTTTTTCTTAACTCTGCAGTTTGTACAGCACGCTGTTGGAACACAAGAAGGAGCACATCCGCAATTTTGCAGCAGAGAGCTTCTCTTTTCTGATGAGAAAGGTGGGTGACTGGTCTGTGATCAGCTGTGGTGATGGCTTTAGTAAAAATGATCCCGGAGGTAGTTATACTGTAGTTATACTGTATTCATGCTTTGTGTTGTCGGCGATAAAACAGCTGCCTCCTTTCGTTTAACAGGTTCCAGATCTCGATGCCCTGCTGACTCACGTCTTCTCCGACTTGGAGGAGCACCCCAACAAAGCGGAGGGAGCGGGTCAGCTGCTGTTCGAGATGTGCAAAGGAGTCCGAAACATGTTTCACTCCTGTGCTGCTACTGTAAGTTCACATTCAGAGTGGTGGTACGTTCAATGTGCATGAAATGTTGATGCTGCACAGGATTCCTGCTGCACGTTGGACACCTTTTACATTCAATTTAAACAGTTTCAGTCGTCTTGTGTGAGTTGATGTGATGCAGCAGACTGTAATGTGAAAACAGAAGGTGCTAATTCAGAAGTTGAAAGCCTGCTAGCGTGTAGATTTCTTTATATTTGTACCGTATGTTGTTAGACGCAGACATCCTGAAGTATGTTCTCGACTCTTATCTTTCCAGGCGCTCCCTGTGGCTTTGAAAAAGCTCGGTCCCACAACCAGCCGGGGAGTCTCTCTACCGTGGGACTCTGTCCGGGACGCTCTGGATCACACGGTCCAGGCCGCAGCCGATCATGTTAACAGAGAACACTTCCTGGTTTTGTGGGAGTCCTTACAGGTAAAGCTGAAAACACAGGAAGATTTCTGACTCTAGTTCTGGTTCAAAAATCCTTCCCAACAGTACAGTAGGTCATGACTCATCCTCATCATGACCTCAATCGGTGTCCCTGAATGGAAATTTTAGTGTGTTCAAACCTTCAGATTTACTTCCCCTTCCTTGTGTCTGATGGTGGTGTGTCCTCGCGTACAGGTCAGTGTTGTTGATGTCTTGGGTGTGGCAGAGGTGAAAGGAGAAGACCCAGACGTGGCAACGCAGCAGCTGGAGAGGCTGCTGTTCATCCTCCACACCCTGGTGTCCCACAGGGGCGGAGCCAAGATCACCAAGCCAGAAGCCGTCTGCCAGGTAAAGAAGAGAAAACTAATGATCTGAGATTTTATTACATTGGAAACCTTTTTCCTCCTCTGAAGTTAAACAGTGCATCGTGTAACTCGTGTCCCACTCTCGTGCCTCCAGACGGTGTTGCGGCTGACTCGGAGCTCTTCTCTGTCAGCTTCCTGCTCCCGTCTCCTCCTCCAGATCACCTCTTCGCTGCTCCTCGGGGAGAACATCAGCCTGCCCAAAGCACTCATCCAGGAGACTGTCCAAAAGGTGTGTTTGTGTGTGTAAACATCTGGATCTGTTCTCACCATGTGTGTGTAAAGACGATATTGTATATGTGAGGAAGAGCACGTTCCTTGCAGCTTGTGTGCTGACTCTGTGTGACTCCTCTTCACCAGGTGTTCAGCAGCACGATGGGAGAGGATCTGATACTGGAGTTCACCAAGGAGATGTTCACCATGAAGTACTTTGAACAGGTGAGTTCACATCAGGTTGATACGAGGTGCAGTTAAGAAGTTCAGAGACTGTTCCTGTTGCACACAAATGAAGTGCGGCGCAGCAGATACACACAGGAGGTTTATTGATCGTTGAAGTTATAGAGGGAGCGGGTCCTCTTCCACGGAGCCTGCCATGTTACTTTCTTTAGTAAGTAATAAGTTGCATTGCTAGATCATCATCAGCACCTGTGTTACACGTGTTTTTCTGACTACCCCTACGTGAACATTTGAGATTTCCCCATGGACCTGAAACTTGAGCTGAGAGCACACATAACATGTTCTACTGTTCTCATGTACTACGAGGCGTCTGAGGGAAAAATACTGTGCAAATGACCTGAACTGTGGCACAATGGAACTTTGTTCTCCAACATGACAAAGCAACTACTCACAATGCACCAGTTTCTTTCCCTCAACAACACAATCTCTCCTACTAACTGAATTTGGCTCCCTTAAACTTCTATTTGTTCCTAAAAATGAAGTTCAAGCTGAAGGGTCTCTGCTTTGATACTGTGGAGCAACCTCAGCGTGAATCACAGATGGAAATGGCCTTTTAGCTGGTGCTCCAAGTGTGGCAGGAGCATACAGCGCTCCTGCCACACTGTGCAAGGGAACTACTTTGAAGGGGAGGATAGCCAGATTGAAATCCATTTTTGGTTGTTATAGGTGCAGTCTCTGAACATCTTGGTCACACCTCATATATCTGGTGTTTTGAATGTGCTTCCTCCCTGACTAACCTCTGTCTCCTCCAGCTCTTCCTCCCCAGCCTGCTGCGCTTCACCGCTGGGCTGTTTGGCCGCGGCGATGCTCTGTCTCGCCACTGCGGTCTGGACGTGCTGGTCAGCCTGATCCTCGCCAAAGCCCCGCCTCCCACAGATGGCTCCATGGCCTTTGAAACCTACCCGCTGCTCTTCCCCGAACAGACCACAGGGTGAGACATTCAGTTTACCTCAATCGGGTCAATTCTCTGTAACTTAAAAAAAAAAGAAGCCCCGAGTCACATGTTTCAATTTCATGTGTAATTATTTTTATGAGGTAAACGTGTTCTTCTCCACCAGAGAGTCGAGCGGTGTGGAGGCGGGTCAGGCGAGCAGTCCGACATCAGAGCAGCCGGCAGTGTCGGAGCTGGTTCTGTCTCTGATCAAATGTCCTGAGGAGCAGAACCAGTCCATCACTAACCTGTCGCTGCCATGGGCCGCCCTGGTACTGCTGCCTCACCTCAGGTAACACGCACGCACACGCACGCACGCACACACACGCACACACACACACACACACACACACACACACACACACACACACACACACACACACACACACACACACACACACACACACACACACACACACACACACACACACCACACACACACACACACACACTTTTAAAAGAAAGTGACAAAAACGGTTTTATAAATGGTTCACACAATTGTTAATGTAAAATAAAATGTCCCTCGTCGCTACTGTCTATTTACTTTTAATGTATTTACTGTTTTTTTTGTTTTTTTTAAAGACCTCTGGCTCCAGCTCGTGTTGTTCTTGCTGTGCAGACTTTCCTCAACCACCTCCTGTGTGAGATCGAGACAGAGAGACTCGGGAGAGGTTCGTGACATGTGACTCAGGGCTTTTTGCTGTTGTTGGTAATGTCCATGCTGTATGAAACACTGCAGAAGCAGAAGTAGCTGCCTGTTTAATTGGTCACAATCTTTGTATTTTGTGAATATTCACACAATGTAAATATTCCCAAAATATTTCACACACCTACATGTGTACATCCACTGTCTCTCACCCTACCAACGCAGCCAGACAGGCACCACAACTGAGTGCTTCACTGATAACGAAGTAACTTGAAAGAGTATTTTATTGTTAATATGCTATTTAAATCTTATTCAATATAACTATTTCCCTCCAATTTATATTCTTGTTGTGTTTTCTTGTACATATGGTATAGCTCTTGCCTCTGTAACAAACAAATCCCCCCCCCCTCCACCCACACACACACACACACACACACCAAATTAAAAAGTACCTGCTTACCTACAAATGTATCTATATCAATGATTATTTGGTCAGGATGGAATATTTGGATATTTAATTTGGTCCGTATCACTATTTGATCACATGTAATCATGGTCAATCATGATCTTTCAAAGTGCCTGATTAGTTTGAACAGAAGAAGCCTTTCAGATGAGAAGTGAAACATCTTCAAGAAGCTGAAGGACGTCTAGTTTCCTTCGGATAACACTTTGATCTATAAACAGAGGACAGTTTGAATACTTCCTGTGAAGTCCACTTTAATGTGCTCATATTTTCAATCGACTCAAACAAATGTGATAACTGAACAAAGATTGTGAATAATGAACTGCTCTCTTCCTGTCACACCTGCAGCTGCTCTGTTTGTAGCCAGACAGGCTCTGAGCTGCCTCCTCTCTCTGGACAGCTCTCCTCAAGTTCGCTTCCTGGTCACTGTGGACAAAGTCAACACCATCCTACGGTAGGCTCTGTGTCTGTGTCTGTGTGTTCTTCCTTCCCTTTCTGCTTCCTCTAAAGCTTTAAACTCATTACCATCGTCTTCATTGTTGCTCCAGGATGTTCCCCACAGACCTGTCGGCTCTGCTGCTCGGAGACCTGTACTACACCCGCCTGTCGCTCAGTGGGGTTTCAGAGCACCTCTCCCACAATGCACTGCTGGAGCTCTACCAGATGTTGCACGCCAACCTCTCCTCCAACATTTCAAAGGTTTGTCTCCAATCATAGAAACGGAGCTCACCCGAACACAAAGATGGCATGTTTCATTGAATGCGAGATCAATTTACTCACTTGAAGGCTGTGTTTGGATGTTGCTGAAGAACATATGAATGAATTTGAATATGAATTTCAAAAACTCTTTTCCCGCTCAGATCCGCCTGCTGACTCTGAGGATCCTCTCTCAGTTTGAGGCAGAGCTTCCTCCACAGACTGAGGTACGACTGTCCGTCCACCCACAGAGACCCATTTAAGTATGTGACTGTTTGAAACAGAAAGTGTTCTTACTCGCGCTGGTTTCCGCCTCTTGGTCCAGGGTGAGGAGAACGTGGAGGTGCAGCCGGTGTTTGCGGTTTGCCTGCAGGCCGAGCTGGTGCCGGCTTCAGTGCAGGACTACAGAGAGAAGCTGCTTCACTTGCGGAAGCTGAGACACGACCTGGTGCCGCGCAGCCTGCCGCAGGGGCCGTCGGGCTCCTTCCAGCAGGTACACACTGGAGGTTTATTGATAGTTGAGGTTATATTTTCTCAGTGTTCTCGCTGTTTCTTTGATGACACAAAAACCAAAAACATGATATACCGTAGGTGACATGTTCCCATGGCATCGATGCCGATTCCATTTGAAGTAGTTGCCATTAGAGGAATATCACAAATTGCTTTAAAGGATTTAGAGCGATCTATTGGCAGAAATTGAATATAATATTTGCAATTCTGCTTTAATGAATGTAGAATCACGTGAAATCACATTCATTTACCTTAGAATGAGCCCTCTGTATCTACATAGGGAGCGGGTCCTCTTCCACAGAGCCTGCCATGTTTCTACTGTAGCCCTGAAGGGACAAACTCAACACTATTTCTAGAGAGGGCCCCAGTGAATTCTCCTAAAGGGAGGGTCAGTTGTTTGAAATTTGCCACTAGATGCCACCAAATCCTACTCACTGCTCCTTTAAGATGTACTCGCTGCGATGCTGGTGTAGAAAACTTTCTTAACAGTGTATACAAGACAATGACAGGTGACAACACGTCCTGGTTCCCCTCTTTTTTCACTGCAGGTGCCTCTGCGATACCTCATTGCAATGCTGTTTGTGAACTTCAGGCCCCTGTGGGACGCAGTCATTGAGCTTCTTGTGTAAGTCTAAAACAATCCTTCACTTTCATTTTCATGTAAGGTGGATTAGAGCCTGATCGATATATCGGCCGGCCGATTTTATAGGCCAATGTTGTTCTATCACAGATAGATCGATATTGGCGTTTATGTTTCATACTTTTTTCAGTTTTTTTAAATTATAGTTATTTATAATAAATACATTTCCAGTGAAGTTTGCCGTTTCAGTGCTCTGGTGTCAGTCAACAGTAAAATATCCTGACTTCCTTACATTTCTTTGCGACAAGTGTCAAAAGTGTTTGATAACCACATTTGAAAAATTTGGTTTTATGTACTGTATGTCGTGATTACACATAAAAATATCAGCTCATATGTTGATATCATAAATTTGTATATCTCTAATATTTGTATCGGTTTCTACCCCAAAAAAAATCCTGTATCAGTCGGGCTCTAATGTGCACATTTCTAAACAGCACGGTGGTTTGTTGGCTTTCTACTGTATCTTTGAAAACGTCAGTTTTAAGTAAGGAATGCTAATAATGCTAACAGGCTTTATCAGTAAAATACAACACTTCATCTAAATTACCTTAATAAATATTACAAATATTCGCCATGTTGAGGTGTTTGTGGCATGCATTCAGCATAAATGAGCCGCCTCCCTCTTTACAGGAGCCATGCCAGGGGGATGGACAACAAGGACTTCTGGAGGGTGTATCACGAACATCTGGAGATGGTGGCAGGGCTGGCTGGTAAGGCTGGCTGGTTTCTGGGGAAACGTATTCTCACTAGTTACATGTAAAGTCTTTAGGTGTCAGATGTTTAGATGGTCGACACACGGGTTTGTTGCTTCTGTTAAAATGTCAACACAGTGGTGTTGGTATATTTATTTAGCAGTGAATCGTTAAAGGAAAAAATGCAAAAGAAACATGATCAAAGTCGATTTTCTGCACGTTGTAGAAAATGAACTGCAAGAGGATGATGAAGATGATGACGACAATGATGGGGAAGAGTCTGGTGTGCAGAGGGGGCCGGGCTGTGATGTCATTGAAAGTGGGGATCTGGGCGTGCTGTTCCTCGAGCAGCTGAAGTCGACCTCTGACCCCAACGAGAGGACGGACTTCCCCAACTTCCGCAGCCTGTTGTGGCGTGCCATGGCCGAGTTCCCCGACAGGGTGGAGCCCCGCAGCCGTGAGCTGAGCCCTCTGCTGCTCAGGTTCATCAGGTCAGTAGTTGATATATTGATTTTGGAAAAAAAAAAAAACACTTTGTCCTGATCGATCATTTCCCAAAAAACATGCAAATTTGAGACCTTGATGGTTTTCTTGTTGGCAGGAATGAGTTTTATCCCGCCGACCTGCTGGTGGCGCCGACTCAGGACCTGAGGAAGAGAAGCGACGCTGCTCTGGAGGAGTCAGGGATGGCTGTGGAGGTGGAAGGGAGAGAGAGGAAGAGGAAGTGGAAGAGGGAAGCAGACAGGAGAGGAAGACTCTTCCAAGGAGAGCTGCTGCCAAGTAAGATATCAGAAACGCATCTAGCAGTGAGGTCAAACAATGTTGGGAGTGGGATTCAATCACAGGCTCTGAGATCTTAAATTATCATTAGTTCTTGATGATATCTACATTTTGATGTCACTGTGATAGTTACTTCATTATTTTTTATAATAGTGTTGTTGTTGTCTACAAAGAGCCCAGAATGTAAACACATTTTTATTTTAAGTGTAAAATCACCAAAAGAGCACACAGAAAGGAAACCAAATAATAGAAACCACATTTAGAACAGCAAGGTTAAAAACAGTAGTGTCCCAGGCCTGTAGCAGGGTGACTAACGGCTGGTTTATGTAATAGGATCGTTCCCCCCCTCCCCCCCGATGGAGACCTGCAGAGTCCGAATTCAGTAAATAGAAGAATACATCTGAGTGTCTTTGTCGTTTCTCTCTCAGGCAGCTTATCACCCATCTGAAGGTGTTCGCCAAATTCACCAACCCTCGCTCCCTCTATCAGGAGAGCAGCCTCAGGGAGCTCTATGACCAGGTACACACACACATACACACACACGCACGTGCACACACACACACACACACACACACACACACACACACACACACACACACACACACACACACACACACACACACACACACACACACACACACACACACACACACACACACACACACACACACACACACACACAGTCTTTAAGGGGAGACACAGCTGGCAAAAACATTGTTTTTCTTTTAATGCTCTACTCAATTTTGAATTTTGGGCTCTTTTGCTTCCACAACATGTCTCCTTTCAGACCAGTGGAAAGAAATTATCTAAAATACACGTACATTTAGGTGTTTATTTCACTTCATGGTGTGTATTTGTGTCTGAAGGTTTCTACTAAATTCACCAAAACTTATCATATATGAAATGGTTTACAATCAATGAGACATGAACCAACTCGGTGTGTGGAAACCTTCAGAATATAGATGAACTGTGAGCAAGTACTACTGAAGTGGGGATTTCTGGCTCAGATCTCAGAAAAAAAACACATTAAAAAAAACAACCTGATTTTATGTTTTACAATACATGCTTCAAGGTCGTTTTGTCATGATGAGTTTCAGTCTTTGTCAAAGCCGGAAATCTTCACTTCAGCAGCACCTACACACACCAGACTTTTCAGCCCTTTTCTCATCTATATTTGGAAGGTTTTTTTTTTTTACAGAGGAGTTTGTTCACATCATTAAAAGCCTGATTCATGTCATATTTGATCCATGAAATATTTAGATTTTTTCTTTTTTGTATTTTTTTTTTTATGGCTGTTGATAATGTTGTCTAATTTCTGGAGTGATGAAAGAGAGAATTTCTGACCCAGGATTTATCCAATGTTCAGATTTGTTCTGGAAATGTGAACAAATGATTGCAAATTTAATTAGATGAGGCATCATTTGCATATTTAAACATAACATTGCAGAAAACTTGTCATACAAAAATGTATTATCTTGAGTATAAGTATTCAGCTGGGGAAGTTTCACAGTGATATCTGTTAGTTAAACGTTTACTCTCTTCAACTGTAGTGCCTCAAACTATGAACAGAGCTGCTTGATTCTGCAACATCATGATGTATTTTGATCTAATTCTAGTAATTTTCCAGCAGCTCTTTAAAGTCATGTAAAAAAAAAGCCGAAGGAGACGCGCTGATGGTCCTGGTATATTTCTGTTCTGTGTTTCCAGCTGCTCTGCCATCAGGACCAACAGATTCAGCGAGTGGCGCTGGAGTGTGTGCTCACATACAAAGACCCCAACATAGTACCGTACAAGTAAGAAAACTACCATCATCATCTTAAGAGATAGAGGGGAAACAAATGTACAGTCCATAATTCTTTGGCAGCAGCAATCCTAGGCTCTCTATAAAGAGCTCCTTTGATAATTCGAGGCCTTCATCATTGAGCCTCTTCGGTTACAGACGGAGGAATGTGAACTTCCACCTCGGTGTGGATTCTGTCCGACATTATGGGTTCCACTGTCTGTTAGCAAGCTATCTGTTTACCACGAATTTAATCAACCTGCAGACAGATGAGCAGCTCCGGGGTCGTTTTGTGTTCCAGATGAGTGGCGCTTTGTTCAGCATCAGGCTGTCACACTGACCTGCTTTCAGGACGGCGACAGACAACAGTGAACTGATGGGTTTTTGGGGTTTTTTTTGTGGCACATTATTACTGTAATACATATTTTAGGACATGAAACATGGACATTTAAAATACATTGACATTGTTATTGCTTATCGGTTACATATAAAATCATTACAGTGCTGCATTTTGGGAAAATGGGAGCTTCTTTAGTCAAAGTTTAAACAGGCATCCAGCTGATGAATGTTTTATTGAAGACATTGAACCACTGCAGGTAACAGGGGTGCTGCTTTTTGTGTTTTGACCTGTGTGTCTGTGTGTCCGTGTCCGTGTGTCTGTGTCTGTGTCCGTGTGTCCCCTGTGTGTTCAGGGAGAATCTCGAGAGGCTCCTGGACGACAAACACTTCAAAGAGGAGATTGTCCATTTCAACATCTCTGAGGAGACAGAAGTGGTGGATGCGTCCCACAGAGGGACACTCATCCCGCTGCTTATGAGGTAGTGTAACTGGACATGTTTGTAGTTTTTCTGAGAGTTAAATTAGAAGATATCACCCTTTTTTCTTTTCAAAAAAGTGTGAAACAGTTCTTTCGTTAACCTAGCGTAAAAACTGGAAGTGTCAAAACAGCTTGAATCTGTAAAAGTTTTGAAAATCCACCCACAAGTATCTCCAGAGGACTTTTGCACAGCTGAACAATAGACTATAGATCAAAATAGATGTAATCTCAATGGTTTGCCATTAAGAGTCACTAAGAGGCACTTCACCTCTTCCCTGTCTTGATGCTAAGCTAAGCTAACTCTGTAGCTTCAGATCCAGAGGACAGACATGACAGTGGTATCAATCTTCTCATCTAACTCCCAACAAGAAAGTTAATTATTTGCCCAAAATGTCAAACTATCCTTTCAACTTGCAATACTCCGGTTTGCTCAGTATTTTTATTGTGCTATAAACCAATAATACAAACACCAGTTCATAGATTATCTTCTTTTTACCTGTTGAAAGCAGCAGCAGGGTTTACAGTAGAGCATTGTGCTTTTATAGGCTCTCTGTCCCAGCCAGTCTGTCTCCCACATTTTTTTTTTAAATCAATATTGATTCTGTGTTTGGTGCTTAGTCATTTGTACTACCTTATTTTTTTTACATTCCTGCTTTGGATAAAAATACAGGAAGCGATTTTGATAATTTTCTTTTTATTTCCAGGAATAAACTGACCTTTTACCTCAGTTTTATAAAGCTTCATTTACTCAATCACCAGCTCTATGTTTTCTCTGTATGACACAGGATCCTGTTCGGCCGTCTGCGCACTAAAGCCGGCAGCAAGTTTCAGGGGAAGGCGAGCGCCGCCACCCGGTCCTCCATCATCCTGCGTTTCCTGGCAGGTTGTAAGGCTGAGGAGCTGGGAATGTTCATCGACCAGCTGCTGGAGCCCGTCATCCATCACAGCCAAGGTGGGACTGAAAACGAGACAAGACACGTCACACAGCATAAGAAGCAAAAGCTGTTTGTTGTTCACGTGTTTTTATTGAATGCTTCGTGACTCCCTAAACATTTAAAGAGTTTAAAATTTTTCTACAGTACTTTATGTTCAGGAAAACACAAAGATTTGCTGCTCATATGTTAAAAAAAATATGATGATTTCTTTTGTTTTGCATTATTATAAACCAAATTTATATATTATTATTATTTAAATACTGTTAGTTTAACAAAGTCAGCAATTTAACTGAAACCGGTGAATTCTGTTATACATGTTCCTCAAAAATGCATTGATAGATGTATTATGGTTCCTCCTCATCCTACTGTATATTGTAATACAGTAGAAATGACAAAATATGCGACGTAGACATGCAAAGATGATCATTTCCTCCATCTTTTCTGTTCAGGCTCCTGTCTGGCTGCGGTGCAGCGGGCGGTAGCGGAGACGGACTCGGGTGCCGTCCTGCCGCTGGGCCGTCAGCACAGCCTGCTGAACGTTATCAACGTGGTGATCCAGAAACTGGGCCACCTCATCCACATCTACCTGCCCAGAGTGCTGCAGATCCTGCTGTGTCTCACGTCCTCCGTGTCCACCATCCTGGACAACAGGGACCAGGTAATCAGGATCAGTCCTTCAGGATGGACATTTGATTGCTTTTATTAATTCGTCTTTCCTTTTTTGTACAGTAAATATTTAAAGTCCTTCATATGTACTCTCTCAGCTGCGAGCAGGTTGCATCAGTCCTCTTAAGAACCTGAGGAGACTTGGTATCATGAGGATCCAGGACTTTTTTGATGGCTTTGACTCGTACAGCTTCAGCCCAGATGAGCTGGATGCTGTGTTTCAGGGCATCGTCTGGCCTCAGGTACACATTTCAAAACAACTGTTTTTGTTGTATTGTATGTGTTTGCTTTGTCCAGACACTTCCCGTTTACCTATACGATATCATTTGTTCTACGTGCAGGTGTGTCGCCTCCCCACAGAGAGCCCCTACTCCCCCACCCCTCTGCTCAAACTCATCCATGTGTGGTGCAAAAATGCCAGGTCAGCGTCTGTAATGTCCCCATCATGTCGCGGTTTTCATCCAGAGTGAGTTAAAGCACGTACAAAGACGTTGTTTCCCTGTGTTTCAGGTTCTTCCCCCTCCTGGCCCTCCAGAGGCCGGACCACCCAGAGTGCAACGTCCTGTTAAACGTCTTCGCCCTCCTCTCGGCCAAGAAAGCTTCCCCAGCGACCATCGCCATGGTAATGGACATAGCCGAGTCTCTGGCAACCACAGAAGACTTTGCAGCCACAGAGGCCGAGACGGAGCTCAGCGTCAACGGCTGTGTGTTCCCGCGGCCTGAAGAGGGCGCTCTCACCACAGGTCAGCAGCTTTAACAACAAGATGAAAATAAATGAGGCTAATCTCCGTCGTCGTTGCCCCTGGTTACAGTTAAATGTGCACTTTGTTGTATCTCCTCCAGACTCATTAACTCAAGGCTCCAGACTGCTCCTGCCTCACATCTCCACCCTGCTGCGCTACCTCAGCGGAGTGGTACGCAACACAGACCGACTGAAGAAGAAGAAGTTCAGGGCACAAGTAGCCAAAGAGCTCAACATCCTCTCCAAGTGAGTTCACTGTCGGCTGGTTATTTAAAGGTGAGATACGGTAGAGTTTACTATGTCTCCTTCAAATAATGTTTGGATACGTCCCTCTCTCTCTCTGCCAGGGTCAGCCGGTTTGTGAGCGACAAGGAGCAGAGCTCGGTGCTCATCAGCCTGCTGCTTCCTTACCTCCAGAAAGGCCACAACCCTCAAGTGAGACTGACAGCTTCATTATTTACAAACCTGTCATGATACAGAGTGACGTGTGTGTGTGTGTGTGTGTGTGTGTGTGTGTGTGTGTGTGTGTGTGTGTGTGTGTGTGTGTGTGTGTGTGTATGTGTGTATATATATATATATATACCTGGTCATAGAGCTCCCTGAGGCTGCTCTCCTGATAGAGGGAGCGAGGGTTGGTGAATTTGGCGAACACCTTCAGATGGGTGATAAGCTGCCTGAGAGAGAAATGACAAAGACACTCAGATGTTTTCTTCTATTTACTGAATTCGGACTCTGCAGGTCTCCATCGGTGGGGAAAACGATCCTATTACATAAACCAGCCGTTAGTCACCCTGCTACAGGCCTGGGACACTACTGTTTTTAACCTTGCTGTTCTAAATATGGTTTCTATTATTTGGTTTCCTTTCTGTGTGCTCTTTTGGGACCATGCTGTTTGGTGATTTTACACTTAAAAACACAGCGCTTGGGAGGCTCAACTCAAACTTTGTGTTTGTTTCAGGAGACAGAGATTGACATCCTGGCCACCGTACAGAACCTGCTGCGACAGTGCGTGCAGCCCTCCTCCTTCCTGCGGCCGCTCGGCAAACTCTTCTCCGTCATTCACAACAAGCTGCCCAGGCAGGCCCTCACCAACGTCTTCCAGGTACAACACAGAACTGCTGTTTACAGGGATTACTGTGTTTGTACTTTAAAGGTCCCATATTTGACACTTTTACCCGTTTTATTTATAGTCTAAATATCCATAAGAAGATATTTTTTGGGGTTTTAATTACCAAAAAACATCTCAATATAGCTTTACATTTCTCTACAGCTTCTTTCTGGAGCTCTACAAGACAGGCTGCTTAGTCTCTGTGTCTTTAAGGTGCACTGACCCCGACTTCTGATTGGCTAACTCTTTTCTGAGTGACACACGTCCCGGCCCAGTCTCGTCGCTCGCCAGTTACGCAACAGAATAACCGCTCAGTATTTTACTGCACATAAAAAGTGTCACATTGGTCCCTCCTGAGGGCGGACGTATGAAGTGAGGGAACGTTTCTGACATCACAAAGTTACAGAAGTCCAAACAGCACAGTTGCCGACTACGAGCCGTCTGCATTTACAGAGCATCAGTACCTTCTTTCTACAATATGGGACCATTAAAATGTGTTCAAAGATGTAGTTTCTGCTGTTAGTTACACTGCACTGACCAGGTGGTGTGTCACTTTTGCTAGCAGCTTGACATGACATGTTAAATACGACACAGATGAGTTTATTAATCCATATGGAGTTATCACAGTGATATACAGAGGTTTGCACATTGATTTGACCCAAAGTATAACCAATTATGAACCAGTCAAACTCCTATAGATGATGTTTTAACTCCCTCTTTCTGCTACTCTGTTTTCAGACTCTGTCGGATCTGGAACCTTCGCTCACATATATCACAGAATTAGCAACAAAGGTAAGTTCATTGTTGCCATTGACATTAAATATTATACTGTCATTTACTAAATCAGTGAGGAACATTACAGCCGTACATAGCCAGACCTATCTCCACTCCACTGTCATTCTGTTTGGGGAAAAAAACCCGCTGTGGCTTGAGTGTCTGGGCGAAGTGTAGAAACACAGAGTGGAAGATGAGAAGAGGGTTGATTGAAGTAGTCAACCGTCGGCCGGTTTATAGAAACATTCTACATGAAGAACATCAGAGATGAGTTTTTATCCAAAGCTTGTAGAGGTCTCCATGGTAACCTCTGCAGGGTCACAGTGCTCCAAACTGCAACAACAAACCTGCTGTTCTCTGCTTCCAGCTGAACGCGTTCGACAGTCGACACTTGGACGAGATCTACTTTGACGTGCGTCTCACGGCTTTCCAAGAAGCTGCCAGGCGAGTCAGAGACATGCAGACTCTGGACCTGGACTACATCAGCACCATCATGTACAACTGTTTCCACACATTTGAGGTGAGTAGATATACAGTACAATAGTGTTTATACTAAGAGCTACAGCCTAAGAAGAGATTTTTGTTTAATCTTTTCTCTCTCCGTCACTCCTCTGGTGCAGATTGGTGACATGTCGCTGGGAGACAACGCCAACATGTGTCTGTCTGCAGTGATCACCCAGCTGGCAGCGGTCGGGGCCGGAGAGCAGATCTACAAGGACGTAGTGCAACACACCATCCTGGACGCCGTACACAAGGGGCTCCGCAGCAAGACGGAGGTACGGAAGCTCTTAACATGAAGCCACTAAACTCCCTGTTTAACTGTGAAGCAGGTTTAAAGAGGCAGTCTCTCCCCCCCTCTCATCCTCCCAGAGTGTGCAGCATGAATACACCACCGTCCTCGCCTGCCTGGTGAAGACCTTTCCCTCCAAGAAAGAGTTCCGGGACCTGGTGCAGCTCACCGACTACAACGACCCCGAGTCCGACTTCTTCGAGCACATGAAGCACATCCAGGTGGGAGATTGACCCCCGACGAACCCGACGTGCATTTTCCGTCAGGCACTAAGCACATATCATACAGTGTCCCCCTAACATGGTTCAGACATTGCCAGATTCTACATAATCTCCTCTACACACTCTAAAAACACGATGTAGCATGAATGGTTAGCCTCTATAATGACCAAGATATGAGTTTAAAAGTGAAGGTTGTGAAAACACCCTGAAAATAGCTTTGGGTTGATATGGTGAACCGTGAGCGCTCCGTCTCCTTCTGTATCTGGTTGACACCACAGACACAGTCACACGTGTGGTTTTTTTTTTTGTCTTCGTGTAGATCCACCGTCGGGGTCGCGCCCTGAGGAAGTTGGCCAAGCAGCTGACGGAGGGCACGGTGCAGCTGACCCCTCGCTCCCTGCAGAATTACATCATGCCGTACGCCATGACGGCCCTGCTGGACGAAAAGATGCTGAAGGTGACTCGAACACTGTTTCCGTTTCAAACTGCAGGATGAGTGTTGTTTCTTTCGTTTGAGTGTCTGACCCGTCCCCTTCCTCCCACACCGCAGCATGAGAACATGACATCAGCGTCGGTGGAGGTGGTGGGCGCAGTGTGTCGCAGGCTGACCTGGTCCAAGTACCTCTACTACCTGAAACACTTCATCCACATCCTGCAGACGGCGCAGGCTGAGCAGAAGCTGGCTGTCAGGTTGGGATCTTTACGCGTGTTTGAATTACATTGGATGACTTTTAATGATCTTCTCTCGACCTTTCAATGACCTGTTTTATTGTTTTCCCTTAATTCAAGAAACACTAACTGACTATTACTTCTTTTTGTTTTTTTTTACTTCTTTTTCTTTCACCTCCCTCTCTGCAGTTTACTGGTCACAGTCCTGGACGCGTTCCACTTCGACCATCAGACCCTCAGTCGAGAAATGGAAGCTGCCAAAGCCAGAGAAGGTGAGTGACTTCATCAAACCACCAGAATTGACTTGGTGTGACTTCTTTCTGTTCCACAAAATTTGATGTGCACTGTCTCCTCAAGTTTCAGGTCCATAGCAAAATCGCAAATGTGCATGTGGTCTCAAAAACGCGTGTTACTCAGGTGCTGATGTTGATCAAGCGACATGACTTGGGGTACTTACTTACGAAGGTTGTTGCTTCTCTGCTTTGTTTGTGCGCCACAGAAACAGTCTTTTTGATTGCCCCTTTTACATCTTGGGCTTCCCCATTTTTAGGGTGTTTGTGTCTGACGACACTAAAATAAATGTGTGGCACAGGGGAAGAGAGTTTAGTTGAAATGATGTTGCTTTTGTTAAGTAAAGTGGCTGTATCTTTGGATGCCACTTGTATCAAACAAGCTAATTCTGATCAATGACACAAAGTAACATGAATACGTATCTTTGCCAAGCTGCGAGCGTCACCATCGACGCAGATGACGAAGACGAACCTGCAGCCGACGAAGCAGGCGGCAGCGATGACGAGGAAACAATGGCGATTGACAGTAAGGCTGCTTCCACCGATGTCCCCATGGAAGCGGACACTGCTGACACAGAAAAAAACGGCATCCCAGAGAAAGTGGTCAGCACTAAAGCCACGGGGGAGGTGGCTCCTAAACCAGTCGCGGTGGCCAGCGGACTGCCGCAGAGCCGAGAGGAGCTGGAGTCTCTGATCAGTGCGATCCAGCAAACTGTCAACAACAGCGTGCTGCCCCGCCTGCACAAGTGTCTCACCGCAAAGGTACGACACACACACACACACACACACACACACACACACACACACACACACACACACACACACACACACACACACACACACACACACACACACAAAATTGTTTTTGTTGTCTGTTCTGAAAAACTCTCAACAGCAGTATATGTAGTAGAAGTGTGTGTGTGTGTGTGTGTGTGTGTGTTGTCTGTAGCTTAAGCGTGACGAGGAGCACAAGGCCGTGAAGTCAAAGGATGTGAAGGAAGAGGAGGTGGCGCGGATACCGATAGCCTTCGCCATGGTCAAACTGATGCAGACTCTGCCTCCAGACATCATGGATGCCAACCTCCCCGGGTACGCAGCCGTGTGTGTAGTCTGAGGATGGTGTTGATGTCGGAATAAAAGCTCTTATGTGAACAACAGATGCATCATAATTAGTGTTCACTTATCCCGGCTCACGTTACATTTTCATATTTACTCTGAACCTCACAACCTGCCGGCGGGTCTGAAAGGCTTTTTTTTTTTTCAGATTCCATCTTTTTTAAATTTTTTGTTAAATAAATGATCAAAACAATTCCAGCTACATTTCTTCTTCTTTTATAAATTATAACATTCTAATTATTTAATTCCAAAAGATGTTTTTGAGTTCTCCATACTGTGGTAGCCATGATTGTTCTGTTACCACGGAGATGCAGGACCTGCTGCTGCTGACAAAAATGATCCCACAGTGAGGATCTCACATATGACGGGAGCAAAAAAATCGCCCTGAAACTGCTTCGGAGGGTTAAGATGTTGTTGTATTTTTCGGCAAGGCTACGACATCTGATTGATCATTTCTTTTGCACTTCTTCCGTTCCTGTGCGCGATGCAGCATCCTGATCAAGGTCTGTGTTGTACTGAGGAACCGTTTCCAGGAGGTACGAGACGTGGCGAGGGGAACTCTGGTGAAGATCATCGAGACGTTAGGCTGCAGGTATCTGCACTACCTGCTCAAAGAGATGCAGAGCGTCCTGGTCAAGGGCTACCAGGTAGGAGCCAAAACAAACACGCAAACAACACAGAAAGATACACATATTTGCTGTTTTGTGTAGGCTTATTACAGTGCACAAATTACTGGCATTAACCAAATAGTCCTTCACATTTGTAGAAAGTAGGAAACATAGCGGATCAGATTGGCATTGTTGTGAAAATATAAACTTGTTTTTTCTCTGATTAGCTGAATATCTGCTGTTTGTGTTTCCCTCCATCCAGGTCCATGTTCTAACATTCACAGTTTACCAACTGCTGTCCGTCGTCAGTCCAACCCTGAAGAGCGGAGACCTGGACCCCTGCATGAACATGCTCATTGATGTAAGGACTTTTCAGTTCCCCGTTTAAAACCTCGTTGTCTCGGGTCGACTTTTTTAAGCCAGATTTTCATCTACGTTCATCTTTATCTTCTGTTACTCTTCTTCCTCTTTGGTACGATCGTCCTCCGGATCAGATCTTCAACAACGAGCTGTTCGGGGCCGTGGCCGAGGAGAAGGAGGTGAAGGGGATCGTTTCCAAGCTGATGGAGGCGCGACACAGCAAGAGCATGGACTCCTACGAGCTGCTGGCCCGGTTCTGCAGCAAGGAGAGCATCACCAAACTCATACTGCCGCTGAAGGAGGTGAGGAGGCTTTGATTGGTGGAACAGAAAAATACACGCTTCAGTAGAAAACAATCCGTGTGTCATCAAACGCAGAGGATAATACTTGGATCAGACAAAAAGTGACTCCACAAAAATCCTTTCACACTTTGTTGGAGAGTATTTTTTTTTTACCGTTGTCTTTGAAAGAACGGAGATACAGCTGTTCTAAATAACCTTGTAGAATGACCACATCTGGTATTGAAATATACAAGAATATAAATAAATAGATTAAAAAAGGAAAGAAAAGATGAAGAACTGGCAATTAATTAGTATTATTTTGACCCTTTCTCAATAGATTAAGATTAATGATGACTTTTTATTGCAATAACTTGCTGTGGCCATATCTTCACTGTCAGCCAATCAGTAGAAGTATTATGTTTCTTCAACTGCCTGTTATTTTTGCTCAATAATTTCGTAAAAAAAATTATATTAATAATTTTTTTTTCAAAAAGCTGTAATAGGTTTTCGGACAAAAAAATAACTTAACACATCAATATATAAAATATTGTCAGTGAAATCATTTATAATATATATATTTTGTACATCTCTCAATAAATTACATCTGTTTAACAAGTTCTACTATGAAGCTATGAATATTTATCAATTTTGATTTAAATATAAATGTTTGTTAAAGCCGTTGACAGTAGTGTGCATAACGTTAACACAGGAGAGATAAATGAATGGCTTGCACTTGATAGTTCTCCTCACCCTTTCTCTCTCTCTCTCTCTCTCTCCCCCCTCACTGCCTCCGAGCAGATCCTGGAGACTTCCTCCAGGCTGAAGGTGTGTAACCGGGTGGCTGCAGTCCTGCGGCGGCTGGTCCTGGGTCTGCTCTCCAACACTGGCATGACTTCACAAGACATCCTGCTGCTGAGCCACGGCCTGGTCAGCCAGAGCCTGCCACTGCTCACCAAGAGAGACCGGTACACACAATAAATCACTCGGATGTATGAATCACTTGTTATTGTCCCATTTCCCCCCCCCCGATGACGTGTGTGTATTCGCAGAGAGAAGGCGTCAGTTCGGCCTCCCCCCGACCCCAGACTGCCTCCTCCCAGCTGCCTGCTGCTGCCTCCCACTCCGAAGAGAGGAGGTCAGAGAGCTCCCGTCAGCAGCCGAACCAACATGCACATCCTGGTGGACTCTGGCCTCAAGGTGCAGCATACAAAATGTCTTCTGACTTCCGCCATCTTGCACCTCCAGGATGAATCGATTTACATGTCTGAAAACGTTCATGTGTCCATTTCCCAGCTGCTCCACCTGAGTCTGAAGAAATCCAAAGTGACGTCGTCTGAGGCTTCAACTCTGGAGATGCTGGACCCGTTTATACTGCTGCTGCTCGACTGCCTCGACTCCATGCATGTCAAGGTACAAGACTTTTAACGCTGGCATGAATGTTTATCACGATGAAGATCGAATAACTAAAACCCTCCTCAACCAACACCCTGTTCCTCCGTCTGTGTCTGCTCCCTCTCAGGTGATCACGGAGGCTCTGGTGGCGTTCACTTGGCTGCTGAAGTTCCCTCTTCCAGCCGTGGAGCAGAACGCCGATGAGCTCACCAAGCAGCTGTTCGTCCTGCTGAAGGATTACTCCAAGGCGGGAGCGGCCCGCGGGGAGAACTACCACCTGGTCCAGAACTGCTTCAAGGTATCCCAAAAATTGTAGTTGTGGAGGTAGATGGAGCTACTTTTGTGCCAAAACTTAACAAACAAAACATGTTTTGCAAATATGCTACAATTCACTGACAAACACAGCGTGGTTTTACAAATCCAAAACACCATAAACAAACTAATTAATTTTGTTTGGCAAATAAGAAATGTACCTGTCAAACAAAATATTTCTAACACATCAGAAACACATCCAGCCTGTTTTACAAGTACAAAAATATAAAACTATATCCTTTATATGTTTTTGTTAGTTTATCTGTAAACCGTGTTTCCTTTGTTTGTTAGTTTTTGTCAGGAAAGTAGCTCCACAGAAATACAACACATCAGAGGACAAAAAGTGTTTATGTTCCTGAAGGATGAAGGCAGTTTTTCACATTTTCATTATTTTCTGGTTGTGGAGCTGTTCCTCGAATATATTGTATACAATTTTGAATCCCAGAAAGCTCATTAAATAAACTGAAGATGAACCCTGACTTCTCTCTGTCTCTCAGACCATCACTATCCTGGTGAAGAACATCAAAAGCAACAAGATCTCCGAGACACAGCTGCAGGTGCTGCTGGGATACGCTGAGGAGGACATCTATGACCAGTCACGTCAGGCCACCGCCTTCGGCCTGCTCAAGGTAACCAAAGGAGTCAAAATGTGGAGTCAGATCCCGGCCCTCTGAGCTGTGTGTTCACGTGTGTGTGTGTGTGTGTGTGTGTGTGTGTGTGTGTGTGTGTGTGTGTACACGTACACTCCAGGCCATTCTGTCCAGGAAGCTCGTTGTCCCAGAGATGGAGGAGGTGATGAAGAAAGTGGCCAAGTTGTCCGTTACCGGCAGTAACGGCATGATCAGGATCCACTGTCGACAGGTACTAACATGTCGTCCCCTCTGCTGCGCACTGGAAGTCATATTTCAATAATCCTGGAGTTCAGCTTGTTGAAGAAGATTGTTCTGTGTGGTGCAGATCTATCTGAAGTACCTGCTGGACTACCCACTGGGCAAGAGGCTGAGAGAACACCTGGACTTTGTGGTGGCTCAGCTGCACTACGAGCACGACACAGGCAGGGAGTCTGTGCTGGAGATGCTGGCCTACATCTTCCAGACTTTCCCTCAGGTCGGTCAAATTTCCCTCAAGACAGCAGGCAGCTGTTTAAAGAAACGGAAGCTAAAGCGGCTCGTTTTATCCAGATGAACTGAAGGGCTGCAGAAAGGGCCAGTGTCGCATAAATAAGGAGTGTGTTTTTTTTTTTTTTTTCCTCCTTCAGAAACTGCTGTTGCAGCACTGCAGTCTGTTCTTCGCCCCGCTGGCTCTGGTCGTGGTCAACGATGACTCTGCACGATGTAAGAAAATGGCTGCCACGGCCATCAAGACGCTGCTCGGCCAGCTGGACTCGAACCAGCAGAACATCCTGTTCTCCTTCGTCAACACCTGGCTGAATGCAGAGAAGGTACACATCAAGTCAAACGCATCGAAAACTTCCCTTTCTGTCGAACTGTTTCATCAGGAAGGAAAGTAAATCAGCAGCTTTTCAGAACTTTAACTGAAAATAATTCAGGTGTTTTCGTTTGGGTATTTCATCGTGTTTCGTTTCAGTTTTGAGTGCAATTCAGTATCTGCGTGTTTCAAAGTCTTAAATGATTTTGCCTCTGCACCTCGGTTTGAGTAGTATCTAAATGTAAAATGTGGGCGTTCCCTCCGTCCCAGGCCAGCCTGCGGCGTCTCGGGGCTCAGATTTGCGGTCTGTACGTGGAGGTGGAGGAGGAGAAGTTTGCCCGTCGAATGGACGACCTGCTGCCACTGGTGGAGAGAGAGATCAACTCTGACAACTATGAAGACGTGAGTCAACACGGAGGGGGAGGGGGGCGTCGGGGGTGGAGGGCTACTAGGTGACGTAGCGGAGTTAGTCAGTTCGTTGTTTCTGAGGTTGTGTAATCATTGTTCCTACGGTGGCAGGTTCACTTATTTTCATCGCTTTAATAAAACCAAAATTGAATCCTGCTATTTAAAAAAAAAAAAGACATAATTATTACTCCGCTAAAAGGTTATTGTCTGATTTTAGTCACTAGAGGTTCCTGCGAATGTTTCAAAATAAAAGCTTAGACAAGAAATGAAAAATTCCTGTCCACTGAAACTCCAGAGGGCTTTTAATTTGAAACGGATACAGGAGCATCGTTCCGTTGCTCCGGCAGCACGACACCTATGGGATTAATTGACGTTGAATCGGCAGAGGTCAGGGTCAGTTTGATATATTTGTAACTCTGCCTCTCAGATTGAGGAGGAGCAGGAGGAGAGAGGAGCTGACCGGCTGCTCTTCAGTTATCTGACTCTCATCACCAAACTCAGCAAACACTGCGGCCTGCTGGAGCTCAGCAAGCCTCACGACACACTCCGCCACATCTGGGGTAAAGAAACCAACGTACATCACTTCTTTATCACTGCCACACATTCCACACATGCTCACTCGCAGTGTATTTTTCTTGTACGCATTTAGGGCACATCGAAGCCCACCTGCGGTACCCTCACTGCTGGGTGTGGCTGACCGCCTCCCAGCTGTTTGGCCAGCTGTTTGCAGCTCAGCAGGCGGAGGAGCTGGTCGCCCGTTGGAGAGGAGAAGGTGACGCTTCACCTCCGTCGGCAGCCACCGACTTCATCACCAGCAACCTGGACAGGAAGGTCGGGCCGACACTTCTCGTTTTTCTCGTGCAAATCAAATTTAAAATCAATCAAGTCAATAAAATTCATCGTTCTTTCTTCTTTACTTTCTTTTCCGACTTCTAGATGAGAGAGCTGGCGTTATCGTTCTGCCATCAGCTGCAGTCCAAGTTCCTCGACACAGCGTCAGGAGAGCAGGTGCACACACCCCACCAAAAACAGCTCCACCCGCCTTTACAGTTTAAAGTTCAAGCTATACAGATCGTTTTTGGTTGACCGATCTCTTCCGCTCCACCCACAGGTGATCAAGAACCTGCTGTTCGTCGGCAAGGTGATCTACCTCGTTTCCCCCGAGTCTCAGGACACTTCGCCTCAGGAGGAAGTGAAAGACGAAGAGGAGGTGGAGGAAAGGGAGCGTAAAGATGGAGAAGGAGAAGAAGAGAAAGAACAGGAAGAGGAGGAAGAAGAGGACGACAAGGACGACAGGCCTCCGTCCCTCCTGTGGCTGATGAAGAAGCTGTCTCTGATGGCAAAGAGAGAGGCAGCGTATTCTCCCAAAGTTCCCCTCAAGGTAAACGAATAAACCGGGAGTTTCTGGTTTTTAACCCCCTGATGAATTTAATGGTTTGACGTTCCCTCTTTGTTCTTCCTCCCACAGAGAACATGTGTGTTTAAGTTCCTGGGAGCGATAGCCATGGACCTGGGGAAGGACCGGCTCGGACCCTATCTGACCACCATCATCACCCCTTTGTACAGAGAGCTGGACAGCACGTACGCAGATCAAGGTAGCGGATCTTAACATGGGGGGGGGAGGGGGAAGAGTGAAAGTCCTGGAAAACAAAAGAGGTGCGATCAACTTTACTCCATCGATGGTTCTTCTTCTCTCTCCAGATCCAACACTGAAGAATCTGGCTCAGGAGCTGATCGAGCTGATGAAGAAACAAGTGGGGCTGGAGAAGTTCTCTCTGGCCTTCTCCGCTGTCCAGAAGGAGTTTTCACAGAGACGAGTGGCACGCAAACGACACAGAGCCATGCAGGTAGGACGGACGCCGCATCACAAACACGGGAGCAAAAAAAAAAAACCCACATCGCATGTCCCGTCACTCACTTTACACTCGTCCTCTGCTCTCCCAGGCCGTGGCTAACCCCGACGTCGCCGCCAAGAAGAAGCTCAAGAAGCACAAGAACAAAATCGAAGCCAAAAAGAGGAAGATCGAGTTCCTGCGGCCCGGATATAAAGCCAAGAAGCACCGGAGCCACGCGCTGAAGGACCTGGCCATGGTGCAGTGAGCCGGTTCGTCAAGGACACGAGGTGGGGACGAAGGCAGCGACTCAAAGGAGGCGTCAGCTGGACACGTCCAGACTCCCGCGTGCTACTTTATGACTTTAGAATATTCTAATTAAGGACAGCCGATGAGGACAAAACAGATCCTTCACTACTGTGCTGGTTTGTAGAAGGTGTGAAGAAATCCACCTCTGCAAACTAAAAGATCACAACCTAATCCATGTTTTCTGTGATGGAGATCCAACATCCGTGTGAGTACGTGTGAAAGGAGAAATACGACATCAGGTCTCTGTATCCCTAAAGAGATTCATGTAAATCAAAGCTGAATTCAATTGTTTTATCTTCCTGCTGTGAGCTGACTGTAGGACTGAGCTCAGATTTCTATCCAGTGCAGTTAAATGTACAAATTTTTCATTAAAAAAAAAAAAGAAAACAACAAAAAAAAACTAACATGTTTCTCATCATCGGTCACATCACGATCTGAACATCAACGACGTCTTCCCGGCGGTACAATCACTGAGCAATCTTTACTGAGAGTCACTGTACAAGCAGATATAAATATGCAACCATAAAACTTTGAGCATAAAGCTAGTGTTCGGTATCTAAATGACTAATTAATATGCCAAAGCTGCACTTGAGGATTTCAATGGAGGAAAAAAAAAGAAGTTTGAACCACCTAATTATTTAAAACACAAATCATCAGAAAGAGAAAAAAAACATCCATGACATTGAATCTGCCAGACTATATAGTACAAAAAATGGCAGGCTGCAGTAACACCTAGTGAGAGGAAGTGAGGCCAAATTCTTTTGGTTCTTTCCTTTTTTGTTATAGTGAAGTTAGGAGATTGTTTATAAAGTAAGAGTTCCTGTTTTCAGCACAAGATGGATATTCAGTGTTGTATGGCAGTCCAGCGTGCTGTAAAGGAGCAGCAGCTTCTCAGTGATGACCTCGTCCTGGTCTCCGGGGTGATGTTTGTGCCTTCACTGGAAACCGCTGCCCCCTGGTGGCTTTTCATTGCATCTAGTGTCCATCAAACACTGATCATTCTTCAGCTTCACTCCATCTCTCTGGCATATAAATGCTTCCGACTCTTATCGATTCTTCTTAATCCATTTCAGTGTTGAAACTATTGCAAACGGATGAACAAAGATGCAGAGATGCATGCGAGTGTCAGTGGACAACCTCTGCAAACGCATGCATCCCTGTAGGAAAATATAGCCACTGTTGCCCATCCATCACTGCAGTCTCACAGCTCTCCAGAACCCTTCATGATCTCTGTGCCCGGTCCAGATGTTACTGCAGCCTTCGCTTCCAGGTCCCAGGCTTGAAAAGGCGTTAGGAGGACTTGGCCAAGGCTTCAGGTGGGTTTTAAAGTGTGGGGGGGGGGGGGGAGGGAAGGGGTCAAAGGTCAGGAGCATACACAGAACTGGGCGGGGAGCCTTTTACTGCCGACTCTTCAGGGAGTCCACCAACCTACGAGCAGAGACGGAGCAAACATGAAGAGGAGATAACGTGCAATGTGTGCTAATTATGAGTCAATACTATAATCTAGAGGTTTTTTTTTTTTATGAGCTGTACACTTGACACAGCCTTCTGTGATAATAAAAAAAAAAAAAAAAATCATGCAGAGTTTTCCTTATTCACTCTTAAGACCTAAACTAAATTATTTACTTCCATTTCTATTATTTCTGTATATGATAAGTATGGTACAGCAGCCTACCACTCCATCGCCTCGTCCAGGCCCGTGCCCTTGGTGGCTGAGGTCTTGAAGATCTGCCACTTCCTGTCTTTGAGGGCAGGAAGTCCCAGAGCGTTGGCCACCTCGGCCGGCGTCATGGCCTGGTCCATGTCCTGTTTGTTGGCGAACACCACGAGGATCGCCTTCTTCAGCTCCTCCTCCTGGAACACGCGCACACAAGAGCACGTCAGGAAATGTTCACATTTAGAGCTCTCGTGTCTGAAAATGTATCGGCGTAAAAGGAAGTAATAACAGCTGTGGTAACTATTTATGATCAAAATTGGAATACCACTGAAATGTTTTACTTTGAAAGTAAGGACATTTAAAACCTCTGTAGCCTGGATTCATGCTACAATGTTTCTAAAGTTCAGTCTAGATTTCTAAAGTTTTAAATTATTATTATTATTTAATTGTATTTTATTATTTAAATGTAAACTGAACAGTCTTGTCTAAAAATAACAACTAAAAAAAAGCCCACTGAGGAACAACAACAACATTACATAAGAACAAATATCATCAAATGATTTTTGAATTCATTAATCTCATCTGGGGCCCAAAACAGGTTCGGTGCTCCACATACGCATTTAACAGTAAGAAAATATAAATCAAGACAACAACAACAACAACAAAAGAAAGCTTTTGAAATGGAACCACTGGAAATTACCTGCTATTAACTTTTAAAGAAACAACATATAGTCAAGACAAGTACATGGTTTTCCAAAAACTATTGAAATACCATTTATGGAATTAAAAACAAACATTATTACTTTTAACAAGTACTAGCACGCTCACCTCCAACATGGCCACCAGCTCCGACTTTGAGATGCCCATCCTGTCGCGGTCGCTGCTGTCGACCACGTAGATGACTGCATCTGTGTTTGAGTAATAACACCGCCAGTAGGGCCTGAGGGAGGAAGACCAATCGAAGGGTTAACAGATCAGTGAGGAGGAGGAGGAGGAGGTCCACCACAAAGAGAGACTGAGCGGTGGTTGGTCAGTACAAAGAAGACATTTCAACTTTGAGATGGTGAAAGATTCAAATGATGTGACAATAGGTAATTAAAAAGGTGACGAGGAGACTTCAGGTTACTACAGATGTGACCTGTGTGTTACAGATAAACCGGCGATGAACTAGTTGCAGTTCTGTAGTTAAAAAAAAAAAAAAAAAATCCTTTTGTCACATGCATTTGAGTTCTCACGGCCGCCATCTGCTGCTTCACACCCACCTTATACTCGTCTGTCCTCCCAGGTCCCACACCTGGAACTTCAGGTTCTTGTATGTGACCGTCTCCACGTTGAAGCCGATTGCTGTGGAGAGAAAAATCAAAATGGGCGCAGTGAGGGCAAAGAACATGGAGCCTGATTACCATCGCAGGCCGCTGAAAACACGGCCTAATTGATTTTAACAGCAGTTATGTGAAATAAACCAGTCAGCCGCCCCGACAATTACATTTCATTTGATGAAATGAATGTTAAATATATGGTATTCTGTTTTCAGTTTGAATAAATGTTGGTCACAAATCAGAAAATGTGCGTTTTCTTTCCTGGTTTCACAACTAATCTTGTTCATATTAGCCCACTGGTGGTTTGTTGAGGCGCTGACACGGTGCTTCGACATGCCGAGTTGAAGCCGTAGTGAAATATGGTCACTGAGCTGGTGGAACTTGTTTCTCTCCAGTCAAACATTGTGTGTCGAAGAGGAAACTGGAGCGGTGCGTGTGAAGCCTCTTAACTGCACAACAATCATTACTTGTTGATGCCATTTCTAATGCAACGAATGTAGATCGTACTCGTGCAACTGAGTTCAAAATAGGACGAGATAAGGAGTCGGGAGGAAAGCGGCGCGTACTGGGGATTGTGGTGACCACCTCTCCAACCTGCAGCCTGTACAGAATAGTCGTTTTTCCTGCGCCGTCCAAACCCAGGATCAAAATCCTCATCTCCCTGGTGCCAAACAGGCCGGAGAAGAGATTAGAGAAGAAACCACCTGAAGAACACAAACACACAAATCAGTGCTGAGAGAAACAGGTTTTTTTTTTTTTTTTGATGGATAGAAAATGGACTTTAGATCATTTATTAATTATGAATTTAAGTATTTGGGGTTTGTTGGATGAACACATCACTTCGGTCCGTGTCAAGGTATTTGCCAGTGAGATGTGGTGGATTTAAAAACAACAAAAAAATACTCAAATAATGTATAAATATCCTGAATGTGTACTTGAGTGAGTATATTCGGTTACAATGCGCCACTGAGGGTCACTAAAATAATCAAAAGTAAAAAAAAAAAAAAAAAAAAAAAGGGACTATTGTGGAATTAACAGAATTGATCTGTTGATCTTCTTGATGCCAGTTTGTAAAACGGCCGAGCTGAAGAGATCAGACAGAAACACGTCCGACACCAAAACGCCGTGAAACGAGAAGCGCACGACATTGACTGTAAACAGCTAACCAGCTACCGAGCCAGCTGGCTTCAGTCGCACTGCGCCTCAAAACAACAACAACAACACGGGCGGGCTAGACTTGTATGGAAATACATATTTTATTGACCAAGTATTATTATTATTTTTTTTTTTAAACTCACCCATTTCAATAGTACTACGCTCCTTATTTCACCAAAAGAGTGGCAGGTTGGTTGCACGGAAACCTTCTTCCGTGTAGTTGACGTGTCTCTGGACGACGTCATCAACTATCGCGTCGATTTTGGTTCGCAACATTCGTCGCACGCGAATGACACCGTTAAAGCGCGCAACGAACTAATAAAACACATTTATACGACGTTACAAAGTAACTTGAAACTTGAATTGTATTTTAGATTCTTTACGCGTAAATTGTAGCGACACCGATTGGTAACAATGTACGTATTTTTGATCGAAAGTGCGGTGCGTGAAAAGGAGATTCAACCCCCTCCCTCCCCCCGTGACGCATTCAAGAAGGCAAAAACGGACTCCCGTTAATAAATGTTCTCCAACGATTCTTTAGTCAGGGGGAATGTGACAACGAACGGAGAGCGGTTTTGAATGCAACTCGCATCAGGCAAAGGAGTTGCCCTCTCTCAAACAGCATCACATTTATGATCAGCAGACAGAGACTGGAAATATTTTATAGCAAGGCGTGAACGCTGCTGCGCGTAACGCTCGTTTAAAGCAAAGATGCAACGATTCTGAACAGTTCTGGGCAACTTCACCGTGCGGGGATTCTCTGAGTTGTAATTGTCCACGGATGGACCTGGCGCCCGTCGGCTGAGACATCATTTACAATCTGCGGTGAGACCTGACGAGGCGGGACCGCCGCCGACAGGATGGTGGAGCGGTCGGACCGAGCCCCTCTGCTGGACTGGGAGGAGGCTCCGTCCGCGGAGAAGCCCGGCGGTGCAGCACCGGCGGCGGCTCACGGCAAGGACCGACTGGCGAGCCCCTCCAACAGCCGTGCCTTATCGGGATGCTCCGCACCGGGCTTTGGGTGGAGCAGCGGACCGGGGGGTCCCACTCCCTGCAAGTCTGTCTCCAGCGCAGACGGCTGCGGCGCCCCACCCGCGACCTCGAGCTCTCCGGCGGGCACAGATGAAGAGCTGCCCTCCGACAAGGAGGAGCATCTCTCGGATACAGTACCGACAGAGGTGTCGCTGGAAGAAAGGATGGTGAAATGGGAGGAACAGGACCAGATTGTGTCGGTCTTTGTGGTTACATTCAACACCAGATCAGGTGCGACATTACAATCTTTGTCTTTAACAAAAACATTTAAAGTAAAGGGGAAATTACATTATGTTTATAGACAAGAGAGAAAAGACACAGGGTCGCTTTATTTAACCAATTGATGCGTCTGACGCCCAGAAAAGAAAAGCGCATGTTTGTACCAAGTCTGCAGCCTCTTCTCTTACAGGTGTGGCTTTTTTCTGACCTGGCCATAAGTTTAGAGACATCCAGTCAAAGCCTCGACATCTTCTGGAGCCTGATTACACAAAAGACATGAGCAAATGTCAGGATGACTTCTGGGATGGAAATCAATCAATCACCTGCTGCTTTCTGCACAATGGGCCCATATATTTTTAACGAGGGGCATATTGAAGACAGACAGGTTACTTACTTAGGGGGGGGTGATGCATTCAAGGTTTGAAGGTGATGCATTGAGTGTAGTGCAGGAGATTCCCTGCAGGGTGGAGCTGGACACTTTATGATGTTGCGGCATGTCACGTTGACAGGAGAACAGAGCCATGAGCAGATTATTGTCACCATGTCACTGAGTCTCTCAGCAGCTTTGCAGGAAAGGCCTCAATCTGAGGCCAACAAACAAAGCCTCCAGGTAGATGAGCCGGATCAATTCCTGATCTGTGCAGTCAACGCTGTTACCGTGGACTTCCAGTCCACTAATGAGCTAATGCCACATGTTTCCTTATTACCAGGACAGGTGTAACTGGGTAACTGTCAAGAATATGCATTGGTTAAATCTGAGCAAAACAACTGATTTATTTTGTACAATCACTGTAAATATATATATATATATATATATATATATAGCAGGACTGCAGAGGTAATGCATGTACAATTTCACGCTTCACAACAAGATATAATGCAATATTGAATATTTACCTACTTAGCACCACACCTTGTGGAACCTTGTTTCAGCTCATTTAAACAAAAGATCTGCTCTGAAACACTCAAAACAGGTGCTGCTAATGTATTTTGCACTTTATAGACTTTTCAAGGTGTTTTTCCTGCAAAAAAAAAGTTGGGAAAGTGTTTTGTTTCTTTTCTTCTTTTTTTTTTTTAATACATCTTTTGTAGCTGAAAATAGAGCTCGCAAAAATGACATGTAACAAAGTCAAACAGCAGAACAGGGAGACTGGGACCATGCGACTGCACAAGAATAATTAGGTGATTTATTACAGTAAGATTAGGATTTATTTCAGTATTCCATCTTTAATAGTGCTATATGAGGCTGGTAGAGGGCTTAAACAAGATCAGCCTCAAAGCCTCGAGCATCACATGAAACACCACAAATCAAAGCATCCACCATTTCTTTATCGATTAATGACCCTTTAATTATGTTCTGTCTGCACAGAAATACTCATTAATAGTCGTTTGCTCTGCGTGACACTTGAAGTTAAATACTTTCAGTGCTGTCAGAGTGGCGATAAAACAGGTTTGGTACTCAGCTGCAGGTGTCTCATCATGGCAGTGGATGATACAGACATGTGACTTCACGACAGGTCAACTTCTATGTGTGCAGAAACGGATACATACATCTAATCATAAGACTGAAAACCACACTGACTGAGTCACCTTCTCCGTCTTCCTGCTCCTGTCAGACCGTATTTGCTCAGCTGCTGCTCGAGCGCTCAAGCAACACATAATGAATCCAAGGAGAGCAGTTGGGCCGTGTCATTGTAGTTTTCATTATCATGAGATGAAATGGTGTCAATATACCGGCCGCTCCTGTGTGTCTCGGTGTTCACCTGCTTGTCCATGTGTTATATTATCGTCTATGTTGTTTGGGTGTGACAGGAAACATGCTGGAGTGGTGCCTGCCCAAAGACATGGACCTGGACGGGGTGGAGTTCAAAGCCATCGCCAGCGGCTCCCACCGAGTCACCACAGACTTCATGTAAGTGTGAGCACGCGGGACCAGACAACGTGAAGACGCAAACAAGTGGAGGAGGTTCATGTGAAGTATTAGGATGCGTCCCCATGTCCCCGTCCTGGCAGGACAGAGCGAGGGAAAGTGTTGCCTGGTGAAAAAAAAAAAAAAGGAACAGCCATCTGGCAGTTCCTTTTGCTTTTCATGACTCACGGCCTCATCTGTCTCTCTCTCCCCTCCTGCCACAGATACTTCCGTAAGGGCTGCTACTTTGGCCTCGCCTGCTTTGCCAACATGGCAGTGGAAAGCACGGTGGAGAGGGGGGCGAGGATGAAGTCGGTAGGGATCCTGTCTCCTTCCTACACCCTGCTCTACCGCTACATGAGCTTCCTGGAGCACCAGGTCAGGTAAGGAGACCGAGATTGGACGAGCACGCTGCCTTCAGCTACCATCTCCTTAGATGGTACTTCCGCTGAGCAAAATTATTAAGAATTAGGGTTGTCATCGATCAATTTTGTTGTAATGTCAACAAACGGTAGAAAATAGCACAAAAAAAACCTGACATTTTCAAACTGCTTATTTTGTCCAAACAACTTTCCAAAACTCAAAGATCCTCAGCTCACAAAAATATCTCAGCACAAAGTCTGTTTTAGAGCTTTAGTGGTGCTTTTGATTATAACACTCCCTCTTTGTCAAGAGGTCAAATTTTTTAAATTAAAACTTAATTCAATAAGTACTTTAGTTTGCTAACAGACTAAGCAATATTGTTATTTTTGTCCACTCCTAATTTAGCAAACTCGCCATCTAAACTTCTACTTCCTTGAACATTGTTACATGACCTCAGTAACTGCACCTGCACAGTAACTAAGGGTAGTTTACACCCAACAATAACTACATCAAAACATAACATTTTAGTTCTTGTTCCACCAAAAAAATAAACCTAAATAAACTTAAATTGTTGTAATAATATCACTAGAGTAGTAATCAACAAATAAACTTGTTTTTAGTGTTTTTATGTAACTTTGGTTCTTACAGCAGGTGTTGTATTTTTCTGTGGTGTTAAAACTTCCAGTTAATGTTGGCTTTAAAGTTGAGCTGCAACATGAACGATATTAAAAAAAACACTGACAAACCAGAAAAGCAGCAAATCCTCAAATAATCTGGCAGCAATTTATTTGCGTAATAAATTATTTTAAATCATCAATTGAATATCAAAGTCTTTGGCAATTAATTTATGTTTCTATTATAATTAGTTGCTGAAATGATTAGTAAGGCTGGACTTGGAGTCAGAAACCAAAGTAGAGGACAAATTGAATTTGGGGTCAGATGATGTCGCCAGATGGAAAGTCTGGGAAATCACCACGGTCGTAATTCAACCTGAATATCAACTAATCATCCATATGAAGAAGCTTTGCAGATCCATATTAGTTCTAAATATCAGAATGCACCTGTTTGTCAGGTAACAATTATAAAAGGCTTTAAGTAGGTAAATATTAGTGCACAGGTAAGTAGTCCCTCTTCTTTTCCTTCATCACAGACAGATCGCCATCGGTCATTTTTCTGGTGCGAACAGGCCTCTGAAATTCCTCATCCCATCCCGATCCGTGCCACACTTCCTCTTCAGCCCAACTTTGAACACAGCTCCCTCTATACCCAAGCCTATCGTTCTCCCTCCTCCTCCACCTCCACCTCCTCCTCCAGTTCCCACACTCTGGCTTCTCCTGGCCTCCAGTCATGCAGCGGTCATGCTCATCATTCCCCACGTAGCTCGCTCCAGATTTCCCATCTGCTGACTGCTATGCCAGTCGTCTGTTTCTTATATAAAGGGCTCGCTGTTGGTCACAAGGTGATTAAGACATTTAGGAATTCACGGATACTTGCTCCTTTTTTCCCCCTCTCTCTCTTTCTCATTTTGAATCCATTATTTGTTTCCTCCTGCCACCGGCAGCCTGCAAACTTATTTGTTTTGCAGGGTAATGCGAATTATAGAAAAGAATGATTTATGGAAATATGTAGACAGATACTTTAACAGGAAGGGTAACACACACACACACACACACACACACACACACACACACACACACACACACACACACACACACACACACACACACACACACAAAACCACACACACACTCCAAAAAATGCAAGTGGGTCTTTATCATTCAGTAGAGGCCTGCAGTGTATCCAGAGCAACAGGAAACCTCCTGCAAAACTCTACCTCGATTTGAGCCTCATCCTCAACCAGACACACATTCCACCCACTGACTTTTTATTATATGCAGCTCTTTGGTTACAGCAAAACCTGCTGGATGAATTTACCCTTCGAGTCCCGTGATAACATTCAGTGCTGAAACAGTCGATTGACCAGCCAACTGGCAGAAAATGAATCCACATCGGTTTGATTAATCAATTAATTTGAATTATGTATCAACTACAAATGCCAAACATTCACTGGTTCTGGTTTTTCTGATTTTTTTTGTTGTTGTTGTATATCATTGTGAATAAATATTTCAGGGTTTTTGACTGATTCTCCAACAAAACAAGCGATTTGAAAGAAACTCTTTTATGCTTTGGAAAAAAAGAATCAATGCTACACTGAATAAGGAACAAGCTGCATGTGGGGAAAAAATACGAGGTAACTGGAAATTCACGCTTTTGTTTTTGTATACATGTGGGATCCATTTCTAGCCTTCTTAAGTGGACTTCAAACCCTCAGAGTGGAATACTGTTTAATTTAATTAGCTTTTGTTTATAGTGTGAAACCTTTATGGAACACAGTCCCAGTTCACTTCAGTTAAAACAACATGCAGGAGCTGCATGGAGAACATAACTAATGGACCTTACATTTACTTAATAGAAAACCACATTAAATTATGGATGTTAAAATATCAATGTCAAAGTTAAGGAAATATTAGAACGTCATGCAGTAGTGGAAAAAGAGAGCAGAATAAAGGGCTGGTGTAAAGCCTGTTCGAGGGCTATAATTATACATTTTATCAATAAGGAAAGTTTTAAGCCTTATCTCAAATCCAATCTGTGAGCTGGTTCCTCACATTCTCCTTCTGCAAACTCTCTGAGAGTGAAGGGTTCTTTTGGGTCAGTTGGGTGCTATAAGATCTTTAAATAAGATGGAGCTGGGTTGTTCAGTGGTCAGTATGTAAGCCAGAGCATTATAAATTAGTTTCCTAGCCAATGAAGAGAAGATAAATGTAGGAGAAATATGAGCTGTTTGGCTAAATCAGTCGGTACTCTCACTGCAGTATTTTGAATCAACTGGAGGCTTTTCAGAGAGTTACTAGGACATACAGAAAGCCTCCATTTTTCAGCCTCACGCTGAGTCAGGATGTTCCTGATTTTGACAATATTGCTCAGGTGAAAGAAAGCAGTCCTAGAAACTTGCTTTATGTGTGAATTAAAAGGCATATCCTGGTTTATTAATGTTAGATTTGAGCATATTTTGCAGCTAAATATCCGTCTGAATCCTGGTTCTCAAAGTGACGAAGGACACATGAATGTATTGAATGACCTGTGAGTTAAAACAGCTTTTGAGGTGTGGGTGTCAGGGTGTACGGTTCTGCCGTGTTCTTATGTTCGTTTGTGATGACAAAAAAAAAGCTATATATAGAATATAAAAAAGTGATTTAAAGACGTAACATCAGGCACTGAAGGGATGGGAACTATTGTCACTATTTTCTCAGACTTTACAGGCTTAAGAAATAATTCATCAGATAATAATGACAGATTAACTATCAATGAATATGATAAGAGAGTTGCAGCCGTGATCAGAAATTAGACCAGTGTAAGAGATGCACAACTCCACAGTCTTATTTTGAAGAGGAATAATTTACTAAATTTGAATATAAAACACATTTGTCAACTATTTTTCTTCTATACTGTATTTTCCTCAGACGCACATCCATCCCACTTCATACTGCTGTCTGTTCAGTCAGGTGTGTTGTTACCCAGCGATGGTTTCCAGGCCACGGACAAATTCATTTGTATAACAAAGAGCTGCAGCCGATTATTTGTTCCACAATAGTGTATCTGCACTAATTAGTGACTGTTAACCCCATGTGTCCCACACTTCATCTCTAATTTTAAATCAGATGATTAATAGTGATGATTAATTTGATCATTTATTTTGGGGAGGGATCCAGTATATTGGGAGGCGGTGGTTGCTTTATGCACAGTACCACTTAGCTGCAGCACCATCTGCACAGACACTGATCGTCACGTTCATTTGCAGACAGTTTTATGTTTACATGAGTTTAATGCAGCTTGATAAAGTGTGTCTGAATTACTGGCAGTGTGTTGATTTGTTGGCAGGCTGGTGGTTCACCTGATTACATGGTAGCTGCGATGATGTCGTGTTTAATATGTGTACAGGACAACATGATTTTTCTTGCACATCGTTTTTGATTAATGTAATGATGCTAGTAACGATTGGAGTGGTCGTGATTGGTTTGGCTGGGATGATTTCACCTGCTCCTTCACAGGATTTAAATTGAAACTTGTGTTTTTATTGCACTTTGTTAGATGCTTGAAACTGAAGCTGAGGTTTTTCCTGTAAATCTTTTTGTTTTACAGATTATAATTTCAAGTTTTAATATCTCTGGATGCCATTTTGTCCCGTTCTCCAGGCTCCAGCTTCAGTCCCCAGGCCACTACTCTCCCCTGGAGGCCTTCTACGAGGACAAGAGAGCAGTTCTGCCCCCTAGTGTAGATGGTGTTGTCACTGCATTACCAGGCAATGTATGGGGAGCTGCGATCAACCATAGCATGCACCCTGAGATGAAGGTTGGAGACCTTTCCATTTCCAAAAATCAGCGAAATGACAATTATAATGTTTGATTTTTTTTTTTTTTTTGTAGTTCTATGTCTGACGTTGACATGATGTATCTTAGGACACTAAGCTGTTCATTAACACTACATGTCTCTGTGTGTGGATACCTTTGGACCAGATCACCCACCCGGCCGGCTGTATGTCCCAGTTCATCCGCTTCTTTGGGGAGCAGATCATGGTTCTGTGGAAACTGGCTCTCCTCCGCAGACGCATCCTCATCTTCTGCCCTCCACCCGTGGGTGTGGTCTGCTACAGAGGTGAGAAACATTCACAAGGGTTTGAATGCAGGCTTGAAGAAAAAGAAAAGACATTTCGGAAAGTATGCTTTTTTGTCGATAGAGGAGAAGACTGATAGCACTCTTATGAGGTAAAGCTCCAACGGAAATATC
Source organism: Brachyistius frenatus (assembly GCF_029030835.1). NCBI lineage: Eukaryota > Metazoa > Chordata > Actinopteri > Embiotocidae > Brachyistius > Brachyistius frenatus. Next base: position 2,055,657 of record NW_027210631.1, read on the forward strand.
AATCTTCTCATCTATTTCTTGGCATATAGTGAAATTGTGTATTTCCCAAAATGTCCTATTTAAAATAAAAAACAACAACTATTTTAATGTTACTTTACTGAAAGTTGACATACTCTTCATCTAAAACTCTGATGCCCATTAAAGGTCCAATAGTTCACAGTTTTCTTGTGTTTTATTTGCAGTCTTGATATCCATAGATATGTTTTGTACCAAAAATAATCTCAATATAGTTTCACATCTCTATTAACTTCTTTCAGGAGCTCTACTAAGAACACGCTGTTTAGTGTCTGTATCTTTAAGGCTCAATGATATCAGTGACCCTCACTTCTGATTGGCTGACTTTTTTTGATTGACATATGCCCAGGTCAACCACAGGTTTTCTTCAAATTTGCAGCTTTCTAGCTCTGCAAAGGAAGGACCACTTTGTGTTTTCTTCCACTTAAAAGGTTGTACATTGGACAGATGTGCTGAGGACAGACATCTGACATAAGTGTGAGTTTGGTTTGTGATATCACAAACTTAGGGAAGTCTAAACGGCTCATCCAAATGGCACAGTTGCTAAATGCAGGCTGTTTGCATTTCTCCATGGACTGAGCATTTTGACACTTTCACTATAAATATACAACACCTTGACGTGCTTTATAATTAAAAAATAAATGGAAGTCTGAATCATGCAATATGGGACCTTTAAATCTCATTCACAAAACCGGGACTAATGCTAATTTATTCAATGAGTCTGGGAAATCGCATGTGACAGTACATGTAGTTCCTCTCCAGCTGCATCCATGTTGAACAGCCCACACATCACATCACCTGCTGTGTTCCCCTCTGTCTCTCCCACACTCGTGCATCTTTTCTTTTCTAATTTCACCGTCCACCCCCTCTCTACTCTCGCTCAGTGTACTGCTGCTGTTGCCTGGCAAACATCTCCATCCCCGGGGTCGGCTTGGCTGTGCCCGAGTTCAGGCCCTTCTTCTACGTTAATGTTGCTGATATCAGCGCCCTGGAGAACGAGCTCTCCTACGTGGCGTGTAAGTGGACGCTCCAAACGTGATAACATTTGTGAAAAGACCCACTTAAAGTAGGGGTGAGGTTAGGTAGGTATGATTAGCATCTTCTGTAGCTTAATTCTTAGCATGTTTGTGTGCTCAGGTACTACTGAGAAGATCTTTGAGGAGAAGAAGGATCTGTACGACGTGTATGTAGATAATCAGAATGTAAAGACCTGCAGAGAAGGCCTGAAGCCGCTGCTCCGCCTCAGCACCGCAGACAGGGAGAAGTACCGCAAGCTCACTGAGCAGAGGTAGGTCACTCTTCTGTTTGCACTTCATAATAATTAGCAGGGCAGGAATGAAAGACTAAGGCTGGTGTTATTTAATATTTTTTGTATTATGAACAAATCTCATAAAAAAAAGAAAAAAAAAGTACAATAATTCTTATGAAGCCATAGAGCTTCCCTGTTATCCAAAAACACATCACTTAATGTCATGTTCTGTCATCACAGTGAACACTAGTTCAATTTGAGTTCCATAGACAGGACGGAAAAGGTATAAAGTACGGAGAAATGGACTTACATGTTCGTTTAAGTGTTTTTACTTGATTATTTATTAAGAGCACCGAGTTTAGCTTCACAGAGCTGCTAATCTGGTTCTTGTTTTTAATGTTTTCTAACTAAACACATGCATGTGCGCAAAGCTGAACAACATCAAGTATGAAAACAACAGCTGGAAATTAAGTGTGTGTGTGTGTGTGTGTGTGTGTGTGTGTGTGTGTAGGCAGATGCTGCTCTACTCCCAGGAGGAGAATGGAGACTGTGTGTCCAGTGAAGAGGATCTCTTTATTCTGTGAGTACAGAATGATTCCTTTAATCAGTCTCTGGAGTGATAACTACTGATTAACCACTGCACCCAGAGCAGCCACGACTCCATCTTTTGAAGAGGATCTGGGAAAGAACAGGCTTAAAATTGTAAAAGTAAATCCAAAAGTTAATGAGCCTGACCTTGCTCCTTCTCTCAGTAGTTACTGTCTCTCACATTTTCTCTGTTTCTCCATAATACCACTTCTACTGATCAGCATAAGGGCAATTTAAACAACGGGGAAAAAAACAGTCTAAATTGTAAAAAATTAATCAAATTTTGTAACAGACTTGCCTGATTTTTTTCACCTTACCTTCCCAAGGTTCTTCCTGGAGCAGAACAACAGGATTTTCCAGACCCTGAGCGAGGTGGCCGGGAGCACTGACCCCACAGTAACCCAGGAGAGCGTGAGGGCCATGGGTCTGGACCCGCACGGAGACAGGCTCTTCCTGCTTCACCTGCTGGAGATCTACGGTTACGACACCCTGCTGGTGTCCGAGCAGCTCTGCTGCAGCTGAGAGATGACAAGGCGCCCGGCTTTCCTGCCCGTCATCGCTGCCGCTCTTGAGAAGGGGTCTGATTTGCCTGGAACCAGCTCTGAGTGCTGCACCGCTGGCTTCTCGGAGTCTTCAGGACTGTTTGAGGCTCCAGAAATGTCTCTGGAGTCTTTTTTTTTTTTTGTGGTTGTTGTATATCTTCGTGTGCTTCAATTGTTCACTGTTGCTCTGCTCCCACTCAACCTGATGGAAAGAAGAACAATGAGTCAACTCTCCTGTGTAACGAACAATGTGGTCGATCAACTTGATGGAGGTGAACTCACCTTTAAGACGGATTTCTCCAATTTGTCCGACGACCGTTATTTTCTGTGTTTCGCGGCAGAATTTCAAACCTGAGCCACGGACGGCCTCTGGACTGAAACATTGGATTGATGGAGTAAATGAAATAGTCAAATGGACCAGACTGCACTGTGGTTGAAGATGAAGCCTGTGATATGGAGACTTTCAGTGAACTAAACTTACTGAAAATGTACGTATGAAAGTGAAAGAGAGGTCGACTTCTTGTAAATAATCCTGATTTTTTTTTTTTCCTTTATGTACTGTGTCAGTTTATGTGTGATATGGGGTCCGAATCTCTGCTGTCGTTGCTCTCCTTGTATCAAAGTGCTGGATTTAAACATCCAATTGTGACGCCTGTGTGTCGAGATCAGGGCCTCCTCTCTTGTATCTTTACCGACAGGTGAAACTGCCTTCGTCTCCAAGAGCCACGTCTGTAAACTTTACTACATTTAGTGCATCAAATGATGGATGTTGCTCAGTAACGTTATTGTCTACATGGACACAGAGGCGTGTTGAAATGGCTCATTTGCACCCAAGTACTGTTTAGTTCCTTTTATTTCTTTTTCTCCCGTGTCAGCAGACAGACAGGGAGTGAACGCACAACTTCAGGTGATTCTTTCAGTTAGTAGACATAAGCTTGAATTTTTTTTATTTTTTTTTATAACATCTGCAGAAGCTATCTTTAAAGGAACAAACACAGTTCTGTACCTTTTAAGCTTTTTTTTTTTTTTTGAACCTCGAGATATTTTTAACGCTTAACAAAACAGAAAGGTATCTTAATGTTGTGTGCTGATACATGAGTAACAAAAGAAACGTAACATAAGCTTTTTGTTGTCAGGAGTGAAGAACCTTAAAGTGGCTGTAGCTGATATTTTTATAACTGAATCTACTGATAATGTGAAAGGAGCTGCTTGGAGCAATGAATCTACAGAGAATTATCAACTAAGTCTCCCTTTAGTTTTATTAGCCGTCTGTTCGGCCTGCTTTTTAAAAAAAAAAAAAAAAATGTTTTGGTTCACAATCACTGCTCTCATGTTATAAGACGCAGGCATTATTTGTTGTCAAAGCTCTAAAAAAAAAAACAACAACAACAACAAAAAACACACCTCCTGCATAGTACCAAACAACAGACAGCACAGGGAATAACTGGCTGGAGGATTGAAAAAACAAACAAAAAAAACAATCAGATTAAAACACCATTTCAGATCAAATGTGTAACTCCATAACTGCTGGATGTGTAAATAACCGCCTGTTTGCCAACAAGTTGACCATGTGAACTGCAAAACTGAAGATATGCTCATATGTTCACAACTTGTTTCCACTCTCAAGTCAACAAAAACAAAATTGTTACAGCTGATTTAAAACTGCAGAAGATTGTTAAAATGATATACACAGCTGCTACTACATAGTTGGCATATTTTCATATGGTTTTCAACTTTTGTTGTTTTTTTTTTTGCTCTGCAACTACTCAGCACAATAGCTGGGTCTGTTAGGGCTTTTTTTTCACCAGCTAGCTGCTCACTTGTCTGTAGTTTAGTGCGCATATTTGGTTTATAAGCACTTTTTTTGTTGTTTTAAAAAAAATATATTATTATTTATGTTTAAAAGTTGTTGGTTCTGGATGGTTCATGAGTCTCGAGATTTAACTATACAGTAAGTGTTCCATAAAACCAGAACCAGCAAAGGGACTAAGAAAAACATTACCCGAGTTTGTCAATACCAGCAGCCCCTTTCACATTAAAGGCTCATCTGAGTTTATCTTAATATTAAAATTATGGCAGCGCAGCATTTCTTTCCTTTGGCGTTTACCTCCATAGATCAGATATAGTTTGAGTGAAGTAACATCACTACATGAAAATACATGCACTGAAAAATAAATGGCATTTTTTTTATTTTTTTTTTATTTAAGTCAATCATGATAGAAACAGAGTAAGCTAACCTGGTGATTTGGCCACTATGTGCTGCATTCAAAGGTTATTATTTCATCTAACTTTTTTTGCAGTGATTGTTTTTCCATTTTTTTTTTTAAATTTATTTATTTGTAGTTCTTATGTTGTTTAGCTGTAAACTGTTGAGTGTAAATATCCACTTGCTCTAGTGTTATATGTGAAGACATGGGATCAGTTGAATGTGTTTTTTAAGGCAATTGTGATCCCACGGCACTTCTGTGTATCGCTCATGCAATTGTGTGTTCAACCGTCCCGCTGTAAGAAAACGACCTTGAACGCCACATCACACGGCACCTTAGACGAGCTGTACAGAGCTGAAGCAAACGTGTGTTGTCGAAGGGATAGTCCGACTCACGTTAAAACAACTTCACTTTATTTATTTTACTGTAAACCATTTCAGAAATAAAGTGCACAGACACTTAAAGAAAAACCACTTCTCAGTCTGAATATTGTGTCTTCCTGAATTTCACCTCTAGCTTTCCTTAATTCAACATTATTTACATGGTTCATGTAAATCGTCACTTCCATCGCTGACATTGCCATTAAGACCACATCTGGATCCACTGATGCTGTTGTCAGAGACGGTCAGTGAGCATGAAGGCAACCTGCCTGTCACAGCAACTTTAAGAACAGTCAGCCAGCTCTGTTTGAGGTCCAGACCGTCACAGGAGAACGTGTGGGTGGTTTTGGACTGGGTCAGACAGAAACAGGGCTGACCCTGGAGCTCCTGGGGGGAGGCCTCTACGCTGCAGCCCAGTAGAGGTAGCGTGAACAGGGGCTTCACATCCTGGAGACGTAGGAGTGAACCAAAGGGACAGAAGGTGGATGCAAAATGTTTTTTGTTTTTTAAACCACTGATGCAACAGAGAAGGATACATTAGGCTTTCTGACTTTAAATAACACCTGATTTACATTTAGATTTAAAGGATTTCTTTTGATGGCCATTGATCAAGAGCACAAGGATCAAGGACCTTGAATAATATTTAGTCGTCTGTGGACAGGTTTAATTAGGTTTTACACGTTTGCTTCTCTTCTGTCACCTTCAACCATCTAAAAAGAAAAAAAATCTTTCAGAATCTGAGCATTTAATTAGACAACAGCTCTTCACAATTTTAGCAGGGTTTTTCTTCCTGCCCCATTGTGACAGATCCTGATCGTGGTGTTGCTCTTGTGACTGTCGCAACATCTGGGTATGACAACATCACGCGAGCTGCATTTCCACTGATGGTACCGGCTCTACTCGCTTTTGGTATCAGGTACTTTCTTCTGGATTTTGTTTTCCACTGAAGATAGTGCCCCCTCAAGCCGCATGAAATCTTCAAAGTCAAACACAACTAAATCTCCTTTCACTTCAACAGAACATCACAGACAAAAACTGTTAATAAAGTTAAGTTTGGGCTTTGTGACCCCTCTTAGGACTAGTCGTACGTGCGCAACACCTCGGGGGCGAGCTTTGCTCTGAACGTGAATCTACTTTGTTGTTTTCAGGTGGGCGGGGCTTAGGGGAAACGCATATCGGAGGGGGAACATAGTTTGAAAGAAGACCGTGTTAACTCGTAACACTCAACGGGTGAAAAACTTCACAACATCTGGACAAACGTTGATCCACCCGTGCAACAAACTGCTTCCAGTGATGTCAGGAATCAGAAACCATGCATGGACAATGGAAAACAAAAGCCAGTAGAGTCGAGCAGAGCTGGTACCATCAGTGGAAAAGGGATTGTGCATACGCTTTATAGACATTGTTTTAAATAATCTGAGCAGAAACCAGTAGGTGGTGGCATTACTTAACAAAATACATTCAGCAGTGTTATATCTGAGTTTTTCCCAATCACGGAGCACCTTACCTGTGGAGCAGTATACAGGTGAAGGACTGGAGGTTCAGTTCTGGTGAGAACGGACCACACCCGTTGCCAGGTCATGGGGTCATCCCCATGCTGCAGGAAACCACTCATTACACTGTTACTGGACCCAGAAGATGCCTCAGACTGGAGCAACACACAAGACAAGGCAATACTCAACTTATGTTCTTGTTATGTGGCTTTTTTTTTTAATGTACATTTACAGACAAATGCTCAGCTTTACCAAATTGTATTCTGGTTTAATGGGATTTCCCCCCTACTGCCTTTATAGCACCCGAGAGGCAGTCTGTCCTCCTGACTCCAGTTAGTACAATGAAAAAAATAATTGTGCAATAAAAACTGGGGGGAAAAAAAGATCATCAGAAAAGGTTAAATAGTCTTAAATAACAAAACACACCTCCAGTATTCTCCTCTTCCTGTCCTCCCTCTCGCCTCTCTGGCCTGTCAGGATGGAGTAACAAGCTTTACACACTTTGTTCAGCTTGTTACCATCATACTCTAAAGCCACTTTATTGTCCGAACACTTCCAACACACCACCTGAGGGAGCAGAGAAACCATCCTCAGGTACAGTTCAATTTTATGTGGTACAGAGCTTCAGTTTAAATCTGTTACTCACAAAACCACAGGCTCGGCAGTGATGTCTCCTCCTGGTGAGAGCGTGAAAAGGTTCCTCGCACATCATACACAGGGTCACCTCGTTGTCTCTGATCCAGCGAGGGGCCCGTCGGCCGAGTTCCTCTGTCTGTACAACACATGCATACTGTAGTTAGGACTCTTATTGTAGTTGTTGCCAAAGACTCTGAACCCCATCTTGACTCCAGATTACTAAAATTGATCCAACTTACTGGTTCTTCCACATTCAGCTCCTTAGAAGCCATTTTGAAGGTTTCATTTTTCTTCTGAAACACATCAATGGCTTCCTGAATCACCTGGAGACAAAACTCGCGTTTATAAATTGATACAACTGAACTTTTCCCAAATCTATGTAACATTTAATGTGCTGCAGCTAAATAAAAGCATCCTGGTACCTTTATCCACTCGTCTCGGTCTTGTTCAGAGCTGGAAAAAAAAAAAAAAAGCACCAAGAAAAGTGATTACATTTAAATTGTATGTTATATGTAATGCACTCACTGTACATGTACAATAGACTGAAGTTTAATCGCACAGGATAGTTATGCACACAAATTACACTATGATGAGTACTTTTATACAATAATCTCTTTAACTAGCAGGTATATCTCTGCCATAGTTACTTTTATTAGTAAAAGTTGTTTCCTAATAAAAGAAAATGTAAGAAAATAATAGGAATGCGAACCCGGTGTGCACACACAGCACAAACACACAAACCTGGCCTGTAGCTCAAGGGTCCTCTCCTTTCCCGAGACCTGGAAGGTGTATGGGTGGTCCTCGTTGGTGGTCTGCTGCACCTCCATGCCATCCACTCCGATCCGGCAGCGGACAGTAAGGCGCTGCCCCACCAGGCTGAACTTGGGAGAGCAGCACAGCAGAAAGTTGTTGAACTGTGGAGAAAAGTTCGACACCGTGACTCACAAGTTCATGCAATGAGCCGACATCCGTATTTACATTTCAGCGTGGCATTTCTGTAATGATGAAGAGGTAAAAGAAAAGGAAACTAGGCAGAGAGTTCTGCATCCGTATGTCCATCAGTATTCTCACCAGGAACAGGTGTCTCTCCATGGCTGACGTGTTCCTGGCAGCAAGTTTAAGAAGACGACCCTCCCTGAGAAACTCGTTGGTCGGGTTGACCACTTCTTCCTCTCCAACCATCTCATAGATCTCCAGCAGCCGTCTCAGGCTCTCCTGTATTGAAAGACAGATTAAAAATAATAATAATAATAATAATAAAGAAACAGATCTGTAAGGACACCATGATAACTACACTTTATATGGCAAGTTCTGCAATTGATAACACAGGAAATACAGATGGATGAACAGTTCAAAACCACACTATCACAATCACTTTTGACAAATGATGCGTTATGCGACAGTGATCAGTTCTCACTCATAGCACCGGTAACTGATGTGGTGTGTTGTGGTGACGTACATCTTTGTGGATGGCGCTGTTTGAGTGTGTGGCTGCCATAGAAATAGTCTGCAAGGATTCTGTGGGGAGAGACAGAGCGAGCACGTCATGCTGTTCATTACAGACAATAATGAGAACACAAACACCCGTGGAGCAAAGACACTGGTGGACGGACCAATTAGGTGAGTACCAGCTCTTTGACATGCACATGATGAGGAGATCAATAGATGGTATAAAGACACAGAATAGTTACTCTGAGCGAGCTCATAGTCTGGATTGTCCTCAGGCAGCTTGTTCAAGTAATCCTTCAGCAGCATCTCGTAACGTGGGACCCTCTGGACGGGTTCCAACATGTGGTGCTGCAGCGTGAGGTGGCCACAAACCTCCTGGCTCTGTGACGGGACAAAACATTTCATCTCGATCAGACCTTGTAGGTGGACAAGAAGTAATGATATACAGTTTACGCTGGTGAGGATCTCCTACCTGTATGTCCTGGATGATGTTTCTGAAGGGAGCAGAGCGTTCAGTCCAGGTCCTCACAAGCTCCATGGCCTGGTCAAAGTTCCTGACGTAGTCGGCATACATCCTCAGGAAGGGAGCGTGTTGCAGAAGAACTTCCCCCAGGCCTGCGCTCTCACCCCTACATTTAGGGGAAGTGGGAAGGTCAAGAGTCAGAGGGCAAAGATTTGCCAGAACTGAGAGTGGGAAGGGACGGTTTTATTATACACATTGGCTTCAAAACAAAACAATCATCAGGGTGAAGTGAAAAAAACTTTCAGTTTCAATTTGAGGATTTTTCATTCAAGTCATGTCAAGAGTATCGATTAACGCAGGCACAGCAGTTTTCACTGTCAGTCACACATGAGCAGTCAGCCCCACCATGTCTGACAGATGAGGTTATACGTCATGAATCAAAGCTGTGTCTTTGTTCTTCCCAACTTCTGTGAGATCATCACAAGATCCCAAAACTTGGTTAAAAGTTGACAACAAAAAAAAAACAACCACAAAAAAAAACCTAGTATGAAACCTACCAAGTTCTGGATATATTTTATTGTGGACACCATTTACACAGAGTAAGATCTTGTTGGACAGTTAAAAAGTAGCTTTCATAAGAGGTTCAACAAGTGTAACAAACACAAACAGCAAATTGACTGTCATATAGGAACTTTATGCGTGAAAGACCCACCAGTGGCAGATGCACTTCTCCAGGTTGGGCAGCAGGAACTGGCTGTGGAAGGAGTAGATGGAGGAAATGTTGGAGAAGATATTTCTGATCACCTCAAGAGGAAATGAGCCTCGACCCGCCTCTTCCGTTAGATGTAAACAGAACTCCTGAAGTGAGATTCAGAGCAGCACAGAATACTCATTAGTTTTACAGTTTATAGGTATCTGCCACAGCTTGGAAGAAAAAAAAAAAAATCACTTGCAAGCATCCAGTACATTGTGATTTTGTGTAAGTAGCAACAATAAATAACCAGACTCACCTGGTCCAGCAGGTGGAGACGAGTCACGTAGGCTCGCTCTGTCTGCAGGAGTTCATTGGCTATCTTGTACAACTTCTGCTCTGTGCTCTCTTCCTCTTTCGGCTCGCCTCCTTCTCTCTCCTCGTCCTCCTGTTGTTCACCTCTAGACTCATGAATCCTCCCATCTCCCGTGCTCGTGTTAGTCCACTGGCAGGAAAACTTGGAGCCACGTCTTGTGGGTGTCTTCCCCTCTTCCGTTGTGTTATTTATTCCCTTCTCATTTACTACAGGCCATTCTTTGCTCTGCACTAAGCCATTCATTTGTCCTGGGGAATGCTCTTTGCGACTGCTTGATAGATGGCCTTCATTTGCGGACTGACTGAGTCTGTGGTCAGCTGGCGCTCTGACGATGATGGCAGGACTATTGCAGTTGGGTGAATGTAGCGCCTTCGGAGGAGAGCGTTCAAACGTTTCAGTGAGACGTTTTCTGGAGAGACAAAGTCATTCAAATACATTTAGCATTTACATTATTTATTTATATATACTGCTATATGCTACAAGAAGGTACTGAGGTAGTCAAGGTGCAGAAATCGACCAACTTAAAAAACCCTACCTGTCCTCATCCAAGTAAAAAATCAGATCTGGCACACTTAAAGATTTCCCAGGTCTCTTTTCCTGTTGGTCCATCTTGTCGCTCGGGCTTCTGTGCAGTCCTAGGAAGGATTTAGAGCTCTTGGCGGGGCTGTAGCTTCCCATCCTCTGCTGAACAGGGCTTGGGTTGCGCAGTTTTCCCATTAAAGGGTTATGGGTTCGTGGGGACAGCTTGGCGGGGCCATTACCTCGTTCCCTCAGTGGGCTAGAGCTCCGAATGCCCCTCTTGCCAGGACTTGGAGGTCCTAAATCCGGGCTGCTTGTGAGGTTTGAAATCCCCTGAGTGTATCTGGAAGGGCTGATGTATACTCCGGATACTACATTCAAAAAAGGGCTTCCCCCTCCTCTGACTGGACTTGTGGAGTCCAAACATTTCTGCTCAGAAACTTCATAACCTCTGTTCGGACTCAGGTCCTGCTCTGTGCCCTTGACCTGCTGAGGTAGCACTGTGCCTAGAGTGGGACTGTGAGTTGGATCTTGTCCTAGTCTCGGAGGGCTCTGGAGGTGAGCTGGTTTAGGAGGCACTGCAAAGGCATAAACAGAGTGGCGGACTAGTTTTTCCTCTACAAATCACACCTTGACTATGAGAAGGGATTACTTACACTGCTCGATAGACTTTGTATTGGTAGTATTTATTTTCCAGGTTACATAAAGCTGCATACCTTGCGGTTTAACAGGTGATCTCTTCGCCGAGCTTCTTTCATTTTCTTCCTCTGCACCCAGTTCAGGGTTCGGTTCTGGTACACAGAGTCTGTTACAAGCCCGGCCACAGCTGTACGACCCACACACTCCACTGTTCACATCTAAAGAGAAATACACAGTTACTGCAAACCCCCCACACAGCATGGCAACATTTTCTGTACTTCTCTCCTGCTTAACGGAGGCTGGATCACAGTTGTACTGACTGAAATGTTTACACACAAAAGCTAAGTGTTGTCCAAAGGTAACGGGACTTTATCAAAGATGTTTCACCTCTCATCCAAGAGGCTTCTTTAGTTGTAACTGACTGGAGGCCAGGGACTCCCCTCGCCAGTCAGATAAGAGGTGAAATGTCTTCAAGAAAGTCAAACAATTCAAGATACCCATAGATAGCACTTAGATTGACCTGAATAAAGGAGAATTTACACACAAAATGTAAATTCATTTGGTTGCAAAAGATATGGAGAAATTGAAATATCTTGCAAGACCATTATATACATTTTCCACAAAATGCTCCACCCTTTGGATTTTGGCTATGATTTTAGATGCAACTTCTTGATTTTGTACTTTCATCCAGCCTCAGCTAGACGTGCAGTTGTAGGAATTGACTCGCACATGCTGCCGTTGTAGAGAGAACCTATTTTGCTGAGTCCTGGGAAACGACAAACAACATTTCTAAACAGTTTTTAGGGTGTGATTCAGAGATCTTGTTCCTTTCCTCAGCCTTCAAACATTAACAAATGTTAAATACACATGGTAAAACCTTGTGACTTTATTGTAGTACCATCAATCTCTTGGGCGAGTTCTGTTAAGTACGAAGTCTTTTCTCTGCACTTATGACAATATTATTTTCTAATGTCTTTACCTTTAATGTATGTTTTAAAAATGTTTGGCTTTACATGGACTGTAAAATACAATGCACGTTTTATTTGACTGATACCACTAATAGGTCTTGTGTTTGCCATCTGTGTTGACTGCAATGTTTAACGCATGTTTGAAATGTGTTGATTGGCGCGTTGTTATGTATATTTTTAAATGTAGACCAAAGGAAGACTAGCTGTGTTTTGGGGCACAGCTAATAGAGACCCTAACAAATAAACAAATATATACAAAAAATAAACGTATATGCACACTGCAAGTTGTTGCTGTACGTACTATGATATGATTTTCTTTGTAACATGTTTCATGTCAGTAACTTGATGCATTTCCCTTTCAATCAATATACTCTCCTCTCGGTCTTCAAACACACAAAATGATTACTTTTTGTCCAGAGGCTCCACAGATGATACAGATATTATTCAGAATTGGTTAACACTGCCTTTCTATTTGATCCTAGAAGGATTCCCAGAGGACAATAAACAAAAGTGTTATCAAAAACACATTTCAGTATTTACTGCTATTTAAATACACTCTTTGAAATCTGCACACCGACTGTATAGCTGACATCCTCACTCCACAGCAGAGACGTACTACTCTTAAATTATGTAACTGGCTGTTTTCTTACCCGCAGTTTACATCCAAATTTATGCAAGATTACCCGTTACGTTAATAAGAGAGTAAAGCTTTTCCAGTTGTCCCTCGGCTTTGCTGAATTGTGGCAGATTTGTTGGTCATGTGGAGAGCGGAAATGCTTACTTTCTCAGTGGAATACTTCTGCTTTTGCACTTCTGTTTATTTCTCCATAGTCCTAAACTTTTCCACACCGACACATCATATGTCAGTGTCTGCAAGGAAATGCACAACATTTAGGATACACTCACTACCAAAGAGCAGCTTCGACGCAGCACAGCTAAAACCTTGAGAGAATCATTAAAAGAGGAGACACCTGGATAGAGTTTGAAAAACTATTCAAAATTGAAATTGTATGCACTTCTTTATGCAAATAGGTAGATAATTGGAAAAAGTATAATTCGTTAGGTTTTGGTACATATGCTTAATTATTTTGTTTCTCTGGTGGCTGGAAGTTGCTCCTCCTGTCCAAAAACTGTCCAGAATATATTGTTCTTGTAGATGGAGGCAGGCCACCTGTTGCCCACTGTTTCCAGTCCTTATGCTAATCCTGTCCAGGCTGTAGCGTCATATTAAGCAGACAGATATGATCCTGATATTCTCTTTCCCTGTACAACATTATTTTTTAACTAGATCTAAAAAGATCTGTATAGGAATCAATTGCTAACCTTCAGTTTTCAAATGTAGTTGGTGCCCAGTTTTAACATCCTTCCTGCAGAAAATATCAGTGTGATTTTGATCTTTTAAATCAATGCCTTGTCCTGAAAGAAACATTTTTTCATACTTGTTTAAACAACCTCCGCTACAGAATAATTTGCAACACACAGGTCTTAGAGTATGGATGGTACTGTTGAATCCTGCATCTGACAGTACCATTGGAGCAAACACACTTCTAAAACGGATAGTTCTGCCTCAGTGGGGGAACAGTAAGGCTTTGTGTGTGTGTGTGTGTGTGTGTGTGTGTGTGTGTGTGTGTGTGTGTGTGTGTGTGTGTGTGTGTGTGTGTGTGTGTGTGTGTGAGGGATTGACAAATGGTGGTCTCAAGACACACAGGCAAAGTCCAGGCTGAATCAGGGGAAAGAGCTTTCACTGCAGTAATCCAACAAGCTACAAGCGCCAAGTATTTGACAAAAAAGAATCGAATACACACACACACACACACACACACACACACACACAAATACAAATACAAAGGCAGTGTATTCACAAGCTAAAATATAGTTTACAGATGTAAGCCACGCACAACAAGGAGGGTTAATGCTCTTAGCCGCTGCCCTGGTCACCTTCTTACAGAACCGTGTGAGCCAGAGAGCCAAAACCAGTGCTAGATGAGGTTTTTCAACTAAAGAGGTTTTTACTTGCTCCTGTGGGTGTTTGAAGTGGTGGACAAAATATTAGAAACACTACAAGAATACATTATAACAGCAACGCAAATGATGGCCTCTTAAATGACCATAAAGTTGAATGAACAATAGAAGGCTATGTGGACCTAATAAACTGGCAACTGTAGTGGGATACTGACCCCGACCATGTAACCACAAGAATGGTGACTAGTGAAAACACAGCAAGGACTAGAACACAAAACCCTCTTGGATCAGCTGGAAAATGCATCATCACAAAGCTGAAAACAGGGGATACATGATGATCTAACAGAACATGATAAATTACTGTAGATTAAAACGACCCAATAGTACATCAATTTAAAAAAAAAAAGCACTACCTCGAATAACTACAGCAGTTAAATGCACATTAATATTAATCTAAAAACACCAATATATATATATATATAACAGTAAAACACAAACAAGAAGCATTTTCTGCAGAATGAGTACTTTTCCTTGTGATACTTTAAAGAAGCCTACATTGTGCTGCTAATAGGCTCCATAATTTGAGTTAAGTAGGCTTTTGAAAACAGTTAATTAATCTTAATATCTCTTATCTACCTCACCTGAAGCGTGGCAGCCCCCCACTACACTTCTAACTTTCCGCCTGACCGCCACTCGTCTGAACTCCTCCGTCTCCCGGTTGCCTTTCAGAGTCAGACTGTTCCTCTTCTTCAGGTCAAACATTATTACAAAGCAGCCGCAGCTTCAACGTCACCTCCACTGTTGATCCAAAAGACTGGAAGCTCTCGAGAAACTTGTCAGGAAGAACGAAGCGCCAGCAACTCTGCTGGCCACTACGTCACGTGCTCAATTACCACCGCTGATGTGTCCAGCTGTTGATAAGCTCCGCCTCTAATTAAATCAGCAAGCGCCCACTAACGAGCCCGTTCGAGGACACTGACCAATCAGAGAAGCGCAAATGTTATAATCTGTGCGTAAACATAATTACACCAGCAGTTAATGTTTATTTAGACTTGCCCCTGTCTTTAACTGAAACGATAAACATTATAAACGTTATAACATGATCGCATTAAATGAATGAAAGCTTATTAATATATAATTAAATTACATTTATGACGTTAACTAATATTGGTAAGTCAAGAGTAGAAAAATGTATTTACATTAAGCACTTGCATATCCCAATAATAAGGATGGTAATGATTTATTATGTAATGACCTATTCTACTAATATAACTGGCCACTTTTCCAAGTATTTCCAACGGAATGTTTTAAAGGTAGTTATCAATGTCTGAATTATTCAAGAAAAGATCATTGTTGAAGTCTTGGGCTGCAACTAAAACAATTATTTCCATTGCCAATGAGCCTGGCATCTTGCGACCTAATTAAAAACAATATAATGTATTTACTATACAGTCTTTAAGATATCAATAATATTGAAAACAAATTCTGAAAGCCTTGGCGGAGGAATACAAATTTTTGATTTATATGTGAAAGAAGAGGAATTAAATCGCATTTAAGAAAATTTTTTTTTTTAGTTTAAGTGTTATCAGAAGCAGAAACATTTCATGTGTACAAAGTTTACAAATTTAACTAGAATAGATATGAATGTGATTTTCCAGTGAAAATAAGTTTGCCATTAACTAAACAGTATTTCCAGTGAAAACCCAAAGACTTTCACCTGTACACTGATCTTTCCTGCCCTCTAGTGGATTATGTTGGTACGGCATTGTGGAAACAGACACCATACAACAACAACCATATTATACAACCTTTAATTTTCAGTGGGCTTGAACGACTGTTTTTCTCAACACACCGATCACCTGGTATTGAAACAGAAAGCCACTGAAGAGATCAGTATATGAAAGCAGCTACAGAACATAAAGAGTAAAAACATGCTGTCAGCAGTGGGATTCAAACCAACACCTTCAGAGGGACAGCAAACGTTGAGCACTCCGTCATCCAGTTTGGCAACAAAAGCCTCTAATTAATTAGTTTTATAATGGAGTCAAGTATCGTGCTTATTATTATGCCACATATTTTAGTTTGGTGGAGAAATGGAGTGCATTTACACCTTTTCAGTCTGTCAATTAATTTGCATGGCTGTTGTTATTGATTGGTTATCAGTACTTTGAACGTTGGAAGCAGGTTTTACTTTACAGACAAGGGGGAATATGGGACATTTGAAATGTTATGTTTGTAGAGATGTGGGTTTTTTTTCTGTAGCGCGGAGCAGAAGTTCCTTTATAATAAACTGCTACACGTGTGCAACGGGTCGAGAGTGAAGACAACACCTGTACTGTTTTATGTACACAACATGACTGCATGATGGCGGGTTAAGATGAGGTCACACACAAACCTGCCACAGCTGCTGTCTCCACAAAGAAAAACAGCAACCGCAGTGATTTATTCGTAAAACCAGAGTAGAGCACATCAGTGTTTACTGCCCACAAATTTTAAATCACATGCAGTGTAATACTATTTCAAGTTTAGCCCCGCTTTAGACCACCTAACGTGACATTGGTGATGCGATTCTCCCTTCTTGCACTAGCAGTTTTTAACCACCAGATGACAGTAACAGATTTACATTATTACCAAACTGCTGGCAAGTTACACATTGCAAAGCTTTGTTTTCTACAGCAATAAAAGTCTGATAGCGTGTGAAGTTTTTCCAGGTCTGTTTTTTGAAATGACAGTCAGGTCGCCACATCACCACTGAAACAGTTTCAGCTTTCCGTAACTCTTTCGGGTTTTTTTCAGCTTATCTCCGTCTAAAATAGACCAAAAAAAATAAATAAAAAAAAATCTGAAATTATACAATTTGAAACACTTAATCAATAGCATTGAGTAAAAAAGAAAATGTCAGAAATGACAGTTGGGTAAAACGGTTTGTGTATTTTAGCCCATTTCACTACATTGAATGAGTTCAGATATTGGTTAAAAATACCTTTTTTTTTGTTGCTTCTATGGCAACTGTAAAGGGACACACCAGGTTAGTCTGTAATATAATATAATATAATATAATATAATATAATATAATATAATATCGTTTTATGTATAATGTTAGGACCTATATTATATCATATGAACTTTTTGTTATAAACTGTGGGGCGGGGAGCAGAGAGAGAGAGAGAGAGAGAGAGAGAGAGAGAGAGAGCTCAGTGCGGTGCGTGGTGTGTGTATTTCAGTTTGTGTGTTTGAGTGTGTGTGTGTTCAGCAGCAGCAGCAGCAGCTCGGCTCAGGCAGCAGACGGCGGCCCATCCACCGCTCTCCTCCCTTCATTTCCATTCCCCCTCGTCTCCCTTTCTCTGCTCACCGCTGTCTTTTTCTGCAGCCGGCTCGGAGACATGTCCGCCCGACCGGGATTTTACCGGCAGGAGCTCAACAAGACAGTGTGGGAGGTTCCGGAGCGGTACCAGAACCTGACGCCGGTGGGCTCGGGAGCCTACGGTTCTGTGTGGTGAGTGTGTCTACGTGTGTGTGTGTGTGTGTGTGTGTGTGTGTGTGTGTGTGTGTGTGTGTGTGTGTGTGTGTGTGTGTGTGTGTGTGTGTGTGTGTGTGTGTGTGTGTGTGTGTGTGCGCTGGGCGGGTGGAGGGGCGAGGCTGCACAGCCACAACATTTACTGGTACTATATTGGTCATGATGCATCAGCTGTATAGCGGTGCCTGTGTTTTGGGATGAAGCTGCGCCTGAAGTGATTGTTCAGAGGGTTATTGTCTTCCCTCTTGTTATTTCCGCCATTATTATTATTATTATTATTATTATTATTATCTCAAAAAACAATACATCTGCTTCTATGTTTCAATGTGGAGATGAATATGGTTTTATTTTGTGTACTGTATATAAGAAGACAGCAGATCTGCAGGACTTGTTTTGATCTCACAGCTCACTGTCTGCTGCTTCTATATGTGTGACAGAGTCAGTGCAGGAATCTCCCAAATATCCCCTCCTCCTCCTCCTCCTCCTCCTCTTGCTCCTCCTTCTCCTCCTACACTGTCTGCTGCTCCTATATGTGTGACAGGGGATGAAAGAACGAGACAGAGTCAGTGCAGGAATCTCCCAAATATCCCCTTCTCCTCCTCCTCCTCCTCCTCTCCTCCTCCTCCTTCTCCTCCTCCTCCTCCTCCTCCTCCTCATCATCCCAACCTAACCCATACAAACACAGACATCCAAATCTGAGTAACAACTGTGCAGATGCATGCCACATCTGGAGAGAAAGAAGACATCCTTCTGCTTATTCCTTCCATACACCTGCACACACACACACACACACACACACACACACACACACACACACACACACACACACACACACACACACACACACACACACACACACACACACACACACACACACACACACACTCCTAATTGTTTATGCCCCCCTGTGTGGATACACATAACATAATGTAACATGCATTTGCTTTAAATTTGGTTACTTCTGCATCAGCTGGTGGGATGCTGTTACCATGGCGATATGTGACAGTGATAACCTCCTCTGACAGTCAGTTTTAATTAAGCTATTAACAGCAGGCTGATGGTTACCTAAGAAAATGCAGAGTGATTTGTTTGGGTGTTTGTGTGACAGATCCCAGAGGAATAATTATATTTCTAAGACGTGAGTGAGATAACTCTGATTTGCATGCTGGCAGCAAGAAGTTTCTCTTAAGCCAGAAGTAGCCTGAAAATCTTCCACTGCAAATTGATTGATGCCGCCTTCTGAAAATTTTGGGTCAAGCTTTGCTGGGATGTAAATTCCCAAATCCTGCAAGTGTAAGTCCAAATCCTGTGATGCTTTGTACCGACGGGATGAAAGCGGCAGAGCATTTCATGAGTCCGAGTTTTCTCCAGAGGGAGTGCTTACTCTTTTCTGTTTAGGAGACAGTTTGGAATTGACTGTTAAAAGTTTGGATTAATCAGTTTCTATTTGGGCTTTCTCTGCGCTGGCAAAGAAGTGCGCATAACTGACACTTTTAATTTGGGTTTAAAGGCTGAATTCACTGCATTTTATAGTCTCACTTTGTCAGAATATTTAGGGACAGAAGTGTGGAAGAGAGTAAAGCTCTTGGTGTGGGGTATGATCATTCTCGGAGCACTGAGATATCATCATGACAATTCGAGCAGGAAAAATGATACAGCGCTCATATTTCGGGGCCATTTAGCCACACCCCAAGCTGCCACTGCCTGCATCCTCAGAAAGGAGTTTATGTCCCGAAAGCTGACTTCCTGTCATGTCAGATCAGACGCTATCTGAATCAGAATGATGGGATGATGGGATGTGCTTCTCTGTTCGATCTCCACTTTATGATTCAGGCTTTCGCAGGGTTATTTGGTGCACATAAACATCTTATTGCAGCTTTAAAGTTCTACTCAGAATAGCATCAGACTGAAAAACCCAGAGTGCCGGATCAAGACTTTGCTTTCAGCTGTTTCGTTTAGCCTCGGCAAAGTGAGGGGTATTTTTTTTTTTTTTTTAAAGCACAAAATTGCAGAGGTTAAGATTTGATTCCCGTTTTGGACACCCATGTTACGAAGGTAGTATCATCAAAGCGTCCATTCAACATGAGTCTCATCTTTGTTGAGAAAAATGTTGCCCCGAAGCAATGTGGCATTCAGAGTTGTTACACATGATCTCTGAAAGTGCAGTCAGCTTGTGTAAATATGGACAACTCAATGCCAAAGCTGGAGGTATTATTTATAGCTGGCTATTGGTCTGAATAACACATTCTAGACTTCTTCTCTGATTTCATAATAATGTGATTATGATTTTATCAACTGTTGTCTTGAGCCTTAGAGTTGTGATTGACTCTCGTATCCATCTGTGAGGACAGCTAATGTTGCAAATGAATACAACAGTGATCAGTATAGTATATGGGTTATTCTGTGTTCTACTGTGGTGTCCAACAATTCTGCATTAATTCATCTTTTTTGTGTGCCGTTTATTCATTCCATTTCATGGCTAAATAGGCCTGTAGGCCTAATCATTACATTTAACAATTGTATATCCATAACTTTAGGTAACTATTTCAATTGTTGTCTATTTCAGCCATTTAATATATGTTTTTGAGAATTACAACCATTTATCCATTTGAGTTGTTATATTGAGTTGTTATATTTCTCAAGACTGGACAGTCCAAGTGTGAAGGCGAGCACTGATTTACTAAATTCTACAATTACACAAAGGAAATTCCTCCACACACCACCGATCGCTTCTCTGCTTTGTTAATGTTGATATCCAGCCATTGTCAGTGACTTTTCTCATGGCAAGGCTTCATTAGCAAACGGCAGGGGGATGGGAGTTAAGGGGATGACATCTGCACATGTTGTGCTGTGATGGGGGTTCGGATACTCGCACAGTCTACCTCTTGAGATGCACAGTAAAACAACGCTTATCATTTATCTCAAATGAGCAGTTTGTTCCTTCGACAAACCCCGTGGAGACTGCAGGCCTTAGAGGGCGAGGATCTGACAAGCTCATATAACCTATTAAAGCTGGAGCTGAAGAACGTATACCCCCATCAGAACTGGGATAGGGGGAATCTAAAGACACAGAGCAGTTTGGAAAGAGAATAGTACATTAGGTGTAAGGGAGTATAAGCCATTAAGGAATGACTTAGGGAGATATTTTGCAGCTGCAAAGTGCAGAAACGAGCGCAAGTAGCATCATAAATACGAAGCTCATTTAATAATTTAGCATGCACCACCTCTTGAATTTTGATAAGCTATGAGACAAAAAGTTGGGAGGCCTGAACGCTGTCGTATTCTGTGTCTAATCCAGCCTGGATGTATTATTATCTTCCTGCAGGCGAGCCCTAATCCTATTGAATATTCTCTCTTCTGCTTCAGCTTCTCGCGCGCAAAAAAATTGCACCAATTTAGGACTGTTTGGTCGAAACTGCACATCAGGAGAGGATATGCGCTAAACTGATCAAGGCTGCTTTCATCTCATGTCAGCATGTGTAACATCTGTTCAGCAAACCAGAACTTTGGCACGAAGCCTCCCTCTTGAATAACTATGAATAAACCATGGATGCTTTATTTTCTCCTGTCAAAAGTAATACGTCTCTGCCTGTCGGATTGTTGATTGGAAATTTGATGAAATGAGTACTGACATCGGGGTTCGGAGTTGTTGGTGAACAGAGATGGTGGTGCATGTGGGCTGTAATGTAAGTTTTGGTGTTTGTATGTGTGTGTAAAGAAGGCAGTCATTCTGGAGGTGTATTGGTTGCAGAAATTGTCTAAGACTTTCGGCAGAGCTAAAGTAGTCGACTGACTAAACATTTGGATAATCAACGTTGCCAAAAAATATATTCGTATCGATATCAGCTGATCATCTGATATGCTGTTTTGTCTTTATCTTAATTTACTCTAAACTGAATATTGTCTTCAGTTTTGGGTCATTATTCTGAACAAACGAGATATCTGAAGATGTCACAATGGACTTGAAATGTGATGGAGATTTTTCATAGTTTTCTGATGTTTTATGGGCCAGGTGATATCAAGAAAACAATCTACAGATTAATTGGTAATAAAAAAGGATCATTAGATGCAGCCCAAACTTGTCCAGCTCAAACAAGCGCATTGTCTTTTTCACCAAAAGTTTAGATCAATACCAAATTTGTATCTGGTTAGTAAACACAAATCTACAGGCAGCAGCTGTTAGCCTAGTTACATCACAAATTGAATTTAAGGATGTCACATTACCTGGCCAAGAAATAATCCATCATATAACCTTTTGTGCCACGACAAAACAGTATTTTATACAGTGGGTTTTGTACAAATTAAATAACCAAGATGTAACCTTAATGTTTTTAGCTATAGAGGCACTTGCTGACAGAGTTAGACTTTCCCCAATTCTGGAGTTTATGCTAAGCTAGCCTAGCAGTAGCTAAAAGTTCCTCGTGCAGACACTCTCAGCAATGAAGAAAATAAATGCCAAACGTTTCCTTAAAAGCATCAAATTTGATGTGGTGTCATGCACGAGATGGATCTCTGTAGAACAATCTGCAGAATAAGGCATCGATGGCCTCCTCCCATTTCAAAAGCATCCAAATCGTGAGGTTTTTCTCTTGGTTTAATGCGAATGAATCACGTTAAATGTTAAGATCAGAAAATGTACATACAAATAGTTTTTCCTTGCTGGATAAACAGTGCACTTGAATTATCTCGCACTCGATATTAGCCGATCCTCCGCCCTGTCCCTTTGTGAAACCTGAGGTGCGTGGATATTAAAGAAATACAGAGACAAAAGGAGAGGGGATAAATCAATGCCTTGGCTTGGCTCTGTGCGTTGAGAGCAGTGCGGTCGGCTCCATGTACGGTAGGTGGCAGGAAGGGAGGTATGTGTGAGGCCCGGAGGCCTGGCTCATGTCAAATGGAGGAGACTGGCTGCTGTCCTGGCTGCAGCCCGGCGGGGACATCCGGACTGGCAGCAGGTGATTTCAACAGAGACACATGGACGCACTCAACTGTGCAATACTGTAATTTACTCAAGCATGTAAGCATTACAGGTCACTGTGGACCGATACAGGAGTATTTATGGTGGGTTGTTATGTTGTGGGAAAAACAGGACGCATGCATCATTAGGTGCACTTCTACTATAACTGTCTCAAGGTGGGCAGATACTATGCCTGCTGCGAGCTGGATTTTTTTTTAAAAAGGACACTTTTATTCAGCTCGACAAGGACTGTAGCAAAATGATGGCGTAATGGCTGCTTTGTGTTTCTAAGACTGTATGGGACTCTTTTGTGGTATTACATTTAGGGCTTCTCTTTTCAGAACCGAAGACTATTTCCGATTTGTATTTACAATCTGTGGTGAGCATAAAGATTTGCAGCTAAAAATACACATTAACCTCATCATTTAACATGTTAAATGTTGTTATATCTATATCTATATCTATATCTATATCTATATCTATATCTATATCTATATCTATATATGAACCTGACAGCTAAATATTGGTTTAGTATTTTGCTGCTGATTTTGCTGCCACTGGTGACAAAATTGTGTGAAATGGAGGAAATAGAAGAGGGGATTTTTTTTTTTCTTTAACGGTCAGTAAACAGTCAGTTAAACCAACAGTATATGTCAGATACATGCAGTTCCTAAATGTGCGTTGTAAGTCTTTGCAGTGCTCTCTCTGACGACTACTTTTGAGTCACGGTTTCACTTCTTGCTTCTTGCTCTATTTCTGCAGTGCCTCGGCAGATTGTTCAATTCTCTCCCTTGTTTCCTTCCCGTTTGTTCTGCTCTCTGATGGCTGTATTATTATTGTTTCTGAGTCTCTGCGAAGCTGGCAGAGCTGAAAAGACACTGGCACCACAAAGGCACCCGCAGCAGGGCTTCAGCGTTCAATGTGGAATGACATTTACATTTCAAAAGAGCCAGATGAAAAAAAAAAAAATGAAAAAACACCGGCACTTTTACATCCTCACTTCTCTTGTTCTACCACATCCTCTATCACTTTCTCCTCTCCGTCTGCGTTTGGCACCCCGTCTCGCTTTCCTCTGTCAAATATTAATCAGCTTGTTATAGACACATTCTCATCATCAGCTGACACCAGGTTTAAAGGAGTAGGTTATCTTATATCTACACAAGATACAGTAACAATTAAGGTCTGTTGAAGTACAATCAGACACGTTTTTAATGTTTCCTTCCTGTGTTTTTTTTCTCCAGTTCAGCGTACGATGTGGTCCTAAGACAAAAGGTTGCGGTGAAGAAGCTGTCCAGGCCCTTTCAGTCTCTGATCCACAGTCGGCGCTCGTACCGGGAACTCAGGCTGCTCAAGCACATGAAACACGAGAATGTTAGTGCTCCTTATAAAAAAATACCTCGAGACAGACAGACGCAGCTCCCTTGCATGTTTCCACTCTCATTGATCAGCGCTGCTTGTTTCTGTCTGTGTCTCCTGCAGGTAATAGGGCTGCTGGATGTCTTCACACCTGCAGCAACGCTAGAGGACTTCAATGAACTGTAAATCTTTTTCCTTTTTTTTTTTTTTTCCTTTGGTGTTTACCACAAGATGCACAGCTGTCCAGTTTTCACCAGAAATAGATCATTCTGCTATTAAAGGGCACGGTGATGGATATGTAGATGCTCCTAGGAGGGATTATAGGCTAGATGTCTGATGGTTGCCATGGCAGCATCACCATGTTCTCCTCTACTCCCCCCCTCCCCCACTCATACAGACTCGCTCCTCTTTTTCAGCTACCTGGTGACTAACCTGATGGGTGCAGACCTCAATAACATTGTCAAATTTCAGAGGTTGTCGGACGAGCACGTGCAGTTCTTGATTTACCAGCTCCTCCGTGGCCTCAAGGTAAATTACTGCATCCTGACACAACTGCTGCATGCCACACTGAATGCAACATGCAGAATATACTTGGCATGCATCTAGTACCACTCAGATGAAAACCCTATTTGAACACACTTTAAAGGTCCCATGTGTTACACTTTTCAGTTTTTTTCTTTTTGGTTTTAAGCACTAAAAAACATCTCAATATAGTTTTATATCTGTTCAATTTAGCTTCTTTCAGGAGCTCCACCGACAACAGGTTGTTTTGTGTCTGTGTCTTTAAGGTGCGTCGATATCAATGAACCTCTCTTTTGACTCTTTTCTGAGTGTTGCATGTTCCCAACAACCACAGGTTTTCTTTGGTCTTGCAGCTTGCTAGCTTTGCAATAAAATGACCGCTTCTTCCACATAAAAGGTTGAACAATGGGCCATTTTGAAAGAGGACATATGACATGAGGGTGCGTTTGTGACATCACAAGCTTGCAGAAGTCCAACGGCACAGTTGCTGAATAACAGCTGTGGGCATTTATTGATATAATAATTTGAATTTATACAATAGGGGACCGTTAAGTTGTTAACTTTTAAGTGGATTGTCATGAGGATTGTTTTCATGCAGTTTAACCGTCAATGTTTGAGTTGTTCGGTGAAGTTCACACTTTTACCCTGAAGTGGAAAAGCCTTGAGGCCTTGAGCCCTGTCCATTATTTCTAGTGAATTATTTTAGCTGTTTGTCCATTACCTTTAGTTGACCAGTTTACTCATTACTTTTTGCAATACATTTTTACAGTAACTGCTTACTTTTAGCTATATATCTGAGTTATGCATTCATTGGTTACACTTGAGACTTTTATGCTCACTTTCTGCCGAGCTCTCACAATCTCTCAGTTGCAAACATTTTTATTTCAACAACTGATGATGTGCAATTTTTCTCCACACACACCCTGCCAACTTAAGTACCTGCTTGATGTGAATGCAACCTGTCAGCAATCTGTCTGACTGAATTTGGAAATTCCACTCTGTGTTGCACAAACTGCATCCGGTGTTTGTCAGCTTATACTGAATCAGTCCAGCCGCTTGCAGAGGCCGGCTTGTTCGGCCGGCCTCGTTACCATGGGACCGACAAAAGCAGTCTCCCTTAAGGCAGGAGCTAATATGGTGAACTGCACTGTTGACCCCGGTCTCCTTTATGTCCTCTCTCTGTCTCTCCTCCCCCCGTCCTCCTGCCCTACCATCGCCTGTCGAACAGTACATCCATTCAGCGGGATTGATCCACAGAGTGAGTGCCTTCTCTTTGCCCTACTTGTCGTTTTGACCATCCTCCCTGAGAAAACATTGCTGCACTCGCATGGTTCAAAATGTGAGAAAAGATCTTAACACAGATTTTATATTTGTTTCCTCCTAAATGGTTTCAAAGCTGGAAAGAAAATCACCTCTTTTCACACTGTCTGGCGTTTTCACACACAGAACGTTCTGTATCAGCTTGTTACAGCTCTTCTGTGAAGCCATGTGATTTTTACACCCAGTAAAATATTCAAATCTAACACTCCGGGTCTTTATACCGAGATGTCTTTTGCAAATTTTCAACCTGATATCAGACATTTTACGTAAGCAACATTGCGTACATCACGTAAATTAAATACATTCTGTGAGTAATTTACTTACGTTACTTCAAGGAAATCAACAACGTTTGTTCCTTCCAGCCACCCCTGACCTCTTCCCTACTCTGACTTCATCACTCTTTGTACGGGCTGGGTTTTAATGCGTGCCTTTCACGCTAAGGCGAGGCAAAAACGTGGCACTGACACGGTATTGTTTAGTGGACGAACGGGTGTATTACACGCTTTGACTTGATACTAGGCTGGTAATTTTATACACATAAGTAATCCTAACATAATTGCAGTTGCTTGTTAAAGGGTATCAGTCTTTAACAAATCATATTTGGGGGTTAGGGTAATAACGCAATAAAATGATGCTGGGTTTTAAATTCAGTTTGTAGAAGAAATAATATCTATGATGTCGGTGCATACTACAACTTTAAACCATGTGTTTTCAAGGTTGTCTGAGTTGGAAACACTTTAACTTTTTACTTTTTTAATTTCTATTGAATGAAATTCAGACACTCTAATGCCTATTTTTATTGGTGCTCTTGAGTTGCAGATATTTCTTCGTTTTAATCATGTTTCTCTCCTCCTCTGTCTGTTTTACTATCCTTCCCAGGACCTCAAGCCAAGTAATGTGGCAGTAAATGAGGACTGTGAGCTCAGGGTAAGACTGACCTTCAGTTTAAGAGTCCTTCACTCCATCCCACAAAGTCCACCACTTAGAAAATAAACTGTTGACCCGTCCAACAGATCCTTGACTTTGGATTGGCCAGACAGACGGATGACGAGATGACAGGATATGTGGCGACTCGCTGGTATCGAGCACCGGAGATCATGCTGAACTGGATGCACTACAATCAGAATGGTGAGATAATATCAAATTATATAAACTTTTCAAAGCAAACTCATTAAATGCTGCATGATTAAACATCTGGTGCTTTCTGTTCCAGTTGATATTTGGTCGGTGGGGTGCATTATGGGAGAGCTGCTGAAGGGAAAAGTCCTTTTTCCTGGCACTGACTGTATCCTTTATCATCACGGCATGAGTCCACCGCAATTCGAGCCTTTCACCCCCCCCCCATTAGCAGGAACCTTCCATTACCTCTTTAAAGTGACCCAGGGATGCAGACCTCTTGCGGATTTGCATTACAATCCCAGACCTCTCTGAGTGGGTGCTGCATCAACAGAGAGAAACTGGGGAATGAATGGGCGCAATCACAAAAGGCTGAATTGTCTCGGTTACGGTATTCAGTGTCTAAATAAGACCGGCGCTAAAATGAATTTGATTTACTGATCTTTGTGTGCTGTGAGACATTCTCATGTCGAGAAAAGACCGACTGACTTTCAGCACTTCTCAATAATACACCAGAATGAGTCAGATCTAGCAAACTGATGACTTTTCACAAATCTTGATTGCCTTTAACTCCTCCTGCTCTCAGATATCGACCAGCTGAAGAGAATCATGGAGGTGGTTGGGACTCCGACACCGGAGCTGTTAAAGAAGATCTGTTCTGAACATGTGAGGGAGGGAATAAAGGGAAAGTTAAAAAAGAAGTCTTCATGGTGTTGCCACCACCAACGAAAGCAACCTGTGCTGATTGATGAGTCATTCCAATGACAGGGCTGTTGATTGAATAGTCAATATGTGGGAGTGTTCGGGTGATTGATCACGAACTGCTTGACATCAGGTGGTTAATATTGTCACATGCCATGACTTGAACGCCACTCTCTCCATTCACAGGCGCAGAAGTACATCCAGTCACTGCCCTTTATGCCCCAACAAGACCTGGAGAAGATCTTTAGAGGAGCGAATCCACTCGGTGGGTGATGCACCACAGATTAGATTATCCACTTTTTCAATTCAATTGAAAGCCACCGAAAGAGTGCTAAGAATCAAGTTGCTGTCTCCAGACTACAAAATGCAGTTACAGGTTCATCCTCTTAAATTTAAACCTGTTGTCAGTCGATCTCCCACCATATCCAAACCCTCTTTCCCTGGTCTGTCTGTCTGTTTCTGTGTCTCTGTTAGCTGTTGATCTACTGAAGCGGATGTTGGTTCTGGACTGTGATGGAAGAATCTCAGCCAGTGAGGCTCTGTCTCATCCCTACTTCTCACAGTACCACGATCCAGATGATGAGCCAGAGGCGCCGCCCTACGACCAAACGCTGGAGAGCAAAGACCGAACTCTAGAGGAATGGAAAGGTGAAGCTTATTATGAAATTTATCGAATGCATTATTCAAAACAGCAGACAGTACAATAACCTGACACTGAAAACACTTTTTTCCACAATAATTATTTTTGGGAGATGAGGAAAATATGAATTTATGCAAGGCATGATGTTCAGATTTTAGATCTGTGGCGTCTGTTAGTGCAACTTCCTCCTCTGCAAGTCAAAAACGACCTTCTTGAAACTGTTTATAAAAGGAAGTGAGAGTAAGGACACAATATGTTCAAGTTGCAGAGCGTCTCACATTGGGGATTATGCAATGATGAGTTTCAGCATGTATGGGTGTTGCAGGAATGCTGACTGCACCGCCTAAGGGTTTCGAGATATTGAGAGATGTCATTTACAACATCATAAATATGGTTATGTTTAATTTTAGCAGGGAGATTTTATCGCTTGTGAAATGCTCCAGAGCTGATGTGAGTCATGGTGGCTTATTTGAAATCTGTATGTTTCTTTGGTGGACCAGTAGACATAGTTGAACAAGCCTTACGTCTTGAAAAATGTGTGTGCTTTACTGTCCTGCTGCCGTCATTTCATTTCAGCGTCTATGCGAACAGATTAGAGCAGCCACACTGCCTGCTGAGACCCGCGTCTCACCCGCATCATTTATAAGATTGAACCGATGCCATTTTTCACACATACTGCATGTGGTTACCAGCAGAAATATGCAAGGAAATGATCTGTGATCACATATGTACGATCATAGCAAAAACCCAGTGCAGGCTCTAATTACAGTATATAGTGCATCCGGAAAGTATTCACAGGGCTTCACTTTTTCCACATTTTGTTATATTACAGCCTTATTCCAAAATGGATTAAATTAATTTTTTCCCTCAAAATTCTACACACAATACCCCATAATGACAACGTGAAAAACATTTTTTTGAAATTTTTTCAAATCTATTAAAAATCAAAAACGAAAAAAATCACATGTACATAAGTATTCACAGCCTTTGCCATTACACTCAAAATTGAGCTCAGGTGCATCCTGTTTCCACTGATCATCCTTGAGATGTTTCTACAACTTGATTGGAGTCCACCTGGTAAATTCAGTTGATTGGACATGATTTGGAAAGACACACACCGTCTATATAAGGTCCCACAGTTGACATGTCAGAGCACAAACCAAGCCATGAAGTCCAAAGAGTTGTCTGTAGACCTCCGAGACAGGATTGTATGGAGGCACAGATCTGGGGAAGGGTACAGAAACATTTCTGCAGCATTGAAGGTCCCAATGAGCACAGTGGCCTCCATCATCCGTAAATGGAAGAAGTTTGGAACCACCAGGACTCTTCCTAGAGTCGGCCGCCCAGCCAAACTGAGCGATCGGGGGAGAAGGGCCTTAGGACAGGACAACGACCCAAAGCACACAGCCAAGATAACAAAGGAATGGCTTCGGGACAACTCTGTGAATGTCTTTGAGAGGCCCAGGCAGAGCCCAGACTTGAACCCGATTGAACATCTCTGGAGAGATCTGAAAATGTCTGTGCACTGACGCTCCCCATCCAACCTGATGGAGCTTGAGAGGTCCTGCAAAGAAGAACGGGAGAAACTGCCCAAGAATAGGAGCCAAGCTTATAGCATCATACTCAAAAAGACTTGAGGCTGTAATTTCTGCCGAAGGTGCTTCAACAAAGTATTGCGCAAAGGCTGTGAATACTTATGTACGTGTTATATTTTCATTCTTTATTTTTAATAGGGTGTATTGCGTGTAGAATTTTGAGGAAAAAAATGAATTTAATCCATTTTGGAATAAAGCTGTAACATAACAAAATGTGTAAAAAGTGAAGCGCTGTGAATACTTTCCGGATGCACTGTATCATGCCAATAATTGATCAGGTAAAGGGCGGGGTTTTCCGAGCTGCTCTCTCTCTCCCTCTCTGTATCGCCCCACTGTCTCCATGTGAGTACCTGTGTCTGTGTGTGTGTGTCTCACTATGAACGAGGATAAACACAAATCACGAGCCTGCTTTTTGATTACAATTCCTCACTTGTCGAACTTAAAACATTGTAACATTATTATAGACATTGATGCCATTATCAAAGAGAAACTCATTGATTCAATGGTAGGACCAGCAGCCGCAGCACCGCAGCTGACACGCAACTGGTGTGGATACACACATGCAACCAAGCCGCAGGTGAGCTGCGCGTGAAAAGTAACGCACACGGCATCCAGTGTTTTCCAGGCCTTACGCCTGAACACACTTTGTACAACCTCAAATCACACCAAAGCATGCAATACAACCACCAGTCCACTAGAGGAATATTATATTGCCCTGTTTTCTGACATTGGAACACCAATGAAGTGCTTTTGTAATATCACAGTTTCCCTGTCCATCTTTGCATTCCTCAAATCTCAATTAGCTCTCCTAACATAGTTTCTTCCCTGTTATTCTTCATGTGTGTCCGTAGAGTTGGTATTCGAAGAGGTGAGCAGCTTCAAAGCACCCGGCAGCAAGACTGATAGCCTTCAGGTGGAGCAGTAAACCTTTCTCTGCTCTCCCTCATCCTCTACCCGCAGAAGGACCACGTACTCAATGAATGGGAGAAGGACTGTGGAAAAGCAAATGTAGGAAACGACTGTGTTCGTTGCCTGTCATGAGTTTAACTGAGCGGCAGGGCAGGACGGTCTCCATGGGATCAGATGCACACATTACAAGTACAGGGAGCATTTTAGAGTCAAATAAAAGGACCTTTCTGGTACAAAAAGTTGCTTTCTGTTATGTTTCTGCTCACTGAGGGTAAAAAATGAGGAACATCAGGGATCGCAGAGGATGTGAGTATTCATATGAGGGAGCAACTTTAAGTGACCAAACTGTGTTTACAGACTGACAGAAAGGTATCGAAGGAAGGGGGAAAAAATGCACACTAGGATTTCCAAAGCAACGACATGAACGCTGCCTCATCCGTCATCAAGACAAATGCCACAAACAGTCAATGCTTTCATATACAGGATGGTTTTCATGTTCAAAGGCTTGCTGCAATGTCATTTCACGTCACAGAACAGCTTAGCATTTTGCCTGCATACTACTGATGCATGATTTCTGTGCATTTTATTGTTACAGCATATTACTGGTACTGTATTATAACCATTAAGACTGCTCCTTGAGTCTGTCAGACTGGTATCAAACCAGTTTGAGGGTGAGAGAGAGGAAACGTGACCAACTTTCAACCTGTTCTGTGTTTATAATTTCCGTAAAAGATAGTATTTAAGCTACTGTTCTTCCGTGGATGAAAATCATCCTCTCCTGCTTATAGAATAGTAAACACCAACTGTGCTATTAATTAGCAAGGTAATTAATATTATGCCAAAGCTGGAACAGAGCGGCTGCGCTGCAGGTCTGTGTTTACAGTGTGACCTCGCTTCTCATACAATTTCCGCGGATGGCTGATTGTTGATCACCTGGCTTTGGCACGGCTCCGTCAGGTTTAGGTATTTCTCCACTGTGTCTTTTACAGCACCTGTTTGTGTTTACAGTAATTAAGATTACAGACATTTTGTACACTGTTACCAGATCACGTGTAAACAATACTGGATATCAATCTATTATAAAACCTGTAGGTCCATCCAAGCAACAACCGGTCAAACACCACAAACTGATGAGTTACATAAAGCAGTCATATTTGGCAGCTTGTGACCACCAGGGAGCTCATTAGTCATCTTTCTTGTTACCTAGGCTACTTTTTTGTTTCCATAATGCTTGAGTATAATAAAAGAGATTATCCAGACTGTACACATGCTTTAGTGACCACAATATTGCAGCACTGGCCACGCTCTTAACCTCGGTTGTGTGTATTTCAGTGTTGCTGCAGTTCATACCTTAGTACAACATTATTATAGACATTATCATGTTAAGCAACACCCTGGCAAGTAACATTTGAAGCATGAATCAATGCAAATGCAGATGATTGCAACAACTTCCTCACTGATGTGTAATTCATCTCGCTGCAGACTGGAGTTTTAGTTCTACGCACTTTCTGCGGAAGTAGAAATGATCTGATTGTATAAAACCACCGCAAGCAGAAAAAACAAACCACAGGTTTTTCAGCACTATGCGGAAGGTCAAGGGAAAATGTCAAGATGTAAAGGGCATTTAAAGTAGTCTATAAAGTGATAATACTTGTTTACTACAGCACAGATGTCCTGCTACAATATGGAGACACATGGTTGCCACTAAAGGTCATTGACGGTTTAATTATCTACATGTGAGATGAACAACGGAACAAGAAGCAAAGTGAAGCCAGGTGTTATTTTGGGAGATTAAAAGCTCATAAATCAGAAGCTGACAGACATCTACTTTATATCAGAATGCTGCAGATGTATTTTAAACTTCATCTTTATAGTATATGGATGCAAGTTGGATACTAATATCAGGTGTAAGGCAGATAGATGTAAGCTGTCAAGTTGCAGCACAAGTTGTCAATTAGGTTCCCTAAAGCACTACAAGGTAGCTTTGACTTTGGCCTTTCTGGCACTATTAAAATCTAGCTAGGTTTAAATCAGTTCCAACGCTGTGAAGGGGATATGTCTACAGAATGAAATATACAGATGTTTGGTACTCAAGAGGTTGAACGCTGCAGTGAAGTTAAGTCAGTTTTGAAAGATAAATGTATGCCAGCTATGCTAAACTGAGTCATGGTTTAGAGGTGTGCTCTTTCATGCAAAGTTAACTGTTCTTTGCCGCAGTCTGCTCAAGCCGATCTCAACCAATGAGACTATTTCTGTCTCGTAGAAGGGTTCAAATGTCAAATATAACATTTTGGAATCACTTTTGAGGAACAACAAAGAACATTTACGTTCAGCTATTTCTTGTCTGTATTGTTTCACACTGGAGTGCTACATGTAGCCTTTTGTGCAGGTCTTTCACTGACATTGGATGCAAAATGTTGAATTTACAATACAAATGAATCAAAACTGTGTGTCTCAGTCAAAGTGTGTTAGAGCCCTGAATGTAAAAGTGTTATGTGCTTCTGTGGATGTTGTACATGTGGTGGACTTGAATAGCAACTGCAAACTGAATGTATATGTATATTGTATGTATGTATGTTACAAGTTAGAGGCGACTTTCGAATACATGATGGCATGTGATTTAACTGTAGGTTTCAAATCACTAAAATGAATGTCTCCCAGTTTGCAAATGATTCAGATGATTTTCTCATTCATTAACAGGTTCCATTGACTTGGCAAATTTTGGATTTAAAAGAATAAACACCATCATTTCTGTTTGCCACTAACTTCTCTGTCTCACTCAATCTGTATTCCACAATACATAATATAATATAATATAATATAATATAATATAATATAATATAATATAATATAATATAATATAATATAATATAATATAATATAATATAATATAATATAATATAATACAGTACAGTATAGTAGAGTCTGGTCTGGTCTGGTAAAGTATAGTTTCATGTAGTAAAGTGTAGTGTAGTATAATATAGTAGAGCGTACTATAGTACATTATAATATAAATATAATAGAGTGTAGCATAGTACAGTACCAGTAGTAGAATAATAGAATATAGTGTAGTATAATACAATACAGTACTAGTAGTTGTATAGTATAGGACAGTATGATATAGCATAGTGTAAAGTACCAGTATTGTAGAATAAAGCACCATTATAGTATAGTATAGTATAGTATAGTATAGTATAGTATAGTATAGTATAGTATAGTATGGTCTAATAGATTTCAATATAGTAAATATATTAGTAGTAGTAGTAGTAGTGTTATGGTGGCTTTGGCTGAACACATTCCATTGCACAGTAGCCTACATCACAGTATAGTATAATATAATACTGTCACAAACCTTCCCTTATTACAGTAAACATATCGAAATATTCAATTCCTAAAACCTTCCTGAAACCACGAAGTAAACATTATTATAAACAGTTGCAAACAGTATCAAATTAATTCTGATTGTATTATAGCCGACGATCTGTGATCATCATCGGGGTAAAGTTAACTCTGCATGAACGTTACAGGAACATATAGCCTCGGAGTATGGCAGGAGTATAACCTTTAGGGTGAGCAGATGTTTTGTGGCTTCATCCCCCACATTGTAGACACACCCATAGAGTGCCCTGGGCGACCAGGAGCCATGACTAATACTGTGTGTGTGTGTGTGTGTGTGTGTGTGTGTGTGTGTGTGTGTGTGTGTGTGTGTGTGTGTGTGTGTGTGTGTGTGTGTGTGTGTGTGTGTGTGTGTGTGTGTGTTGGGGGTGTCGCACCTCCGAGGGCGACCCTCCGAGGCGCACAAGAGCTCGGCTGGTTCAACCGGAGACTCTTGATTGCGGGACAGACTGCGCGTCTGAAAAGAAAAACTTATATTTATTCACGAGAGTACGGAGCGGACCCACAACCTGACCTCAGCCCTAACTCGTCGGTAGGGTATGGCTGTGCGGTCCAGGACGGGATTCTACCGGCAGGAGGTAAACAGAACTGTGTGGGAGGTCCCGGAGAGGTACCGAGACTTGAAGCAGGTCGGAACGGGAGCCTACGGGACTGTGTGGTAAGTGAAGGAAGTAAACATCAACTTTACTGCTCAGAAGTTTTGTAGGAATTTATAACTTGTGTCATGTTGGACTCAAATTGGCCTCTTCAAAGGTTTACCAATTGCGTTTTTATTGTAATTATTAATAATGATAATTCACATCTTCCTGTCCCCCGAGAGAGAAATTGTTCCAAGTGACAAAGTAAATGGAATATGGAAAGCCAACAAGCATCTTGCTTGTATTTTCTGCCAACAGCCTGCCTGGATAATATGACTGATCATAATTTTACTTAATCTTAATGAGACACAATTTCACCCCAGTTCTTTTTCCTTTCACTTTAATGTCTACCATTGTCCTCCATCTGAGCAGCAGCTTCTGGCTGTGTAGGCTATTTTTGGTCAGTTGTCTCTCCACAGCTGGCTCTGCAGGGCCCCTCTTTGCATTGTGTTGTGTGGATGAGGGTCAACAAAGAAAACCACCCCCCTGATCTCATTGTTAGAAGTAAAAGACCCTGAGTTAAGTGCACTGAATGCACCATTACTTTGTCTCCAATCACAAATGTGTCTTTTCACAGTGACATGAAAGCACTGCTCCAACCAGGGAACCCAGATGTTATAAAGTGGTGTTCATTGGTGGTCACGGTAAAACCCTTGTTTTGACATATTCTCACATAATGTATCTGTGTATGTCAGTTCAGCCTGGGACCGTCGGATGGGGATGCAGGTGGCCATCAAGAAACTTCACCGGCCCTTCCAGTCCAAACTTTTTGCCAAAAGGGCCTACAGAGAGCTGCGGCTCCTCAAACACATGAAACATGAAAATGTAAGAATCCCCCCACCCCCGGAAAAACAGCAAAATAGCTGCAATATTTGTGTGTGTGTGTGTGTGTGTGTGTGTGTGTGTGTGTGTGTGTGTGTGTGTGTGTGTGTGTGTGTGTGTGTGTGTGTGTGTGTGTGTATTTTTCATAGTTTTAAAAAGAGGGGATGTGGCTAGCGCATGGTGTTGAAGGAGGGAGAAGATAGAATCACAAAACATTTGCCTTGAGCTACTGCTTTCACAAGTAATCAGATTTTAATTTTGCTTTTATTTCTCCCTAATGGGCTCTTCTCAGGTAATTGGGCTGTTGGATGTTTTCACAGCTGAAATCTCACTGGATCGTCTTCGTGACTTGTAAGTTTCTCTGCCCTTCTGAACACTCGTTACAGAGACAGACGATGTTTATGTGTTTTCATTCCGCTCTTCTCTTCGCCCCCGCAGTTACCTGCTGATGCCGTTCATGGGCACCGACCTCGGCAAGCTGATGAAGCTGGAGAGGTTATCGGAGGACAGAGTGCAGTTCCTTGTCTATCAGATGCTGAAAGGACTCAAGGTGAGGAGATTTGTCCCATAATAATTTTGCCAAAAAATAAATGTGAGGGTTTCGATGTTTCTGCGAGCTGATGTTGTTTGTTTCCCATTTCTCCACAGTATATCCACTCTGCAGGGATCATCCACAGGGTGTGTGAACTTTGACCTCTCAGACTATGAGTTTTTGGGGGTGGGGCTTTTTCTCTTTTTCAAACTCCATCCCATTCATCCTGATTCCCACACGGAGAGCTTTGCTATGTGTGTGTGTTGTATTTAAATGTCTGTACATCCAAACATCTCTCCTTGACTTTAACCTCACTCTGTTAACAGCTTGATACAGCACAGCCCACAGGAGGCAGCAGCCTGCAGTCAAAGTTCAGGGAAACAAACTTTCTGTGTGCATCTCAGGAAGTTAAACTCTTGATTGATGGGATTCAAATGAACTGATTCACTTCCTGGATGATTGTTCGTTTGATGTCCTTTGTTTCATGTTTCTGTTTACAACAGGACCTTAAACCTGGAAATTTAGCCATTAACCCGGACTGCGAGTTAAAGGTAATCCAGCATCCCCCCAAATTTTTTTATTTTGAAATACTTTCTCAGGAAGGTTCTCCCTGCTCCATGTGCTGCATTTGTAACAGGAACAGTCTCAGATCTATTTGATCTCACTTCGTACGTTACAGTTCTGTCTTTCATTCCGCTTCAGATTCTTGACTTCGGCCTGGCGAGGCAGGCTGACTCGGAAATGACGGGCTACGTGGTGACGCGCTGGTACAGAGCCCCAGAGGTCATCCTCAACTGGATGCACTACACACAAACTGGTAAACTCTCATTCCACACGGAAGGGCAGCAAATCACCAGTGAGACCCGTTTCATAACCACAGAAGTACAAAGACAGAGGATGTTTTGTTTTGTGTTGCAGTGGACATCTGGTCAGCAGGTTGCATCATGGCAGAGATGCTGTTGGGAAAACCGCTGTTCAAAGGAAGCGATCGTATCCTTAACTGTCCTCCTCCACCAGCTTGAATGTTACCCTCTGCAGACATGCCAATTTGTGTGATGTATCATTTAACTAACTCTTTCCTTGTTTCTATATTATTGTTGCAAGCAGCATAAAAAAACAACAACGCATATCTAAGTGCAGCACAATATTCTTAACCAGAGCTACTGTCAGACCTGGACCAGCTGAGAGAAATCATGAAGATTACAGGAACCCCAACTGCTGACTTTGTTGTGAAACTACAGAGCCAAGACGTAAGTCATGACCTTGGGGGTTACAGCCACACTTCAAACCTGGCGTTCAAGTACCTAACACACAAAAAGGGTTTGTAAAAGGTGTGTAGTTTGCACCCTCAAACCTGAAAGAGAACAGCAGCTGCGGTCAGTTTGGATTCGTGGTTGATACGATGCATTTCAATAATGAGCCACCATTTATCCACTGTTATAAAGCCGCAACAGTCGGGCTAGAGTGGGCTGTAGTGAAGCATATGATGTAAACATGTGTTGACATGTAATGCCTCTCACTGCCATTCCATCGTCAAATACAAACATCGATATTAGAATAAAATATTGTCCATGCTAATATGTTCAAAAACTCCCGAAACACAACCACTTCTCTCGCTACATTTTCTCTCTCAAAAGGCCAAAAACTACATAAGAAGTCTACCGAAAGTGCCAAAAAAAGATTTGCACTCCATTTTCTCCAAAGCCAGCTCCAATGGTACGTGAACATTGATGTTCTCTGGTTTATCCACCTTTTGGCTCAGTTAAACCCTCCTCATGCAGGCTTCCACACGTCTCTTTGCACTGCAGCAGTGTGCGTCTTGGAGAAGATGCTGCTTCTGGACCCCGAGCAGAGGGTGGGTGCCTCAGAAGCACTCGACCTCCCTTTCTTCACCGACTTCAGAGACACAGAGGAAGAGACCGAGGCGCTGCCGTACGATCAGACGATGGACAACACAGACCTGCCGCTGGACCAGTGGAAACGTAAGCCAGGAGGAGGAGGCTCATTCGCATTCAGAGCTGCATTGATCAATATTTTTTTTTTAAACATCTTAAAATTCTGCAGCTCCCCTCAACTATATGAAGGGTTCCAGCATCTTTCACCCAACGTTACTGTATTGGTTCACACTCACTGGTCTCAGCTGCCTGGTTTTAGGCACCAATTATCAGTGAAAAAGCTCATGAACCTGAAGTGGGGCTTTTTACTGCTACAGAGCCAGATACTGCGTTTCCTATAGGTCACCGGAAACACGACTCTAATTGAAGCCAGTATTGCTTCACATCTGCTAGACGTAATCAGGACCTGTTAACTTTTGCCAAAAATATATCACTGAAGATCTAATCTTACTTGTTACTTCTTTCAAATTTAGTAATGCACAGAAGCTGCCACTTGCCATCCTGTAACATAAACCGGTTTCGTAAGAGCGGCCGAGAAGGTGTTGAACTTGTATCAGGACTCCGACCTGGTTTAGAATAGCTGATACATAATGTTGTTCTCCTTTGTGTTTGCCCAGGTCACACTTTCACAGAGATACTGACCTTCAGGCCGCCCAGGGACTCGAGAGAGACGTCACTTTAAGAGCACACACACACACACACACACACACACACACACACACACACACACACACACACACACACACACACACACACACACACACACACACACACACACACATGTGTGTGTGTGTGTGTGTGTGTGTGTGTGTGTGTGTGTGTGTGTGTGTGTGTGTGTGTGTGTGTGTGTGTGTGTGTGTGTGTGTGTGTGTGTGTGTGTGTGTGTGTGTGTGTGTGTGTGTGTGTGTGTGTGTGTGTGTGTGTGTGTGTGTGTGTGTGTGTGTGTGTGTGTGTGTGTGTGTGTGTGTGTGTGTGTGTGTGTGTGTGTGTGTGTGTGTGTGTGTGTGTGTGTGTACACACACACACACACACACACACACACACAGGAAACTGTGCATACTAACACTTACACCAAGAAACTTTGTGACTATTTGTATTTGTGTAGCAGTAATAAATAGTATCAGTTTGTCAAAGCTTTTTCTTTCAATAAATGTGATTTGGTCCAACTGTTGTATTTATTTCTTGTATGTGTATGAGCCAGATTATTGAGTCCATCATCCATGAACAACATTATTAAATTCATGCAAACTGCTCCTGCTTCATTGAAAGCAGTTTTTCTGTCAGACTACATGTTGATAATTTACTCTAATAATGTTTGTATTTGTGGAAGTGAGGGAGAGGTTCATGCAGTTAATGAAATATGTCACACACAGCATACCAACAGCTGCCGCTCCCACAAACAACTTATTTTTATGCAAGAATGTTGTGTGTGTAATTGTGCATTTCCTAAAACAGGGCCAACAACAAGGGCTAATTCTCTGTAGCGTGCACTATGAATCAGATTATTTAATTCAGTAAAGCAACAATTTGTTTGAGACATTTTGCCTTTTACAGTGATTAGAACTCTGACATGTCCTTTTTTGGGCCAGTCACCATCTTTATTACACCATCCTACAATCTCCAAAACACTCCCTCAGGCTGGCTCTGAGCCTCGAGACCAAAGACGGAGCACTGCTGCTCAGCAAACCTCCACTCCAACAAGTGAGCGGCCGGAAACCTAACCAAAGATTTACATCAAAATCGGATATTTGTTTTATGAAGAAAAAGTTACTTCGAGTGAGACCGTCTTATAATCACTGTGGGTGACAGTCTGCTATCAATTAAAAGCAGTGGATTTTTTTCATTAGTGATTGAGAAGGCAGATTTCTTTTCAGCTCTTTCTGATCAAGAGCTGTTTACTTGCTGACGTTGACGGACTACGTTGTGCCTGATGAGTAAATACTCATAGTGGCTGTAAACTTCAGCTTCTTGCGAGACAATGGATAAAACCTACAAGTCAAAGTGCCGCGGAGGACGCCAAGCTGTCAGCCGACTTCTGTTGCTGCTGTTTCTGGCAGGTAATATGGATATTCCTTTGGACAGAAACATCAGAGGGGGCGGGAGTCAAAATGTAAATGTGATAATAATGTTCTTTGACACAGTCTGCAAAGGGCTGCCATACAGATTTTTACTGAGAAAATCTCTTTATGTACTTTAGCTGTTAGAAATGTAACGGACATGAACTAATGACTGCTTAATAAAAGACATTTTTATGTTTTCACTTCCTGTTAGGCCTTCAGCATTCAGCACTGGCTTCATATGGAGAGCAGACTGACCCAAATGACAAAGATAATGTTAAGTCATTTTCCATTTCATCACGAATCTTATCCTGAAGGTTCTGTCTGTATAATCTTAAACATATACTACATACTTTGAC
The DNA here is from genome assembly GCF_029030835.1 of Brachyistius frenatus. Lineage (NCBI taxonomy): Eukaryota > Metazoa > Chordata > Actinopteri > Embiotocidae > Brachyistius > Brachyistius frenatus. The sequence continues at coordinate 2,096,167 of NW_027210631.1, forward strand.
TCTCATATTTTGGTGTCGTTACTGTAAAGAAATTGTAACATTAAGGATGCAAATTTAAGTCAGCATGTCATCGGTAGCTGACAAAAACTGATAAAACTGTTGCTCAATGCAATTGGTTGACATCATGTCATGTCATCATGCACGCGAGGGCGCTCTTGCATCTCTTGTGTCAAACATGAAAGAGGGAGCAACAACACACATGCAGTGTAAAGTTTTTTTTTTTTTAAGTCTCCATAACTGATAGCTAAGTTGCTCAGTGTTGGTCATGTGATGGAGGAGCCACATCGCACCCTTCAACACTTCAAATAAACTGTCATTACAAATGACAAAGAGAACGTATGCATACATCGGTATCAGCAATCAGCCAAAAGAGTTGGAAAATATCGGCAAATCGGATATCTGTAAGAAATTCAAAATTGTGCATCCATTGTGAACATCAATGTTTTTCAATTCTCTTGAAAACTATGACCATTGTGAGATCTTCAGGAGGATTGAACCTAACAATTATCGGTCCGACCTATGTGACTGTGGGCGTGCCGAGCAGCATTGAGTGTGCTTCCGGCTGCGTTGCATGAAGCTACTCCATGTCTCTGGATTGACAGAGGGCCCAGAGTCTAGGCCACGTGTTAGCCTTCACTGTTAATAGTTGGGTGCAGGCATTAACAGTGACATGCACAGCCTCAGATGGCAACACAGGGCTGACTGTTACAACAATAACGCAACTCCAGCTGTTCGGTATGAGATATGTACATGTTTTGAAACTGGAAACAGTTGATTGAATTAATCTCCCACCTTCAGAATATTGACCTTATATGGATAATGACTGTAATTTGTCTTGCTCACCTTAGCCGGGCCAGCCAACGTTTCCATCACAGGCCCCGATTTGATGAAACCCACAGTGAGCCACACCTACAGTTGCCACGGTTACTGCCGGCCATCTTGTATCTACACCTGGAAGACAGATAAAGGCCCGTGGAGTCGTGGTCAAGGGAACGTTATTTCTCTAACTCCTCAGGACACAGACAGCTCCAAAACTCTCGTCTGCAGAGCCTCCAATAGTGTGTCTGGCCTGTTTGTCACCGCTACTCGAAACATAGCCGTGATATGTAAGTCAAGAGTTTCACAAGATTTACTGGTGAGGTGAAAGATCCCAAACTAGGATGAAACACCTTTCCATGAAGACTAATTTATAGATGAAAGAGATTCCCAGCCACATGTGTCATGTAAACACTCTCTGCTAGGAAGTGGGACATTGCGAAATAGTAATCTTTCCCATTTCCCAGTTGCCTGAATGCATGACAACTCCCAGCAAGAACTGATAGAAATTAACAACATCCCTTCACACTTTACAAAGAATAGACTGCTCTGTTGTTTTCCGACAGCACTGTGTTGCAATATGGGTTCCTAGCTGAGCAGTCGACCAGCTGAAAGCCTTCATACCAAATTGAGCTGTTATTTATGGAACCAATGGGACTCACTGGTTTGCACTTGGAAAACACAATATTTAGAGACAACACATCATAAATTAACCTTTAATATTTGCATTTTCTGATCAAGTTCTTTCTTTTTTGTCGTGCCCTCACTGCTCTTTTCTTCCAGCTGGTCCGTCATCGGTCCAGATCCAGGGCCCAGACATCATAGAAATTGAAGAACAGTATAAGTTTGTGTGTTCAGCCGAATGCCACCCTTCTTGCCGCTTCGTGTCGTCTGTGGACGGTCTGAGCGTGAGGGGCAATGTGCTGGAGGTGACCGTGGATCATCCGCTCCAATCGGTCACTCTCAAGTGTGAGGCCCAGAACACGGCTTCAAGGAGGATATCTATGGCCTTAAAAACTGTACAAATAACAGGTAGATAAACTGTAAAAATGATCTGACGGATATAATCTTAAATCAGAATAGCAGTGTTTATGGATATTTGACCTTTATTCTTTTCTTGTGTGCAGGATCAGATCGCAACCCGTCAACTCGTCCTGAGGACACTTCAGCTGTGCTGCTGTTAGCCGTCATCATTTCTGCTGTCTGTACACTGTAATCTAATATGGACAGGTGAGGCTGTTTTTGGGGTGCGAGACAATTACTATACATCTTCACTGCAGAATTTGATTAATTAACTAATTAACACCCATCAGACCATGAAAGGATACTGTGTCAGTGTCACGTTTTGCCTCGCCGTGCCGTGAAAAGTGCACGGGTATACGACTGAGGTCATGTGACAGAGGTCACCTGATGGAGTAGAACTCCAAACTGAGAGTTAGTTTGGTTGGATGGAGCAAATTGAATTTTTTTTTAAGGTATTTGTAAGATTGCTCATTGTTGATTTAATGTAAGTATGCACACAGAAAGACAATGCACAGGTGACTTACGCCACAAGAATCAGACACATGTTGGGAGGAGCTCTACTGGAACCAAATGTCATTACACCCAATGAAGTAATAAAACATAACCTGTAATTAGTTCCAACCTTACATATACAGTAGAATTGACAGGATAGTGAGGGCATCAAGCACAGACAAGCCTACAGTCCTGAGAGGAGCTCTAATCAGCCTCAGTAAGTGAAAACACCTGTGAGAGTGTTTGTGGGGGTTTAAAACCTACAGCTGAGGCGAGTAGTGAGGATGCAGTTGGTCTGATTTAGTCTTTATTTGTCTCATTGGCTCCACCTGCAGGCTGCCAGGTGGTGGTGCAACACACCTGCATTTAATGGGTTTAATTTTAATCACTTAATCCTGAAACCCAGTGTGATCCCCTGTGTTAATCCACCTTTACTGAACAGTGTAATGTGTCTGTAACCAAGACAAAGAGGTGGCCATATTCTGCTCTGTGTACTTTTTCTTAGGCTCACCACCAACTTGCATTGTTTAACTGCTGTTTAGACAATAGGCCTTCCTCTGGGGGACATTTTGACTTTTGTCACGGGAGGGGAAGTGCAGGTGGAGTTCATGTTGGCTGAGTTCCATTAAGTGTCCCAGTAAGCCGTGACAGTCAGCCTGCATGAGAAGGTTTTTCACTGAGAAGGGCCCACGATGCTGAGGCGGCTCAGCAGTGTGTACCAGCGTGCCAGAAGCAACCCTCCTCTTTGCCTGCACCCACAAAGACTCAATGCAACCCTCAGAAACACAGATCTATTCTGTTTGTATCACTGTCAGAAGTTAACTTCCAGTGAGTCCATCAATCAAGGCCATTAGTACCACAGTTCAACTACATAATGTCCTTCCATAATCAGGTGGCGAGAATGGTGATGGTCAGTGACACACTCTCCTGACCGGTCAAAGGTGTGTTGGTTGTGTGCTTTTGTAACAAGTTATTAAGTTTGAACTACAGAAACACAATTTCCTATCAAGATATATTCCTGTTTGTCTTGCCAAATGTTGTCCTTTATAAAAAAAATAAATAAAAAAAAAACTTGCTGCTGTGCTTTTGCTAATTAATCAGTGTTGTTAATTCATCACACATCTGAGATGAAGTAATGTTCAAATCAAAGTACAAACACAACCTACAAAATACAGCTTTATTTGAAGTCCAGTCTGTATTAGCAGAAACTAAATGCCTCAGTATCTTACAGTTCTCTTTAGTCTCCAGCACCTTAGCCAATGCAACATCAGGATTCATTTAGCAGGTACAACAAAAAGAAATGCAGAGTACCCACAGAAACCCATCCATACTGCGTTCAAGACAGCAGAAGGTTGTAAATTCCAACTCCCTGTCCATAAAGTTTCCTTGTGGCTGAGCTTCTCCTAAATTCTAAATAGGTGACTGCATACCAGCACAGCAACATGTTTACAATCCTGGAAATTCACCAAATGTCCAATTAAACAATCTGCACTCCCCAGTGTCCATGAAGTCCCAGAGATCTCGTTGGTTTGAAACTTTTTCACAAAATGTGAGCGTTTGTATTGAGTGTAGATGATTTCTCACTTTCTGTGTTGCTAGCCTTTATTTTGCAACTGAACGTAAACAGCTACGTCTGTCATCAAAGCAGAATACAACCAAGAAAAAGCTCATCTTCAGTGAGGCCCGCTCATGAATTTATGGAAACACTTGTGCAATATTCAGTTAAACGTATATATTTGCTACGTAAAGCGGCATTTGCAGTTGCTGATATTTTATATTCCCATGAATAATGACTTTTATTAAAATGCTGCTCAACAAACAAGATTCTTTACTGGATTCTTTTGAACTAAAATGCACCAAAGTCACAATTACAAGCCTTTAAGTTTTCAGTAGTCGGGGCAGAAAACATTGTCATATTTCCCGGGTGAAGTGTGTCGCTGCAGCAGGCCAACTCAACTAAAGTGAACCGAATGAACATTTGTTGAGTATTATAATATAACTTAAAAAGTTCAGTTGGCTTTGAAATCTTGTCTGCTGAAAGTGAAGTGTTAAATCCAAGCGTCACACACCATACTTCTTCTGTAAGGCTGCGACAGACGATCCGTCCAGCTCGGCTTGGTGGAGAAAGTCAAAAAGCTCTTTAAGCACTGGAGAGGAAAAAACAGTAAAGTAGCGTATCATCAATATGCTGGAATATGTGTGTGTCTGGGAAAAAAAAAAGAGAAAATGAAAAGCATGAGTTGTGTGCAGCGGCGCATCATGCAGACTCCACCTTTCTTCTCCGGGGACGACATGAACATGACGGCCATGTCGAAGCGCCTCACGCTTGCTAGGCTGCTGAGGGTCTCCAGTGTGACGGCTGGGGCTTCATTCCTGCACAAAAGATGATCTTAATATAAAATATAACACTGCATATTTTCAGCACCGAGTAAATTCTTTTTTGGTTTCCTGTAAGTTAAAAGTTTGTTTCGCGCTTCCTTTACGATGACTTCCAGTGTATTAAACAGTAACAGTAGAAGTGCTGAAGTACAACTAAAAAAAAAAGTAATAAAAGAATGAGGTCTAATTAAAAAGGTCAGGACGGCTCGTCTTGTGTACAGATGGAGAGCAGCACCGTGACGTGGGCGGAGCAGAGGGAAGCCGTAACCTCTGTGAGCCCCTGAGTAACACGTCTTTTTATGTCATTTGCAATTTCACCGTGCACCTGAAACTTGAGTACAGAGCGCACTTCCAATTTCGTGTCATATTTTTGGCAAACAGGAAGGAGTCACAGGAAGCCAAATTCAGTGAGTAAGGGTGGTGGGGAGCGACGATCGTGTTGTTACGGGCGACAAACTCTGGTGTTTTGCTGATTTCCCGAGTTTGACTCAATGCGATGTCCGCTCGTTGCTCAGGTCTGCGGCGAAATGGCAAATGTACGCATGACCAGCGGTCTCAAAAAAGTGTGTAAGTCAGGTGATGATTGTTGATCAAACGACATAATTTAAAATACTTCCACGTGAGAGTTATTGCTTCCTCCTGCTCTGTGCACATCACTGTGCTGCGCTCCATTCCTGCACAACAGGCTCTGAACTTGTCAACACTGAGTTGGAAACCCTTTTACTTTCTGACTTCAATAAACAAGCCCCAAATAGTTTTTCTATGTTTTAGTATTTACAGAACTTACTTGATGTAGAACTCGTGCAGCGTCCTCAGGATCTGATTGAGGATGTCAGGTTCGAGGGAGTTGTGGAAAATCGAGACGTACGAGTCGGGCTTGATTTGCTGCAACCAAGAACAAAAATGAGAACTTTGGTTAAAATAAAACCCGACAGTTTTTTATAAAAATGTTTTTTATGTGCAGTTTTCAGCTCTTCAAGTTGGATTTGAACAATTGCAGCTATTTTCTAAAATCCAAAGTCTTTAAGACTTTAAACCCTGCAAAGATTTGAGCCATGTTTTCAGGTGATTTGAAATCTTACTTAAATCAGACTGAGTTGGCACTGATGATGTGCACACGCATAACAGCATCTCAAGCTCACCTTCAGATATCTGTAAATCACTCTGGGCTGGTTTCTGATCTTGCGGAGGTCGGCCTCCAGCTGGAAGCTGTTGGAGGGTGGAGGAGGCAGGTCTGTTACTGTGGAGGAGGCTGACGGTTCAGGAGGCTGAACGGCTTCCTCCTGCACTGGTTGTTTGGTCTGTCTGCTAGCAGGAGGTCTGGGGAAGAGAGGAAGAACATCCGTTTACTGGGTGGGAATGATCAATACCATAAAATAATGCAACATTACACATTAAACACGTCAACAAACACGATGAAATAGAAGAAAAGGTCATATTCAAATGTGTGAAACAAATAATAAAACAGCCACTTGCTGGCCAGGTGTGTGTGAGGGGACGTCTCCTATCTCCTCGATTTTGATCATCTTGGCGCTGGGTGATGTGGACAGCGGAGAGGATCCGTCCTCAGCCTCCCTCACCACCTCCTGGACGAGGGACCTGGATCCACCTGATTCGGCCTGAGGGACCGTCACCGTCCCGCTGACCTCCTGGATGTCGATCCTTCTCAGAGGTTTCTAAACAGAAGACAGAAGAGAGTCTTTGTTTGTCAAACATGAAAATGACATGAACCAGAAGTTCTGTAAACACTGAGGTTCATTGTGCCATGTGCTGGACAAAGTATGGTAAAGCATGTGAAGACAGGGAGAACAGTTGTATGTCAGTTTACATGCCAAGTACAAATTGTATGATCATAAAACTCAGTGTCACATTACCTAATAACCACGATGAAATTCAACATAAAATTCATGTGTCAACTATTCAATGGAGCAGATCTAGTCGCTGTATAAATAATGTGAAAGTATCAAAACACTCAGTACATGGAAAAATGCTCACAGCATGCATGCAGCAACTGTGCCGTTTCGACTCCTGTAAGTTTGTGATGTCACAATCTTTTGCTTATGTCATATGTCTCACTGTTCAAACTTTAATGTGGAAGAAAACTCAGAGCGGTCATTCCGTTGTGGACCTTGCAAACCACAAGAACAAAGCAAGCTTGTGATTGGCCTGGGCGCGTGTCACTCAAAAACTAGTCAACCAATCAGAAGAGAGGGTCACTGCTATCAATGCACCTTAAAAGGCACAGATACAAAACAGCCTGTTGTTGGAAGAGCTCCAAAGAGAAGCTTAAGACTGGAGATTTGAGATTATGACTCACATTTTCCTATGTCATTTTTAAATTGCTTATTTTGCCTGACAAACTGTCCGTAAATTAAAATTTGAGAAGCAGCAAATGGTTGTAGTTTTGCTTAACAGATTGTCCCTACTGACATACATGAATTTACTGTCAATGGGAAGATTTGATTTTGTCAGATTTAAATTCAATATTTTCTTGTTTGTAAATGAAAGTCTTCCCCTGTAATGCAGCTGAATTCAGTATCAGACGTCTCCTAATCTCTGCCCTCGGTGTCCCAGAACAGAGACACACCAGCCTGATGGATGTTACTTCTGCATCATAGAAAATGCTTCATCAGAGAAATTTGAAACTCACAGTTGAGCGCAGATGTGTTGGTTTGTCTATTGGCTGCACTGTTCTCCTCTGTGAGCCGTCCTCTGTTTGAAGAAGGCCACTGGAGCCCATGTTCTGACACGAGAAGAGAAAATCAGTGAAATCTCAAATTCAAATCAAATCAAGTCTGACAGTCAGTGAGTAATCCAGACATAAAACTAGCGTGTAAGCATATTATTTCAATGCTGATTCTGCTCCAAAGAAGGACACAGTAGAGGAAAAAGCCACTGTGACAAACAGCAAAGGGCACAGGGGTGCATTTTAAAAGAATTTCTAAAATGAAAAGTAATCTGATTAGCAGGGCAGTTTTTTTTTTTAACTTTGTCTTTTATGATTATTTGTCTGTTTTGGACTAATAACTGGATGTTGAAACGTACAATCTGGAGTTTCTGGAGTTCATTCAGGGCCTGCTTGTTTCCTGGTTCCAGTTTCAACACCTGCTGAAAATCTGCGACACACACAACAGACGTAAAGATGAAAATCAACCCAACAGCAGGAGGAAACAGCTGGCTGTGCTGCAGCTGTTTTCGGCTGATACAACAAAAACAAACATATGTAGTTGCCACTTTTTTTGAGGCCAGCGTTGCTCTGTACAGCACCTTGTTTGGCCTCCTCCAGTTTGCCTAACGCCACTCTGGCTGTGCCTCGGCGGGCGAAAGCCTTGGAGTAAGTATCATCCAGGGAAATGGCTTTAGTGCAGTCCTCCTCTGCTTCTTTATAGCTGCAGCAGGAAAGAGGGAAAACAAAACGAGATGCTCCGCCTTGAGTATGTTCATCAAACAACTTCACAAAAAAGTCGAGTCACTTCAAGATGGAAAACCTTCAGTTCTGTTTTAAATTCCTTAACATTCAGCCATGAAGAAGAGGTGTCCTTACTTGTCCAGCTTGAGGAAGGCCATGGCTCTGTTGGCAGGCAGAAGGACGTTCATGCTGTCCGCCTCCATACCTCTGGAGTAGCAGTCTACCGCCGCCTCGTACTTCCCCTCTTTAAAATAAGCGTTGCCCTGAGAGACACGTCCGACAACCATCGTCACTCAACGGGGAGATTTCAAACGAACACAGTTCGGTTGGTTCACTTAAAGTTCAGCTCGGGCCAAAGAAACTTGCCACTATTCAAAACATTCTGACAGCTTCCAGTTCACACCAAGTCAAGCACTGAAAAGCACAACACAGAAAAGTTCTAAATCTTTCTTTCATCCAAATCTTTGCCATTTCAATCATCTGACAGTTATTATTGACATGACCAGATGACTCTTCTACGAGCTGATTGGCTGTTCAAAGAGGTGACGTGCTTTACGTTTTAAAACTGCCCCGTGGCGTCTTGACAAGCCGAGTCGCAAGTCGAGCTGAGACGGTCCAGTTCACACGGCTGCAACTTTTCCTGCAACGTTCTGAAACTGTTCAGTCTCGTCGTGAATCTTTGTTCTGAACTGGGCTCAGGAGTTTAAAGGGCGTCAGGTCGTGAAACATTCACTGACAAAGTGCAAATCACTGCTTCCACTCATCAGGTTATGGCTAAACTAAATCAAAGCTCACTCTGTCTTTTTGGAGAACCGCCTCCTGTCTCCTCTGCTGTTCCTCCACCAGTCTGTGCTGGTCAGGATCCACAGTGGACGCATCGGCCGGCTGCGTGGCTTCACTCTGGACGGCGGGCGCCTGAAGTCCGAGCGCCTGAACCAGCCAGAACAGAAGGAGGACATTAGAGAGGAGGATACAAGAGAGATGAATCTGACTCCAAAAAAAAAAGACACTCACCTCTTTTATATTCTTCACTTCATTCTGTGCCTCCACGTTCCCGGGGTCCAGCTTCAGCACCATCTCGTAATCTGTTCACAAACAGATTCACCCTTCAGACGTCATCTCGGAGCGCTCAAGTTAAAACGCACCGAGCCGCTTTTTACCTTCTAACGCAGATTCATAGTTCTTCAGTGCAAACCGAGCAGCTCCTCTCCGAGCATACGCTTTGAAGTAGCTGCTGTCAAGAGCGATCGCCAGGTTGCAGTCGGACTCTGCCACAGCATACCTGCCGAGGACAGAAACCCTTGTTCACTCACAGGGAGACAAACCCTTTCTACCAACAGATACTTTACTCAAAAAAACACCTGAAACATACAAAACAATACAGCAGCCATGATATGTGCAGCTCACTTTTTGAGTCTGAAGAAGGAGGTAGCTCTGTTTGTGGGAAGCACAGGGTTGTAAGGATCTCCATCCATCCCTCTGGTGTAACATTCAATGGCTTCGTCATACTTCCCATCTTTGAAAAACTGGTTTCCCTGAAAATCAAAGCAGAATGCGCTTCAGCAAGAAAAGCTACTCTCACTTTCTCCTATTTACACAATACTTATCACACTACACGAGGGGCGCTCGAAAAGTTCATGTGCTTCTCCCGATCAACGCGAACACAGCGCAGCACCGTGACCCGTGTGGAGCCGGGAGAAGCTTTAACGTTTGTGGTTCAGTATTCCAACTTACATCGCTTGATCAACATCAGCACCTGAGTGACACATGTTTTTGTGAGCAGTGTGTTTGTGCACATTTGTGATTTCACGGTGGACTTGAGCAGAGAGCGCACGTCAACATTTTTGGGCAACAAAAAGAAGTCGCCACTGAAAACACCTCGCCCGGCTCGTTGCTTCACGCTTTCTGAAGCAATTCGACAGTCTTGGCTGCCGATTTCCTGAGTTTCATACAAAATTTGATGTCCGGTGGTCACGAGCCTTGTGTAACACAGGTTCTGATGTTGATCAAGCGACAATACTTTGAATACTAACTAACGGGAGTTAAAGCTTTCTCCTGCTCCATGACACCGGAAGAAGTCTCTGAACTTTTGGATCCCCGCACTATTCACCTTTTCTTTCTCAGCCAGCGCTTTCTCCTGATCGACTGCAGCTTCTTCTGAGTCAGACTCGTTGGACTCTGCAGGACATTCCTCCTTATCCATTTCTGCCAGAGCCTTGTCCTGCCGCCAGAGAGAAAAAAAATAACCTCTGTAGTGGAGTGTCCTTCGCTTTCACTGCTGATCACTTAATGAATTACAAGCTTTCAAATGAATGCATCAGATACCACGTCAAACTTGTCCCACGACCGATAATCGTACGCTTGTATTCTTGAAGCTTGTTTGGGCTCCTCTGCTTTCGTGTCAGTCGGATCCTTCTTCTTCTTCTTCTTCCTCCTCACCTTTGTTTTGTAGTCTTTGTTGCGCACAGGAGGGAGTTTCATCTACAACACAGAGGCAACAAACTGCTGAAGGGAGTTCACCTTGAATCCCACCTGCTCCTTGAGATAGATGGGTGTGAACATCAGGGACGTACCTGACCCCCCTGAACTCCTCCTCCTCCTCCTCCTCCTCCACTCAGCTCCTCGTCCTTCTTCTTGATGTGTGTCTCCCAGCTCTCCATCTCCTTCATGAAGCTCTGCAGATCCTCCGCATTCTGCCGCATCTGAAGCTGTAACTCAACGGCTTTGTTCCCACCGGACATGTTTATCCCTGCAAAACACACATTTGTTTTGGAAAAAAAATAAAATTCTGAACACTTGTTGTCTTTTAAGTTCTTGTAGCAGCCAAAGAGGAAAACACGAGAATCACGCAGTCACGCTTTCGCGGCTACCAGCTAGCTGGCTAGAAAAAAAAAAAAAAATAACCCGCCACATATAACAAAAAAAAAGACTCTGTAGTTACTTAAACTTTGCAAAATACCTGTCACTTCTTTCCCGGGTTGACAGTTAAAATGCAGCTGCAGGCAGTTTGACTAAACACTACATAAAAACGTGTCGCTATTCACCGCTTTCTGTTTATGTTCGGAGCCATGACAGCGAAGTACCAGCAGCCTTTGCGCTGAGTTACTGCGCCGGATGTAAAAGCAAAGATCGTCTATATTTCTAACCGATGACTTACTCCGTAAACCATTGCCGTGAACCTGAAATGAGCTACATCATTAGGGTGTCCATGTAATTCATGAGACGACGCGCGTTCGCATTCTCGTTGTTCTGACCAACCAAACACAAGTTATAATCATCCTTCCCCTGTTTGCCTTTTCGAGGTCAAACAAGCATCGCGAACTGTTTTGGTCCACAAATCCTCAAACGACTTTCCTGGACATTCTGAATAGACGATCTTTACTGTATAATACTCTTTTTTTAATTTTTTTTTTTTTTAAACCGTATTGAAAGGGTTTACCTTTTATTATTTTATTCTAAATGAAGATGAATCATATTTAATGACGTTTTGTAGCTATAGGAGCCCCCGCCCCACTCGCGATACAAATAAATAACATCCTGTTCGTTACCCTTTGACCTACGGCTGTCACGTGATCTACCCAAACAGCGATGACCTCTCCTGCTCGCTCGCGGTAGCTGAACCAGTTGGATCAGCTGTGCACGCTTCGCGCCATGGACCGGACCAAACAGGAGGAGGAGGACTACGGATACGACTTATTCCCGGACAGAGAAACGGGGAAGTACGAGAAGAACTCGCTCGCAGAGAGCCTGTTCACGTTCAACCACAAGTGTCAGGTCATGCTGCAGGTCGCAACGGAAACCAGTGAGTATCCTCGATCTTAAACCTAAGAGACGTCCGTCAAAGGGTGTGTTTGTTGATTTTAAATCTCAGTTTTACATTCACGGTAAGCGGGTAATGTTAGTGAGCAGGGGCTATCCGTGCAGCTAACTGGGTTCCTGTGGTTCCCCCCCCTCAAGGTCCGTACGCCAAACTCCTCCTCAGCGCCATGAAGAACTCCGGATGGTACGTGTCGTTTCAAAATAAAACACCCATTTCACAATAAAACACCGGCGTCTTAAATCATGTTCGACCTTCCACGGTGAAGCTCACATTACTGCGAAAGATGGGGTTATTTCGTGTTCCTTGTTTACACAGAATGCTTTAATAAATTAAAGAATTACAAGTGTACTACTTTTAATCTTATTTAATGTTGTTGAACAGTTGTAATACTGAAAGAAAAAAAAAAGTCTGTGTCTGTTTATTGTTTATGTCCCGAGCCTCTAATAAATACATCCAATAATATTCAAATTCCTACCTTATGGTCCCAATTGCCCAAATACATAGGGCTGGAAGTGACAGTCATTTTCATTATTGATTAAGCTTTTGGATTTTTAATTGATTAAATGTTGTGTCTTTGTAATGAGGTGTAGCCTGAAATGTAATGTTTTGACCCAATAAACAGTCCACAACCAAAATATATTCAGTTCATATTTGTGGAGTATTCCAGGAACCAGAAAATATTCTGGAATCAGAGAATTGTAGGTTTTTTTTTTTAAATTTTTATTGTTTTTATTGATCTCCAACTATCAGTTGATTTTCTGTCGATCAAATTATCGGTGAATGAACTATTTGTTGCAGCTTCAGCAATATGTTTCCGCCATTTCCCTGAAGTGATCATTTCAAACTGTTTTCACTTCCTCCGAGCTGCAGTCATTACAGACAAACCAGCATCACGATCACTTTACTTTTCCATCTCAACGCAGCAAAGTGTTCAAAGAGCGACATTTCTCCTGTGAGGACTGCGATGGGACGGTCAGCGGCGGCTTCGATGCAGCCTCTTCTCAGGTAGGAACGGCAATAAACAAAAATGCGTTGCAGATGTTGTCGGATTACGAGAACTCTGCTTGTCAGCAGCGATGACGTTTGTTTCCAGATCGTTTTGTGTCAGAACAACATCCACCAGCAGTCCCACATGAACCGAGTGGTCACGCACGAGCTCATCCACGCCTTTGACCACTGCCGGGCCCACGTGGACTGGTTCAACAACTTCAGACACCTGGCTTGTTCTGAGGTGAGTAACGATGAGCTCAGCTCTCGTGTGTTGAATGTGTGTCCTTACTCATAAAACATTTGCAAGGCAGATGTTCAAAGTATATTATCCAGTATTGCTTAAATCCGTGTTTACTCACTCAAAGTCTTTTTCACAACAAAACTGGGACCCACCAATAGTGAAAACAGCTAATTAACTCCACTAGTGTTTAAAACTGCTCTGGGAATCTTTAACGTAGCAGTAAGAAAGGAATTTTATCACTTTTTGTTGAATTTATTGACAAAGAAAAATGTTGAATATCAACCGATTTTTCATAATGAAATTATTCTGTCACGCTCCGACCTTTAAAACTACTTAAAGATCTCGTTTTTATTTCACCGTGTGAAATGTGTCCTCATCAACAGGATGTCAGAGAGGGAATTAACTTTAGGAAGGAGTTGATTTGAAGCATTTTATTGAAACCTGAGAAGTCGTCCACATTTTCTCCTCCAGCTGCATCGTTCAAGATTAGTTGTAGATTAAAAAAAAAAATAAAAATTCATATTCTGCACACCTGGAAGTTGACTGCTGATAATTCTTAAGACTTTGTTGTGTCACTGTTTCAGATTCGGGCAGCTAACCTCAGTGGAGATTGCTCTTTTAGCAATGAAGTTTCCAGATTCAACTTTGGCTTAAAGCAGCATCATCAGGTACTTAAGTTGGGCTAAATGGGACTCTTAAACCTTTTTTGTACTTCTAGTACCGGCTCTACTCTCCTACTCTAGTTCTACAGTTTCCCACCGTGGATAGTATCCCCTCAATGGGGCGTCGTTACTATAGCAATCGACCGTGACGTTATCGTCAAAGCGAAATACTCGTTCGCTGGATCCTTTCAGCAGCAACCAAACAGAGAAACGTCTGCAAGTCTTCAGCTAACAGCGATGACGTTTTGCGGGTTGCCATTTATGGAGTTGTCCAGCGAATACAAAAACTACGGCTGTTTTAGCACCTTGGTTAGTTAACAATGGCTGGTTTGTGCGCGGGAGGGGGGGACGACGACAGTGACGCAATGATAGTCACGATTCTCTTGAACCAATCAGTGGTCAGCAGTGTTTTGTCACCTCGACGGAGGCGACACCAAAAAAAAAAGTACCAGGCACGACCTACAACTTGTTCCCAACGGAAGGCCAAAAAAAAGAATGAAAAGTGGAGCCGAGTCGGTACCAGCTGTGTAAAAAGGGCTATACTCGGTTTTCTCCCCCGTGGCTCCAGTCCAAACACTTTTTAAAACACAATTCTGTTGTCCTCGGACAGGAGTGCGTCCGAGGCCGGGCTCTGCGCTCCATCCTGGCTGTGAGGAAAATCAGCCGAGAGGAGGCGGTAAAAATAGTCGACGAGGTCTTTGACTCGTGTTTCAACGACCACGCGCCATTCGGACGGATCCCGCACAACAAGAAGGACGCCAAGTTCGCCAACAGAGATTACGCTAACAGAGATCGATATTATGCAAACCTTTAGTGTCCTCACATTTTTATTTAACTCCCAATGGTGCTCTGGAGGGCGGCGACGCTGACAAGAGCTCGGCAACATCGGGGCCTCGGTCAGCAGAGAAGCCTCAAAAGAAGGACTGTGTGACGAAACATTCATACTGCTTCAGAAGGGATTTTCAGAGAAAGATTTGTCCTTGGAGCAGGAAGCAGAGGGATGACCTGCAGTACATTTCATTTTCTACCTTTCGGACACTAATTCTGTGGAAAAGGTTTGCAGGGACGGATTTTGCTCTGGATGTAAAGTAATAAACGAGGTGCTCAATGGGTGCTTTAAAGGAAATATAAAATGTAATTTTTCCTCCTCCAGTGTTGGTTGTGAAAGTCTATCTTGTTGCTACTAGTTTTCTGTAAATGGAGCTGATTAAACAGAATCAAATTGTACGTGAATTAAAGTTGTATTACTCCGGAAAGCTTTACGTTCCTCCGTCTCAGCTTTTTGTTTCTAGACTCAACTCGCATCTCAAAGTTATTTTTGAGGACAAGAATTACCTGTTGCATCCGACCTTGGTCTAAAATATTTGAATTCATGACGTGCCAGAGAAGGATAAGTGAGTGCGTTGCTGATTATACCACATTACGTCTAATCCGAAGAGAGGATTCTCCAAATTTAACAAGTGAGACAAGTAAGATGAATAAAGCGGAAAAAAGTTCTTCTGCAACAACAGTCAACTTTGTTCACATCTGTGCAGGCACTGTAAAATGTCATTGCTGACATCTTTATTGGACATTAGCATTTAAAGGATCTCGTATCCCTTCACAAGAGATTAATGAGGGAAAAAGTTATAAGGGAATTATCCCCATAATCCCCCTCTTCCTCCTCTATCTCCTCCTCCTCCTCCTCTTCTCCCTATCTCAAAGACAACAGCCTCTGCATCACAATCACAAAGTCACTTGGCGTGTCTGGTGTTGGAGTGTAATGTGGCCCTCTCGATATTCTCCACTTGGAAAACGCGACAAAAACACAAGACGAGCGTGGGCTGGAACAACAAGGCGAGTGGGTGGGATGGAACGAGCAACGGGGATTAGCTTCATTTTAGAGGCTTAACAGAGAAAATGATGAAAACCGCTTCAAGTCAGTGGGATTAATGTGAGGCAAACACAAGATGACAAAAGACAGAAATTAATTTGGATTTGTGCAATGTCATACACCCCAGTGGGCTAAATAAAGAAATCATATAAAACAATAGAATTATTGCTGGAATTGTGCACATATCAAATGCCAGCTAGAAAATACTTCTGATACAGTTAGACATTCAAAACAAGCTGTGAATGAGTAAGATGACTTATTTTGTTCTCAGGACTGAAGCCAGGATTTAACACATATGGAGGTCATGACTCCATTTAAAACCCCCTCCACAATTTAAATCTCATAGAAATATATTCATACTTAAAATACTGAAATTGGCTGATAAAAGTAACCACAATGTTAACATTTTAATGACTTTCCCCACAGTGTGTTAATTTGCAGAGTTGCAGAGGACGTGACCTTGGCGATAACTGCAGCTCTGACAGGTTGTTTTCTTAACTGTGAAAAGAGGTGTAAATAGAAAATAGACAAATTAAAGTTCTGTTTGCTGTATTATCAATATTTAAAATTGAACATACAGTATTAGCCAAACAGTTGCTGTTTTACATGTCTGTCTGACACGGAACAACATTACCATTCATTTGGAGTTGTGCCTCAGGCCATTGAATGAATGTACACCCAGTATTCACAATTTCCTTTTCTGTTTTGTTTTTTTATCTCTGTTTTGGTCTCTGCGAACTACTGACGGAAATCATAACCGGCAAATGCAACATTTTGTCTGCAAGCCGGCTGCTAACTTTGTAATTCTGCCATTTGGTGCTCGAAAGAAGGTGGATAGTAAGTTTATCCGTTTATCTGCAACTGGAAATAATGTCCGGGAGAGACCGGCGGTAAGAATGCAACAAAACAGCTAGTAGTTGCGGGCTGTGAAATCAAAACAATGAGCTGAAAGATGCTAAAGTGCTCGCTGGAGCTGAGGTTAGTGTAGCTGGATGATCATGCCTATCTAACATTACACACAGCCATTTGATTTTTGGGTTAAAAGAGAATTATTGATTAGTGCTGAAAAATGATGCATACATACAGTATATGGAACATTTAGGAAATACCTCCTGGTTATTTATACAAACACAAATAAGCACAAGGGAAAAGGAACACGTGAGGTTTGGGAATAAAATCTTGAAGGGAAAAATGATTTACTGATTTAATAATAACGGACTAGTTTTTTGTTTTAATTATGTTTTTTTGTATAAGAAGGCAGGGTAATTAGGGAAACAGATATTGCAATGAAGAGACTTTCCTTTGGGACTTTACAATGTAAATAATTTCAAATACGAATGTCTTCTCGTTATTATTGTAACATGCTTTATTGTTGCTGAGGGCAAAACATAGACTAAGCAAGAGAAGAAGGTTTTTGTCTGTAGTAAATATTTATGTGTTTGTTTTTAAAATGACGATAAAATACTTATTGTAGTTTTGAGGTCCTTTAGGATACATGTGACCATCAATACTGATCATTTCCAGTTTAAGAGACACACCTGGACCTGCCTCTATGTCCTGTAACGCCGTCATATTATTCACAATCATGGAGTAGAAAATGATTTCTCCCAAGGAAACTAGTGCCACCAATATTTTCAATCTGTTTCATCTCTGTGCTATAGATACAAATATGTCAGTGTTTTTCAATGTATTTTCAAGAAAAGAAAGTATTATTACATTTTAAATATTATTATCACAATATTCTTCTGGTTGATAAACCCTCATTGGAGGCTGCAGTACCATGTCAGTCCTTTAGATGGCAGTTTTGGCCTATAAATTCTCATCATCAGGACGAAATGGATTCATCCAACCCAAAGTTAAAAAAGAAACTGCTGTTCCTGTTTTATTGATACATATAATTGAATTCATTTCATTGAGTCCTGTTCCAGGTGAACGCGGAGCCTTTTTATGAGCAGAGATAGGGCGCAGTAATCAAGTCGCTGCTGAGAAGAGTGACGACTTTCATTATTCCATCTATTTAAGTAGGCAACACCCACTGTGATCTAATTAGGATGCTCCGGCAACATTGAAATCCCTCCACTAATCTTCTGTAGGACAACACATTAACCCTGAGAGCAGTAATGAACTCATCTCATTAATTAGAATAATGTCAGATTTAGTTGTAGTGTGGAGAGGCAGTGAGGAGCGAGGACGCCCACATGCCTTTGTGAAGTTTTGAGATGTCTGTTCTTCATGGGGAGGAGCTGATAATGAGAGACTGCTGAATTATTTAGCTATACATTTTTTAAAATACTTTGATGATACCGGCTTTCTCAAACAAAGGAGGCCATGGTTGCATGAATCTTTCTGTACGATAAATATCCTCAGAAAAAAACGTGATGAGTTGTTGGAGGGGAGGAGGGAGGTTGCTTAATTTCCTCCTCAAGGTCTCGGATGACTTTGAAATGACTGAAATAAGGAAGCAGAGGAAAGACATGGGGGAAAAGGCTGGTCGACATGGCATCCTTTGGCCAAGATGGTCATTTTTCTGTCTGTCTCCCGCACTCTGGGGAGACGTTTGAACAAAGAAAATACATTGAGCCCAGTTGGTTGTTCTTTAGCCTGAGGAGAACAATCTTATTCAGCTGATTGAGGACAAGAGTGCATATCTAAAGATGGCCAGAGTGAACCTTGTTTTATCAGCTGATATCTTACCTGAGCACAGATAAAAATCTAGAATAAGTAACAAATAAATGTAACATGAAAAAGAACAAAGTGATGCCATATGTATCCCCACAGCCCAATAGATTAACTTAAGTACTCCTCCATCAGCACAGTATGTTACAAACATGTTCTCTGAATTATATTATAAACTATGAGGAGAGAGACAGACTAATCACATAATAATAATAATAATAATTTAATTTCTATAGGGATTTTCAAAAACAAGTTACAAAGCGCTTTACATTTAAAACATATTATGCAAAAATATAAAATATAATGATAAAATACAACAGAAATACAACAGACAATAAAACAGACAGTCAATCAATACAATAAAATAAAAAATGCAGTCAACAAAAAGCAAGTCCAAAATAGTGCGTTTTTAAGAGTGACTTAAAATAAAACAGTGTGTTAGCGTCCCTGATCTCCTCTAGCAGGTCGTTCCATAACTGACGGGTCCGAACAGAAAACGCCCGGTCACCTTTAGTTTTGTGGTTAGTTCGTTTTTTTTTTTTAGATTTTCCTGAGTTGAAAAAAGCATGATTGGACAACAGAGTTGATGTGCTGGTCGAAGTTGAGATGGTTGTCAAAGATTACGCCGAAGTTTCTGCAGGAGGAAGTAATGTTAGCTGAGAAGGAACCAGGATGGGAGGAAATATAATTTGGGGATAAGTCCGGACCTACGATGATAACTTCAGATTTCTCTAAATTTAGCTGTAAAAAGTTTGATAACATCCAGTTTTTTATTTCTGCAATGCACATGTGGAGGTTGCTTAGTTGGTTATTGTGGTTATTATCAAAGGAGAAATATATTTGTGTATCATCGGCGTAGAAATGGTAATTGATATTGTGTTTTTTGATGATATGACCGAGAGGCAGCATGTAGACAGAGAATAGTAACAGAACCCTGTGGAACTCCGTGTAGTAGCGGTGCCGGTGCTGATTTAAAATCCTCAATTTCTACACAGAATGACCTCCCCGACAGATAAGATTTAAACCGATCTAAAACCAAGCCTGAAATAACCACCCAATTTTTAAGACATTAAATTAAAAATGCTACGATCAACAGTGTCAAAAGCTGCAGACAGGTCCAATAGGAGTAAAATAGTATGTTGACCACAGTCAGCTGCTAAACGAACATCATTTAAAACCCTGAGGAGTGCAGTTTCTGTACTGTGACCCTTCCTAAAACCTGACTGAAATTTTTGAAGGAGACTATTGCCATTCATAAAAGAAATAATTTGTTCAGCTACGATTTTTTTTTTAAGGACCTTTGCAAGAAATGGGAGTTTAGAAATTGGCTGAAAATTATTCAGAGTATCAGGGTCGAGTGTAGGTTTTTTAAGCAAAGGCTGCTGTTTTAAAATAATCAGGAACGATCCCAGATGAGAGTGAAGAGTTGAACAGATTCACCAGGGATGGACAGGTTATGGCCAGCGTTTCTTTAAGGAAGTTGGTAGGAATGATGTCAAAGGAGCAGGTGGAGTTGTTCATTTTGGCGATGATCTCAGTCACATAAGTAGTTGTTAATATGTTAAAGGACGCTACAGTACAGTTGATGCTACATGGGCCAACTTTTATAGCCTGGAAAGGCCCAGGTGAACGGCATCAGCTGACGACCCTCTAATATCAGCCAATTTGCCCTCCAAGAACACCGGGAGGGGCGTCACACTGACGCTACAAGTGACAAAGTTTCCTGTCGAATATAGCTGGTTTATTCAGGTTTAGAAACGCGTCTGTCCCCGTCAACGGAGTCTCCCTAGCTCTCAGGTAAGCCGTGTAACAAAATGTCGGCCTTACGATCATATTTTATTTTACTGTCACTGAAGCTCCTCGACACATGTAACTTTACTGAATTTGTTTATTTTAAGTTTTGGGTAATAATATGGGTTCTTGAAAGTTATTTAAAATGTTTGTAGTTGTTCATTGTGGTCACGTCACTACGGTAATAGCGTAAATGGGTTGTAAATGTTTTGTTCATGTCAATTAGCCAGATGTGCCGGAGTAATGTTTAATAATAATAATTTAGTAATATGTTTCATATTTTGTAAGTGTGTTCAGTAGACATGAAGTAAGTAGGCTCAATCACAGGTAAAGCTGCTGGTGAAATGTGTTTTTGAAGCTGGTAAACAGCGTGAAATGATGAGTTGTACAACCTTTGACAAACTAACTAATTCTGTTTATTAACAACAAACATGTGAATTTGTACGTTGTAAATTGTAATATTCATGCGAGATGGTACATAAACCCCTTAAGTTGTCATGTTAGTTTTGCGATTTAGATTCGAAAGTCTAAATGAAAAGAGAAGATTCGGGTAAAATCCTGTTTAAGAAAGACGGAGAACACATCCAACGTCTCTTTTCTGTGGCTTCCTGTACAAAACAGGACTTTTCTTCTGCTTACTGGCAACTCATGTTTGAGGCCTGTAACAATCGCAGTACTAGCAGATGTATAATGAATATAGAGATATTACAATTAATTTATTGTCCTGACAGGAATAGTTTGACATTTTGAGAAATACGAAGCGTAATGAAACTGACTGTTGCACACGAATAGACGTGTTTTTGTGACCACTGATATTTGTGCGTTTGCGATTTCAACACGGACCTGAAACATAAACAGAAAGAAGTGGCAGGGAGCTGAAGAAAGAAAAGGCCACGAGGATGGTCTTCTACTTTATTGTTCGAATCCTTTGGTGACCGGTTAGTTTCCACTACTGCCAACAAACAGCATCTGTCCTACAAAGTAAAGTTCTTTATGGAAGTGGGATAATTCATTATTAGCTTGTTAACAGGCAATACTGACATTGGAGGAAAAAGTTGCGATCATTATAATTCACTGCACAAATTCTCTGGAGGCAAACCGTCTAACCTGACAATTAACTTCCTCAGCAGGGAATCACTGTGCGACTGCTGTGGGGTGGGGGGGGGGGGGGCGAGCATGTAAATCAATTAATTATGTGTGCAAGTTGAGGATTAATTAAGGACCTGTTTAAAGTTGGCAATGATTGTCTTCGTACTCGACTATAATGTTATACAGTTTGAACACAACTCTTTGGCCATCTATAACTTGCATATAACGAAATTCATATCACAAATACACATTTTTCTCACTTGTCTCTTGATGTCACTGCGAACAGTCTTCATTTGTTTCACCAAAGAAATCGTAGAAAACTTGTCGACAGCCTGTTCTGTTTATTGTCTTGCGCAATACGGAGGTGCTGCTGAACGCTCAGCGGTTCGTTGTGAAGACACAATCTTTATTGATCTGGATGAAAGGAAAACTCAAAGCATTACAGATGACCTTTAAAAGGAGAAACTGCAGTTTGATAATATGTGTGAATATTGCCGTGCAAAAAAAAAATTAAAAAAAATAAAATGTGTCGAATCCACGTGAATACCAAGAAAAGCTCTTTACAAAACTACAGTCTGGCCTTGTGTGGCCGTTTTTACTGTTTTCCCTCATTTTAAGTCAAACAGAGAAGGAAGGCGGTTGTGAGTTACTTAAGTGTCCTTTTCCTTTTCCCATGTTGTCTCAATAACAACAACAATAAGTTGGGGGATTTGTGGCACATTGGATGAGGTTTATTAGGAATAAAAGGACGGGAGATTACATCAGGAAATCCCCCTGAAACGCACACAGTAGGTGAACTGCAGATTATCCTGATACGGCTGAACATCCTGTCGAAGAGTTAAGTGCAAATGTGGCTGGACAGTCAAACACTAAAACACTGAAACACATATTGGTAATATGGACATGATTATTGTTTAATAAAGTGAGGCCATTAGATTACACCATAAAGCTCCTATATTTGTTGTAATACATGTAGTTTATTCTTCTCTCTCCTGACTGAAAACTTTTCCTCATTTTCTGGCACACATGAGAGGGTTCAGGTAAATTAGCGCTGGCAGACTGTTAACATTCACGGGAGAAATGTAGGCTAGATGACTTCTACAACAGTAATTAACGCATGCTGGCATTTGAATCTTCATTTTGCTAATAATATGCATGGTATTAATTAGGCCTAAGTGATTAACATAACAACCGCTGGACAATGTCCCAGGGTAAGAGCAGGGCTGTTTTTCCTTTTTATTAACTCTCCCTGAAGCCACAGGCTCATTAATAAATCCTAACAGCCAGCTCGGCTAACCTTGACAAGTATTGTGAGTCATATATTTGTTGAAAGTAATTTGATAAACTCTGCAGGCTGAACGGGAAGCCCAGGAATATGTCGTGGAAGTGAGGACGGAGCCGAGGAAAGAAAAGAGAATTGTAACAAAGAGAAGAAAGGAAATATAGGCACGACTGAGCCAAACAGAGGGGAGGATAAAATACAATGAAAAGAAACAAGACAACGTAATAAAAAGAGAACTTGAGGTAATTACAGAGCAGAGGAGAATATGAAGCAAACCTGAAGAACCGGGGAGAAGAGAGCACAGTGTTTTGTCATTTTTAAATCAGTATTAACCCTTTATTTAAGAGTGAACTTGTGACTGATGAACTTGGACACGCTTCTCAGTCAAAACATGAAGTTATGATTCACCCCAGGTTGATCTGACAGATCGGGTTTGCTTCAATCTGTAGCAGCTGATTTCTTGGCCTTGAGCTCTTGCATATTTTCCCATCCAGCAGACATTAGCTTTAATTTGGAGTTACGTTTCTGACCATATTGCAATATTATTTAGCCTTTTCGCTTCGTTTTGGTCTCCATCAATCCCTGTACAAAATATTGTTTCCTGGGATATACTTTTGTTCACGGGCTAGTGACTTACTGTCTTCGTCAGATATTTGGTGGCAGACAGGTCGCACAAAGTGACTTTAACTGCTTGCAGATTCTGGAAGATCTGGTTGGTCTGAGGGGAGAATGACACGAACAGTAAAGTTGTGTGTCGTAAAACTAAAACAATGAGCTGAAAGATGCTAAAATGCTCTGTAAAGTTGAGGTGAAATTGCAGAATATGTAGATTATTTTCTTTGAGTCTGTCACAACCAGTGGCACGTTGTCATATTTTCCATTGTTAATACAAAAATATCAATGAGTGCAGCTTTAAAGAATGCATGGTTCAGTGTGGATCTGATCCAAAGTCGCAGCCTTTGTTGTCAGAATCAGCTTGGCAATATGCCGAGTTTGAATGAGCTGTGGAGTTAAAATAACAAAAGAAGTTAATTCTGTTGCCTTCGAGATGAAAAGGGTCTTTATGCATCAACAGAAATGTTTCAAGTCTTTTCTGTGCAAAACTCTGCACAACATCATACACCAAATTTATCTAAAAAAAACAACAAACGTGGTTAATCAAAAGTTTCTGCAGCTGAAATTACTGATGCCTTCATCTTTTTATTTGTAGTCCTGGAGGTCAGAGAAGAGGTCCGGAGACTCGAGTCCTGCAGCCTTGTGAAGACCGCTAAGACCGAAATCTCTCCTGCCTTTGAATACTTCGTCATGTGAAACACCACAAGGACGTCGGAGAATCACCTCATCCTCCTCTTCGCCCCATTTGTGAAATGCGGCCGGCCTTCTCGGAGCTGAGCGGGCGGCCGGTGGGACCTCCGATTCATTGAAGGGAGGAGTTGGAGATTGCCTGAAGGGTGGACTCTGTCTCTGGTGAGCCAATTTAGTTTGACCTCTCATCTCCTGTTTCACAAGTCCAGATAACTGTCCTCCAATCTGGAGGCTTTGTCACAGTCGTGTGGTTGAGCTCTGGCAGCGGGCGGAGCAGCTGAACCTGAACATCCACAACTGGAGGGATTACCGTGTCTTCACTGTGGACCCATGTGAGGGAAGGATTAATGCCCTTTTTTTACTGACATTTGTCTCCGACATAGTCGCGAGGAATTGGGGCAGCTTGTGGCGAGAGATGGGCCTCGTGTCCTGGTTTGATCAAAGGTTTTATCCCTTAAACTAGCAGGTTGTTCTTGATCAACGTGGATGTGAAGAATCAGCTACGCCTTTGCTTTTTGTTGGTCCAAATCGTCGGGTAATATTTAGTTTAGTGCATTTTTGGTTCTTCAGATTCAAACTGTCCAGATAAAAGAGGACCAGGGGTCACTGAGGTCACATGAATCAAGAGCACTTACTTAATTGGACAGGTTAGAGAAGCCATAACAAAACACCACCACAACAACAAACTAGCATTAGAAGTTTACATCTAAATGAGAACACATCTTGAACTCTTCCAGCATTTAAATTATCATCTCCCCGATTTAACGTGCACTCGAAGTCAGCATGGGTTTATTTTTCCGACCCTGCATCTTCACCACACATCATAGTCATTAGTCACCGCCGAGCGAGGCAGGATCAGCACCGCTGTCCTGCTTTTAACACCACACCGGCTGCTATTGATCAGGCTACTGACTTTTCTCCGTCTCAGCCAGAAGGCAATTAAAGAGTAAACAAAAAAGTAAACACACTCAGAATACGACCTGAACTTGCTCGGCTTACCTTTGGAGGAGAAACAAAATTGATCTTCTGGTGAACTTTGGTGACTTGAGTAAAGAGAAGAATCAAAGTGACGTGACGAAGCCAGCGAAGATGCAAAGAGGACGCAGGCAGAGTGTACAATGATTAGTCTGGTGCAGATAAACATTTCATTATATATTTAGACATAGACAAGCCACTTAATTCAAAAAGTTAATGAGCTTCATACCTTTTCTGTTACCAGATTTACCCGATATACCGGGCAGAAGTTAATGCTGTTTTCTTAAATATGTGCCAATGTTTTCCAATGCTGGCAACGTGAATTTATTTTATTCTATAATTTATCACATTAGAAAAATAAGTTGTTGTCATTTACACGCACAAATCTTTAAGTTGAGAGATGCTGAAATCATGATATGAAACCCAGACATGATTACCAAGATGGAAATGTGGGACAACCTTTCTCCTCGCCTATAATTTTTGCCCCCTGGGTTGCCTCGCAGTTTAAAACGGCCATCGATCGGGTGCCTTGCTGAAGGGCAGCTCCGTTATCGCCGACGAGAAGGGAGAAGGATTTGATTTCCTCAGAGACGATCCAATCATGAGCCTGCCTCTTAAACATCCACACTTCCCTTAATGCATACATTTCTGGTGGATCTATTCCATTCGGAGTCATAATTGAATTTTATCTGTTTTGTAAAGGCATCACATTTTTAACAACAACCTCAAAACACGAAACAGTCTTCATCCCTTCTCTGAATCCAAACTAAACGTTCATGTGGATCCACTAGAGGTTGCTCTGACACTGCATCCTGTATCCTCTGCCTCCTCACTTTGCATTGGCCTTATAAATTAACCTCAGGAGCTGACAACAGTATCACCATGTAAATACACACTGTATCTGAGTTCTCGTGCATGACTGAATACACACCTAGGACGGGGGAGGTGTGGCTGCACAGTGCAGGAAGACCTGATTGATGCTCAGGCCCCCTGAACGATTTGCTTTCTTTGTTAATCCCTGCATTAAGTTAACAAACTGCACACAAGACCGGACCTGAAGTCAGAACAAGACGCAGCATTTATTACTAAAACGTCCCTCCTTTTAATGGGAGTTTAAATGACTCATCTCACAGTTCATTAGGAAAGAAAACACTGTGATTGGCTTTGCCCCACAGGCCACGGCGACCCTCTTCACGTCGTCTCCAGCAGCAGTAAATCTGAAGGTCTGCACGATTCAAGACTTTGAGGTTAATAAACGTGTGCAGGGACTGTACCACCGAGTACGAGGCACGTCTCACTTTTATCTGCAGCCCTGTCTCCCAATCCCCCTGATCCTCGTCATTCCCCCTGCGGAGGAAGACGAGGGGAAAAAAAAAAAAAAAAAGACTCTCCAGAAACCACTTCTGATGGAAAACGCAGCTGTTTGCAAGTTTGCTCGCTGAGAGAGGATGGAAACAGCTCGCAAGGCACGCTCTGACAGTACTGCAGGCCTCCTGGCAGACTAACACAAGGGCACAGATCTGTGGTTTCACATGGTTCAACATGCTGCATGAGTCACTGACCAGAAACATGTCTCTCCCATACAGCATGGTGAGGCATACACTGTGGTGGGTGAGGGCCAAAGACAATAAGCCAGGGGCTGAATAATAACATATGTGAATATTGCTGTGCAAAAAAAACCCTGCATGTCGAATCCATGTGAATACCAAGAAAAGCTCTTATAGACCGATATAAACCCATATAGTAAGACTTAAAGTGACAGGACAATAAAGTTTTCACCTTTGGAGCTTTAACTATGTGAAGTGTTTTAGCGCTCACCTTTTCACTTCTTTGTTTGAAAATTAAAGCTGTTCAACTCAATATTTTTTATTTTAAAAATAGAAAAGAAAATGAGTAATGATAAAATGTATAATGTAACAGGGAACCCTTTTAGTGGCAAACCGACAGATCTAATGTTCCCTCCTGCTATAGAGAGGTTTTTTTCTTTCATCTTATTTTTGTAATTGTTTTTTTTTTTTAACGAACCAGTTTTACAGTTTCCCCCTTCCTGGTCTCAACATCATTTCTACGTTGCAGCCATTTTCAATACCAAGGCTAGAAAAACACAGAATATGTTAAACAGCAGGCAAACATTGTGTGGCACAGAGAGAGGCCAAGAGGCCAACCCGAGGGCGTATCAGAGAGTCAAGAGACGGCTCCTGCTGAGCGCAGCGCCACGACGTGCACCGAGCAGAGGAAACGATAACCTGTGTGAGTCCATGTTCCTCAACTTGTGTTGATTTCTGGTTGCGCTCCTGGTCTGCCGTGGCTTCTTGGGTCTTGGACAGTGAAGTTCTGCCCCTCGTGAAACACGACTGACTCTCCAAACAGCTCGCCCGGCTCGTTGCTTCATTGCTGTAGACTTTCTGAAGCATTTCAAGGGTCTCAGTTGCCGACTTCCAGAGTTCGATGTGCGCTCTCTGCTCCAGCTGGTCACAAAAACACGTGCAACCGAGGTGCTGATGTTGACGTAACCCGCGATACTTATTGATGAAGGTTTTAGCTTTCCCCGCTACGTGCACATCACAGTGCTGCGCTGAGGAGTTCCTGGGCTTTTTGATGTGTTCATATTTGCCTCGGGAGTTGGTGGAGACCAAAAACAGCTAAAAGGAGAGCGAATGTGGACACAAACACAACTCGGAAAAAATGCCACTGCTCACTTTTCGTCTGTCCTATCTGCTGCAGCAATTGTTTGTGGGCTTACCTGTAAGGTAATAATATGTGTTTACAGTTTGTTGCATTGCCACAACATAACACCAGAGCTGAGGAGAACTTGTATGCCATGTGCTTCTTGTGAGAAACTTTCAGGATTTAATGACATATATGCATGAGCAGAACATCGCTGACAGAAATTCAAACCTCATCAATAAAAAACATCCCAGTTCTGCCTCCCACTGCTTGAATATGAGGTGATTTCTGGGAAGTGCAGTGTAACAGCCACACAGTTACCAGATTACCAGTGGTTGAAAGCCATGTCATTGTGGTCAGGAATGCATAAATTCTCTCCGAACATTTCTCCACTTTGTCATTTGTCATCGAGAACATGACATTTTTGTGTTTTTATTTGTGAATTGTGGGGTCAAATAACGACATGTTTTTATGATGTCAGGGCTCCTTCTTCAAATTTGTTGCAAGGACAACAACATGCTTATTGAAGACTGTTTCTCATTTCATGAAAACAATGAGGGCCGATGGCTGTCATGTGCTCGTTCTCTGAAAATTATAGTTTTTAATATAACACTTTTCCTCTTACGGGCATTTTGCGCTCAGCTATTTCGCGGGTGTCGAAACGATCACTGCCGCCATGGTGAGGTGATTAAAATCAGGTGTTACTGTATGATTGATGCAGTGTGTGTCACATATGTGTTGCATTCATGCTGGTAATTACAACACTTTCAAAAGATGTGGCATTCGCCTTTTGATGTATGTTCGCCTACAAGGACTTTAAAGAACTCAGTGAACGGCCATCTGGGACTGAAAAGAGAGTCGCTGGTGGGAAAAAAGAAACGGAGAAAAAAAGCTTCTGTCACACTAATGTCTGTTAATGGGATGCAGCATGCAGCAATTTCCAAGGCTGCTTTATAAATTCACTGTAATACAATGTAGAAAATACCTTGCTAAGGCTACCGCCATTTTATGAATGGATTCTAAGAACCGTTTATACGATAAGCTTCAAAAAATGTTTTCATTCAGGAGTCATCTAATTTTTACTATTTTGCTTTCATTAAAGCTGCACTTCAATATTTTTTAGATTAACAATGCTCACAATACTAAATGTGAAATGAAAGCGGTTGGTCTTCCTGACACTCTCACAGAGAAATATTGTTTGATTGCTATTGCTCCCATCTCTCCAGAACATTTTAGTATCTTTCAGTTCAATGTTTTGGTTTTGTGGCTGTCCACTTTACTGTTTTGATTCTCTAGCACGGCTCTCATCAGTGTTGTTTGTACCGCTAGACAGGTTTGTAATATTTTTGTATGTAAATGGTCCACAGTTCTGTAAAGTATGGATTAGTTTAGTTTGGAACACATTATGGTTTTGCAAACATTGATCTATTAAGAGGGGCTTTTCTTATTTTATACTTATTTGCCATGCGGATCATTATAAAGTTGAGCTTTTTTCAGGTGTCATTTATAATTTTTTGAATAACTAACCAAACAGACAAAGTGATATAAGTGGGTTAAAAGCTGGGACAAAAATGTTTCAGAAATCTAAAATATGAACATTTAAGGTTCTGATGTCATTCTGATCTCAGATTTGAAGATCAGAAACTGATCCACTGATGTTCTGCAGTCCACTCTATGAAGCACACAGACCAGAATGCAATTCAAAAAGAGGAGGCGTAACAATGACTTTCTTTGGACTTAAAAATCCTGCTGTAGTACAACTGTCTTCATTTTCTGAAACCGCTGAGAGCAACAAGTCCAGACATGTTGCCTGGAGGGTTGTTGAAAGTCATTCTGGGAAATGTAGGAGAAAGCTATGAGTAGAAAAGGCATGTTGAAGGCAATACAATGATTTCACTAATTAGGTTAGTTTAATGAGATATCATTTGCTCATAGATGAAGTAAAGACAAGCGTGTGTACGTGTTAGCCGACAGTAAAACTCCTCCCACCTCACCAAACCAAATTGCATCAATCCTTGTCATGAAAGCGCTCAGGAATCCTGGACGTAGAGCAACATCTGGCTGGTTTTAAGAGTCATGGACAGTTTGCCGCAGGTGGTGGTGGGCGGGGGTTCATATGGGTTATATGGACCATGGAAGTTTAAAAGGGTCAATACATGCGGACACAACACAACTCTGGCTCATGTGGAGAGCAGGAGAGACGGGAGAGCGGCAGGAAAAGTCTGCAATCCTTCCATATTCTCTTCTATAAAAGCATCTTTCATGATCCTGTACTAGATTTTAGAGAAATAATGTGTAAGCTATAGAGTGCACTACTTTGTAAAGAGTATACAATAAGGTGACTGAATAGAACTCATTTCTATCCCGGAAGCAAAATGTATTTGAATACCTTGTTTTATTTTGTGCAATAGTTCGATGTAACTCGGTTACACGGTTTGACTGAGAGGGAAAAGTCCTGTTTGAGGCCTGGATTGTGGAAATGATTATGTTCCCCTCACTATCATGGAAAGTAATTCTCGGCAGCAATTTGTCCACCTGCACTTCTGAACAGCGGGCTTGGTAACAATTACTGGTCCAGGAAAGAAAACATTACAGAGTCATTACAATAATGATAGTAATTCAGGCCAGGATAGATTTGTTAGCCTCTGCAGGCCTCCTCTCCTCCTTCTCCCTCTTGTCTCTCTGTCCTTTTTTCCCACCTTAACTTTCAATCTGGCTTCTCATACAACTTGCACCTTTTGCCCTCCTTTAGCTTCTTTAAAATCATCATTCATTTCGCTTTAAGTGTCTTTTTCATACTCTGCAATCATAGCGAATATCAGATAACCGTTTTCATTAATGCTGCACTGTGATTTGAGTTTATAGCTCCATAAATCACGTTTTACCCTGGAGACACACTGTAAGTCTGGACAGAAATATGGTAGCGCTATCTGGCTTGAAAAGCCGCACCGCTAAAAACTTGAAATAAAGCATCACAGTGAAAGTGTCCACCTATTTTCAGCCAACACGAGCATTTGAATTGTCCCCCGCCAAAGGAGGGGGCACTGAACATCTAGGGAGGGGCCCGCTGGAGCCCCCGCCTGCCTGCCTGCCTGCCTGCCTGCCAGCCAGCCAGCTAGCCAGCCAGCCAGCCAGCCAGCCAGCACTTGCAACAGCCTTATTTATGTTTCAGAAACTGAGTCGACAGTGCCAAGACATTATCCAAGACGCTGATGGAGTCGCCACACATAGCGGCTGCTGCCATGCAGTCTGGAAAACATTTCAAACTCTTTTGTTATGAAAAGAGTGCTGAGATGCCCGTCCTCACGCTGGGGGAAAGATGGCTCCGTTTTCCATCTGGAGCTCGATTCGTCAGAGTGGGAGGATGTGTGTACGTTTTCAGCACAACAGAGCAGATGATAAAATAGCTTATGAAAAAATATAAATGGCTGCAGTCACTCTTCTGGGTGGGCCCACACGCACATGACATATTGAGCCAGCGAGGGATTATTTTTGTATTTCTCAGCAGAGTTTCAGCACCGTTAGACAGATATATGGGCCATTAAGCATCAGTCATGACATTCTGTTTTAATATGAAGTTCCCTTTTGTCTGAGTTTTTTTTTGTATTATTTAGCGCAGTTATTTAAACAGTTTTCTATCAAACAAACTTAAAAATGGGTAATAAATCCCAGAGTTCAACAGAGACAAAGGTGTGTGAGTGTACAAGTTACTATAGATTTCTGTTTTGGGAGTTTGTTTTTAACACGCTTAGTTTTAGGCTTTATGGTGTTTTCTGCATAAATGACATTTTGTACCAACTATGTTGATGTGAGCTGTGAAGTAGCTATGGATGCACAACTGTGTGTGTGTGTATCATATATTTACAGTAGTCGCTAATACATTAAACCAACGATGTTGATTGCACTGGAGACAAAGAGAAAACATCTCATACTCATCTTAACTTCTGCTAATCTTCCAGTCAGCGAAACAGATGACTCGTTCCTTCTGATGACGTAAGCGTCAACGTTCTTGAGTATCGTGTAAACTTGGAGGAGATATCAATACAAAAGTATTTGATGCTGCCTTACGTTACAGTTTAGGCTGTGGTTGAGATGGTGGAGCAAGTTGACCATTAATAACAAGGTTGGCAGTTCAATCCCTAATTCCACCTGCCGGCATGCCGAAGTGTTCTTGGGCAAGACACTGAACCTCCAGCAGCTCCTGATGGCAGGGGAGCACCTCGCATGGCAGGTCTGTCAGTAAACACTACTTACCATTAACACTTACTGGGAATGGGAGGTTCTTCATGCCGCATTCCAGTTTTCCCCACAACAAAGCAACATTTACATTTAAACCTATTTATAGTCTGAAGTTTTGGAGAGTTGGCAGCTGAAAGTTATGACTTCCAAGATTAATATCGTCTGCATATAGGTGGATTTCATACATATGTATACCTTTAATCCTATTATTTTGTCAAATGGCTGCTGCTGGAGGTTTAATGGAAACAGCAAACAGCATTAGGGAGAGTGGGCATTCTTGTCTTGTGCCATGTTGTAGTTTGAAAGTTTGGGATATGTGACCATTAGTGATAACAGAGAGAGATGGAGAGTTATAAAGAGGTTTGATCCATTGAATTAAACAATTTTTTGATGGTATAATAAAAACAAATGCTAATTAAAAAATAAAATAAAAATAAATAAATAAATAAAAAGGCCTTTTAAGCACCAAATTGTTGATTTAATCTCTCTGGCTCTATTAGACAGTTAAATAATAATTTCAATGAATTCATTTGACCACAAAATGCTGATGTTGGGGAGTCTGATGCAAGAAATCTGCTGATGTGCTCCCCGGTAATCTGGAAATGCATGAGAAGGATTCAAAGATAGATTTTAAAATATTCAACGCTTAAACATCATGCATGGACCATAATAAAAAAAACTTTAAAAAAAAACTGACCCCCTACAAGATGGACCCTTGAATGAGTTGCTATTTCAGCAGTCTGGTTCTAGTAGATAGATTGAGTGTCTAATAATGAGTAATATGCCTTTTCAAAGGCATCGTCGCCTTAACCATAAAGACTGCTGCTTC
This sequence comes from Brachyistius frenatus, assembly GCF_029030835.1. Classification (NCBI taxonomy): domain Eukaryota; kingdom Metazoa; phylum Chordata; class Actinopteri; family Embiotocidae; genus Brachyistius; species Brachyistius frenatus. Next base: position 2,128,725 of record NW_027210631.1, read on the forward strand.
AAACCAAAAATATCAGTATACTGATGCTTTCAAAAGCCTGTATGAGATTCAAAGAGAATCAGCCAAAGACCAATCCATCATCTCTCCCAGCAGTCCTTCTGGACAGATCTGGGCTTTTTGGCTCAGACAGGGTTGGTCTAAGGGAAAAGTGGGAAATCCCCCCTCCTTCCCTCTTCCCCTCTTCCCCTCCTCCTTCCTTCCTTGATGAGTTGCTCCTATGACTGATGTCATGATTTCATGCTGAAACCTCAACCAAACAATAAATATTTGACAGCTCAGTTGCTCTAAAAAGCAGAGCTGTTTGCGCAACAGTGCCTGCCAGAACTTGCAGACAGGGTTCACTGGGTGTGATGGTACTGACTGTTTTCTTTTCACTTTAACAAATGAAAAAAAAAATTTATTATTTTTTTATACCTAAAGCACACAAAAAGCCTTTATTTCTGTGCAGTTCCATCAGTCTCTACACTTTGTTGGAGTTGAAACTCTCGTAATCTGAATCCACAAATCATCCAGCCAAGATTGAATTCATTGCATGTGGACAGACTAGCCATGTTGTACTCATTAATGACTGGCACACATGCAGAAAGTATCAGTTAATTGCCGTGACATTCGAGCTAACATATAAACTGTGCCGTCCAAACATTCCTTCCCAGAGAAGCTATTGAGGATCCGTTGGAAATGTCGGCCAATAACCAGAACAAGATGAAACTTCAGTTTGGAAGTGTTACTCCCCTTAGTGGGACTCGATGTAGCACAGCAGGTTTCACAAACACCATTTGGAGGCTGTGGGTCTCAGTAAACAGTGACGAGGTGAGCCTATGAAAACACTCACACCCTGTTATCAGATTAGGTCTCGACAAAGAGCTCTCAGCATCAACAAAGGGGAGAGATATTTCTCCTTTTTTAAAGAAAGAGGCTCGATCAGCGCTGTGTCGTGTTGGTCTTTCTCTGCTCTGGTTCGCCCCCCCGTCCTCATTCCTTCCCCGGCTTTCATTTGTTCAAGCTGTCGACAGCGGGCTTGGCCTGAAATTAAAAACCTTTAGTGTTTGTTTGCTCGCTGTCAGCGCAAGGCTTTTCCCATCATTTCCCAGGACGGCATCACTCACGCCTTTTCAAAACTGCTAGCGGTGGAGGGGATGGCATCCAAAAGACAAGGAGCCCGAGAATAAAAGAATGTATCAAAAGGATGAAAAGCATGAAGGTTTATCAAATCAACACAGTGTTTGCTGACTGGAGTCACTTTGAGATTTAAAGTTACTCATTATTTCAACAAGTTTGTGTGTATTTGTGGGTGGGTGTCTCTTGGCTCTTAATCAGGGGTCAAGCACACACTCGGTGCCACTGTCTTCGACCCAGGAGTGTCTGAAGACTCTACAAGAGGTCAAAGGTCAGGTGGAGAGTGACGACTGAGGTGCTCGAATAGCTTTATTTAGGGTTTTAAACTGTAATTTTACATAGTGTTTTTATACAATTTAAAACCAAACAAAAATCACCTTTTTTCATGCCTTTTATTTATTAGTATTACCGTGATCTTCTCAAGTGTCATTGTTATTGTCGGTGGCGTTTATACTCCGTTTCTCTGTTTGCAATTACCATTTGTTCCTGTGTCTCCCCACAAGGATCAATACAGTTTATTGCAACCTTTTAAACCCAGCTTTCACCAGCTGTGTGTGCAAAGTGTGTAAAGAATATTGATATTGCAAAAACTGAGTGAGACATTCAATCAAAGCTTCTTTAAGGTCAATTTAAGAAAAACAGTAAAAGTAAGACCATGCAACTTTTGAAGAACGACACATTAGACTCCATAGACTGTATATAAAAGTGGACGTAGCTTCCAGGTCTGAAAAGTGAGGCTAATGTATATAATGTGTAAGTGCCATAAACTGCAATACCATGAAGGTCCACTAGGTTTTGGCTCCAAAAAGACTCCCATTCAACTTCTCTCATGAAATAGAAAGTGGATACATTTTACCACCAGTCAATTTTTGACATTCCCTAAATTCCCTTATTGTTATTAGTTCTCTGAAAATAATCCCATCGTTAATTCGAAAAATGTTATCACAAAGTGGCAAGTTTGGGGGCGGTGTCTGTTTGATTGACAAGCCTGTGCTGCAGTCAGATTTCCACTGTCGGTGGGCGGGGCATAGTATCCTCGGGTTCCCAATCAGATCGAGTCAGATTCACCGCTCGCTCCCCCCAGCTTGTCAAAATATGGTCACTTCTGGCTCCAAATTAGCAAGATGGCGACGGCCGAAATCCGAACTCGAGACTTCACAATGGCAGTTCACAAACCAAAGTGTGATGTCACTGTTAGTTGTTCTACTCTTAGTTCAGGAGGTTCTGCTGCTACTGTCTTACAACCCTGTTTCCAAAAAGGTTGGGACGCTGTGTAAAATGTAAATAAAAACAGATTGCAGTACTTATCAGATCAACCAATCAGTGAAGCGAGCACTTTGCATTAAAAAAAAGCATGAGCTAAATGTGCAATTGTAGCAAGAGCCCAAGACTTAGATTTGAGACACAATGCAGAGTTGCACATGTTGCAACACAACTTGAATGAATAATCAGATGTGAAATGAGTATGCTGACAAAACTTTATCTACATTTGTGGATCTTCACTTTTGGTCCACTCATGTTGCCTTAAAGTTCCTTCTTTCTCATCAATCTACATTTCTGTCTACAGTACATACCTGCATGATCATAATTCACCTACCCGTGGATGCTTTGAGAGGGCTGTCCATACACTCTGTCAAGGGGAACAAACAGGCCCGTACCAATTGAAAAGATAATTGCACACTGCCTGCAACAACAGCAAGCAGCCACCGTGTCGCAGCTTTCTTTGCATACGGTGAAGGAATGCAACGTGGCTGTAGCATCAGATAGTGTTGACAGGATGAGCGGAAACCACCTGGAGTTTAAAATTAACTCAAGGTCACCTTTACTCATTTGTCTCCTCCTGTGGCTCGTTAAAAAAAAAAAAAAAAAAAGAAAAGAAAAACCCTGAGGGTTAATGCTCCACCAGCTTGGACTCATCCACAACCAGCGTTTGATTTAAGCCTGACACAGATGGCAATATTAGGCAATTTGTTTTGGGGTTTTCTAATGTCTATACAGTAAAAACACATTTTCCAAGTAGTTTTACTTTAATGGTATTTCTAGACTTAACAGTAAGTTTAAGTATCTGTTATCAAAATACATTATATACAGTCTGTCAGTTTGGCATTTGGAATATGTTGCAAAGGTATGCATTACTGTGTTTGAGAGATAATAAGTAAAGGCTGTAAAAGTAAAACAAAGAAATTGCCTTCATCCCAGGTGCAGGGAAACAGTTTAGCCTCTGGCAGTTTGTTGTCAGTGTCGCTTATAAATCTGCACTCTCGTCAATACCAGCCCTCACACCTCGCTCCCACCTTCCGAAACTCCTTCTATAGGATACCCCATACCTCAAAACACGGGTGGAAATGCATGTGGAGATTGTGCATCATTTCATGTCAAATTTAGATTTGTTTCTTTCTAGATGCCGGACGCAGCAGCAGCCACAATGTCAGAATTTCGACGCAATTGTCGCCAAAGCTGTCTATGAATGCCATTCGTTGTGAAGCTCATAAACCAAAGTTAAATTAGGACCTCAAGGTGGCTCTTGATGAAAAGTTAAGGGATCAGCAAAGTTACTATGATTTATTCTAGATGGATGTTTGTAGCACATTTCATGGCAATTCACCCATCAGATGTTAAGATACTTGTTGGAGGAAGTCAGGGTATCACCAAAGTCATTAGGATTCATCCTCTGGGTAGCTTTGATATGTGGAACAAATTTCATGACAATCCCTCTCATAGTTGTTCAAATATTTCAGTCTGGCCAACAGTGATGTACCAACTGATAAACTGACTGTTATCCCTCGAGTGAAACCATAATCTGTTCACAAACTGCTTCCAGTCTTTATGATGGGCTAAGTTAATGCTTTAGCTTCATGGACCGTTCAAATTGTAGCCTCAAACATGTTGCTATACGTTCAGTGTACAGTAGATGTCAGGGCCAAACTGCCTGAGCCCTTTCTATAACCTTGAATTTCATCATTTTAAACTGTCATCCATCCGTCAAATCAATTTACAATGTAAAATAACCTGCAGAAAAAGAAAAATTGGACTTGAGCTGTCCAATTCCAGCAGTCCTTAATTCCTTCCCCTCCTGTCAACATCAGTGTAAAACTTTTTTTATTTTTTTTTAATTTTAAAGTAGCATGATGGGTGTGAAGATTCAGGCTTCAAAAGTTGCCGACAGACAGCATTTTTCTCCAAAGCCCCAGAGACTGTGATTCACAGCCTGGCCTCCGTCTCAGCCATTATGGTTGTGTCTTTTACAGGCGAGGGGGTGTTGGTTACTGCCGTCCACAGACACATAGGCAGGCCGACTGATTTAGCTCTTTAGATTTGTGCTGAATTAGTCACAGTGGAGGGCAGGCCGACAGCGGGGAGTTTAAGACATTGTGGGTAAAGAGAAAGCCTGGAGTGGGCGGGCTCCTTTTCTTTCTGGTTTTACGACCCCTCAGGTTTCCACCTGTGCTGACATGGCTGAGATTTTACAATAGTCCTGAAAGAGTTACAAGCAGCCGGGTAGAAATTCCAGGCTTTTTTTTTTTTCTCTCTCTCTCTTTTACCCCCTTTTCTTTTTTCTTTCTCTTTTACTGGAAGGGTGGGGTGGGGGCCGCAGTTATTGTGGAACATTTGTCAGGCAGCCAGTTGCAGAGGCAGGGCCAACCGGTGATTTATGGTAACATCTGCAAGATGCAAAGCTCTTGTGTATGCTTTTAATCATACAAAGAGCCCTGGCTGGATTGGAGATTGAAAAGAGATGGTCTGATGGGGTTTTATGGAGTCCATGCTGGGATTCACACTGATGGCAACTCGTGTGAACATATTATATGACCGTGGGATTTCTCCGGCGCACTGTTTCCAAGTTGAATTTGACTTCGGCTGGTGTTTACGCCAAGCGAGTGCTGTTTCTGTGATCAGATATGGTCAAAAGATTCTCAACAAGCCTGAAGAGAATCTGTCAGTGATAGAAATGTTTTCTCACATAAGAGGATAACCTGAGCGGACAGCCAGGAAAAGCGAAAACCATCCGTGAAAGCAACACAACACAGCTCTTGCTGGATTTGTCTGTCAACAGTTGGGGAGTCGAACCCAGAGAGAGTGTGACCTCACATACCAAGTCGCCTCATTTCTTAAATCTGTATTGTAGTACTGACAAAGAATATCTAATGTTGAAACAAGCTCAGTGGTCATAAAATCCAGACACCAATCCCTCATCAGATTTCCTGAGCTTCACAACAGAGGACTAATAATTTCTGCAAGCCGCCTTCAGCTATATAATACAATAAACATCTGTCTGCATGTCACCACATCTGGCAATAATGAAAGCAAATTAGCTACAGAATTCAGAGTGTCTGGCGATGAGATAAGACCGTGGCATGCTAAATTCATTTACTTGGCTCAGTCACTGGGAGTGCAGAGAGCAGAGATGACCTGAGGAGCTGACCCCAGATCGGTGTCTGACTGCTAATGTGAACACTGGGGTCAGAAAATGGAGATCAGACTCTGATCTGAGGCCAGGGTTAGTAGGCTCCATCACTCGTCTGCCAGTCTTTGGTGGTCTGGAGGAATAGTCAACTTCCTGTCTCATTTCTCTGGACGGAGAATCAAAGAGGGGAAATTATTCTGCAATCTGGCCGGCATGTTCTTTTCCCCCCCCGGCTGAAAACGCGAAGGTTGTCGCTCGCTGCAGACTCGGCAGGAGACTACTGGATCCACGGCATCTTTTAAAAGTGGAAAGCTTCTACGCCTCAGTTGCTTGTTAGGCCACAAATTGTTTTTTGGTTGCAGCAATTTCAGAGACTTTCCTGAAGGAGTAAATAAACTATTCTGAGGAGAATTATACCCACCCGCTTAATTGTAACATGCATAGTTTAGTGAAGTGTAAAACCTTGCCTACAAGAAGGGGGTGGGGTGGTCAACTATTGTGAACAGGAAGGTTTGAATGCACCAGACCAGCTGCGAACTTCTAAAGGAGAAGAAAGTTGGAGAAATCCCCCAGATCCTCTTACTCTGTTAACAATCTTCAATCTGAGTTTTTCAGCACAATCACAGTCATTTTGTAATGAAATGTAGCATGTTGTCTGTTTTCCCTCAGCCCGCCGGGCCTATTTCTTTGTCAGCCACAGATTTCCTTTATGATTTACATTGCCAAGCAAATTCAGTATCTTGTACTTAGCAGGTACTTGTCTGTAGACAGTAAATGCGAGTAATGGTGAGTTTCTAGAAGATAAAGCCCCAGCAAGCAGCAATTTTAAGCAAAACCACCTACTCAGCACCAAACAGCTAAGTTATCTGGTTATGTCAGCGTAGAATTTAGTCGCTTAAGTGCCACGTATTTCCCAGAGGAGTTTGTGGAAAGCAAAAGCAGAACTAAAAGTAGTGGGTTTGATGTCACACCCAAGGTGACCTCATTGCAGAACAGAAAAGTCAACCAGGAAAGCCCCATAGCCATTGTTAGCACACCAGTTAATAGCAACGCATTATGTGGGACTTTGTGCATATAAACACTAGCAAGATGCCCAGAGATGGAATTTGGACAGGGCCATGTGTAGACTGAGTTAATGAGACAGAAATAAGACAGAGATGCTTTTAAACAGTATTACTACAGCTTTCACTGCTGTTAATGCACAGAGCAGCCATCTTGGATTCTTCCAACTTTTCCAGTCAGACTTTCCAGTCTAAATTTTGCAGCGGGAAGTTGGAATTTCTGAGTTGAAACACACCATTGGACCTAAGTTCATCAGGTGACCTGAATTATGACTTCAAATGAATGCTAATGCTCGGTGTCTGTTCAATTACATCATAACAATATGTCATTGCTGTGTTTACAGCCAGTTGCACTACCCCCCCCCCCGCTCCCCCCAGTGTCCAAAAGATCTTCCCCTGGACATATTCTGGCTTCTGAAGCAGGTTCGGCTGAGCTAAAAACAAAAATGTCAGAGCTTGCACAAAATTTGAAGCAACCAAACATCATGCAGCAAGTAAATCACTTGCAAGCATGTTTTCCTAGTAGATTCCTTTGTCATGCAAATAGAGTATTTCTACTGTTTGGCTTACCTTTGATGCAACAACAGAAAAAATTAAATTGTTACTGTAATCTTTTTCCAGATGTCTAACAACCTCTTCAAGAGTATGCAAAATCATTGTGTAATGTTTGGGTATCTGAAAAACCTTCCAACTCAGATCTGTTGCTCAAACTGGACTTCCTGGATCCTATTTCATGTCTCACTGATACCTAAACTAACACCTCCCTGCCAATGCAGTACCATGCATTGTTTAAATGTAATATCATGTCCTTCATGTTTAGCCAGTTAAATGCAGGACCAAAGAAAAAATACACAAAGCTCAATACAAAAGGTGTTTCATTGCACTGCTTAAGTACTAAGGTTGGCTTTTTTTCGTCATACACAACTTCTAAAAGTAGCACTTTGTCTTCTGGTTTGACATTTGTTTATACACATCTTACACACATCACCAGTTCATCATACATCATTGGGCTCACACAAAGGTTGGAAAATGTACTTCTAAATAATACAATGTGTCAGTCCTGTAAATATCACCACATTGTGTTCAACGAGAATGTAATCAGAATCCAACCAAGTTTATCATTCATCACTCCTAAACCCCACTTATCCATCCCGGAGGGTCGTGTTTGCTAGAAGTGGTTTCTGCTCTGACCTGACTTGGCTCTGCACTGAGATAAGGTTATTAGACAGAAGTGGACTGGCCCTTGAATGTTGGCTCAGCAGCAGCCCGGCAGCTGTTTCCCAGGTGTTTGGATGTGTGTGGCTCCACCATCTTGTCTTAATCGCAGCCTCCACGAAGAACTGGCAAGACTTCCAACAAACCCCCTCATTCCTTTACAGTGGAGTAAAGACATACAAACCGGCCCAGCATAGCCAACAGCCAGGTGTACTTAAACATGAATGAAGCCAGAAGGATGGGGGAGAAATAACACATCCTATGAAAGCAAAACTCATCATCAGCCTTTCCATACACAAACTGAGCGAGAGTGTGAATCCAGCGACCTTTATGGTGGAAATGGTTACAACAAAAGAGGTTCACACTGCAGACTGAACACTGAAGACTGTAGCGACTGCCCCCGAATAGAGGATCTGATTAAATCCCTTCCAAACTGCTGGCACCACCATCGTGAATCTGCCATTTCATAAACACAGCTCCACTGTGGCAGCCAGGGAGCCGCAAGACAAGTTCCAAGTGCAAGTTCCAACAGCTAGCTTGGTGCACAAGCACACCTTTTTCCCTCATGTTGGAGAGGAGAGGCCTGAAACAACAAACCACCAGTCGAGAAGGGTTGGGGAATCGGGGGGAGGGACATGAGTCATCCAGCAAACAGAGAGTTCAGTTTGGGCGAATATATATTGTGCCAAACTGTTTTAACAGCAATTTGTTGAGTTAGCAAAATTACACATAATTATTTTAATTTATATTTGATTATAAGCACCAACAACATTACTATTGATGATAGTGGTCTCAAGTAATAATTGTAATGATTGGTATCGTGCAAAGTGTACATGAAATGAACTCTTTGTTTCCTTGTTGAGCTGCAGTGGAGGGATATAAAGAAAAGGTGGGGAACTTAACAAGATTAGCTTTGAAAGATATATTTTTTTGTTGCATGAAAGAAGGACTGGATTTAGTCTCTTTGGCACTTTACATTGGGAAGAATTTATCTCGTCACCGGTGTAAACAGGGCGAATGCAACTGATAGCTCTTTCAACATGTTCATGGGCATGTGAGCACTGTATTGGGACAAACCTTAACCCTTGTGTTGTCCTCGGGTCAAAATGACCCGCAGCTGTGTTCAACCAAGTTCTATTTTATTTCTATATTTTTTGGGATCATTGGTCATCATTCTTTAAAGAAACCCTCACAGCCTCCTTGTCACCAATAATCCCAAAAAATATGAAAATAAAATAGAACTTGGTTGAACACAGCTGCGGGTAATTTTGATCCAAGGACAACACAAGGGTTAAAAAAGCTAAGAAATCCAAACCTATTTAAATCCTAACTCTTTGACACAATTGCTGCTTTAACAATTATTACTTCTAGTAGTTGTAGCGATAGTAGTGGTTGTCTTTACTTAATAACTGCGGTTAACTATTTATTATTGTAGACATAACACCTTTAATACCTTTATAAGTTACGGTAATGATAGTATAAGTAGTTAATGCCTTAGTGAGCAGTGCTAATATCTTGTGTATTTTTTGCACTTTCGTACAAAATGTCTTCCCTTCTTTAATGAAAAGAACTCAATCAATAGTGGCGGATGCAATACTTGCTCCAATAAAAGCAATAGCGACATTAGCAGCAGCAGTAGTCGTATCAAAAACAGTACCCTTTGAGATTTTGAGCTGAGGCCCAACCACAGCACTGCCTATGGGTAACCAAGTGAAAAAAATTTCCCCTTGGGGATTAATAAAGTAACTACCTAACCTAACCTAACCAAAGCAACTAATGCTGAGTAATTTGGTTGAGACCATTACGATGACATTAAGGATATTTACCAATTATTATTTAAATTTCAATATGGAAACGAGCCTGACACCGAAGTTTTCAGCTTGATTTGATTCATTAATTTGTAATCACAGTACGATCACACTGAAAGTCTGTATATGATAATATTGAGTTTTATTGAGTTATTGCCCAACCCAAACTGTGATATTAAACAGTTAAACATCCTCTTGATCTCTGTGGAGGGCTGACTGATGACAGACTTGTATCGTCCTTGGCGGTCTGTGGTTCTGCTCTAAAAGGTTTTAAACCTCCAACACGTGCAGCACTGAATCCGTAATACCTCTCTTGAAGCCAGCAAACACATTGAAGACTCATAGCACTTAAGTGAATGTAGCAGCACACATTAAGGTGTTTTTTTTTTATTGTTTACTTATGTGCAAAACATTGCTTCATTCAAAGCTGGAATAATTGAATAGGCAGGGCTGCAAAATACACAAAATGTAAGCAAAAATAATGAAATCTGTTTATAAACAATTTACAAAATATAATAAACTTTATATAAAAATGTATATATTCATCTATATCATTGAACTGAATCTGTGTCCTCAAAGAACAGCTGTTAACATGCTCCTTTTTGTCTCTGCAGGAACACCAAGTTGTCCTTTACATTCACCCGTTGCACATTTGAGGAGTCCTTTTATTGCAAAATTGTCCATTCAGTGAGGTAGAAAGGTTCTTTTTTTTTTTTTTGGTCGCCCTCTTCATGAAAGTCAGAGCAGACAGGAGCTCAGTCACTCAGTTAAGTGCTCGTTCTGCGCTGTGAGACGGGATCAGTCCGACTGTTGTAAAATGGCTGTTCATAGATGCTGTTGGCCGGCTCTGATGACGAGTACTTGTTGGCATTGTTGTCCTCGTGATCCGAATCGGCGTCCGGAGCAGCGTAAGGGTTCTCATGAAGAGTTATTCCGTTATGCCTCACTGACGATGGGCTGAATCCCGGATAAAGTTCCTGCTGAGGCCTCCAGGGAGCTTTCCCAAATGTTCCTGATCGAGAAAAGTGCGAGAAGAAGTCAGACCGATGTACAGGCAATATCAGCAAAGTTCAGAAATGAACTAAGATTAACTTAAGACCTACCCATGAAGGTGTTGCAGGGGGAAAGACACTCATGAGGTCTCCCGTAGTCTCCCACATCTGCCTCCTCCATGGGCGGTCGTTGATCACTCTCCTGATGGGAGGGGCTGTGATGCAGACTGGCGTTGGGAAGCTGCATCAAGACAGTGGAAGAGCAGAGGTCAAAATGCTCAGACAGGAAGTAGTCCCTCCGTTTAGAGCTGGTCAGGCTGCCGCTGTAGGAGTCAATGCAGACGGGCCTTTGGTCGACGGGACAGCCTGAATGCAAAAAACGGAAATGATTGGTTCCTTTACAAAATGAGAAAGTTGTACTTTGGGAGACTTGAATGTATTATTCTAGATCAACCAACAGTCAAACGGTGCTGTTGTGGGATCAAGACGAAGGGAGTTTTTACAGACCTGTAAAGATCTCTGATGGGTCATTGGAGTACATGTTATCTCGGCGAAGTAGTGAGCCAATTGGACCTTGATAATGGCATAGCAAAGGATCAATGGCCGCTTCCATGTCTGCTTCACTTCCTGTATCCAGCTGACAAAGACCTGTCAGGGTGAAGTAATGGTATCAAGTATGAAAAATAGGACCTTTCTGAAGAGTTACTTTAGAGACAAAGAAGAAAGGGCAGGTGTTTACCGTTTATGTCCTTAGGCTGTAGGTAGAAGCCACTCATCGATGAAGCCATGTACTGATGGCTGCTGCCGCTCTCAGACGGGATGTAGCCATCCTGTCTGTCAGCCAATGTGCCCTGTGATGACAGGTAGCTAGGGATGTCGGCAGGCAGGTTGGTCTCATCTGGAGCACACGGACATTGGGTTGTATCATACTTTAATTTTTACAGTCAACAGATGGAAGGAAGAAGAATTCAGGTACTTTAATGATCAGCAATACCGAGTAAAACAAGAAAAGTCCCCATGAACCAACCTGTGTTGGTGACGCTGCAGTCCTCGTTCCGTCTACGGGTGTGGTAGATGATGACCACCCACACCAGGGAAGTACCAACCACACAGCACACCACTGCTATGATGACGATGCCCACCGTGGTCCAGCCATCATCGTCAGATCCCGGTCCGCTCACCATGCCGACCCCAACGTTGCCCTGCACTCCAGAGTCGCAGTTGGGATTTGGTATGACCGCCAGTCGAACGTTGCCCCTCTCTGTGCCCAGCGTGTTGGACATCTCGCATGTGTACTTCCCGGCGTCTGCCTCTGCGGCGTCAACGATGATGAGGAGCTGGTTGGCAGCTGCAAAGAAGTGGCGCTCGGTCACCGTGAGAGGGCTGTCGTCTTTGGTCCAGTTCAGCCGGGGGGCAGGGCTGCCGCCGGCAATGCATTGGAGGACGGCGGTCTCACCTTTGGCCACGGTGCGATCCATAAGGGGACGCAAGAAGGAAGGCGTTTCTGTAAGAAGAGCAGTAGAGAGGTTGTGGTGACATTGATCCAAGAGAGTAAGAGTAATTCATCAGTGTACAAAGTTTATCTATCATTCATGCCATCCTTCGAGGTGGTCACTTCTGACTTTCTCACCTAGAACAGTTAGCGTAGCATTTGCAGAAATAGCTCCGGCTGTGTTCTGAGCCGTGCAGCTGTAAACGCCGATATCTTCCGTCTTGACATCCACTATGAAAAAGACGTCGTCCTCCGGCATGACATGCATGCGGCGTTCGCGGGCGGCTGGAAAATCGGTGCCTCCGTCTTTCTGCCAGGCGATCTGTGGGGAAGGATGACCAACGGCAGCGCATTCCAGCCGAGCCGTCGCTCCAGTACGAATACTCAAGTCCATGGGCATCTTCGTAAAGGAGGGCAGCACTAGAAATTGGGAGAAAGACCTTGAAATGAGACCATTTAAGATTTTTACAGGCATTTTAAGAAGCTATCACTTGCAAAGAGCGACATGTGAAATGGTTCTTCCTATCCTTGACTTACTGTTGACAGTGAGCCTGGCTTTATTGGAATAGGACGATCCAAAGTGGTTGGAGATCACACACTGGTACTTCCCCTCGCTGGAGAACTCCACAGTACGAAGCTGCAGTGTGGTTGTGTACTCCGTCACCTCCGTCTCACCTCCCGCACTTCCTTGCACCCGTAGGTGGGCCTGGTTGTGGATCTCTGCGTCATTCAGAACCTCGTTGTCTTTCTTCCAGGCGAAGGTCATGGGCGAGTCGCTGGAGCTAGCTGCAGAGCACACGAACGTCACGTTGGTGCCCTTGAGGGCCGACTGGGTCTCCGGCTGTACGGTAATCTGAGGCTTTGGGAAGTCATCTGGGTGAATAACAAAAAGAGATATTTTAAATTGTGGTTTAACAACATAACCTGTCTGTGTCCAGGTGTGAAGTCTCAAAGATTTCTGAAATATTTCTGCGGATGAAGCTCTGAGAGGAGAAAAACCTAGTGACTTTAGTGACTTTGTAAATTTCCATGTTCCTCTCATGAAGACTCACTACCTTGTCCAGGAGTCAGGTAGGAAAATACTGAACAATCTGGGTCAGTTTGTAAATGGAAAACCTGCCCTGGATAAATGAACGTTTCTGAGACGTTATGGTACGCGTGTGTCAAGGTGTTACACCGAGTGAATGCGTCACTCACCGCACACAAACTCCTCCTGGCCGACTGCGAACACGCTCCTGCCCTTCAGCATCTGTGGGTGGGCGCAGCTGGCATTGACGCAGGGCAGGAAGGTTTGTTCTGCCACCCAGACGGGAAGCCACTTCAGCTGGCAGTCGCACAGGAGGCTGGAGGTGTTCAGGCGGCTGCCAAGTGGAGAAGATACCAAAAACATTTAATTCACCCTGCAGTAAATTAATTTCTAACAGTTGGTAGTCTGTGAGTGAAAACTCAAAAGATTTTGAGACTCCCTTGCTTAGGTTTTTAGAGTAAACTAACGCCTTCAAAGGAAGGAGACAAAGGAAACTGTGAACCCATTATTAACACTGAAGTAAGCACTGTTTGGTGCTGACTTCCCCAGAAGACCATAATGACTTTCACCTGGTGTTCTGTCCTACATCAACACTGAAGCACTAACTGAAGCTGTCCTTAAACACGATCACACTTACAGCTCCTGCAGGTTCTTCATCTGGGAGAAGGCGTTGGCTTGGACGGACATGATGGCGTTGTTGCTCAAATCTCTGCGGAGAGAAAAAACATTAGGGGTGGTAAGATCCTTGCGGAAAGATGGCAGCTTTTTCTGCCGACATCAGCCGTGTGGAGGGAAGGCTACAAAAACATCAATCGAGAAAAGAAAAAGGTCTGGGTTCCAGAACAATAAAACTCTGGGCAACAGTTTTCTGTGTTAATCAAGAGAGGCCCAACTCTGGGCTGCTTTGAGCTCTGGCAACGTCTGGGAAAAAACTCTAATTAGAATCAAATGCAGCTGTTGCACACTCGAACACACACATTTACACACACAGTCCTCTCTCCACTTGCCTTGGTGATCGATATAGTCTGGCACACACGTAAAGATACTGATGGCAGAGTTTTTTTCTTCATTCCACATCAAAGCGGAGGAATGGGAGAAGACAGTTTGGGTGTACAGCGCTAACAAACAACCTCTGTGTCTTAGTGTGATTCAGCCTGCTTAGTTTACAGCTCCGACTTTTGGAAACAATCAGTGAAACACGAGGCCGACTCACAGGTGCTGCAGTGCGTCCAGGCCAGAGAAAGACTTCTTGGTCACTGAGCGGATCTGGTTCCCCTGCAGGAATCTGGGAAAACGACAAAAAGTCTGATCAATTCCCAACCTCGATTTTACTTATTAACCTACTAATTTCATGTGTTCCATTACGGCAGATTAATCACAAACTTACAGTTTTTTCAGCTTGTCCAGAGCAGAAAAAGGTCCATTCATGTCCTCGATGGTCCAGGAGATTTCATTATTCTGGAGATCCCTTTCAGAAGAAACAAAGACAGACCGCATTGTAAAAAATCCACACCCAGAAAACAACTGCGCCTGCTATGTTAATAAAACTTTATGTGGCTTTACATTTCGTGTGAGGAGGAAAATGTTTGAGACGTTATATTCAAAGCGACTCCATGCCTCAACAGGAAGTTACTTCCTGGCTTTTGTGGCACTTTTAAAAGTCTGCACTGGCTTTTCTGTGTTGTATCGGGGGAAAAAAAAAAAAAGGTTTTACAAGGAAGCAATGCAATGTAGCATATGTGCTACATTTTAAACTTCATTCAAGGGGATGAATATATTCTGCATGCAATTCAAATATGTATGTCATTATCCTCAAAGCAATTCACCATTCAATACATTGTGAATCTGTGATATTAATCACATTCTGTGGTTTAATCTGTCCAACAACATGAAAAAGTTTTAGTAAGCCCTCTACTTTCAAAGAAATCCAATCAAACTCATCCACTTCATTTCCCAGGGTGCATTTCAACAGACCCACTTTCTGCAGCAGCTGGTTGGAACTTCAAAACAGCCTCGTTAGAACTTCGCTGGTTACTCAGTAGAGATGCAATTAAAGACAGAATAACCAAACAACGTTGGCAAATTTGCATAATTTAAGATGTCCCAACTCGTTCTGAAATGTACATATTACTCCATGTACACATACCTGGTCACACTAGCCTTACCCAATTAGTGTTATTTCTTTCAAAATGAAATTTTATATCATCCCACTTTCAATTATTACAAAGCAGCAATGTCATAGTTTGTCATTATTCCATTACTTATGACTCATTAACAAGCTAATGTTAGCTCCATGAGTTGATTCAGCACCCACATGGAGCATTTGTAACTAAACATTTATCTCTAAATAATGAACTACTTTCTGTGGTGTAATTGTGTAATTCCACTCAACAGCACATATAGTTAGGCTACGTTTGAACTCCAGAACTACGACTACTCTGGGTACGAGAACTTCTCTAATGGTTATATCCCTGAATGATGAATGAACATCAAGGCAAAATAGAAAATCTACAAAGAAGTCTTGCTCTTTGATTTTGAGGGAACCTGACCCATCTGTTGATGTTCCCTGAAACATTTTCTGCAACTAAACTCAAACTGTGACTCCTGGGAAGAAAAAAAAAAGAAAAAAAGGAGACATTTATCCTGCTATCCACAGAAAGAAAAATACACCAAACAACTAAACATACGGTTTCAGAGTATGAACATCACTAAAAGCCAAGAATTTCCCCGAGAAATTGCCTCCTTTGATCCGTCAGCTGCTCTAATGCTTTCAAACAGCTATTTTCCTCCTCAGCATGCCTGGCTATGGCTGATTGAAATTGAGGAAGGGTGTGTGTGTGTGTGTGTGTGTGTGTGTGTGTGTGTGTGTGTGTGTGTGTGTGTGTGTGTGTGTGTGTGTGTGTGTGTGTGTGTGTGTGCGTGTGTGCATGTGTGGGTGTTGAGGAGGGGGGTGGCGGGTTTGAAGCCCTGAAGCAATCCATGTCCACCTTGGTGCACACCTGCCCTATGATGACCTCAGCAGCTCAGCTCACATTTGGTTCCAGTTAAAAAGTCCCAACCGGGGGAAATGTTACAGAGGCTTTCTGTGGGAAATGGGGGTGGGGTGAATATAGGAGGGAGGGCGCGTTGGGCAGAGGAGGGTGAGTTGTTGAGGTCGGGGTTGTGCCTCTCCTGAGGTTTTTTGTGTTTGTTTGTTTTAATGTGTGTGTGTGGAGAGACCGCAACACAGTAATCTATTTTACATCTCCAAAACAAATCGGGCAGGATATTTCCACTCAGGCAGAGGATTGTGGGTGGAGGTGACTTTGAAGAGGCTGGGAGGAGCAACAGAGCAGCTCATGGACTCGTAGGTACATTTGTGGTTACTGTTAGCTGAAACACTGAGAAAATCACTCCTCCACAGAAGTTGTCCAAGGCTGTATTCTTTTTCTAGTTTCCTGAAATTTTTAATTTCTAAATTTTATTTATACATTCAGTTGGAGTGGCTTTGTTTGGTCGGCTTTTATTAATGTGTTATGAAGTTTTTCTGAAGGTGAGGATGAATTGATTTTGCTTAAGACTTTGGTAAAAAAAATAAAAAAAAAAAAAAAGGATTCTGGCCATGTTTTGACTACTAATACTAAAACTGCCACAAATAGCAGATATTCCAATTAAAACACAGAGAAACAGAAAAATTAAACACTCTCACAAAAATACAAACCCTGAGGTGCTCTGAGGTAAAATACTGAACATAACTTACAGCATCTGCAGGTTGGAGAGGCCCCGAAAAGCTCCGTCTGCGATGAAGCTCACACGGTTGTTTCCGATGTGGAGGTCATCCAGCAGGCTGAGACCGACGAAGCTGGATTCCTCCATCCGGGACAGATGATTGGACGAGAGGTTGCTGTTGGACAGACACACACAATAAGGAAGGTTATATAACAGCAGTGTGCAAATACAGTATCCACTCATTTAAGATGTATTTTATCCTGCCAGAAAATACAACAACAAAACGATTCTTGTGTTTTCAGACTTAAGTTATCATTTCATTGATGTAGAAATTGTGAAAGAAACAATTCTCGTCTGCCTGTTTTTTTCCCCCTTTCTTTATAAAGTAAACTCAGATCAGAAAAAGATCAGATAACTGAACACGTTTACAACCCACAGGCGGCTTGTTTACTCCAAAGTTCATGTGATAAGAGCAAGAAAGGCAGTATGAGAGAAAGAAAATCAACAACCTATCTGAAAAATCCTTCAGACAAACACTGAGCTGGCCGTCGCTGTAAACAACAGCCACAACAAAGGAAACTCAATCTGCTGCCTGGAAAATGTGCTGATGGGTTGAGGAGTCACTGAAGTTTGCGGATATTTCAAAGGAAAGAAAGTACAACTAATAAATGGCATTTACAATAATAATAATAATAAAGATAATAAGTGGGACTTCTGGAGGCCAATGTTTTGGCTCGAGTGACAGCAGAGCAGAAAAGAGGCAAAGGCTTGTGTAATATTTTGGCAGTGCTTTAATGTTGGCACTGACTGGCAGAGCACAAGAGACTCTGCTTTGTCTGTGTGTGCGTGCGTGCACGTGTGTGTGTGTGTGTGTGTGTGTGTGTGTGTGTGTGTGTGTGTGTGTGTGTGTGTGTGTGTGTGTGTGTGTGTGTGTGTGTGTGTGTGTGTGTGTGTGTGTGTGTGTGTGTGTTTCTGGAGGTTGCTGGCGGGAGGAACTGGAGTGTGAGGAAGGGCAGGCGGGAGGGCCAGAGAGGAGGAGAAGGCAACACAGAGAAGTGTTGGGAGTTCAGAGTGTGAATGGAAAGGAAAGTGAGGAGGGAATAACGAGAGGGAGGGGAAGGAGAGAGAGGGAGGGAGAGAAAAAAGAAAAAAAAAGGTGGACTCACAGTTCGCCGAGTTTCTGGCAGAACTCCCAGGCGTCAGGTCGGATCCTGCTGATGGCGTTGTGTCCGAGGTGGAGCTGCTGCAGAGTCAGCAGACCGTACAGCCAGCCCTTGCTCACCTCCGTCAGGTTGTTATAGTCCAGCTGACTACACACACACACACACACACACACACACACACACACACACACACACACACACACACACACACACACACACACACACACACATACATCCATATAATGAGACTTTATACTACATCTCATCACGTTGGAGAACTTAATGTACAACGCTTGTAGAATTTGCTTACAGGACTTCCATGTTGCTGAGGCCCCAGAAAGCTCCGTCCATGAGGCGGCTCAGGCCGTTTCTCTGCATCTTCAGGGAGCGGAGAGCGTGCAGGCCGTGGAAAGTCAAGCCCTCCACACGGCGAACACGGTTTCTGCTCAACTCTCTGAAACAAAAGCAGCACATGTAAGCTGTTTTTACACATGGACTGCAGCCCTGAACTCAACTAGAGGAGCTGTACGTGAGAACGCAAATGTGTGAATCAGACGGATAGAAGTGGCAACCGAGCCTGATGTTACCCACTGGTTTGTCTGTTTTGAGGCCTCCAGTCTGCCATTTTGGCCGTTGTCATCTTGTTTTTTTGTTGCTAGAAGTGACCATGTTTGGACGAGCTGGGGAAGAGGCCATGAAAAACCCCAAACATAGCTCACTTTCATGCATAATATCTAATTAATGATTGAATTATTTTCAGAAGGACCACCAGAACACTGTTTAGAAGGAGGGAATTTAGCAAATGACACCATAATGACCCGTAGAAAAAAATGTATTGACTTTGTATTCAATGACAGAAGTTGATGCTTTTTGAATGGAAGTCTACTGGAGCCAGATTTGTGGGGGAGCCAGCCCCTAGTGGCCCTCAGTGGTATTGCACTTTAAGGCAATTTAAGCTGCATTAGCTTCATTTTTAACTCCAAACAATGTCCAAACCTCATTCTCCATTTGAAAAAAGGTCTTTAGTGTTAAGAGTGTGAACAAGGAAAATGGTAAGACATGTATCAACCTGTCAGGTCTGAACGCCTTCAATAACGGGTCATTTGTGCAGATATTTAATGTATGTAAATCTGCAGCAAAGTGAATATTTTCAGCTATTTAATGTTCCCCAGAACTAAATTAATCACAGACTGAAAAAGACCGATCAGCTTTCTGCCCATGAGATGAGCAGCTGCATGAAACAAGTGGGAAAATCTTTGAATCTTGATTAAACAATTTATAACTTTCAGTTTTCCTTCTGCTATCATCAATATTTCAAATTTCCAAGGGGACAGATGAGTTTAAGTTGAAATTGATGTTGCAAAGTATGAAAATGTATATATGATGCAAAAAAAACATGCATCATTAATAATAATTAATAAAACGTGTAACCCCGATTGTGATAGTTCTTAAATCAAGATAAAAAAAAAAAAAAAAAAGATGGACTTACAGATGCTGGAGGTTGGGCAGCTGGAAGATCTTGGCTGGGATGGCGGAGAGGCGGTTGCGGTTGAGCCGAAGTACCTGCAGCGTGCTGGACAGGTTGGTGAAGCAGCCGGTCTCCAGCGAGGAGATACGGTTGTTGTTAAGGAACCTGAAAACAAAGATTTAATCATAAAGTTTGCTTAAAATATACAAAAATGTTACAATAATCACCGTGTTAACATGTGACACAAGGCCTACGATGCACTGGGGTTATGACAACAGTCAGATTCACTAATATATTCTGATTTAAGTGTTTTCTTTTGGACACATGATAAAGTCCTGACACTCACATGTTCTTGAGGGGCAGAGCGGGGAAGGTGTTGGCCTTTATTTCCACGATGTTGTTGCTGCTGAGGTCGAGCGTTTCCAGAGCGAGGAAGGGCCGGAGCTGCTCCTCAGAGATCCTGCTGATTCTGTTGTTTGCTCTGAAAATACAGACGCCATTGCTCCAATAAATGACAAAAATACTGTGTATTTGACCAGTGGCGCACAACAGTTTTATCTTACCAGACATACAAACAGTCAAGTCCCTAAATTAGGCCACGCTAAAAAAAAAAAAAAAAAAAAAACTCTCATGGGCCTGGAAAGCTAAAACTTACCACCCAACGTGAAACTCTCAGTCATCCTTTTTTTTTTTTTTTTCAGATCATGTAGCATGCATATTTCATAAAATCCAACAAATTGTTCATGTCACTGCTCCTCACACCAAACAACCTTTTGGTTTAGTTATGTGTTATTTTGTTTATAAGGTAATTACCAACAAGGTATTTAAAAAGGTAACCTGCCAATTACTTGGCTGATGAATACCATTCCCTCAGTGAAAGCATGCCTCGGCAGAGGCCAGCAATTTCCTGAGCTGCACGCCTCCTAAATTGCAGTGCAGGGACTGCTTAGTTATAAACAGAGCCGGTACAGTGCCCTCTTTGTGTATGAGACTCAGCAGCAGAGAGAGTGGAGAGGAGGGAATGGGGGAACTCCCTCCGATGCACCAGACTACAGGCCTCGTTTTCAGTATTCATTGCGACGGTGGCAGTCCTTCCTCCAGCTACACCTTGCTGACCAAGAAGATGTTAGTTTTTCTGAGTCGTTTTTCCAGCAGCAGTAAAACAAAACAAAATACTGAGGACCGATTTATAATGTAGGTTAAATATGGGATGCGGTGCCATTAATGTTTAATTGTTGGAATCTGTCAATTAACTGACTGGCAGAACAAAGTGGCAGGTGTCACGGATAGAGCTGAAACTATCTGCTGAGTAATACGAAGACGAAGACAGTAAATGTTGTTCCTTTGCTTATCTAAGAGAAAAGGTGGTTTTAACACTCAGTATACAAATCAGGCATCAGATGCGACCCGTCTGTTTACGTCCAGCTCAGCCTCTGTTCTCACCAACAACAACAAACTCTCCTGCTTAAGTCTAATCTCAGTTATATATTCATTTGGTCCACCTCAGGCAGAGACAGTGTGGCACCGCGCTGCTGTGAAATCGAGACGTCTCACCTGTTCAAAGGACCGTGTGGTAACACTGACCCAATTTCCACACGTCTTCGCTGTTTGTGCACATATTTCCATAGAAACGGGCTTCTCCATCCCAGAAGTTCAACACCTTTTTGTAATCTTTCGATTTGAGGGAAGATGTATCAGTCAACAAAGAGCCAAGATGGATGGATGGAAGAGTTTGGTGGGAATGTGTGGCAACGTTGGAATGAAACACCTTTAAAGTTTGAGTACAACTTCGTGCTAACCCAGAGACAGACACTCGATCGGGGGTTTGGTTGAAGGTGTAAGTCACTACGCTCATCAAACCTCCCCAAATTACATATGTGCCATTCTATGAAACTGGTGAAACCGTTATATCAAATCATAGCTGCATTAAACTGTCACATGAAGTTTGGTGTAGGAACACCGACCGGCTAACATGCCAATACTTTCTTATCTTCGTATCTTTCTGGAGAAAAAAAACAACGCCGCGGCCTCTATTTGTTTCACAAACACTCCAAATTGTAAAGACGTTTCCTGGAGTGCAGGAACTCCAGTACTACGGGTCATAGTAAAACACATTGGCTCATTGTCTGCCATAAAAACTGCACAGGCAGCTCTTTTGTTTGGAGATTTGCAGAGGGCTTTCCATGCACCACAGACCTCAGGTCCCAAACAAAAGTGCCGCACACCACCTGTATCTCAGTTTTCATGTTCCCCTGACTGGTCGCTGAGAGATGGAGGGCCGCCTGGTGAGACAGAACCAGTCTATCCAGTTTTTCCTCGGACAGCCAGTGGGGGGGGGGGGGAATCGGTGCACACTTCCTGCCTCAGGACGGGGAGATGGACCCTCCAGTTCGGCTGCTGGATCCTACCATAGTCATTTTGTACAAGGTTAATCTCCTGTACTTCGCCTTTAAGCAGTAAATCAACTATATTCCCAATATGATTGTAGAAACTTGGTCCAGCATGCAGCCGTCCCTTCTGTTTTCCACGTTTCCCTCTCATCTCAACATCTGCACTGCCGGTCAATGTCACTCTCCACACAAACAAAGTGAGCGTTGTACACATTAACTGCACACACTTCAAATTTGTTCATCCAATTTAATGTGATTATGGAGCCATTAAACGTGGGGTTGCAGGGCTTTGCTGCTACTTGTAGATGTCAATGGAAGGCCAACCGAGTGTCAAAAGCAGCCTGAGGCCTCTTCACTGTTGATGATATCTGTTCTCATTCTTAAATTGAGTCGACTCGCGCAGACACCAAATTTGTGCTGATGTGATCACAGACACAGATAATGTTTCCATTGCAGGTAAAGTGACTGTAATGCTCTTTTATAATAGTTATGCATGTAACCACAATCTTCATCTACACACATGTTTTCAGACTTTCCAAACCTTCTCGAAACTTGAAAGAATAAAATGTGTGTATTAAAAGTGGTTCTTTTTTTTCTTTTTACACACACCCTTACACCAACATGATTAAGGATTCACACAAGCTCATACCTGTCAGCACTCTTCACATAACTTCAGAGGACTTGAATCCACCACCAAGCTGACCACATTTACACCCTGACAAGTTACATAAAATCACAACATCCTTGAAGAAGTTTCTGTTGTTGTTTAATAGTGTTTTCAGCTTTGTCCTCTGAGTAGCAAATAAAACTCATAACGGGGGAAGATCTTTAAATGGAAAGTCTTTTTTTATTCTCTAAAAGTGTCTCGCTCTAGCTCTGTACGCGTGCGTGTGTGCGTGCGCGCGTGCGTGTGTGCGTGCGTGCGTGCGTGTGTGCGTGCGTGCGCGTGTGCGTGTGTGTGTGGTATTTCCTATTGGAAAAAGAACAGTTTGGAGAAGCCATCTGATGACTCCCTCTCGCTCTGCAGTGGCGCCTGTAATGTAAACCAGCGCTGCGTTCGCTGCCGAGACGCTATATTAAACTCTGCATATATCTCACTCCAATGGCTGATCAGATGAACACATCGACTGGAGGGTAAAACACATCGTAATAACATGTCAATAATGCATAATTATAACAATCCGCGTATTTGTGACGCCCAGAATACTACAGAGTGTTATATCATTTGAGTTTAAACAATGCATATGGATTTCTTTGTTTGGTAAGTCCTCTTTTGCTGTGGTGTTACTGCAGTGCAACTCCCAGAGGTTACCTGTCAATCAGGCAATTGAAGCCGGGCAGACTTTGTTTTTCATCTTTTAATCAATACAATTTTTGGCACAGTTATCTATATCTGATCAATGACTGTGGCTGGCTTTACTTTCACTAACTACTCGGTCCTCCCTCTTCACAGAACAGAGATTGTAAAAAGCTGATCTACTTTGAATCGAACGCTGAAATAATTCATCAATCAATGTAAAATTACTTTTAGTATGAGTTGCACATGATGCAAAAATCACGTAATAATAAGGATACCTGGAGCCAATCTCAAAGATCGGTATCAGGGCTAATCAAGGACCTTTTTTATCGGCATCGGCCATACTGAGTTTGTTTTACATCAACTATTGTAAAGGTTTCATAAACCGAGCACAATTTGTTTTTCAGTGTACTCAGACATGTGGCATACGTGCAGCTCAAATTAATATAAAATAGCAATTGTCGAGCATATAGACTGGATTGATTTGAATAATTCTGAATAGACTTGAAAAGTGCACACTGTGCAGCTGGATTATCTAGTAGTGGGACTCAATATTAAATGATTTGGATCTGGGTTTTGTATTACTGGCCGGACAAACAAAGAAATGTAAACGTGGACCTTTTTTTTTTTTTTTTAGATTTAACAATAACTTCATTCATCAAAAGCAACCAAACAGGTGATTAAATTATCATAAATCCCAATCACATATTTATTCTGAAAACGCCACAGTCAATTATTTTAATCGTTCCTGTTTAGGTTTGTATATCTCATCTCCAACAAGGGTCCCATGTCAACAGACACACCAAGAAGTTCACCTCGTACAGCTAATCAATCCTGAAATCTCTATGGTCATTTGTTGAACCCTCCCTGAACACAGGCAGAGGGATTTAGCAGCGGTGGGGTTTACCCCCTCCATAAATTCCAGGGAAATTGTTCAATTAATTAAGATGATCACGACTCAATTACTACCAGCTGCAGGGTTATTGCCGTTTGTTTTTACTCAGAGCTGCGAGGTCAAAGAAGTCGACGAGAGCTGCCGCTATGTCTGACTGGCTGTTTGAATAAGTGGTATTCGATACCCCGAAGTCTTTTTTTTTTCCTCCTCTCTACAACCCTCCCAGCTCGGAGAAAGTGAAGAAGGGAGAGAAATTCTGGAAAAATGTTCCACTGAAGAGAAAAATCACACTGTGCTACCAAATCTGAAGAAAGAGGCTGGCAGCTGATGATAGTGTGTGTGACAGTCAGCGAGTGTGGATTTCCCTTTCTTCTTCCTCTATGTGGGCTTTTTTTTTCTTCACAACACTTTTTTACTAATTTCAAAAGAGTTATGCTCTTTACTTCACTAGCTCACAACAGTATAATGAGTCCACAATGAGGTGTCTTCTGG
This sequence comes from Brachyistius frenatus, assembly GCF_029030835.1. Lineage (NCBI taxonomy): Eukaryota > Metazoa > Chordata > Actinopteri > Embiotocidae > Brachyistius > Brachyistius frenatus. The sequence goes on from NW_027210631.1 coordinate 2,153,254, forward strand.
ATTTGACAGATTAGGATATTTTTGAGGGTAATATAACGTTTTAAACTCAAAGCAGCGGATTGTCATAGTTTTATGTTTAAATTTGATCTTTTTAATGCAAATGAGGCACGTCTCCTTTCATTGTTTTTTTAGACGAGATAAATGTGAACAGAAAGTTTTCTTTTCATGTTACTCAAATTAAAACTGCTGTCAAAACTATATATTGTGACATGTACTGTTATGAAAAATCATCTGTAAGCAAAATAAAAGTCATTTGCCATTTTTGGAGGATTAGGATGATGAACTGTAGTTCACCACCTTAAAGCTATTAGCTCGATGAGCAAGTTGAAACTTGGTAAGGTAGGATTTGTGGTCAATTGTGGTCATAGCATCTGTGATTCAGCAAAGGTTATAATCTCCCTTCAGCCATTACTTAAAACACTGTTTCATGATACAGTTGTGATTAAAACTCACAGGGTTCTCAGGGTTCATTCAAACTCAAGAACATTAGGTTGGTAAAGTAAAGTAGCACTGGCTGCACATCAAACCCTTGACATTCCTAATATCCCCTTAACTCCTCGTACACTTCCTATCCTTTTTAAATCTATTACTAATTGTGTTAGTTGGCTAAATACATTGTGTTCATTACATTTGTGTAACTCAAACTTCCTTGTTTACTAAAAATTCCAAAGGTGGAGTATTCATCTGGGGCATGGAGACTTAATAGATTACATAACTTTGGTTAAACCAAACTGAACAACATCCTCAAATCAAATGAAAAAATCGTGGTTTGGAGAAAGTCGGGAATTTGAAAGTGAATGTGTGCTGGAGCTCCAAACTGTATCCCAGAGTTGGTCAAGAGTACTTGGCTAGCTCACAGCAGTTGTGGAAGTTGAGCATGAGGCCTCTTTTGAACCATTCTGGGAACAATCAAGTTACACACTTGAGGTGCTTTGGTGTATGTGGAACAAATAATAAAAAACAGCAAAACAAGGATACCAAATCCAAAAATCCCCTCGGAAAACGCTGCAAAATAAAGCCTCTAAGGTGTGAGGAGCTTTCCTTTAAGGTGCCCTACTGCATAAATTCAGATTTACATTTTTTTTTTTTGGATCATAAAGCAGGTCTACGAGCTATATCAAAACACTCGGCCCACAGAGAAATGCACACAGCCCATATTAAGCAAATGTGCTGTTTGAGCGAGCTGTTTGGACCTCCCTACGTTTGTGATGTCACAAACACATGCTACTGTCACATGTTTGCACTCAGCACAGGCACCTGTCCAACCTTTTATCTGAGAAGAAAACACCGAGCAGTCATGTCATCGCAGAGCTAGCAAGCTAAAAGACCGAAGAAAACCTGTGATTGGCCCAGGTATGCGTTACCCAGAAAAGAATCAGCCAATCAGAAGACAGGGTCATTGATATCAAAGCGTCTTAAATCCACAGACACATAATGAGCCTGTTCCTGAGCTCCAGAAAGAAGCTTAAGAGAGGAAATGTACAACTATATTGAGATCTTTTTTTTTTTTGTACTTGGAACCATAAACATATCTTCCTATGGATATCAACACTACAAATAAAAAAAAACAACAACTTGAAAAGTGTCAAATCAAGGACCTTTAAATAAAAGGACCACCCTGCTCATGTTTCTCTGTTACGAAGAAACTTATAGCTGGAGGTGACACTGCTGCGCCTGCAAACAAATTGTCGATTGACTGACTGAAGACTGAACGGCCTGCGGCTGCCGCAGAGTGTCGTGTTGGGGCTTGATGAGGAATATGCCTCACCCAGCTGAGAGTCGGGCACATTTTTCCACAATATCTTCACGTTGGTTGGTTTTGAGAGACATGCCACAGAAAGCAAATAAAATAGTTGAGGTTTCACGCGCTAATATCTGGTGTTGTTCGGAAAGCACGTATTGTACAACAATGTTCCAGAAGATCTTCTGGTTAAAGTCTGAGGAGATGAAATACGACAAGTCAAGCGGTTTTTCATTGCAAGAATTGCATCAGTCAAGTCTTTTAAGTACTTTTGCTGCATAGAAGAGGGACAAAATTAACTTTGAGGTGATATACCAAGAAAATAAAAACATACTGTGGTGCTGAGAAAAACTCCCTTGTGTCCAGATTGTCCATTTCAACGTCCCATAAAAGGGCCACACAGAATCCATCCACTTACATAAAAATCACCAAATTTGGATTTCAGTCATTCTCACGTGCCAGAGTTTCTTTCTTTCTAGCATCACGTCACTACCACCAGGTTAAAAATATACCAACAGCAGGGAAAGCCAGCAAACAAAATATTTCCATTTCTGTTGATGCCATTTGTCTTCGAACACGTGACCCGTCTGGGGCTAACTGCCATGTCTACAACTGCCCTGTCTGGGAACCGGCTCAGGCAAATGGGTTGCTCTCTAGAGGGAAGGAAGGGGGAGGAACCACTTCCCATCTCACTACTTTAACCAGCAGTGACAGCCCTGCTGGAGGATTACCCTCCAGATCATGCTGAGGTGAGAATCCAGAGAAGGGTTCACATTCAAGAAAAGGTTTACTTACAGAATGAGGGTTGTGATGTTCGAAACAAAAGGGCCAAAATCCGGTATCGCCTCCAGTTCATTGTGGTTCAGCTTTCTGTATACAGTTAGAAAAAGAAATAGTTTAGTCACACAGTGATGAAAGCTGTTTGGAAAATCCAGTGTTTACCCTCAAAAGCGCTGAGAATACCAGGCACACTTACATTTCGCTTAGATGTTGTAGTTTGGAAAACAAAGTGCTTTCAAGCACCTGCAATTTGTTATGGCTCAGGTCCCTATGAGAGAAAGAAAAAAAAAAAAAAAAAGAAGGAAAAATTACAGCAAAAGTATACACCATGCTCTGTGTTCTTCACTCGCTCCAGTCCTCCATTTAGGTCGACGCAGCAAACATAATTACATCCAAATTCTCTGTGTTATTCTGCCTTAACACAGCGAACAGTGGATCAAAGAAAAGTCTCTGTAATTAAACTGCAAGGTTAAGAGAAATGCTGCAACGGTGATGAAATGGAACACAATGGTGGTTAGAATAATAAGCAAGGATGAGATTTATTACTGACATACTCACGTAAACAGAAAACTTGCCAACTTGAGTCTTAATTTCTAACCAACTCCTTAAAAGGTCCTTCAACTGATTCTAACGTTCGTTCCCGTTTTGAAGACAGGACAGCACATTGCTTTCAAACTACAGCTATATCACTTGAATATTACCTGAAATAATACCAGACTGCGTAAAACTCCTCGAGGTCTTTTTGAGAAATGTCAGTCTCAGATTGAACCGATTCTGTGAGCAGAACATGCGAACGCAACTGAAAAGGCTCCAAAACAAACTGCTTCACCCCCCAAAAGAAGGCTTACAAGTTATAGGCCTGGTTTTGGATTTTCATCCCTTCTTTGTAACACAGAGGAGACGGTCCATGCCAAAACAGCTCACTTCATATCCAGGCCTATGCAGACAAGCACAGCCAAAGCAGACAAGCTGATAAGTTACTGAGGGGAAAGATTCTTTTTGTGCTGACAGGAGGCCAAAACCCGACGAGGCCAGTCGACAGAACTTTATTACTGGCCGAGACTTTGTCCAGATGTCTTGCCTGGACTTGTATTAATCACATTCCTATTCTGACTTCAATCAAACACTATCTTTTATTGACATTTGGTGGTGTACCGGACCTCAAAGACCTGTAGCAATCAGAGCTCCTCTGGAGTTTTCACATTTTTAGAAACTTCTTAGAAGCATGTGTACATAGGCTGCTTATTGTCTGTTTTAGTCTTGAATGTTGCTCAGATAGATCTGTCTGAGCTCTCTTTGGATCCGGGCCTGACATAAAGGTCTTGGACTGCAGCTCACTGAGGGTAAGACTCCTGTTTTTGCTGCTTGTTTTTAAAAAAAGGAGCCCAAAAACCATCTCAAGAAGTCTGGCAAGCGGAGCCTTGTGCGCCATAAAGTGGTGGAGTTATTGATGCTGCTGTGCATGATCAACGCCATGGTGCCAGACGCTTTTTTTTTTTTTTTTTTTTTTTTACACCTCCCCTCCTCCCCTTTACCTCCCTCATCTGGAATCCATCAAGGAGCTCTGGGAGGAGGGGGAGAACCTAACAACTGGTAATGTATTCACAATGCCGGGAAAAGCGAGAGGGACGCCTTTCAAACGTCTGAAACACTCCTGTTGAATTTTCTGGGGCCTGTTTTTGTTCTTTGGTGGAAAGTTTCACGAACCACTCAACCAGAGTTTTACTCGCCTCGCTAAAGCATCTCCATCTTCCCCCCCCCCCCCCCCCTTTTTTTTTTTTTCTTCACAAGCATGCAGCTGTGTGTTTTTGTTGTTGTTGTTGTTGTTGTGACTCCAGTGCTGGGGGCCATATGGGAAAGGTGTCCTATCATACTCCCAAGATAAACGCTGAATAGCCCTGACACTTCCATTTCCCTCACAAAGCAGGCTGCGAGTGGAGCGAGATAAGACGCTTGTTCAGGCTGCAGCTTGTATCTGCTGCTCTGCGCGGCTTTCTTGTTACACACTGAAAAGTGAATGAATGAGCTTCTCTTTGGGCGACGTGAACTTGTCATTTATGTTTTACATTGTAATGGGACATGAGGGATGATTTCAAATTAAGTTTGATAAAATTACAGAAAAGTAAGCGTTGGTTATCTTTCAGCAGGAATGGAAAAACAAGTTAAAAAAAAAAAAAAGACTTGCTGACTGGCTAACAAGCAAATTTGAATATCAGACGATGGTCAAACAAAAAGTGGTGGTTACATCTTGTTTTTCAATAATGTTCATTGTATCTGGGGATTCGGAGATCAGGTAGGATATGAATTTCAGCTTACTAACTTAAAGCTTTTAGCTGAAGCAGGTATTAATACAGTCAGGTAAGTACCTAACAAAGATTAGCATTAGCTGTAATGCTACCCACTAGGATTCCTATTATTGTTTTGAAGTACTTTTAAAGGTTGTCATCCAACATTACTGTTTACCTGGTAAAATAAAACCATCACATTTCTCTGACAAATGTTTGTAAAACTATAGTGTTTAGAATTTTATGCTCAATAAAATGGTGCCCGTGATGTCGCTACGAAGTACTTTAATAATCCCAAAAAATTAAGTTTCATGTTATTATGCGACTGAAGTTCTCAATATCCCCCAAAATACGCAAAGTGATTGTCAAGGTATTTGGTCAAAAATGTTGTGATATTTGTTTTTGTTCAGATCGCTCAGCTCTAAGTGTCATATTTTTCACTTAATAATTGTTTTTAAGTTTAAGTTTATCATTACCATGAAAAGGCATTAAATCTTTGTATTAATCTTTAGTCTGTTCACCCCAACAACCTCTCAGATATTTATGGCTTAACCTTGCTTCTTCATGCTCTCCTCCTCTTCTTCATCTCCCTCCTACTTTCTCCTTCCCCCTCTTCTTTCAGTGAGTTTGCTAGGAACTAATCCTACACGCTCCTCCTTAATCAGTACCATCGCTGGCTCTGGTATTGCTAATTCAGCAGAAATAATGGGGTGCTGGAAAACAAAGGGTCGAGCGGTTTAAGGGGTTTAAGATGTGCTGGAGAGCCACTCGTAAATTAGCATGCCAGAGTGAAAAGAATTTTTCCCCCCATCTGGAACTTTTTTTTTTTTTTTTCATTTTCTTTGGACGACTGTGGGCCTCGGTTATGAGGCTCAGCCTGGGTCTGTTTTCTCTGGCAAAGTCAAGTTTCCAGAGCAGCACATTTTAGAAGGAGAAAAGCTGAATTCAGCGTCAGGGCAACAGCTCGGAGAAGGCACTGAATCAAGTGCTACAGCCCCAACACAGGACAATAAAACTCAAGTACTCCAGCTTAACGCAGGGCAATAAAAATCCAGTCAGAATAATTATCTGTAAAGTAGAACACACTGAGGAACACGCCATTAAAGTTGTGTATGGTGTTTGGGCTCCAACAGGCTCCAGGCCTCGTTTCAACTAACAGAGCCAGTAGACAAACAGGAGAGTAATGGAAATATGAGTTCAGGAAACAGTCCAATGCTGCACACATGCACATCTGATTTATGCCCTTTGTGGCTTTGAAGGCCTCAGGGTTTGTGAAACTGAAATCTGGAGACTAAAACAACAATCACTGCGAATGCTGTCAGAAACTTTATGAATGTCTTTTAAGTGCACTTATTTGTAATATGAGGGATCTGATTGATAAATGGTGTGATAACTACTTATAAACAGTCTTACTATAATAACTACAAGTAGTAGCACCATGACTGTACCTACTACTACTTCTACCCCACACAGATACATGACAAACCCAATCACAGCAGAATACCTGCAGGCACTGGGTGAATGTGTTCATAATCAATTTAAACTTTGTAAATAGATTTAGTGGGACTGACAATGGCCGATTGATGTGTAAAAACACACTGAAAGCCTCCCTGGGCTTCCCTGCTGGCCTCGAGATGAATGACATATTGCTGGAGGGACCAATACAAGAAATAAAACCTATTATGCGACACATGAATGGGTTAATGAGGTTAAGTCGGATTTAAACGCAATTTTTTTTTTGGTCATTTTGTAACTTTATTTGGTTAAAAAGTTGACTGACTGGACCAAATCGTTAATAATATAAGAAGCCACTTTAAATCAAATCAAAGAAAAGTCAGCGAAATGACTTTCTCCTGCAAAACCATCTTCTTTATGTGGTTTGCAACCCATTCCGTTTTTACTACGACAGGAATGTGGATCATCCCATCCGCGCTGGAGGAGAACCCAGATCTATTTATTCCTCAAAGAGCAGAGACTCTGTATAAAAAAAAAGTATTTAAATCATAAACAAATCAGACAGACACAGACGGTAATAAAGGTACATAAAGGATGTTTAACTGGACTCACAGTTGAACTGTCCATTCCGGGATTGCGTCTGGAATTTGACCCTTTTTCAGCCGACTGCAGTCCACAAGCTCCCCAAAACACGCGCAGGGAGGGGGACACGTCCTTGTGTTCGCTCCAGATCCACGCTGAAGTCTCAGAAACAGCAGAAAGACCACGGCAAACCTCGCCAAACTGCAAGGCCGCGCAGAGGAACACATTTTTGGTTTTCTGGCCCCACAAGAGAACACCCCTCTTTAGTTTTACCTTCAGATGGAGCGCAACCAAATCCAAAGTGAGATATGAACCAAACACACACACACACACACACACACACACAAAAAAGATATCCCAAATCTGGTGCTGCTGATCAGCGCGGACGGTCCTTATATCCAATTCCTTGTTGTTGTGAGGATCGTAGACGTGAGATGTAAAAGAAAAGCGTTCCTCTCAAACGTGCCCATTCCTGTAGAGAAACTTTTTGTGCCGTGCGCGTCGCTGCTGCTGTTGGGGCAACTTGTGCTGTGCAGGCTCCCCACAGCGCAGCGTGAGCACACAGCAGAGGTATGTGGAGGGAGGGGTCACAATGGCGCATGGGAAATGGAGTCCATGCTGCTGACCGCTAAAGGAGCATTTTAGTACATAAGAGAGATATTTATATTAATCAAATGTATTAAGGCCAGTATGTATTTTCTCAAGTGTAAATTTCCACCTACTGGACTTGAGATGTGAGAAAATAATACTTTTATAGTAATTAGTAGTAACGATAATAGTACAATTGTAGTTTAAATGCCATGACATGTATCAATAATTCAACATTTTAAATAGGTATTATTCTTGATCTCTTTCATACATACATACAGATAAAATACTTATTTTAAATAAAACGTGTAATCTAATTAGTGCTGCTACTAATGATTTATCTACCAATTTTTGGTTAATCATGTAATAGTTTGGTTGATTAAATTGTCAAAAATATGCCTTATAATAACTAAATCAACAAAATGTAATCGCGTTTTTTTGTCTCCCCAGCAGAGAAATACTCCAAGAAACTCAGGCTCTACAGAGAGAGGCTGAATAGAACGTGTTTTATTCATGTTTAGGAGCCGGAACCAGTGCACATCTGGCATTAAAGCTCAAAGGAAAGAAACTAAACGATTCATTTTCTTTTGACTGACTTGATTAATTGACTAATGTGTTTATCATTTTACAACAGAGCATTTTCCATCGTGATCTCATTAGTTTTAATTAAGTAAATGCTCTGAAAACTTCTGCCTTTGCTGCCCTTGTTTGTGCTGGTTCTTATCACAGAGAAAAGAAGCCACTGCCTGGTGCAATGGTTAATTAAACCCAGCTGTCAGTAACGTAAGTGTCTCAGATTAAACCCACATTTTTTTGAGAACAGGTAAAACTGCGAGGCGTGTTTTCTCATCTGGATACTGTTGAGTTTTCATTCAAATTTCATAATATAATAACAGGTTTGTTTTTTTTTTTTTTTTTTTGGGGGGGGGGGGTATTTTCCTCTCAGCAGGAATCTATGAGCACATTCACTTCAATTCATTCAACTTTATTTATATAGCGCCAAATCACAACATAGGTTTATTTCATGGCACTTCACACATTAAAGTCCTTACAGCAAGACTTTACAATATTATACAGAGAAACCCAACAATTCAACAATTCCCACATAAGCTAGGAGGGAAAAACCTCCTCTTTAAGGGAGAAAAACCTCCAACAGAGGGAAGGAAAAACTCCCTCTTAACAGGAAGAAACCTCCGACAGAACCAGGCTCAGAGGTAGGTGGCATAATTCATGAATAGAGCCAAATAGAGAGCAGGAGAAGTCACCCTTTGTTGTAGGACACAAAACAACCTCATTCACCTTAAAGTTATTAACAGAGGATTTAATTGACATTCAGCACTTCAAAGCCAGCTGATATTTTTCTCATTTGCAATTTAAAAGTTATGTGCTCTTTTTTAATTTCCACATAAAAAGGCCCTTCATGGGATATTCATGGCCAGGCAGATGTGTCAGGTTCCCCTCAGGCAAACAATTTCCTGTTGACCAAGGTCATACTTTCACTGTCCGCTGGCAATTCCTCTTCTAGGTGAGGACACAAACTCATTCATCTGTAGACATGCGGATCAAAGTCACACTTGTTGTGATGCTGAATCGAAATATAAATGTCACTCGGCGTGCTATGCTAGATGAACATATTTAATAAGACAGATACCGTTTGTCAGTAAAAATAAAAAATAAATAAAAAGGAAGCTCAAGTTATGAGTGTGATAATGCTTATGAACTGATATGTTGAGGGATGCAGCTTAATTAAGCTTTTAGGCTAATGTCAATTCAATCCTATTGAAAACAATTGCACATTTTGTTCAGTAGTTAAGTCAGCAATGCAACAGCTCTTCATCGGTGTAAAATTTACTGACAGCTAATCAGAAAGAAAAGACTAGTTTGATTGTTCAACAACTTTTTGTTTTGTTTACCAACTAGTTTGATTTAATAAACATTTTAAAGTGCCAGAACTCAGTTTTGTGACACTTCAGTTTTATTCCATTATATGTATCAACTATAGCTGTGAGTAATTTTGCCTAATAAGATTTCAACTGACCATAAACACAATCCACTAGAATTTGGATTTTAGATGCAGAGTATTTATTTCATTATTTGGGGACTTTTTCTGATCACTGTGATCAACTAAACTGAACTAACAGGCTGCAATATATGATCGTCAACATTGTAGTTTGGCTTTCTTGAAGAAATTTTATTTTCTTGATTCTTGTTGTTCTGGGTTTTGTACCCTCATGGTTGAAATGCACTTATTGTAAGTCGCTTTGGATAAAAGCGTCAGATAAATGAAATGTAATGCAATGTAATCATTGACAGTTGGTGCGTTGACAGCAAACCTTATTCAGTATATAACGCATCATGGGTACCAGACATCCCTCTGAGCTAATACACTTCTGTAGGCTGAATGGTTTTGGTGCGATGTGATCTTGTGATCTCTTAAAGCAGGTGATTGATAATAAGCAGCTCCATTGTTCTCTGTAAGTTGTCTTTTGAATGGTTTATTGCCTCTGTAAGAGATGCCAAAAGGTGTGACACCCACTGTTTGGTCAGGTCAGGACTCATTTGTATTAAAAAAGGGACAAATGGTGGAAAAGCAGAAGGAGAAATCCCCACATGCTGCTCAGAGTGTGAGAGACATTTATTGAAAGAGAAGATCCTGCACCACATTTCTGATTTGAAAAAGATGTTCTTACATTCAAAATCACAATCAGATGTTTATGGTTTGTGCCCTCTCTAACACCTACTAACTATTTTCTGATGGCAAAACAGCATGCAACATTTCCCCGTTGCTCCATTTGCTGGCAACTTCAGGCATTTTTAATTAAAAAGTGTCAATAAATTGGATTGTGCCAAAAAGAAACTGGGCTGTTGAGCTGTGTATCGATTCTGCACTTACAGGATGTACAGCCAAGTTGATTTAATGCTGTTCTCCTGGAAAACACTCAAAAACTCTATTTCTGAATATTGCAGTTTGTTACATCATCAATTTAAAGCGATTAGTGTAAGGAGCAGTTTAACTTAATTAGAAAAAATTATTTAATTTGACTTAAGATCCATGTGATGTGATTCCAACGGGCTCATCTGAGATAAACTGGCTGAAATATGTTGGAATTAAATTCTCTCTCCGCAACTGAATAACTAACCATAGAGGAAAATGTTCCACTCGACTCAGCTGATCAGCGCTGCCGATAATAACTCACTTTTCTTTAAGGAGTTCGCTGTTTTCCCTGTGTCTCTGCGTGCTGACTTCTCAGGGGGGAAAACCAAACAAAAACACAAATCCTAGCAGGAATCTGGGGCAGGAACGCCATGTCTGGGGATAGTTTTCCCACTCGGAGTGATTGATTGGATCTCAGCGGAGTCCTGGAGGATTTTGGAGAGCAGAGGACGGATCAGACTGTCCCAATAGGCCCACTCATCGATGGGCTGATTGCTTCCTCATGGCCTCCTTAGCTGAGGCCTCGAGCGGGAAACCAACACCAGACGGCAACAACACCTCCCCCCACGCCTGACAAGTCATTGAGACCAACAAGAAAAATCTTCTGTAATTTCCATCAATAACATGCCTTTTTTCTCGAAAGTTTTGAACAATATGAAACCAAACATAACTTTTAATTTTAGGCCAGACTCCTGAGCTCTTAAAGGCCTTTTCCATGTGGCCTCACCAGCTGGAGGCTCCTTGAATCCTCCCCTCTGATCCCATCAGGCCTTCTCTCCTGCACACCAGCCTTGAAGCATGCCTTAGCGCTCACATTCCTCTTCTGATGAAATCATATTTTCTAGCCGCCACTGATTTGTTTGGTCACAGCGGCGCCTGCATGATAGATGTTTTTCTGGCTGTGAAACCCCCCCCCCCTCACAGTTTCGGAGGTATGTGGACCTGCGAAGTCCGTCCATCACTCGTTGCCATGAGCCAATGCAGAGTCTGCGTCAAGCACGTACAGATGTTGGTGGTGAGCTCGCTGAGCTGCTAATGATGAGCGTGGCTCGCCGCCAGACATTAAACTCAGAATAGTAACGCTGCTGAAAAATGCCTACCCAGCGTGCCTCGCTCCAAGCATCACTCTCTGCCAGGAACAACATACAGCAGAGGGGTGGAGTGGTAGGAAAGGTATGGCTGTGTGTGCGCGTGCGTTTTCCAGGGAATTTGCTTAAATGAATGAGCAGAAAACATTTCAAACATCGTTATTTATCAGTGGAAAGATATTAATTCACTGATGAGATGTACCCTATGATATCATTAAGCAGCTAAAAATGTAATACTATGGTGAAGTGAATTCTTGAAACACAACTTCAAACGACTACCATTGTTGCTTTGTCTCTGCTGAATGTGTAAATAGCTGTATGCACACACATTCACTATATTAACTTTACAAAATATAGTCAGTCTTTTGCTTCGATTTTCTTTAGTCTATTTCAAAGTAATCTCATTCTAACTGTCTGCTGCCACATCAACTTCACAGAGGAGGTCGAGAGAACATTTAGTCAAGAATTTGGTTAATGGGACTTTTGGGACTTCTGAGGTGGCCACTTCTTTGTCAGCAAATCTGAAAGCAGCAGCACTACTTGGTTTTTAGATCAGTTGCAAAACCTCTATTGCATAATTTTATTATCATAGCAGTCTGTTTTTTTCCCCCATCTGACTTTTGAGCCTGAATTTCTCCAAACCTCCATGAGTTTAATAAGATGGTGGTCTGGGCTATTAATGCACCGCAAACCACAAGTGTAAAACGTGTCATGTCCTGTGGAGGAATAAAAAACCTTGTTGACACTGATGAGCTTTCAGGAGAAGAGCGGAGATGTCAGTGTTACTTTACAGCATTGATACTTAAGAGTGCATGTTCATCGTGTCTGTAGAGGAGAGCATCTTTGAAACCGTGCTGCATTGAGGCTCATTCCAGGTGTGGAGCCACATTCACGGCCTCGCTGCCCAACACAGGAGCATTTAAACGTCAGAACAGTGCATGTGTTGTCGAGAGCCAGCCTGTGTGAGGTTGATGTTGACGGGTGGCTGAGAGGCTCCAAAGTGGCCCAATGTTAAGGTCTGCGTTGTGTGGCCGCCGGCAATTACAAGTCTCCGAGCCCAAAACAAAATGTCTGCTGTGTGAACAGGTCAGCGGGAATAAATGAAGCAGTGTGCGGCGTTTGGTTGGGATGGCTGCCTCTCATAATTAATGGGACGATTGACTTTGGCATGGAGTGTGGTGGCTCAGACTGATGGCCATATGATTTGTCAACATGCGTCCTTTCACCCCAGAAGTTTACCCCCTCCCCCAAAACACACACGCACACACGCACACACACACACACACACACACACACACACACACACACACACACACACACACACACACACACACACACACACACACACACACACACACACACACACATATGTGCGCACACACACACACGCACACATCAAGCCGCAGCTCTGCCTTTGAGCCTAGATTAAACTTTACTATCTTGCTCTTGACACCAGTGTGAAGGAAAATGTCACTCCTAATATGGAAATAATTACTGATATCAATAACAGTTATCTAGATGTTAAAGTAAAACCCAGTATAGACGCACTCACCTTGGGTTCAAGGTCAGAGTATCTGGGACTTTAGCCTGAGGTTTTTATTGATTGTAATTATCTTTCACGCCGAGGTGGAATTGTTGCTCATTTGTTACGCATTCGTCCTGTATTTGTTAGCTCGTATTAGACATGCAAGCTTTTTATCCAATAATCCTCCACACAGACACACTGACTGAGATGCAGACAAGTTTGTTCAATATCCAATTTAACTTCCCAATCAACCTTTTGCACTTTCCCTCGCTGACATTTACTTCACAACATACTCCGGTGCTCAACTTAATTAGTGTGTACGCGTGTTTCAAATGTTGATACACACAGATGAATGTGCTGACTGAGCACAGGCAGAAAACACTGCCAACTTAGTCTGACTAGATATTACATTGTCAAAAACTTTAATTAAATAATGTAAAATTCTCTTCATACGCTAATACGACAAGTGAGCATCTCATGTTATATTGTTGTGTGAGTGCACCACTTGAAAATTAGAAACAGACATAATGAATATGCTTCAAATGTTTGTTCTAAGTGTTGTACAAAGTTGTCTAAAGCCAACAGTGAATCACAGGAATTGAGAAAAACGTGCATGCTTTCAAACAGCAGCCCAATATCACAACGAAGCAAGCAATACACCCGTCAATCCACTAGAGGAGAACGTGTCAGTGTCACTAAGGCGTGAAAAGTAGGCTACATGTATGTATGACCAGCCTGTACAAAGAGAGATAAAGTTCACTTGTGGAGGAAGTTGGAGGCGATTTGGATGGAACAAACTCGAGACTTTCACTTAAGAGGCCGGTCAAGTTTTTGTTTTGTTTTGGCAATATAAACCAGGTCTTTATGTAAAGAAAAGTAGCATACATTGTGTAATGTTCGTGACCCGTGTAACATTAGTTACATAAAATGACTTAGTTGGACCCAAACCATTACCCATGATTTAACCATTCTTCTAATCCTAACCCTTGCCACATGGTTTTTGGTGCTTAAAGCTAATTCTTACTTTGCACGCCTTAGTGAGGTCTCATACTGACCGTATCCTGTTGTGGACTGGTGGGGGTATCGTGTGCTTTGCACGATCCCGGGTTGCTCGTGGTGTTGGACAGGAGGTGAAAAAACTAAAAATCTTCAGAGAAGTTCAAATACGCAACTTTATAACACTGGTCAGTCAGCATATTAAGCGATAGTGATTGTCAGACTTTTTGTAAGCTTTTATTTAAGTTTTAGGAACTTATACAGTCAAATTCACAAATTTTCCAACTGTTTTTCTTTTCCTTCTATTTTTAAAGCTATTTTTGTTAATTTTTGAGTAACGTTTTTGGGTACTTTGACAACCTAAGAACACTTTGCATGACACAAACTTACACCTTAATGTTGATTTACAGCTGTATGTTAAGAGGTTACAGTATAAATATGGAGGCTATGAACATCGCCACCAAAGATATGAGATAATTTGTGCCTTTATGCAGGGAATTGCTGGAGATTGGTCAACTTGAACTACTTGTGTTTCTAAGAAAAAAAACTGGTCAAAATAAAAAACAACATAATGAAGTGGGAGAGGCAGAGTTATCGTTTCCTTTTCAGAAACAGCCATCACTACTGCAAACCCTCTGTACACTTCAAGAAGAACGACTGGCTTACCTGCAAAGTTTGAATCCCTTTTTGTAATGTATTAGTTTTGTGTAGTGTTAGCCTTGACATTGTAAAATGATGTTCGGCATTTCCCTTTAAATTACTATTATAATTCTCACATGACTTCTGTGAAGTAATTGTTAAAAGCTGTGGAAGGCCGGGACCTGAGTGTTTGAAGAGCCCACTTGAGTGGATAGTGACTCTTTGTCCTGGTGAAGGACACACTTGTTGAGAGGTATCTTTTGTGTCTGTAGACTCTCATTAAGAGTTCCTGTGTTCCACGCTTTTCCGTTTTACTATATCTCAGCTATTTTTGCTTTCTGAAGACACACTTTTTCTTTAATTACAGTGCTTGAAATCTGCTGCTGAAGTCTTTCTCTTAGCTCCAGCTGACAGAGACCTCCTTCCTGCTGAGAGCCTCCAACCCCGGGACCCCCCACCTTCACATGCTCACCTCACTTACCCCTCCCACCAGGAGGAATCAGCAGTGGGTCCACAGCAATGATAAAGAAAGCCCAGCTGTTCAAACAGTTGGAGGGAACACAGCGGGGGTGGTTGGAGAAAAACATCAGCTAATTTATAGTGCATAGAAATGAATCTCCCTGCATACTAACAGAACACCAAATACTCAGAGCACAAACCTAATGTCTGATACATGACTTTGAAAAGGATCATAGGACACTAAAGCTGCATTGATGTCACTGGTGGTACTTTGTTAATGTTGTTGGATGTTTAACCTTTATGTAGTCACAAAAACAACTTTTAATAGAATGATCTACACTGGTCTACAATAAGATATCTCAATCAATAAAATGGTCTCATTTTTATTATTTTAACCTCAGCTAAAATGTACCATGTTTTTAAAAAAAAAATTAAATTTTTGCTGCTAACATGATCTGTGACAAGAAGCTCTGTCAAATCTGACAGCTAAATTATACAATTAGAAGAAACTGAAGATTTTAGATTTTATAAATACTTATCTGCTCTTTATTTGCTGTGATAATTGAGCCGTGAGTGCAATCATGAAGAAGCTCAACAAAGGTTGATTAAAAACAAGTTTTAGTCCTGAGATATTGCAGGAAAGAAGCTGCATGGACTGACACAAAGTAAACAGCTTGATATCACACAAGTGTGTGTGACACACTCATCAGCTCACTAGAAAACGCCATGTCAGTGTCATGCCTTGCCTCCCCTAGGTCTGAAAAGGGAAGTGCCTCAGATTTAGGCATGTGGTTCGATTTAAAAAAGATCATGTTTTGTGTTAAATGTGACACAGTCGTAATTCGGTTAGGTTTAGGCTAATTGCTAAGAATGAGAAAAGGTTTGTGGTCTGGGTTCAAATAAGTAATTTTATAATAATAATAAGTAATATTTGCTTTTGCTCTCTCATGGATTCACATTTTTTTGTGTA
This sequence comes from Brachyistius frenatus, assembly GCF_029030835.1. Taxonomy (NCBI): domain Eukaryota; kingdom Metazoa; phylum Chordata; class Actinopteri; family Embiotocidae; genus Brachyistius; species Brachyistius frenatus. The sequence continues at coordinate 2,169,297 of NW_027210631.1, forward strand.
ATAGTCCTGAGTTTGATCCATCCAACCATCTCTAACCTCATCCTCCTGGGGCTTCATCACGGTTTGTACTACGTCACATGACCTCCTTCTTCAACCCTGGTCATGCATGCGTGTACCTTTTATAGGCGAAGCAAAACGTGATACTCATACAGTATCCTCAAGTGGTCTGTCTTCTGTATCTTACACAGATGACAGACCAAATTAGTAAGTAAGAAAAAGTTGAATAAATCACACGTGCGTGCAGGTTTTAAAGCCTGACGTCTGTAGCTGTGATCAGGAAGCATCCCTGTCAAAATAAAGAGAGGAAGACATGAGAAAAGAAAGGTGAGTATCCAGAGGTCATACAGCAAGGGTCACACATTTGAATTTGATGCTTTGTTGAGCAGCAGCCTCGGGGCAAAACACCTCACTGAAACCTGCACGTCAACAAGATATCAGAAATGTGTCCTCGTCACCTGCTGGTCGCAGCTGAAACAGGAACAGAGGCGTCCTTTTGGAGACTGCATGTGTGCGCGGGGTTGTCACATTTGCATCTCAAAGTTAGATTAAAGCACACGACTGTCGGATCAGTGATGGGTTAAAAGGGTCACTGCTGAAAACAATGTACTGTTAATAGGTGACTCATGAATAGAATGTGAATAGAATCGTGGATAGAATAGAATAAAGGAAGTAAACATATCAGATGGGAGATAGCAGGGAGGGAGCCTGAAGGGGACATGTGCTCTCAGTCAGAACGGGGGAGGTTTGAACTCTTGAGTATCACCAAGCTGTTTGTTATTTGAGTTCATGAAAGTATAGATACTATTACTTACATTTACAAATTAATTAACACCGATATCCAACAGATCCACTTTTAAAATGACTTTAATTTGTTCTTTTGAATAGGAAAAAGAGGGCCTAAGAGAAATCTAAGAGGATCTGAATGAAATCATTTGTTTTAAGTTTTAGACTACATACAAACAATGGTTCCAGGAGATTATCCATTGTGATTGGGTAACACCCCTTCACAGCCCCCCAGGGACTCTGATGTCTCTGACCAGCCCCCCTACCCGACTCTTATCCCCCTCAAAGCTCCCACTGCTCTTCCCCTGAATGCATGCCCTCCCTCCTCCTCCCCCCTCCTCTGTTTCTCCATCCTGACCTATTGTTTGTTGACTGACAATGCACAACACTGAAGACCGGTTTGAGGTTTTTGTTTCCAGACACCTGGTCAACCACCTGAAACAAAAGAAAAGAAAACTATTTAGGCTGTCGTAAATTTAGTATTGAGACTAATGGGAGATCAGAACAAGCTGGAAAATCAAGTCATATGAAGTATGCGCGACTCCAGTTTTTCCACATGCCATTTTTTTTTTCCAAAAGAAGTTTCAAAAAGTGTGTTTCCGCTGGGAAATAGGGGGGTTTGCAACCAAAAGTGTTACCTCTGGCTTGGACCCTCAAAGGATTTTTACTTCCCAACTCATCATTCTCTGTTGAAGCTACATCATATCACAGTCAGTATCTATACCAGAGGTTAGCAACACTTTTTGTTTGCCATACCCCGACAACCCTATCAGATTAATCAAAGTAACCCCACATCAACAGCCATCTGTTGGATTCACGTGTTAAAAAACTTTAAAACTTTTTGGCGAAATATGTTCCGAAGAAGAAAAAAACAGATATTCTCAGGCTGGATGGAACAACCACATAACTTTCACGTTGAATTTCATCCTGATGATTCGAGTTTGTGAGAAAGCAAACATCAACGTTGATTTATTTGAAGCAATGTGAGCAAGTTTACCTTTATGCAATATTTATTTTGTCAATTAATTAAGCTTTTCCTAAACCTAACAACGTGGCTTCAGGTGCCTAAACCTTACTTACTTTTTTCATGCCTGGGTGAGGTAAAACATGACAATGACACAGTGTCCTCTAGTGGACTGATGGGTGTATTACACGCTATTGATATCGGGTTTCATGTTACCTTATGAAATGACCTTAATTACCTCCTTGCCTTTTCACACATCCAGCATTCATTTGAAGCCATTTATGTAATGTTTACTTTGCTTTTATCTCTGTTTTTGGTCTCCACCACCTCCACAAGGAAAACAAAATATCTTGCGCTTTAACAGCTAAATGCTCCACTGCGTTTACGGGGTAGTTGTTGGTAAGTCTCTCATTCTTTTGTTTGGTGGGACAAGTAGTGTTCTTTTGATCTTTCTTGTTAAACTTCTGCCTGCTTGAAACAATACCAATTGTAGAATTGAACCAAAACAGTATATTTCAGTGTTATAAAACCAAAACAATCTGCTAAAAGATGCTAAAACACTGAAGATCTGAGGGAAACTACAGACGCAGGTGATAAGTCTCTGTAACTTTCACATACAAGTAGTCATGTGATCCATTGTTAGTATAAAAGTAGTGATCATTGCAGCTTTAAAGTTCTCAGCAAAATATAAATGTAAAACAAACCACATCTATGATAAAGATCACAGTCTCAGGAGCAGCTAAATGGACCACGTGGAGGGATTGTTTTCTCAACTGTTTTCAATGTCACGAATTAAGTTTGAATCCTGTTTAATTTGTCTTGTTTGGAGTTACCGACTCTGCTGTAGCAATTACAAGAAGTAATAATAAACCGAATGAGCTGCAACAGAAATGTGTGACATTTCATTGATGTGAAAGGCAGCATGGTTACAGGCGGGAAGTGTCTACAGCTCCAGCTGCTGGACGTCTCCTTCAACCCCACACCCCCGGGGGAGAGATGCTGAGGGGGGAAAGGGGGGGGAGGACGCAGCCCTCCCTCCAGCTGCGGTCCCTCTGACCCAAACGGCCGGGGTCCTCGCTGCCTTTGTGGAAACAAGCTGACAGGAAAAGTAAACACCAAGGTGTGGAAAGAGGCTCTTCCTTCGGTGGCCTCATCACTCACAGAGCCCTGCGTGGTTTGAACACAGCTTTAAATCAGGAATGCGGACCCTTAACCTCAAACACCGCCCAGCAGAGACGAGACATTATGATGCCAGAGGTGATGTGACGATGTGAGAGCACCCGTGTTGCTCCTCTACTATTGTGAGTAGGAGCTATCTGGTGTATAGTGACCTCTAGGGGTGGAGATACTGGAGAGGAGGACATCGCACTGACGTCACACGTGTAGATTTATTTATTTACTGCCCGAGAGCTTAAAAACCAACCGCGTCAATAATTCATCTGCTTTTCTTTTTTTTTTTTTTGAAACATCTGCCTTAGTTTTAGTTGCATTTATATATTTATGGAAGGAGGGAGTGTCAATGAAAAGCAGAGCATTGACTGCAGATCACTGCGGAGAGTTAATAATAATAATCAGTGCTTTTGTTTATCTGTACATTGCTGTTCATTTACAGAAACAAATACAGTAATTTAAAAAAAGGTTTCTTCATCATAATTTGTCATGCTTTCAAGAACTCTGGGAGTAAAATCATGATTACAAATGTTTTCCATCTTTTTCCTACATTGGACTGAAGGGTGGAAAAATAAAGAAGAAATGTATTCAAATGTGTCAAATCTTTCTTAATTTTTTTGATTTTTCCCACCTTTTTTGTTCATTTCTGTGATCATGAAACCAAATTAAATTTTGAGGCATCCACATGAAATATATTGTAAAAGGAGGCTATATCCACTTTTGTACATCAACACAATGGCAAATGAAAAAAAATTATATTTACAACATTTTCCAAATCTTAAATACTATAAGGGAAGAAACCAAACTCGACATTCACAAATATGCGGATGTTCAGCTCGGGCAGATTTTTCAGTTTTCGCTGGCAAGAACCACCCTGAACCCAACATTTCCAAATATTCCTTCAGGCAACTTTTGATTTTTATATAGTGCTTGTTACACATTATGCACAGTATGCGTTTTAAATGACAGGTTCACATCTATCTTAAAAGTGTCTGTGACGCCCACAGATGTACGGTCACAATTGTTAAGATATTTTATGTAATTATTAGTGGGGGAAAAAAAGGCAGATTTTAATGCATTATTTCGTGATTTTAAGTTGTAACTCTGAAGGTGCAGTTACTTAATTGCGACACAAGGGGGAGTAACCGTTTAGGTTGAGGTGAAGCTGCGCGAGACTTCCGCTCCTCAGACGAGAACAGCCTGCGAAGCGGACACGTGTCACGTCTCTTTCCTCTGGCTTCCTCTACAAAACGGGTGAATAATCATCACAATGCGTTTAAAAGTAGAAAGAACTTTAAAAGTAGTCTCAAAGTTTCCTGTCGAAAACAGCTGGTTTATTCAGGTTTAGAAACGCGTCTGTCCCCCTCAACGGAGTCTCGCTAGCGCTCAGGTAAGCCGTGTAACAAAATGTCGGCCTTACGATCATATTTTATTTTACTGTCACTGAAGCTCCTCGACGCACGTAACTTTACTGAATCTGTTTATTTTAAGTTTTGGGTAATAATATAGGTTCTTTGAAAGTTATTTAAAATGTTTGTTATTTATTGTGGTCACATCAACTACGGTAACAGCGTAACTAAACTAATTGTGTTTCTTAACAACAGACACGTGAAGCTTCACTGAACCTGCGGTGTTTTTCATACAACCCCAACCTCACATTTATTTTAAAGCCTTTGAAATCCCCCAATTAAAGATCACGCACATTTAAATGGGCCTCGTCACCACAGCGGTTACATTGCAGTGCAAGGTGAGGTTACGCACACTGGATATAGTTCACGCATCATGAAGTTTAACATCAACCACTTTGGTACAATCCACCTCTCGCTTGATTTAAAGATTAGAAAGGACACAAATGAACAAGAGAATAATTTCCAGATTCAACGTATCAGTTTTCAGAGATTCCACAGTTTCTTTCAGACATTTTGTATTCATGACTTGTCCTCTACGTAGTGCTATAAACAATAAACCAAGGTCTGTGTGGAAAACAAATACTTGAGAAACTGAGACAGAATGTCTTTTGAGCGATGAATGAACCAAAATGCTTTCAGGTTTCTCATTTCATGACACAACCTGAAGAAACCCTGGGGTCCTCTGAGGACACTAAAAAAACAACAACCCTTTGTTCACATGTGACCTTGTGGATGAAGTGACCACACCGCCCTCTGCTGGCGGGGTGTGTCACGTCCACGTGTGTGCTGTCATTGTCTAATGTCCATCTGAGAGGATCATCTAAAAAAGGCAAAAGGTACTGGCAGACATGATACTGGTTTTAATAACCAACACATGTAGTGACATAAAAGATCCAATTTCTCCATTTAGTCGTGGATGCGGTGAGACACCACTTGTCTTATTGAATAAACACACCTGGTTGTTAGTGTCAGTGAGAAGACCAGTGTGTGTCTTCCTTTAAGCAGGCTGTGTTTTGTTGGTTTACATTGTCATTAAATCAACCAAACTCAGCCATACAGCCAACACCAACTGAAGCCATATGAGCCATATTTGTTTACGTCAAAACTTTTGGTAATCTCAAAGCCTTGAAACAAATATCTCAGTTGAATGTGTGTCTTCGCAACCTATCACAATCCCCTGCTGCCATTACTGTGTATGTTCAAAGCTCAAATCGCTTCAGTTTTGTGTGGTTACTCAAGGAAAGAGGACCAAAACACAAGACACAAGAAGTTGAAGCATAATGTAAGCTTTATTCAATTCAGAAAGTTTCAGACAAAAAAACAAAAAACAAAACAACAACCCGGAATTAGAAAACTCGCACATGATAGGAGGTAACTAGCTGTGATAGGAGTTAACTAGCTGTGATAGGAGTTAAAAACTAGTGGGGAAAAAACAGGGCAGGAAGTAAAATACATGTAAAGTGAAACATGACACCTGACAAACAAAGACAGAACCATGACGCAATAGAAATACTTGTATTTGTTCTACTGATCTGATGGAGAAATGAACTCCATACGGCCGTCTCTTTTGTCTTATCTCCTTTGAAGAGACTGAACTGATATTACTCGTCGGTTTTCCATCCGTTGTGCCTCACGTTTCCTCCTGAGAGCTGACCAGTGAAATCAGTCGGCTCAAATGTGATTCACCGCAGCAAACAAGTGAATAACGGCTCCCTCAAGAGTGAAACAATAATCTATTACCGTGGACTACTCTGGATTCAATTACACTTTATATTTTCTGGGAATTGGACCGAATGTGATGGACATGGGAAGCATTCAGGTCTTTTAACATGTTTAAATAATTTAAAAAATAACATACAGCGATGTGACTATCCTCCATTATGAGGAAAGTCCGACATGAAAGTAGAAAAGCATGAGCAGCCAAATGTTAAAAGTAGTGTGTTGTGGTCGGCGACGAGTTTCTCCCAGAATGCAACGTGTTTGTGTCTTCAGTTCTCTAAACGCCACAGATGTTATGTGTACGTTGTTTTAGTGTTTGTGGTTTTCACAATATTTCCACTACGTCGCCACAGTTTTGCATCCTGTCACGTGAGAAAGCGCTCGGCACCACAAGTGATTATAAACCTTCTCTTTTGCATGAGTTTGTTCAGTCTGCAGAGACGTTTCATCCTCTCAATATTTATAGAAATGAAACCATGCGAGAGGTTTTGTGAGAAATCTGCAACTGGTGGAGTTGTTAGCAACTCGCAGACATCTGAAATGTGACCTCGGCAAAAGACATCAAGTTGGAGACCTTTTAACATTTTCATCAACATGTTGTATTTTAAAAAGTTTAACATAATATCCATTGTGTCATATCTTGATATGAAAAGTAACTGAAGCTGTCAAATAAATGTAGTGGAGTAGAACAAATCATATTTGCCTCTAAAATATCTAAAAGATGAAATCGCTTTAACTGGAAAAACTCAAGTAAAGCACAAATACCTTCAAATTCAGTACTCGTTGAAATGTACCATCAAACCTTTCATAGGAAACACGCTGAACTGATCTGCAGTTTTATTACAATAATTATTAAGTAATAAAACGTTTTCTGCTGGTTTTAATGAGGCATTCGAAATAAAGTGTGGCAAAGGTGAGACAAATGTTTATAACAGCAATGTTTTGATTTTAATCTTTCTATTTCATCTCAGGCGTCACGTTCGCCCTAAATTCTGCATCCCTTCCATCTCAAGCGTAGCTTCTCTATTGTAAGACAAAAAAAAAACATATTTTCCTTGGCGTTGCCCTGGGCGCCGCAACTCTGCCCCGACAGCGTGAGCTTGTCTGAAGTTTCTTGTTTGGATTTTGGGAGCGCCGAGCTTCCATAACTGAGCTTCCATGTTTGTGTTTTTTATCGAGCCACCTGAAAGCTTATTGTCTAACGTTTCAAACAGCGGGGATCGTGTGAACTCGTACGTTACAGCAGCACTCTGCTTTATTGAGATGAAAGCAGCAGCTGGAACGCAGATTTCGTTGAATCCGTAGTGGATATGTCTGAGGAGGTTGTATGAAAACGTTTTGTTGTTGTTGGTTTTATTATCAAATCGAAAAGTAGGACAAAGGTGAGACACGGATCACAATGAAACTCTAATAACAGCCAGATTAGAGTGAAACTAAATCCCATTAAGTCGAGCAAATAAGCACACAGTCTTACAAATGATTAAAACATACCAATGTGTCACAACATATTCATATCGTCGATTGCAATAACAAGGCTGCTGAGATGATCCTTCATTATAAAAAAACTCACTACTAAAGCGTCAAATGTGAATTAATCCACCGCTGAAAACAGTCCATCACACCGTTCGAGGGACTTTTTAATCGTAAAACTACGACACTCAAGCAAATACGTCTTTTGAGTCTTTTTTAGCGCTAATGTTTGAGGTAGAACATATTTAAATAAGGTGGATATTTATATATTTTATAATAGAAATATATACTTCACCTACAAAACAAACTCTTTAGGATTTCTGTTGATGGAGTTTTATAGCTCTTATACAAGTAAATGGAGAACAAAAATATGATATTTGCCGTGCCTTTATGACATATTTGCGTTTGTGTGATAACAATTCTTTATTGTTGTATATTGTCTCGGCTTCATTAAATATGAGAGCTCACTGGGCGTCGAGGGGAAACACCAGTTTTCAATAAACTGGTGTTTTAATGAGGTCGGAAAGGAAAGAAACGTGAAAGAAGGGATTATTTTACAGGTTTTTTGGGGGGCTCTTATAGAAAACAGCGAGGAAGTGAAAACAATCAACGAGACACGAGCGTTAAAAGTGCAAATACACATCTATGACTGACTTTTAAAGATCTGAGGCTGGGAGACATAAAAATGAGGAAAGGACTGAAGTCCTGGTTTTGGTCCTTTCGTGGCATTACAGTGAAGAAATATAGAAAAGCACCAGACTTGAGGCTTTTTGTTTTGGTAATTCAGCTCGTGATCTTCTGTGAAATACGTATAATCTTTTGCAATAACAAATAGTTGTGAGAAGGTGACGCATCCAGAAATCTCATGACAATACAACTTGTGCTGCATACGTGCAGCTTATTGGGTTGAACGACTATTAGCAGTTTTGGCCAGACATTAAAGATGTCTGAAAATAAGCACTGTCCTAGTTTTCAAAGCTCTTAATAGGCAAAAACGTCAACAACCAAACTGCAGAGGCATCGTTGGAAAGAGCTGCTGAATCATTGATGTGGAGAAAACACGAGATTCTTCAAGATGTTTAAATCCTCTCTTTCAAAAACTGCACCTTCGATTGGAGCAGGGTATATCTCCTGGAACTGGTAGCCCTGTGATTCCCTGTAAATGCTGCTCATTTTCCAGGTAGAAGTAAATGTCAAAACGTCCCGGCAAGTTTTACTGCTGATGCTATTTAGAAATACAAAATGAATGATGGACTTTTGGGACGAGCGAAGAGCGAGCATCCTCTGAGCCGACAAGGACGCACTCTTCTCTTTTAGTTTAGGTTCGTTTGTTCGTGCGGAAAGGACGCAATTCAGCAAATAACATGCCTCAGGAAAGACCTCAGAACACAAGGCATTGTGGGTAGAAGGGAGGCAAACGGCCAAATAGGAAAAACAAAAAAAAATGGTGTTTAGATTGAAACGTTTTATTTGAAATGTGTTCATGTGCTGTAGAGAACCGGCTCTGACCAGTTTCCGAAGCACCGCTCCCGAGAAACAAGGTCGCTGCTGCTGTTGTTTGTTTTAAAGACAATGCCTCATAATTATGGAATATGATGATGATGATGATGAGTACACTTCCTTGTGGGAAGAGTATAATTGTTTTCTTGCATGACAGCAGCTCAATTTGCAGTGTCACAAATAATGAAAACATTCAGACAAGAGACAAAGATACACGCATTTAAAACGTTAACATTCAACGTTCATATCAACATTACAATCACAGAACACACTTCACATTCAAGTCTTCCCAATGTACATTTAATCTGGTTTAAATGCAATGTTTTGACCGGTTGGTGTCACCGCTTGCACAAAATGTAAAAGTTTGAAGTTGTTGGGGTTCATTCTCTCCCAATTAAAAAAAAAACAGACCGCTTGTATTTGTGAATTCTCTTTTATTACAAAATACAGCAGGTTTTTGTTCTTCTGTCCTCAACTAGGAAGAAGCACCACAGAGGAAGTCCTCGCTTAAGTTGTGGGAAGAGGAATCCGATTTGTTGTGAGCAGACCCCCCAAAAAAAACAACTTCAGAAAATACACAAAGCAAGACGCGACTGACTTTGTGGAATTTGTTCTGCCGCTTGTTCCTTTTTGTTCTCGACCCTGAATGCAGAATAAATTTAAAGAGGACTCAAACGGGGAATTAAAGAAAAGTGCGAGACGAGGCTGGAGGTGGTGATTGTCTTGCAAATCTCTACTGAAAAAAAATAACAACCAAAAAAACAACAACACTTATCATGAAGAAATAAGAGAAATAAAAGCTGATGCTGGTGGTGTCCTTCAGATCGGGAGCGTTTTCAACTAGAGACAGAAGAATAATAGTTTCATTTAAAAAAAAAGCAATTCAGTTCTCAATTAGTCTGAAGAGTAAAGATGCCATAATGCTTTAAATTGAATTAATTGATTCTCTTTTATTCCTATTGATTTAAAGTAACAAATGAGTGTAGATTAGAAACGGGTCAGCTTGAACTCCTCATGAATATCGCTGAACCTTTGTTGTACTCATTTATTCGTTACATTTGCCAAGTCGGCGTCAGCATATGCAGAAGCTTCACCGTGAACCATTCCAATTAATCCCTTGGATTGAGCTCCGATGACCCAGATTGAGTTTTCTGCTGGTGACGCCAGCGGCTTCGTACACGCAAAAGAGCGTTTGGGAGGAACGATGGATCCCACACGCCGCCGAAGAAGTGAAAATCGGATTCCGAAAATCAATCCGCTGCTGATTTGACATTTCATCTGTTTTCATTTCTTCTGATTTAATTCACATCACCTCTCGGTATTGAGCTCAGCTGCCTCGAGGGGTGAAACATCAGCTGACTTCAAGTTTAACTGAATCTTCAACTCGTTTTAGCATTTTAACTGTCTGATGCTTCAACTTCCCTCAGTTATCGCACTTCAAATCCTACCATTTTAAATGCAATTTAATTTTCTGTCAGTAATCTTTCAGTCCACTAGAGGGCAGCGTATCAGTGTCACGGTTTTGCATTAAGAGGCGTCAAAATCCATGTGGTTTAAGATAATAAACAACGCGGAAAAGCACGTGAACAGATGGAAAAACAACACGTGGACACACAAAAATCACGTGATACTTAAGAATTCAACATCTTGTACCGAACTCAAAGCTCGCCTCCTGTACGAACATCCGTCAGCACCGCTGCAGCTTCCTTTTGAGGACTTCACAGCCGTTGGACTCGATGATCGCCGTCGAGTGACGTTCATCGACTGACGTTCATCGACTGACCTCCATCTTGTTACCTGTTTCACTTGACACCTGTCTTCTTCTCATGTCAAGCCAACGCCAGGTGTCACAAAGACACCCTGCCCTCTAGTGGACTGGCAGGTCTGTTACGTGCTGAAACGGGGCTGCGCTGATTAAAATGGTTTAACTGCAAATGTGATGCAGCAAACACGCGTCATAGTTGTATTCAGAAAAGGTTGCAGTAATGTTTGGAGTCCCAGCAGCAGTTGTGTTGAAAATAATTACATCAAGCAAAAAAATTATATTCAAGACGCTAGATATTTTAATTTCTACCGCTTGAGAATCATTTTGTGAACCAATAAACTTTCAACTGTTTTATTCTCATTGCATCCCAGTTCAACTACTTTCCGTGATCACGTGGGAAATAATATTTGAGCTCCATATAACATTAAACTTCAATTGATAGTTGAACCTTCTCAGTGCTTTATGTTAATGAACAATTGCCTTCACCTTACTTTCAATTTAAACAATAAACTTGAATAGTTTATAGTTTTAATGACGACAATAAAAAAAATATCATCAGTAGTATTCAGACAAATATTGAATATCCATGCAGTTTAGAGCTGAAACACTTGATGACAGCTGATAAATAAATAAAAAAAGAATCACATTTATGTGAATTACAACTATATTACATATTTTCATCTGATTTATTCAACCATTTTCATGTCTTACTTTCTGATTTTGGTGCAGCAATTGACACTTTTAACTCCCTTCAGTAACAAACTGTTCTTCTTGTTGTTATTACTGTTACTAGTGTTCATTATGTGATTTAAGACCTTTAATAACCTTTGTGTTTTCGAGCTGAAACAAAGAATCGAGTCGATTGACAAGAAAAGTATCATATTTGTTATTTAATAGATTCATTTTCATTATGTCGTTCCAACTTCTCAGTTGTGAGTGTTGCTTGTGTTTCTATGATGGTAAATGAAGTACTGTGGATTCTGGGAAGTAATACTTGCCAGTTTCACCATGTTTTGACATTTGAAACCATCTAAACGAGTAACCAACATTAATCATAGCCCCGCTTTCCTCCCACTCTCCAGCCTACAACACAACCTTACAGAGCAGGGTGGAGGAGTCAAGGGTGTTACGAGCACTGAGTAGTGAGTGACAAGAGTCCCGTGGATCCGCTGGGCTCGACAACAGAGGCGGAGGCAGGCGCGGCGCGGCGCGGTGCGGCGCGTCGCGGCGCGGCGCCCCCTCCGCAGCGCGCCGCAGCTCCGCGTCAGGCAGCGGCTCGCTCAGGAAATTTAAACACGGAGCCGTCCACGGCACAGACACACGCATCTTTCTGCTCCCAAGGTCACAGAGCCGGACGCCTGCGCAGGACACACACACACACACATTCCTCCAAAGGTAAAGCAACGTTAAATTCTTTCTTTTTTTTTTTCCTTTTTCTCGCTGATGGCGCGGAGAGACGAGCCTCCGCTGTCGGTGATCAGGAGGATTAACCGAGCTTTGGGCGTTTGAGGGACGTCGCCGTATGCAGGGATGATCATGTGCTGCGATGAATGAGAACTATACCAAGAGCAAGGCTTTAAGGCTGTGGAAGTGTCCCTGCTGGATGGTTGGCATCTACATTTTATGATGCGTTCAGGGGCCTTTGGAGGGAGGTGGAAATCTTGTCTGCTGCCCGGCGGTCAGTTCACGGAGAGGAATGTGTTGCATAAAACATAAATAGATACCATTTTTGGAGCTTCTTTGAGCGGCCGGGTTAGCTGTGGTAGGCCCTGGGCATTAAGACTGGCTTCATCCGGTCACTGTCCTTACATCAGCAGCATCATATGATTAGGCTGCAGTGCTGAGGAGTCACTGTTGTTGCATCACCTTTTCAGCTGTAGTTTTTCTGACGTGGATCCAACTTCACAGGTATTCACAAAAAGATGCATCATATTAAGTTTATTATTATTATTATCCAAGCGTGTGATGATTCTTTTATTTTTATTTATTTTTTTTTTTGTCACAAGTGGAGGGTGTTGTTTCACTCCTGGTCAGCTGGTGGGCTGTAAATATAGCTTCACATGCCTCATTCTGCGGGCAACCTCTGAACAGTCCATCCCTCTATTTTATTTAACTTGAATAATTAAAATCCACACAGGCTTGTATTCAGGTCGCAAGTGTCCCCCCCTCCCCCCTCCCTCCTCCCCAGTTCATTGTAAACGGTTTGTTGTGGCAGAGCATCACAAGCCTTTAAAGCCAGTCTGTGTATTTACTGAACAGCGGCCACTGTGGCCAAAAGTAAACCAAGGTTTGTTACATTTCTTATGAATTCAACTTTTCATTTGCAGGAGGCAGACTGTGTCATTTCCAAATGTACACATCCTGCTTTAAAAGTAGCCTCAACACTTCAAACAAACCCTTTTAAGGAGTCGCCAAGACAAATCAATTACAGGAGGTTGTTTGGAAAGACATCTGTTGAAGACAGTGAACCAACCAAAGTCTTCCACTAAGATGAATTCACATGATGCGATACAGTAGTTTATTAGTTGATCAGCCCTACGGAGGCTCATTGGTAGCGACACCTTTACATGTGGCTCCCAAATTGAAATGGAAATACTCGTGTTCACTTTCTTGCTCAGAGTTTAATGACATGTTTGATATGATGTCTGTTTCTGTACGATAAATATGAAGCTACCGCCAGCAGCCAGTTAGCTTAGCTTAGTTTAGCATGAAAACAGAGAACTGGGAAACAGCTGGCCTGTCTCTCTCTCTCTCTCTCTCTCTCTCTGTCTCTCTCCTCAAAGGAAAGAAAATCCTCCTTTTATTTGACAATTGACATTCATTTATATTTATAGTTAATTTATTTTGAGACGATGTCATGGTTCATGCTGCTGTACTGGTTTAATCTCCCCATAAATCATGAACTTTAATTCAGACATTTGAAGTTGTGGACAGTGAAGGGACGTGAGCAACCAAAGTCTTGGAATAAGATGAATTCCCATAAAAGCATAATAAATCATCAGCTCATTGGTTGCAAAACTTTTTACAGGTATCCCCCAAGTGTAAAGTGAATTTAACTTAAATTGACATTTAAAAAAATAAAAAATACTTGTATTCCCTTTCTTGATGACAGTGCAATGAGATGTTTGACACCACTTCTATTTCAATACGATAAATATAAAGCCAGTTAGCTTAGTTTAGCATGAAGACTGGAAACTGGCCTGGCTCTCTCCAAAGTAAAAAAAAAAAAAAAAAATCCATCACCCAGCTCCTCTAAGGCTGACGAATTCAACACGTTGTACCTCCTTTGTTTAATCTGCACACAGAGTGAAGTGTGTCAACAACAGTGTGGTTTTATGAGGGGTTGTACGTCTTGGCCAGGTGCAGCTACTTCCTGAAGCTCGGATAGATGGCTGCTGGCTGCAGCTTGTGTTTGTGTTTTGCCTTATTTTGGGAGTTTTGTGGTGCCTCCTGACATTGTTTCTTTCACTTAAATTGTGTTTCTTGACCATGTGTTGGACGCTAATCGAGACTGTCTGCATTGTCCACTATTTGGTTTCTGTCCTGCTTTTCTTGTTTTAAATGTAGTTTCCCTATGCAGGTAACCTAAACAGTGTTTGGTTGACAATGTCCACAATGGTATTTTCTCAGAAAAGCAGCGTTGGTGCGAATATTAGGATGTTTTTTTTTTTTTTTTGCTGACTGAGATGCTGGTCCCATTACTCAGGGGCCTGACATGTTTATCATAATTAATATTATTTGTAAAGGTTGTACTCAAATATATCCAGAAGCAGGGGAACCAGTTCTTTTTGGGACACTCATGCACAGTTTTTCAAAGTATTTGGCTGACAGGCATCATCTTTGAGAACATGTTGCCCTTCGGGGGACACACCCCGTCTTGCTTTGTTTGCCTTGTAACCGAAGAAACCTCTTTCTGACTTTATCTGTACGTTTGAACTCGTTGTCTGGCTGCAGAATGACCCGTTAGATATTAAAGGATAACAATCTAAACATCCTAACTTGTGTTCAGTACTGTATCAGTGACCCCAGACCGGGTGGTGCTCCTGTGTGTACTTTGTGGTTACGAGTAGATGTAAGTAAATGCAGTTTCAGATAAAGATCAGGTTTCAAGATCAGGACCTTTTTCCACTTTCCCAGGGTGAAGCCGGTTATGTGCAAACACATCCTGATGAAGAGCAGAGTAATATACTGAGAACATAGGTTACGACACTCAAGTACACCCATCATCATCAAACTACAATCTCCAGTGGTTCTGTTTGCTCAGGAAGAAGAAGAACACACCTCTTAATGTTTTGTAAAAATGCATTCAGTAGATTTCCCTTCAAATCTGACATTATATCTAAACAACATATCAATTAAAATCAAATGGTAAAATAGAGAGACTGACAGAGAGACTGATCTTTTTTTTTATTTAAAAGGAAATGAGAACATAAGCCTGAAATTTCTGCTTTACTTTTATCTTATTTTAGATAAATGTAGTTTATTTTTGCCGGCACTGAAATTTATTATTATTATTATTATTATTATTATTTACTTATGTCTAGTGTTCATTTATTTTCGTTCTATATATACTGCGTTATGCTGTTGCATTGACTTGATCTCCCTGCAAATCATTAACTTTTAATTAGGTATTTTAGGAGAGGAACTGTAAAGACAATAATAGAGGCAGAGGCCGATATGTTGGCAGCTGTTAGCTTATTGGCGATATATTGTTTATTGTATATTGTAACAAGAAATGTGAGTACAGAAAAGCCAAACCAGGTGTGAGGTGAAATTCGAATGGTGTCTCCATTATATCGTGGATGTGCAGCCTCATTGTTTCTGCTGTACCCTGACTTACTAACCTGGCTGGAGCTGGATTTGTGTTACTTTTTGAGCCATTTAGCATTTCAGTTTAATCTGCCAAGACAAAAATGTAAGAGGACTCTGTGTCTGACCTTCATGACGCGCTCAGAGGTGTGTAGCTTTGGATTGGATGATAATGTGGGTGTTGGCAGCCCACATGGAAAAGTGAAGTCCACTTCCCGGCATGCTATTGTGTCCACACAGATTTAGTTGTGTGGAGGTGACAGTTGATTTATCTTTTTGTTTCATGCCTGTAATGACCCCAACGAGGAGAAGTGGGACAGAGGCTGCAGCGTAAGGAAACAAATTTCTCTCTTGGCAGAAGGTTTGCTGCTCAGTCAAAGGTGTGTTGATGGAAATTTATCAGTGTTTAAAGTTTTTTTTTTTTTTTTCATCCCCAGGAATTACCTCAAGAGCTTCAAAGTATTGAGGCTGACAATCGAATAGAAAGGGTATTCTAGTGTAAGTATATTTTACAGGAAGACCCCCTGCATGGTGGCCTGGGAGCCATTGTTTCTGTGCTATTTGTCCTGTTTGTTTGTGTGGAGGACCAAAGGCGAGCGTGTTTACCTGAGATCAGATGGCGGTTGTGGTGGTACACTGTAAGAGGAAGAAACGTGAGAGTTAATGATGAACTATTTCTAAAACAAAGTGAACAGTGTTACTCGGAGGTTACCTTAGAGCTAATCTTTCGTTGCCATAACTTCAGGTCCCGTGAGGTCTGGGTGGAGTGGGTGTTGGAGCGACGGTCATGCTGGTAACCGCTGACCGTAGAGGTCAAATTTTCTTTTGTAGAGTCCGACGGGGCTTTTCAGCACTTGTTTATCTGAAGCCGTTGAATATTTCTGCCATTTCAAGGTCTCGACAAAACTCTGCTCCAGAGGCACATCCTGTGCTTGAAAGGCTGTAAATAGTTCATCTTTTCCAGGTTAATGTCTTCTTGCGAGCGGAGTCTGATTTAGCTGACCCTCTGTTGTCCTTGGTTACGATTCAAGTCCCACAAGACTCCACAAAGTCCACATTAAAAACACATTATTAAGTGAGCACTGACCAACCTCTCACACCTTCCACTGCCAGTGACAGAAGGGAAAAGTAGCTCCACTTTGCAAATAATGAGTCAAAGAAAATTGTATTTAGGAGACCATGGAAAGGTGGAGGTTATCCTTTCGATGGTACATTTTCCGTTTTTTTCTTCCTGCTTTTATGACCCCTAAAACCTGCCTAGAAAGTCTCCTGATATACTACCCAGGAATTTGAAGGTGATAATTATACAAATCTAACCTGGATTTTTTTTTTTTTTAATTATTGATTCCATTAAAGAGATGTCAAGGTTTAAAACTACACTCATCAATTGTTTTAACAATTATTTAGATGACAATTTGTATTGTATAGTGGTTGGAATAGTGGTTGCTGTATCTCCCCTCAGTTTCACAGAGGGGTTTCAGGGTCTAGCAGCTTATTGTTTTGGATGTGGGGCCCACAGCTTTACCGTTCTGGTATATTCTCTCTGCGCTCATTAGCGCTGTTTCTAGATGCAGGCAGCCATCTCTGCCTGCTACTTGAACAGAAACAAAAAACTAAAAAAGTTAACTCGCTAGCTAGTGAATTATTATTATTATTTTTTTGCATTTAACCTCTTAAAGGATATTTTACACTCAGGAGTTGGTGGAGACCAAAACGGAGCGTGAGGAGCGTTGATATTTGACACCTTCAGGTCCAAATGGATTCCTATGTTGCTTTGTATCGGCTGGATGTAAATAGGAAAATGTTAATCACCGTTCTTATTTTATGAATTTATAGCAATGTTGTGTTTGGAGCTTGTTGCACTGCTCCTATCCAGGCACAAAAATCATCTATTTAGACCTGCCAACTCTCCCGGGTTTTCAGGTTTTCCAGTATTTGAAGGCCGTTTATCGGTACCCTCCAGTTTTGTTGTTTCTCTCAGAAATCCCCCGTTTTGTATGTCTGATTTTACCCCAGTTGCCAGATCATCGACGAAAACCAATCAACACACCGTGGACAATTTCAACCTAAAGGTTACTGTAACTTGGCAACCCACGACTCTGTTCCACCTGCGTGTGCCAGCTTTTGTCTGCACCGATAGGCCAACGGTTTGTTCCCCAGACGGATGCACTGCGTGAAAGGAACAAATGAGAAGGATGTTCTGGCGCTCCTTTCTCTCTAAGTGATGACGGATGTGTAAACAGATGAAGTCACAACGCAGCCAACAGAGCGTAAATTATGTGGATGGTAATTGTATCAGACGACATAGTGGTTATAAAATTTGCTAATTAGCGCATGCTGTTATGTAGAAAATGTTTTCCACTTTTGGAGCGAGGTTTACTGGCTACTGATCATTGTAAGTAGCGAACCTACTTAGCTGTCAAAATGCCAGGTTAGCGGCCCACCTAATAAACTGAAATACACCTGCAAATTTACACAGTGGACGTCATTGCCGTGCCACACACCATATGCTCCTGGTGTGTGTGTGTTTTTGTTTTTTTGTTTCCTCAAGTCCACCGAAGTCTCAGTTCAGATTTTTGTGGGTACGGAAACAGCCAAAGATGGTGGCGAAACCGCTGTAAACCCAAATTCAAGCTGCAGCACCGGTTTCACGTTTCTACACGCGGAAGTTGTGTTTGCCTTCAGCCTCTCACCATGAGAGTCACACCCATGTCTTCCTCCGTTACTGAAGCTAACCTGAAACACAACACCGGGGTCCCTTGTTGTGAATTAAACCTGAGATTCTGTGTCGCACCGCGCTACAAAGAATGCAGTTCTTTTGGGCTTCCTGCCGGGCTGCTCAGTGAAGTCCTTGGAGGACACACAAGGTGTGCACCTGACTTGCAAACACACACACACACACATACAGAGGGTTTTTCTCATGGTCCAGCACCACGTCACCTGGTCTGATGAGCTTTTGCCAGTTGGATGATTTGATTATAGAAACACTATTTTGGTTTCTGGCCTCCCGCCTCTCTTTGCTGCTCACTTACTGAGGTATGTTGTCTGAATAGACTCACCAAGGTGACGGCAGCCGGTCACCTCAAGCGCACACAGGGGACATTGTGTGTGTGTGTGTGTGTGTGTGTGTGTGTGTGTGTGTGTGTGTGTGTGTGTGTGTGTGTGTGTGTGTGTGTGTGTGTGTGTGTGTGTGTGTGTGTGTGTGTGTGTGTGTGTGTGTGTGTCCATGTCCATGCTTCTTGTGTTCACAACTGTGGTTCTTTTCTACCTGCAGTTTTTTCCTGGCTTCTGAGATGCAGAAGTTTTCTTCCGTTGTTTGTTCAGTAGATTCCTCGTCATGATTAATGTAGAACAGTTTGAATTCTGGTTACCACTATTTTTCGTCATTGTTTTTCGCAATTTAAAAAATTTGTATCAGTTCATGGATGTTTATATATTTAATGTACAGTGTGAATTAATCAAACTGACTTCGGTGATCCTGACTTGTTTTCTATCTCCATCATCAGGTCGAGATTTGTATTTGTGCTATACTTAGATTTACGACCAAATACCTGCCAAACAAGCCTCATGTGCCCTTGGTGCTCAGTACCAAACAAGTAACAACCCACCGTGATATCACCCATTGTTTTATGAGCAGCTGTTTTGAAGCCTCGAGTCTGACATACTGGCTGTTGCTCTCTTGGTTGTTTTGGAGCCAATTGGCCATATTTGGACGAGCCGGAGCGGATCTGACTGAGAACCCGAGGACACTACGCCCGCCCACCTATACGAGCAACCTGACTGCACCCCAGGCATGTCAATCAAACTAGGCATGTGCTCAAATTGGAGCCAGAGTTTTCTTGGAGCCAGCCCCAGTGGACCTCAGTGCTATTGCGCTCTACACTATCGCTTACTTAGAGACTACATCCATTTTTATGTGCAGTCTATGGTGCCAAATAGTTAATGTCAGCATAGTAATGTGCTTATAAAGATGGTGAACATGGTAAACAATTTAACCTGTTAAATCTTAGTGTCGTTCATTATAGATTTAGAAGAAAGGCTTGTCGACACTCGAAGTGTGTCAGCTGGACTTAATCAGTCGTTCATCTTTCACACATATGAGAGAACATACACGCTTCCGTTGTAACCAGTACACCATCTAAATCTAACGCATATATTTACACTTCAAGTCTATTTTTTTTTTTCCATTTTAAACCCATCACTTTCTCCTTGTGTGTTGGTGTCTGAACACTGCCAAAATGCTGTTGACCTACGCTCAGTACTGTGCCTGTGTGGGCACAGATGGAGGTTTGAAGCTGCTTGATGGAAAAACAGAATCCAGACTTAATGTGTTTAATCATATTTTATGACAACAGCAAGCTGGTCCCTATTAATTATGTAGCACACACAAATACTCACCGTGGCGACCGGTCCATTAATAGTGGAATAAAGTTGTGTGTTGGCATACTGGTCTGTAGCTCCTGACCGTTGACCTCTTTGTTGGTGAAATTCTGAAAAAACATCAATCAATTAAGTTTTATTGTTACCGGACCCCTCGACAATGATTTACTTCTGGTTGGAGATTTGAAGTCTTATCTCCATAAAATAGTCTTTCAAGTGATACACAGCTCTTTCCTGTTGGTGTGGATCACGTTCTTCTTTTGTCACCGGAGGTCAGCTAACTCCGTCCTCGCTTGTGTTTTTATAAATCGTCAGGTTCGAACCAAGCGGCAACCAGCAGTGACGTTGTGGTTTGTTTTTTTGAACGGCCGTTATGAAGCCTGGAGTTCAGATTGTGGCCGGCGCCATCTTGCTAGTTCCGAGCAGTTTGGAGCCGGTAGTGACCATATTTGGGCGGGATGGGGGAGAGCAAGTGGGAGATCTGACTCGATCTGATTGGAAACCCAGCGATACCACATCCCGCCCACCGATAGCCATAATCTGACAGCGTCACAGGGTGTCAGTCAAACAGACACGTCCCCCCCCCCCCCCAAACACGGCTTTTTGAAGCTTATTTTGAAGTGGAATTATTGTCAGATGGACGGCTGGAAAACCAATAAGAAGAAGCAACTTTAGCTAACAACACCGAGATAACTCATGGAGACATTTTATTGACTGATAATTTTTGGAGACGAGTCTAATGGGAGTCTATGGAGCCGCAGGCTTTTCAGAGCCAACCTCTAGTGGCACCCGGTGGTATTGCAGCTTAAGGCACTTCTGCATCTGCCTCATTTTTCAGACCCGGAAGCTACGAACACTTTTATCTACAGTCTATGTTTTGAATGCAGCCCGTCCGCTGCTCTTGTGGTCCGTTTTGTGAGGTGAAGGCCACATGATGAGGATCTGGACTGGGAAACCAAGAAGGAAGTGTTGACATTGTAGCGACTGTACAATGACTTTGCTTTGTGCGACTTCTTATGTACTTATGTGGTTTATCAAAACCAGAGCTGTCAAGCTTTTCTGGATGTTTCCCTTCTTTTTCACCCGGTGGCTGCTCTTTTATGGTCAATGTGTTTGGAGCTTCATATTCGTAGCCATCAATTTAAGCTGCTTATGGGTTCTGAGGATCCTTCGTGCATTGTCGTCACATTCAATCAATCAAAAGCAGTATCTCCACCGAGAGCTGCTGCGGACAGCCTGTAATCTGATTAGCATGGATTAGACCCACTGTATGGAACTCTGGAAAAAAAGGCATAATCTCTAATTTTGATTCAAGGGGCAATACGAGGGATGTTTACTCAGAGGATTATATTTGCATTCACCAGCCTGGTTTTAGTTGGAGATGGAGAAGTTTTGTCTGTATTTACCGAGTTGAAACCAGGTATATAATTAATTAAATATAATTCTACATAATTACTAATACCAGTCTTCCAGTGCTACAGCTTCTAATTTGTCTGAAACCACCATTACAAAATAAAAGACCCAAGCTAGTTTAGTTTCCCATTTTTGTTCATTCTTTCATTCATGTACGAGGGACTTTTTTTTATGCACATTTATTTTGCCTTTTTGTCTTTAAAATATGGTGATTTGAGGAGAGGTTGCCGTTGTAGCATGAAATGTAAAAGTTGAGCAGAATATTTAAAGCTGCGCTAATCAAAATATGTAAAGTGAAAATGATCACTTGTAGTTATCAGTGTGTAGAAAGTGATCAACCAACTCTGCCGTTTCCATTAGCTGTGTTGAATATTTTAACGTTTGGTAAAACCGTCTGTAGCTTTTCTTTTCCGGTTCACTTTCACTGCTCTACCACTATAATTTCCAGTGCAGCAAGAAGCTGATTTCAGCCCAAAAATCTGCAAAACCAACTTAAGTTTTAAGTGTGCAAAAAATGCGGGTGACCACAGTGGACCATGTCGCTGTTACCTAGATATTTTACACAGGAGTTGGTGGAGACCATAAGTGTTGTTACTGTTTTTCTAAGTGAGGCAATAAGTGTTAAATAAATGTTCACAGTCCTCTTGATCTGGTGGAAATTCATTTACATTTTTTAAGCGGTTGGAGATTTAATCACATATAAAGTGTATGTTATGCAAGACAGTAAAAAACAAACAAACAAACAAAAGGAATTAACAAAGTTGTCATATTGACCATTAAGATGTATCGATGGATTCACGCTGCCAACTTAAAAGCCTCTTTTTGATCCACTACCGTTTGCCCTGTTAAAGTTACTGCATTACACTGTTAATACAAACTCAACACTTAATGCATCTGTTTCAAATTAAAAGGCCTTTGCTTGCATTTCAGTAGGCAGAACCCATTCATTTCTTAACATAGCTTTTATTTGAACGTGTTGTGACTGAAATCAGACCCTTTTGATGAGTCGTGCAGAACAACTATTAAAATTAGCCTGATTATAGTGTTGATTTAATTAAATTAAATAGATTAAAATATTGAGTCTACATTATTGACTATTCATGTAAACTTGCACCACAGTGTTTACACAACCTTAGAGATTTGTATGAATATTTAAATGCAGATACGTGTTTATATGTTACTTGTTTTTATACATGAATTTATTCCTTCAGACCCATTTATAGTTATTTTAATGTCACTCTCCAACTTGCATAAAAGCCAGCAGCTGTACCTTATCCTCATTGACTTGTTTCTTGTTATATTGATATTTATTAATTTCAGCGGGATCAGATTTCCTTTTGCTTTTTGCAGTCGTTCTGTTACAGCGGCTAGAATCACTTTAACATGCAAATACCTCATTTAAATAGATCGATCTTCACCTGATATCAAAGATGCAATTACTTTTAGTAAAGCATCCGCAAAAGGCGTTCAAAATAAATGTACAAACTTTTAGAAGAAACACGCAATTTAGAACCCTTTATGTCAGATCTTAGTATGTTTGAGTCTCCACAACACTGAAACCCGATCTGTCCAGAGCAGCAATGAGGAAGTAGAGCGACATCATTTATGAATGTGGATTTTCATGAGTCATTTACACACACTCTTGAGGGCTGAGGCTTCCACTTCCCTTTTAAAGCTTATGTCAGTAAATAAAGCTGTTAGACGTCGTTCCATGCTGGTTATTATGAATCAGCAAGCTGAAAGTTTATTTTTACATTGCGTCTTAAATAGGATGGGAGATTTTTTTTCAAAAGTGTGAAACAATGAAAAAAAAAAAACGGTTGTTTGAGAAGTTTCGTTTGAAGGAGAGGTGTTGTTGTTGTTTTTTAATCTGTGGGACAGTGTTGTACACAAAGCTGTGAGAGCTGCTCTCTGAAGAGATAAATGGCAGGGTGGTGCAGATGATAGTATTTAGAAAATACTCTGGTGGGATGTGATAACTGTCATAGGGGAGATGTTGTCAGTGGGAGCACTGGCTTAAGAGAAGAGGACTAAGATGTGAGAGAAAGCTGCTTAGTTTTAATGGCTATAAACAACATCAAGACCCTTTATTGATCATGTATGGATTCATGCTAATTTATTTTGCCATTTCCTTTGGTCTTGTGTGTGTGTGTGTGTGTGTGTGTGTGTGTGTGTGTGTGTGTGTGTGTGTGTGTGTGTGTGTGTGTGTGTGTGTGTGTGTGTGTGTGTGTGTGTGTGTGTGTGTGTGCGTGTCTTCGTCTGCTTAATTTGAAGCTGATTAAAGTGTAAGTACAGTTAATGTGATCAAGCCTTGTCCATATAGAAATGACAAAGTGGTAAAAAGTAGACCTGCAACAATTAGCAGATTAATCGATTAGTTTATCAAAAGACAATTAATAAGTAATCATTTAGTTTTAGTCAATTTACTTGCAAAAATGTTTGTTTCTGGTTCCAACTTCTTAAATATCAGGGTTTGATGTTTTACTTACCTGTTTTATGAAGTAAACTTGTGATTAGGTTTTGGATGATGGTCAAAAAAAGCAAAAAATCTGAATACATCTCCTTTGGAAAAAACATTTTTCCAGATGAATAAATAAGTAAATATTGGTCAGTTGCACATTCTAGCAAGTGCAGACCACTTTAAATCATATTGCAGGAACATTTAAAAAAAAAAATATATATTTTCATCATCCACACTGCAGCTGTTCACCGTATGCAACTTTGGGTGTTGAAAAGAGATATTTTTGTTAAGAAATGTTTGGTTACCAAGAATCTGAGCCAAAGTAGAAGAAAAGATCCTACCTTAACACAGAGAATTAATTGTTATGCATATTATTGTAAATAAAGGGGTTCTTAGATCACATATTGTACCTCCATAAAGATGGCGGGGGGCACATTTGACTTTTAATAAATAGTCATCAAGTCCCATATGTTGTCGTAATGACAACAGGATGCAGCTCATGTCCAATTAAAACAAAGCTGAACTTAATGTGTGAAATTGGAGTGAAGTGCCCCTTTAATTGTCTCTGTTCTGCTGTCTGATGCAATCACTGGTGGAAGCTATTTCACAGCTATACTTGGGTAAATCACGTCTAGCTGGGTTAATATCAATTAATTGTTTTCTTGTGATTTTGCAATGCAAACACGACCAAACATGTTGATCCGCCTGGCTTCCCATGATCTCAGTATGCACCAGAAACTAATTGTACGTTTCGTAAATTCTTCCTGTCTGCTTAGAAAGGTGAAGCCAATACAGTTAGGCATAGCTGAACACAGCAGCTGCCCTCTCGGCTCTATGATGTTTCCATGAAAACATAAACGCGTGTGTTTGTGTTAAACAAATCAAAAGAGTGACATGTGGCAGTGGGCAGTTTCCACTCTTGGTTTTATTAAAACAAAATTCACATGTAATTAGAGCATGTTTGTTTTGTACACAGCACCATATGATTCAATACTGCCACGCGCTTCTGTCAGCTGACAGCCTCCGCCTTAGTTTCCACTGCAGCCTGAGGGCAGAGGGGCGGGGTCAAAGTTCAAACTAGACAGGGCGGGTCTGGTGTCTCAGGTAGAGCGAGCTCATGTCCTGCGGCCGTGTGGGAGAGCGTGTGGGAGAGCGTGTTGGCGCTCGTCCTCTCCAGGATACGGATGTCCTTCTCGCTCGTGTACTATTTCTGCTGACACTGGTTCATCTGAACGACGGAGGGGCCACAGCCGTTTGACCTCCTTAATAATCCCACGGCCGAGTGTGTACCGTCAATAAGAGCTGATTGGATGTTTCTATATATTTTCTGTAATGATCTGTGACGTTTTTTCTATAAACAGCTTCTCAGCTTAATTTATTTCTAACCTTAAAGTCCCAAAGGACTTTAGAGAGAAGGAGAAAGAGCTTGCTGAGATGTGACTAATCAATAATCAATCAGCAGGACAAAATGAAGTCATGCATAATGTACGTTTTCTTCTCTGTGAGTTTTAATTTCTTCTCCGTCCCTTTTTGTTTCTGTCATTACAGAGAATAGTCAGCATTGAGGTGGGCCAGTGATGCCACCCCCGGCCACGAGTCCCCCCGCCACGGCCCCACCAGACGGCGGGTGGGGGTGGGCTGTGGTCCTCGCATCTTTCATCTCCATCGGCTTCTCCTACGCTTTCCCCAAGGCCATCACGGTCTTCTTCAAAGACATCCAGATCATCTTCGATGCCTCCTACAGTCAGATCGCGTGGATCTCCTCCATCATGCTCGCGGTCATGTACGCTGCGGGTGAGTCGCGGGTCGCATTTACTTTCATCTAATTTTAAAATCAAAGTAAAATTGAATTTTTTGTTGTGTGAGGGAATACGAACTACATACTGTTAAGTCCCCTGGTGCACTACCGACGGGAGAACGTCAGGCTTTATAGATTAAGGTCACGTAGATTTAAAGGAGCAGTATGGAGGATTTAATGGCATATAGTGGTGAGGTTACAAATTGCAACCAAATGACCACCCTCCCTCTCCTCACCCTCCCCAGCCAAGCATGTAATACAATCTATAGTGGTCACAAAAGGCACAAAGGCCCTCTCTATGTCCAGTGTTTGGGACTGTTACCTTTTCATCTTGAGTAGGAGTTAAAAACAAATACTGGAAAATACAGTTTGATTTTATATGTATATTTTATGTTTTCAAAAGGTTGTAACAGTTTATGCGCATGCTAAAATCAAACACTGACACTTAACACAAGAGGTTCAAATATTCCATTTTATTCCAGCACAGGTTTATGCATCTTTATATATTTCTGTTCATTTATGTAAAGTCAATCTGGTGGTATTTTTTTAAAATTTAGTTTCTATTTTTATTTCACAATTTCCACAGACCCATTTTTACTTGTGGTGAAAGTGTAAACTCGCCCGCTAGCTTAACTAAATGACCTGACTGAAAACGAACAGCAACAAGTAGTCGTGTCATCTCAACTCGTTTGTGTTTTACTGGTGATGGCCATAACGTGGAGTAACAGTCACAGAGGACACAGTGCTCAAATCTGCTAGTTTTTTGTTCTACCTTTAAGACAGGCAGTGACAGCGTACAGATGTAAGTAGGTGGCGTGATCGGATCATGACCTGGATTTGAGACCACCAGGATGCTGGCACAGCGTCACACGCTGAAGCCCTCCAGACAGCCAGAAAACCACAGTGCTCTGCCAAACAAACAGAAACAACAAATCACAATTCCTTGGAGTGTCACTGACAAGACCTACAATCGGCATGTTTGTTCGGAGAGATAATCTACTCGGAGCTGCTGGATTTTGTGATACACTGCTCCATTTCTCTACATGAGCAGATTGACAGAGTTTTAGATAAACAAAAATCAGTTCTAAAAGTTTTGCCATTAAAACTGCCAAAAACGGCGTATATTGTTCTTTTAAAAAAATTTTAAATAAAGACATTGAAGCTGAATTTTCATTTCTACATACTGAACTAATAAAGCTCAGCCACCAATCAAATTCAGACCACCATTGTCGCAACCATTTTATCATCCCAAACACACTCCTCGTTTTTTGTTTTAACGAGGAGCCTTTGGAGGGTCGGGTTGTGTTTTCAGCAGGTCTCTCCACCATATTGCTCCGATCACCTTCTGTATTTCCCACTCTGGCCTCGGCCCTGCAGCCTTGTGCTTGGCAGTGCCACGGCTGCCATCTGTCCACGCTGTAATCCTCCCGTCACTCTTATCTTGCGCTGTTGTCACCATCTGTACTGGTCATCGGCGGGCCTGGAAAGCTCACTTCCTCTGTCGTGGAGTGCAGCTCCCGTCGAAAAAACAGACAAAGAATTTAGTAAATCTTCATTCAGTAACTAAGAGGTAACAAAAAATATCAGAACATGAAGGCCGAAGATACATTCAAGGTTAGGAGCAGTAGGCCTCGTGCAGGAATTAATCATGAGAGAAAATGTCCTTAATTGTCACATAAATGTGATTTAAAAGAACTTCTTGGACCTTCGTTTGCATAAATTGAGGAGAGATTCAGACCTGACGAACAAGTAAGCGGAAAAACCCTCTGGAATATTCCCTAGAGTTTCTTTTTCACACCTAAATGTACGAACCAAAGTTCATGTTTTCGTTGCCTTATATACATTTGATTTGGTTAGTTTCATTACATTACATTTCGCTTTTATCCAAAGCGACTTACAACACACCCATCGGGAGCAATTTTAGGGTTCAGTGTCTTGCTCAAGGACACTTAGGCATGTGGACAGGAGGAGTTGGGGATCGAACCACCAACCTTCCCATTAGTGTGCAACCCACCCTACCGACTGAGCTACAGCCTCCCAAGTGAGTCCCTTAGTTTCATATTGCAATTTTGCAAGCGTCTCATTTCTTTCACGAGTTTATAGTTTTGATATTTTTAAGTGTTTTTTTCAACTTTGGAATTCTTCGTCGGACCAAAGTACAATTAAATCCTTGGTCTCCTCCTCTGCTCATGTGGTCCTGCAGTTCATTTTCACTTCCTTTTGATGAGCGACATTAATCTGCCTCAGCCTCAAATAGTCTGACCCATCCAAAAAGTGTTCCACACTGAAACGAGCCGGACCGTGGTTCGGTTTGATCCCGACTGAGACCACCTCTCTTGGTCGGATAAAAATGTGCCCCTTTGGTCCGCACCGTGGTTCGAGGCACCTTTCACACCCGCTACTTTGGTTCGGACCAAACTCAGAAGTCCGAAGGTCTGGACCGAACAAAGTTGGTGTGAAAGCATCTTTAATTATTAATGAATCAAATCAATCAACCAAAATGGCAATTTGAAAATAAGTCTAAATCCTCTGTTGCAGTTGACAGTGTGAAATCCATCACTGTGATCTTTGGGAATGCTGATGAAGCTGATCATCAAACTGTATGACGGGACACCTCATGAACAGGACGCATTCGTCAGGTTCAAACAAGCCACTCTGCAGTGAAGGTTTGCTGAGTGTGACTTCAAACACGTGCTGGTCAGAATCTAAAGCAGCCTGAAAATTACAAGCATGATTACAATTATTAGTGCAACACATTTGTTGAACATCAAGAAACGTTTCTGGTTGCTGTCAATTAGTGCCTTCCCTCTAACCTCACCGAGAGAGCCGCACTTCTACCGATCACCCACTGCTGCTTCACAGAGATTGTATGTCATTATCATATGGGGGACGGCGTCAATATGTGCAGTTGCTAAGTGAGCAGCTCTTGTTACTCATTCATTCATATTGATTGCTCTCATCAGCTATTCATTAAACACCTGCTCTCTTGTTCTGCCTCGTACGCTGATGAAGTAATCGCTGTTTGACTGCTTTAACACCTTTCTAATTCCCCACCGCTGCGTCCGGGTGTGTGTTGGTGTTTACACTGATCTGTCGTCACGGTGAAGCGGCCTGATAATGAGCCGACAGCCTCCGACACCCAGAAATAATAATACAATGGATCCAAATGACCTTTTACTTCTTTCCACAGCCCGGTGATAACCTTGTGTCTTCAACCTGTCGACCTTTTTATGAACTAAACATACAAAACAAGCTTGTTTTCAGCTGGATTGACTGAATGTCATAAACCAGAGAGGTCAGGTCACCATGAGGTCACGCTGTAGAAAGTTCAATATCCACCATGCTGTCCTCCCCTTTGTTAAAATCTTTGGCCTTTGACACAGCACTATGTTTACCAGGGACTTCATTGTTGTCTGAGAGTTCACGACCCACTCAAACTCCTGATTGATTTGTCAATAAAAATGCCAAACATGCTTGTTGGAGCCAAACAAATGTAAATAGTGGCTTCTTTGTTTTCTGATTGGTCTGCTTCTTTCAGATTTGAACCTGTGGACGGCAGCGTTGGTCGGTCAGTCCACCACCACTTTGGTCTGAAATATCTCAACAGCTATTGAATGGATTTAATACAGACAACTGGGGTGCCCAGAGGAGGAGCTTTCTTAACTTTGCTAGTCCCTGTACTGTGAATTCAGTTTCAATACTTGCCACACATTTTATTTTGGGTTTCTACCGTATTTTTAGGCAATCTCCCAGCAACCCTCTCATTTTATTGTTTCTTTTGGGGAACTGTAATTTCCATGTCCCTCAAACACTACATGGCTGTGTTTTTAGCTTCTGTCTGACACCTTCCTCTCCAGAAGCCATACAAATTTGCATGTTCATGTCAACGAAACTGAAAATGGTTTCACAGAACTCAAAAGTTGGTGGAAAACAGATTAACCTGCAAACCTCAACATGAACCAATCAGCGATGTTGGCGTGACAACGACCTCACCTCTCCTGGAGATTTTGCATCGTCAGTTGCCTGATCAACCATGCAAATCAACTTGCAAACAACATCTTCTTTTTTTTTCTCCAAACAACCAACAACCTTTCCCCTCGGGCGGTATTTTAGTTTCACAATCTGTCCTATTTGAAACAGGAGGGTTTGGCAATGTTTCAGCTCTGTGGTGCAGTCCTTTCTCGTGTTACATCAGACAGCTTGTAAGGCAACCATCCCTCATGCCTTCAGCACGGCGAGTGTCGCACTCTGATGATGCGTTTAAGCTGCATGCGGTGTCTGTGTTGGATCAATGTCGCTAATCCAGAGAGAGAGAGAGAGAGTTGACCTTGGGTGTAGAAACATTGTGTTACATTCACTGTCAGTCATAAAGACAAGTTGAAGACCGGATGAGAAGTAAATCGTTTCTTAGAAGGCAAAAAAACAACCTTTAAAAAAAAAAAAAAAAAAAAAAAAAAAGATTTTACATTCTACAAATGAAAACATATCTCTGGCATATAGAGTGCTCACTGTCATTAATTTATTCTTATTTGCATGAAGACACCGTAAAGTCACAATCCCCTTCAGCTTTAAACTAAATACCATCTTTTAACATAATTTGTAATTGTTGGTCTTCCTAAAAAACTTTTCTTGAACTTTAAAAGTCATTTCCAGTTCAGCAGCACCCTGAGGTTCCCACGGATTTGCTGCACGTGAAAGTGATTGAACACTTAACCTCTGTAGTCTACGTGTGCCCCTGTTACACTGTCGAAGAATCCACAGACCGTGAAGGGACTCAAATGAAAACCTTTGTCATTGCTGTCGGTGGATTAGCCAAAGAAATGGGGATATTGTGGGGAAACATGTAAGTGTTGACATTTCCGCCTCTACAATGATGAGGTGGTGGCTTCTGTGCCTTGTTCAAAGGCACCTCAGTGGTGCTAACTTTCCGCATTCACACTGTTCTTGCAGGTGACCCTATTCTCTAAGCTTAAAACCAGCACCTTAACATCATCCATCCGTCGCTGCTCACTTTACCTCAAAGCCTCATGTCAACCTGAAAATGCGGACGAACCGTTATCTGGTAAATAAACTGGGTTTAGTCCGGTTCTTCCTGTTATTTCACTGAAAAAGTCTGTGAAACAAGTCGACAGCCAGACGCGGTCTCTTCAGAAAAGCGTGTCTGCATCTTCTTGCAGCCCAAAACAGCTTTTAAAAGTTGTTTGCTTCCATGTCTGTCGACTTGATCCTATTTGAAGTGTGATGGATAGCCGGCATCCTCGCGTCGTGAGCTGTACCAGCCTCTTTGCCACAGCTCACATTAAAGGCTCAGGGAAAAACGCATTTCTATGTGTCATTCCCTTTTGGGATCGAGGTGGTTATATTTAGTTTGGGGTTTTGTCCGCTGTGTAATGAAGTCCACGCTGCGTCTGGCCAGGAGATGATAAGCCTTTTTTTTTTTTTTCAAGGGAGGTAATGTGCAGGCTCAGGGGCTTCCTCATCTCGGTCCTACTCGGGTCCCGCCGAGCCCCTGAGAATACTGATCACTGCCGCGGATGCAAATGAGGGGAACTTTCCTCAAGGTCGAAAAAAGATTCATGCAGAGCGAATTTAAGTGAGATGACTCCTCGCCCGTTGTGGCTTTTTTAAATTGCAGTGGGCCTGGCAGAAATATGATACATCTTCTGGCTGGTAATGAGTGCATTATTTAAAAAAAAAAAAAAAATGTCATTACATTTCTCTCTCCCTGTTCGATTTTCACCTCCTGTACTTAAAATTCAACTGAAGGTTAGAAGATGGTGGCAATTATAAGATTCCTAAAAAAGTGCTGGAAGCTGCCTCATTATGCATCGGATGTTATGTTCAGAGAAACTGATCAAAGACTCTCACAGTCCTTCCCTGGAAAAATGGAACCAATACAACATAAATTCACCATCTTTACTCAAAATGTAATAAAGTGAGTCATAATTTAGAAATACAAAATATATTTCATAATTCCTGGAATTAAACCAACCTCACATAAAACAAGTATTATATTAGTTTTGCTTAAGTTATATTTCAGATTTATTTTGTCAGAAGACTAAACAATATTTAGTGATAACAGATGATACAGATGGTGAGTCATCAACTTAATCACAAGCTTTAATCATAATAAATGACTTTAGTTGTCATCCCTACCGAACATGCTAACATTTTAAAACTGCAATAAACAATTTAAAAAAAAAATTTCAACCGGACTCTGCAGTTACAATTAGTTTCACAGTCTATTAACATCTTTCAACTTATTTATCTTTTTCTGGCCCACAACTTTAGCTTTCTGTTTCACTCTTTCAGCTCTCATCAACTTTGTTTGCATCAACAGGCAGTTTTCAGCACGATACTCCCTCTGCACCACCAAATCGCCCCCTGATGGAGTCAGCAACTAGGTGGTAGCATTTAGCAGCTCAGGAGTTTTCCTCATGAATTGCTGGAGACGATAATCTGACCGATACTGGATTTTTGGGGCCGATACCAACATTAGAGAGCAATACAATTCTGATATTGATATATGGGCCAAAATATATAAATGGAGTGATTCCTTAAATGTGGTTATTAAACACTTTAATACTTGTGACAAAGATTTGTAATGGAGTCAGGATATTTTACAATTACCGATCGCACAGACATCAGTGCACTGAAACACTAAACTTCACTGTTGTTAATAATTATGAAACACTATTAAAAACCACACGCACACATATATAGAACAATTTGTAATTCATCCCAAACATATTTTTCTGCAGTATGTTCTGTAAAAAATGTCATACCATTCATATATCATATTGCGTGCCAGTAACAATATATCTGCGAGAGGCCGATATCGGTATGGGCTGGTATATCGGTCAGGCTACACTGCAGACCAAAGCAGAGCTATAAGAGGGGGCAATATTGCTCTTTAATTCATCAGGTCATTCACTATATCAAATCTATCAAATGATAATATGTCAGTCTTTTGTTTACTGCGCTTCCCCCAAGTGGTCAGAAAAGCAATAATGCAGCTTTAAAATCATCTTTAATGTTGAGATTCGAGGATTTGGCCAAATCTCAAAACCAGATTTGTTGTAATTGAAATAATGTTGGACGAATAAACCCCTAATCTTTATTATAATTTATGACTAACAGCTAAACAATTACAATTCATAGCAGTGAAAGTGTGGAAAGATGTAATGTTGCAAGAAGTACAGCTGGTCCACAAAGTTGAACCAGAAAGGGCCTTTTTCAAGATTTCATGCACATTTCATAATATGAATGTTGACCTCTGTTTTCACTTTCAAATATGGTTAAACTGGGGATTTGGCTGCACCTTCACCTCGTTTAGGATTTTTACATTTGCTTTGCAGCTTTAGTTACCCGAATATAAACCTAACCTGCTTGCAGTAGGTCATTCTTTTACATCACTACAACACGGCAAATGATAGAAATAGTTTTGTATTGGTTCTGTGTGAGAAATATGTTTTGTGCAAGTTGCTTGTTTGCACAGCAGCTGAAAATGCAACCTGAAGAATAAGATATTACCTGATGCATTTGAGCTGTTTTTCTAAAATAAACATATGCTCTGTATCCTAAAACACATTATATAGAATATTAAATTACATTCTCACATGCAAGTCTTTTCTAATTTATCACGCTGTCACTTACAGTACTTACCTCAAATTGATTTGACACAAGATGGTGTGAGTGCCGTGTTTAAAAATTGAAGCAGGCCAGTTGCTGCTATTAATAGCAGATGGGCTCTCTGGCGTGCCGCACTAACCAGATTAAATCATTATTCACTCACTTTCAGCGATTCTGACAATTGTGAACATGCAACACGCGTGTTTTAATTCCCTGTTTTCCGTGTGTTGCAGGTCCCATCAGCAGCATCCTGGTCAACACGTACGGCTGCAGGCCCATCGTCATGATGGGGGGCTGCCTCTGTTCCTTCGGCATGATCTTAGCTTCCTTCTGCAACAGCGTGGTGCAGCTTTACATCTGCATCGGCGTTATCGGCGGTAAGTCCGTTTAAATCCACTTAAGTCCATTTTAAGTTAATTTGATTATCTTCTACTTCTTAGTTGCAGGTTAAAAATAAAACCAGTTGAGAATGAAGAATGTTTATGTCTTTCATTCATTCATTCATTCGTTCATTCTATTTTTTAGAAAAAAAATTTATTGCTTCCATTTTTTTACCCTATATTTTCAAATTCTATGCTCCATCTTACAACTTACTTTATATATATATTAGGGTTTGTAAAACAAAAGCCTACCTGCCTCAAAATTAGAGTCCCCTGGTCAAAGCTGAATTTGTCCTCACTGTTTCTAATTTCAGAAATCTACTTCAGATTCAGTACAACGGTATCAACTCAAAGCCCAGTGAAATTACATCAATTTACCTTTTAATATTAATTTGATTTAATTTATTCTGTACTAAAGCTCTTTAATAGATCAAACTACGGGCAGCTCTCAATGTCTTGTCATCAGAGAGGTGGTTCTTAATCTTTATAAGTATCACCCCACTCTTGAAAATACAAAACAATGTGCAACCACCACCTCCCTGTCCCCCAACCTCCACCTCAGGAAAGGTAACGTTAATGTCATTGCTAATAAATGTAAATGTGCATGTTAAACTTGAGAGTCCCAATCCCCAATGTTACGAACTGCTGCATTATATGAAGTCATTTAATTATTGGTAAGTTTATCACATTATTAAGAAAAGTGTTTTCACATTTCCTCAAAGTATTGTAACTTGCTATTCTTGTAATCCAGCTGTTAAATCAAATTGACATTACTTTATTTTTTTGTCATATTGTAAGTTAAACAAAATCTGAATCAAATAGTGTGCACATTACTGCTGAATGAAAAAATATATATATATATATATGTGTCTACGTATTGGTGAAACTGTCATACTAACAAGATGGAGAGTCTACAGCCGTGCCAGCTGCTCTGTCAAGCTGTACTTTTAGTTAAATGCTAACAGTAGCACATCTGAATGCGCTCATTGACAATGCTAAGATGTAAGCAGGTGTAGTTTTTACCCTTTTGTGACGTGTTTAAGCTTCCTAATATCTGTTTATTATCACAAAATGCAGAGTATGGCTGCGGCTGATGGGAATGTCATTAGTTTTGCATGTTTAAACAAAATGATTGGATAATCTGTGGAGTAAAGCTGCTAGCATGGCTTAAAAAAAGTTGCACTTCAAAGCACCAGCCATGGAACTATAGTTAGCTTGTTCTCAGCTGAGCTTCTTATGATCGTGTTCTTTCAATTTCTTTCTGTTTAAAAAGTAAATGAGATCATTTTTAACGGTTTTCTTTACCGCAGGTTATTGCATTAACAGTTGTAGTATAGCTGTTTCAAGCCTTAATATATTTCTGTCATCATAGGACTTGGACTAGCCTTCAACCTGCAGCCAGCATTGACTATGATTGGCAGATACTTCTCAAAGAAACGCCCCATTGCTAACGGAATGGCAATGGCAGGCAGTCCGGTCTTCCTGAGCACCCTGGCTCCCCTCAACCAGTACCTCTTCAACCAGTTCGGCTGGAGAGGCAGCTTCCTCATCCTGGGTGGCCTGCTGCTGAACTGCTGTGTGGCCGGTTCCCTCATGAGGCCGCTGGGACCGCCGGCCAGCAAGGCCAAGAAGGACGAAGAGTTGGCCGTCATCGCCACCACGACGAAAGAGAAGCGCACTACCTGGCAAACAATCAACAAGTACCTGGACTTGTCGCTGTTCAAGCATCGCGGCTTCCTCATTTACCTGTCAGGCAATGTCATCATGTTCCTGGGCTTCTTCGCACCTATTGTCTTCCTTGCTGCCTACGCCAAGGACATGGGTGTGGACGAGTACTCTGCCGCCTTCCTGCTTTCCATCCTGGCTTTCGTCGACATGTTCGCCAGGCCCTCCATGGGGCTGCTGGCTAACTCACGCTGGGTCCGGCCCAGGATCCAGTACTTCTTCAGCTTTGCTGTGCTGTACAATGGGGTATGCCATCTCCTCTGCCCACTGGTTGAAAACTACACTGGCTTGGTGGTGTATGCGGTTTTCTTCGGCTTTGCGTTTGGCATGGTCAGCTCAGTACTGTTTGAAACACTGATGGACCTGGTTGGACCTCAGAGGTTCTCCAGTGCTGTAGGACTCACGACCATTGTGGAGTGCTGCCCAGTTCTCTTTGGTCCACCGTTAGCAGGTATGGTCTCTCTGTCCGTCAGTTCGTTAACATAATTCATTCACTTGCATAATTACTGCCTACAGATTCAAGTGTATTTAGCATTTCTGGCTATTAGGTTCAGCCAGTAAAACCCTCAACATTATCAAGGCCTGGTCACAAAACAAATGTGTTTTCGAAGGGCGGTGGTAACTATTTGTAAAACTACTGCATCTGATGAGCTCTCTGCGAACATGATAGTCATTTAAAAAGCCAGCTCCTTTGCTAATGGGAAAGAAATTAGTTTACAAGATACTTTGGAACATTTCATACTTCTAGGCACTTGGTTCCCTCAGAGGTCAGCATTGTCACAGATTTACTTTGCCCCCACAAATGACAGTCTTGATGCCACAGATAGAAAGGAATTGATTTTGCCATTAAATGTGGGTTAGTCCAGGATTTTACTGAAATCATAATATTTGACAATAGTTGACATTTAGACATGTTTTCTGTTCAGTTTATCTCAATTCTGTCACTCTGTAACTGTGGCGATACCTTAACATTTTAAAACTTTGTGCTGTCTTGCAGGAAAACTGGTGGATATCACCAAAAATTACAAGTACATGTATTTCTGCTGCGGAGTTGTTGTGATTCTGGCCAGTATTTGGCTCTTCGTCGGAAACTTCATTAATTACAGACTCTTGGAGCGTGAGCGCAAGCGTGCGGAGATGTACAAACGGACTGAGACGGAAGATCCGGACCAAGTTCAAGATCAAAAGGAGGCCGACGGTGAAGGCCAAGCCTCTGAGATACTGGTCGACAGTAATCAGAAGAACGAGGAAGCTATGCAGCGGGAAACCAACATCTAGATCGTTCTACTCCGCTAATAGCTCACATCACCTCCGCTTCAAACTCACAACACCCACAACGACGATAAAACGACCTTGGCCCCAAGCCAAGAGGTGCCTCCCGGTGTTCCACCAGGCTCTATTTGGGGTCCTCTATACTTCCCTGAAACTAACTGCCAAAGCAAACAATGTGGTAGGAGGTTGTGAGGCATATAGAAATATTTACAAGAGAGTAAAGTGTAAGATACTGTATGCATGTGAAGAGGCTAAAAGTCAGAAAATATCTGTGGAAAACACTGTAGTACCGAACTGTGTCCTCATATTTTTTTGCCACATTCCCTTCATATCGGATAAACTGCAAAGACTGCAACTGGGGACAGAAACCCAGTGACAGTTAAAATCAACATTTGGGTTTATTGTTTCTGGACTGCAGAATTTTGTTAACTAAGAGCAAACATATAATTCAGAAATTAGTAATGGATATTTATATAATTTATCTCCACACGTCCCGATAAAGTAAAATACTCCA
Organism: Brachyistius frenatus; assembly: GCF_029030835.1. Lineage (NCBI taxonomy): Eukaryota > Metazoa > Chordata > Actinopteri > Embiotocidae > Brachyistius > Brachyistius frenatus. Next base: position 2,206,461 of record NW_027210631.1, read on the forward strand.
GCCTATAGCAACACGTGTCATTCTGTTCTTCCTACTGTGTCTTCCGATATGACGTGAATGCAACATCAGTGTGTTGCCACAGTTTTATCAGCACCAGCAAACTGAATTCACATGTTCAAAATAAGTTAAGCCTTCCTCACGACATATTTCGTAAATAAATAACGGTTGAATTAATAAGTCGAAGCAATCGAAGGAGTTATTGGTGTTTAGAAAGAAATGTCTGTCACTAAAAAGGTTTCACGCTGGCAACAGCCAGTATCCGTTAATGGAGATGTCTTGAACAACACTGATTTCTGTGTTCACCTCACAACTAACTTGATTTCTTTCCATTTTTTTACAGTTTGTGGGCAGTTTGAGGTTCTGGTCGCACCAGCTGTAAAGACATATCAGACAAGCTGCAATTGTCATGAGCAAAGACAGCTAACCAAACAACAATCTAAGAAATCCTCATTGACCATGATGGTGGACGCAGCCATTCTCCACGCATCCATCAACCTTTAAAATCAAAAGTTGTGGAGAATTTGTGAAGGTCCTAATTGCTCCGCGTTTCGTACGGCAATTGGGTGCCTTAAAAAACTACCACTCCCATAAATAAAGAGCAGATGTGTTCACAGCTGGTGACGATGGTGTTATTATGCTGCCCGCCTGAGCACTGTAACGTGTAGTAAAACCTGCACAAAAGCCCCACTTTAATACTTTTGATTAAGTCATAAAATGCTGCATTAAATGTCTTGGGTTCCATAGTCTGATACTCATATACAGTGTGTTTCACTCAAGGAGAAATGACCACACTTCACCCCAAACAACTTTATGGATTTACTGCAATTCAGTGAATTTAAATTGAATGTAATTTCCTCTGCGGGCCTTAATAAGGTATTAACGACCAAAAACCATCTGCTTAATAGTGGTTTTCTACCCCTCGAGCCCGTGAGCAATATCCTCACTCATATCTTAATGCAGATATACAGGGAAATGTACTTCTAGTAGCTAGTGACCGTCCATTGATACATTGCCTTAAATGTATTGTAGAGTAATGACTGCAGGGGAATTGTACAGTAAATACTTGATAGTATTATATGAAGCTGATAAACGTTTGTGTTAAATGTCACACACTTTTTTTCCCCTGTAATTAACCTTAAACCACACGAGAACTCATTGTAATCTGTTCAATCTGTCTCTGTATTGGAAAGTATTTAGTGTTCTGTATACTGTAGTCTCCCCATGAACTAATTCACTAACAGCATTTACGGAATATACTAATAATTAATGAATTACTAATCAAGTCTACATGTATAGTGTGCACTCAAATATACTGGATAGCCGTATGCTGTCGCTATAAATGTCAATACTGTTGAATATGCTGTCCATTCCACGTGTTAGTTTTTGTACACGTCACCCGGCCGTGCTGTCAATCACATCAGCTTATGTCCTGAACAATGGTGTCCTGTCTCAGATGTCCGAACACACTTTAATAACCAATGAATTGTAATTTTTTTTAAAGAAGAAACAGAGATATTTTCTGATTTCCCCGCAGCTTTAAATGTTTATTCAGAATCATGAAAATAGAAGTGCACCCGTTAAGCACGGGTGTATCCACGTCTCATCTCTACCCAACACTCATGATGACACTCGACACTGCTGGGGTGTACAGTTTGTGGGGAAATCAGGGGAATCCCTCTGCTGCTATGGGAAATCCTGAAGGATGGGTATCCATGACAACTGCTATGCTGTTTATTGTAAATAAGATCATTCTGAAAGATTTGCACACTATTCTGTTCTTCAGTTTCCCTGAGCTTGTTTTTGGACCTGGACTTGGGCTCATTTACATTTTCATTTTAGGACGAGCGAGTCTCGAGTGTTCGGGTTACGTCTCATAGTCACCGAGGTCATCTGCTAACTTTTCATCTTTAGACTCCATCTCCTGAAATGCACTTAGTTCACCAGCATTTCATGCCGACATTAGGCAGTATTTTTATATTACCATGTCTGTACCCTCCTTATGACTTTGATTGATTGACAACACTGAACCTTCGTGAATGTTACTTTATCCTGCTTGCACTTAACTAGTGGACAGAGAGGCTGCTTTAATTCACTATGCTCACTGTACACACACTACATGATGATTCTCAATGACGGAAACAAGACTGCTGTACAATCACTTTCTACCTAGTAACACTGCCCCCTGCTGGTGTCCAAACACAAAGACCAAAAGCTGGAGAAAGAGTTGTCCCTCAACAGGAAAACAAACCAGATTTGATCATTTACTTTTTGTAATGTGTAAGGTTTAACTTGTATGGTTATATCGGTTTGGGTTTTTTTGGGTTTTTTTTTTCTTGGAGGGGTATTGTCAACTTGAATAAGATTTCTTTGTATTTAAATGTTAAAAAAAAATGGAACAAAACACAACCTTGCAATAATTAACTAACTTTCCCCCTTTTTCTCCCCCCCCCCCCCCAATGCCAGTAGAGTGTTTGAATTCAACCATATTCCCCTAAAGTCAGGAACAAGAACTGTTCCTCCTGGAAGCCCTCTCAGAGCTCAAATAACAACAGTAGTAAACATGCAGTGAAACAAAAACAAAAAAAGCAGCATCTGTTGTGGTTCAGAGGTGTCAGTTCCCAAACTTCACATCAGGTCCCTTGAAGGGGTTGAAAGGTAATTGTAAAGTCAAGAGATGACTAACACGTAGTCTGAGAAATCAGATATGAATTCATCTGTGATAAGGTAAATAACACATGCATGAAGTTTTATGGTATTTTCCTTAATGTAGATTGCACTTCAAATCTATGTACGTTTTTATTTAACTTGGTTTATAATGGTGTTTATTTTGAGAAGACAAGGAAATTGGTAATATTTGAATCCAAATGAATGAAATGCACCTATAGCCTTATCAATTATCCTGCTTAGTATCTCGTAGATGTCTTCACGTGTGTTTATGTAGAGATAAGAGATTTATTTTAAGGCTTGCTTAAACCAAATTTATTTGGAGAGGTTACGTTTAAATGGATAATAAATACTATTTCCCCTCTTGTATTATTTTTGTAAACACACACGACGTCTTGAAAAAACAAAATGTTCACTTTAGGGAAGTTTGTTGAATTAACTATTGTGCAGCTTTATTTGATTTCCTGGTGTGTGGGATGATGTGCAGACCGCAATAGATGTCACTTTACTGTTAGAAACACGCAAGTTTAGGTTTTCAGGGTTGACTGGACAGCACTTAGCAGCAAACACTGTCAGCTTGTTGAAGTGACAGCAGGAGTTTCAGTCGTTCGTACTGTTTCAATAAAGAGGCAGAAATAATCGCGTCGTCAAACCACAGAGGTCCATTATTTTTGCGAGAACAGGACTTAAACTTGTCCTGCTAAAGGAATTCAAAGGATCTGTTTTGACTCTGGAATATGTGTTCTGGGCCTGAATGTGCTGTAATGAAAGTTTATGTTTTCTTTTATATCAGAATTTTGGAAAATGTCAAGTTTATTGTGAATTCAGGTTTTCCAACGGTCGCAAAACGCAAATGCATATATCCACTTGCAGAGCCAGTGAGATTACCTTCGCCTCCAATTTAACAAAAATCCTATCTGCAGAATGAAATCTTCCAACACGTGTATCGAACTTGAATTCCTTCACGCGGATGTGGTAAGAGGATCCAGCACGTGTTGGTGCTGGTTGTGTACAAGGGTAGTGTGCTACTGGGAGGCTGAAGGATTGTAAAAGCTGTTCAGATAACTGTGCCTTATTGTGCTATGCTGACCACTATGAGCATGAACGACGATATCGCTTCAACCGCCACACATTGTTTGTGCTTGTTTGTGCCGTTTGTATGTTTACAAATCACTGCAGTCTTTCATTTTCTGTAAATAATCGACTTAACGTTGCTGCAAATCAACAACAAAAAAAATTCCCTCTTTAAACTACATATGAACAAACAAGCCGTCGACGCGAGACGGCGAAGCACTGAATCGATTCCAGATATTTATTGTTTGTTCGGTCTGACAATATTCACTGTATATTGTGTTTATAGGGCTTCGTACGCAAAAGTTAAGGATGCAAATATTTCTGTGCGCGAACACCTTTAAGGGCAGTTTGTTTTGACGTGTTTGGACCTCCGTACCGTGTTTTGTCTCAGCAGTGAACTCAGTCCACAACGCCCTTCCAGTAGCAGACGCACTGTGTGCTTTCTCACCGGGGCAACGACCGTATGCTGCACGGAGTCGGAACGTTTGTTTTCAGATTGTGTCAGTCTTTCCACTACCTCTGCTGCCGTCATGTCAGAAGAACCACGCGGGTATAGAAAACGTACTTGTGTTGTTTTTTTTTTTTTTTTGTAACTCTAATATAAAGATATCACCTATCACACTAGCTGAATAAAGTATCTGTCAAAAAAGAAAACATTGACGCCTGACTTCGTTTATGATTTTGTGGTTTGACTGATGCTCGACGTCTTAAATTTGCGCTGCCGCTCGTTACGCGCAGTGACATTTGTCTTCATTGTGTGTTTCATCAATGCTGTATCGTCAGATGTCGAAGCTGCTGATAGATAAGTATTCCAGTCAGTTCTCAAAAGAACATGAAACTTTTTACACCTAACTTCATCCAGCACACACAGAGCAGCATTTAGTGAAGTTGTGTTTTTTTTTTTTTTCTCCCTCTTCAGCAGCTAAAACACGTGTCCACTTTGTTGTTAAGTGTCGGGCTGGTGGCGTCCAGCCTGTCTGTCGCAGCATTTTTCATTGAGAACAGCTTTTGCGGACCGCAAAAAAGCAAAACCACAGGCTGAAAGGCGCTAAAACGCTTCGCAGACGTCACGAGAGTTGTGGAGTTGGGCGATCGTTTTCTGCGGGTTCGTCGCTTCAACCAAAGCATTTAACGTCACACGCAGTCGTTAGAGCTGATGATAAGAACAAAAACACTGACGAGTGCAGCTTTCACTTTTGTGCAGGGTTCCACTTAGATGTTTTTAAACCGACAATATAGAGTTTGTATTTTCATTGATGCCGTTGGGTATTGCTTTCTGACATCATTTTGTTGTTGTTGTCACTCAGCCTTTATTTAATAGTTTCAGTGGAGGTTGACAGGAAATGCGAGAAAAAGAGCAGTACAGCGACCTGCAGCGAAGGCCCGGACGGCGAGGAGTCAAACTAGGGACTTGACTGCAAAGCAATTTCCCCCCACGTGGTCTACACCTTAACCACTCGGTCAGTACATCACCCTCATTGTGTCTTTTTGGACTAAATCATAATCAGCACATCTGTCTGCAATAATAGCCCAAATTAGACAGGTGACAATTCAACATGTGGCGGTTTTAATCCAGATTAAGGTTAACATTATTAGAACGTTTAAGACCACACAGAAAACATCTCAGAGAACCAGATCCAAATATGTATAATATTTTGAACAGATATACCTGTATTGTATACCGTAAAATATTACACTTCAGACCGATGCAGCTGGAAAAACGTCATCACCTTAAAATTCTGGCGAGTGATCTGATCTGATCACCGAACTCTCAAGTCTCACAAGTTTTTTTTTTTTTTTTTCCTCGATATTCTGATAACACAGAGGCAAACAAACAAAACTCCCAAATTAAAACCGAACCTTCACGGTGGAGGAAATAATCCTTCGGCATATCAGTGCAATGAATATTAATATCTCTCTGTGTCTTTCCACCCACAGTCAGCACTTCAAATCAGCTGGATGGGACAAGAAGTTCTCCAAATGAAGCCCTTCCTGCAATCAAACTCACTGATGATAAATAAATCCGCTCATAACGAAGCATCAGTCTGTCATGAATTCTGCCTGGTGACCAATCCGAACCCGCACTTCAAAGCTGCAAACCAGAACCCCCCCCCCCCCCACCCACACACACACACACACACACGCGCACACGCACACGCACACACACACACACACACACACACACACACACACACACACACACACACACACACACACACACCTCCCCTCCACCCGCCTCAACCCACACGGTCTCATTAGTATGCAATATGGCGAGGCAGCGCGTGCCGATGATGGCTGGAGACCCTCAGGCGGAGTTTCAGGCTAGATTTTAATGGGGCGGTGAGGGTCACCCAGCAGAGGGAGAACAATACGCCTCTGCAGTTCACTGTGATCGGCGTTTCAGCAGAATGGGGCAACCCAGTGGTGGGGGAGAGAGGGGAGAGAGGGGGGGGGGGAGACCTGCTGGGGTTTGAATGCAGAAGAAGTTGACCTTCAAAAACAGTGTCAAACAATATTCCCCCCGTAAAGTTGCTGAGTTTCAGGTCGGCTGCCTTCTGAGTGCCGGCGGTTGGCAATTAGCTGCCACATTGGCGAACAGGCCAACCACACGTCACTGACAATGTTGTGATAATAGGTTAAACTCTGAAGGGATGCAGGCGGTCCACTGGAGAAGTTACCGTTTCTTTGCATTGAGCCGGTAATTGCATTACACCTGCTTCCAACGCCTTCTGTTCCTCTGATTTTCTTCCTTTGGTCTTTTCTTCTTGCATGATTACAAGGCTGCATAAACACACTCAGGCCATTTCTCTCGCTTCTTTTTTACTGAAGGTAGAGATTTTCTGCTGCTGCACTCGCATTAAAATGTGTCTAGACTGCACAGAGCAACCCAACCTTTACGGGAAAATATAGATGCTTTATGTCTCAAAACACTCAATTTATACTGTGAACGTTTTTAGTACTGTACAAATACAAATACAAATACAACACAGTATTTTTTTGTAATATTAAAGACGTGTTAGAAACCCATTCTCCTTGTAAATAAAATAAATGGGACGTTACTTCGACGAGAAATTATGCATTTATCCGCAGTTTCATTCATGCTTCGCAGTCGCTTTCTCATTCACAACCACTGAAGGCTGCGCCAATGGCCGCAACAGGTCCCTCCACAACCTCAGCCGTGTCCATACTAATGTTTATTTAGGATTTCATATTGTTGTATGTGTTCATTAAGAGGAGATTTGATTTCCTAATCTTTGTTACTTCTTGAAGTTTTAGTTAAGCAGTCTCTGTAACTTTCCTAAACTGACAGTTGTCGTGGTGTGAATGTTACAGTTTAGTTTTTTCTGCCCTTCACATTTTGTTCTCTGTTTTACTTCCTCCACCCACCAGAGGTCCCCTGTGTCTCTCTCTCTCTCTCTCTCTATGCCCAGTCTCCTATTGGCCACGCCCACCTCACCTGTTCCTCAATCTGCTCCACCTGCACCGCCCTGCAGTTAACCCACACAGTGCCTCTACCACCAGTCTTCTTTCTCTGTTCGATGCCGGATCAAAAAGTTTTCGTCGCTCGGAATTTATGCTCCAGTTTTCCTGGATTATCGCCTTTTCTTGTGAGTATTTCAGTCTTCCCTGAACCCTGGCCAGACTTTGCTCACAGTAATGCTCACATCTACATCACTTTGGATCCACTTGCTGAACTGCAACGGCAAAGATGGTGAGTTTGAATTTCTCTCCTCAAGTGGTTTCCCCCTTTAAAAACCTCCACGTGTACAAATGAGTGTTTTCGAAGACTTTCCGAAAATGTAAACCTGTAACCCCCTATTTGTCCGTTTTGTTATGTCGTACCAATCCTTTCTTTTCATGTGAAGTAAAACCCATGAAAATTGAGGAAAACGCTTTACTGTAGCATTCCCAGCCTCAGCAATCACGAAAGAGGCTTGCATCATATTAGAGGTGGGTGATATCAACAACGCGTACGCAGACAATATTGTCTGCCTCCAGTATCACAGTCTATGTACTGAAGCTCGAGAGGGAAAATCTAACCTGAAAGAAAACGGCTCTGAAAGCATCAGTTTCAAACCCTGTTATCGTGCTGCACGCAGCAACCGTGTGAATGCAACCAATAAACGGCGGCCCCGAGGCGTTCTGACCCAAACCGGACCCCAAACCAATATGGCCAAAAGCTACAAGCTGCTCCGCTGTCTCAACAAGACACACATTAACCTTTCCCGCGTTATTTTTCTGTGGAGATCGCCCACTTTGAAGTGCTTCCATTTAACCTTCATTTAACTTTTGTGTCATGCACTCCCCGGCGCCCCATTTTGACAGCGGAAGCCTTTAGAAGTCAGAAAAGGCCCGCGGCTATAGATGGCATATCAGCACATCTGTCTGCTCCAGTGCCAGGTTGTGGAGTGAAGAACTGGCTGTTCAGTCTTTTGTAAGTGTCCTGCCATTTACTGGCTGGATCTTACTGTAGCTAAGTGTCAAGCAAACATTTGAAAACGGTATAATCCTGATCTTCCAGGGGGCGAGGAGCCCTACTTTTCTGGAGATTATTCAGACAGCAGTATAAAGTTAGCAGAATATAGGCTTCAGTGGACAGTCTTTCCAATGTGTCTATTTTGGCTTCAACTTGAAAGTTGAAAAAGTAACTATTCTTATTTAAATCTGCTTTCACCTCTTGGGGGGGGGGGGCATCACAACAGTTGCAAAACCAGCAGACACAGAGCAACACGAGCAAACGTTCAACTTCTGAAATAAATAGATTTAACCGTTCTTTATCTGCTGCGTGTCGTTGCTGTTATTCCATTTTTTACATCGATGATAACCGTGGCCACTTCATTGGGTACACCTGTAAAATCGAATGCAATTCAATTATGTTTTATTGAAGTTGTTTACAGTCGTGGACAGCAGAGAAATATTGAGCGTAGGAGTGTTTTAATGATGTCTGTGTTTTAAGTCTACTGGGGAACGCGCCTGCCTTCACTTTGCCACTGTCAATATGTCAGTTTGTGAAAAATTGTAAGGGTCACATTTCTCACTGGCTCGCCAAATATTTGAACCAGATAATAATACCTGTTCCACGGCTTTGAAAACATTTGGCCCTAGACACTGTTGTTATTTCTTCATTTCTCCCACGTCTGTAAGAAAGTAAGAAAACACGTTTGGCCTAAAAATGAATTTATATGCACATATGTACAAAATAGTATCAACATTTCATGAGCCTTAACACTGGTTCTGTTCTCTCCTGTTTATGCTCTCACATATGCTCGTGTATAAGCATACCTAAACATTTGTTGATGTAGAAATTTCCATATTTCTAGTTTTATTTGTTGGGGTTGTTAATTGGTGCAGTGTGTCGGTATGAGTCACTGCAGATGACAAACCCTGTCTGTGCATAATCTGCCTGGAGAAAATCAGCTGGGATTTTGACACTGGCTCCAGATTTTCCATCTAATTGCAGTTTTTATGCCTCGTAATAGACTTATTAACCAAACGAGTCTTCAAACGGAGCGCTTTGATTTGGGTTACACAAGCGTGACTGGTGTGTGTGTGTGTGTGTGTGTGTGTGTGTGTGTGTGTGTGTGTGTGTGTGTGTGTGTGTACCGGCATCCGGCGCTGGAGGGAATAATGAGTCCGGAAGGAAAATCGTTTTTGAGCATCTGAGGTTGTGACAGGGTTTCTCTGGCTTTAGCAGAGATAAACTCAGACAGTGAAGATCTGCCTCGTTGCTTTGATCTGGTCTGCCTTCCCACTTAACTTCTGATGACACTGCGCTGAGAGGGCACCGTGAACACGAAGCTTTCCCTCTCACCTTTACCTCAGGTGCTCTTCATATTGAGCCCATATGGAAAAAAAAAAAAAAAAATGCAGTGTCTAAACTGCATATGAGTGAGACAGCTAGGAAACATTTTACCCATCAAAAAATTTGAGCCAACTCACGCTGTGCAAATCCAGCTGCAGCTCAATATCTGAGACATCCCCGGCTGTGCAAGCGCATATATCTTCAGTGTTTTTTTTTTTTTTTTTTTGCATGTCTGCATTCCAGCACGAAGCTCCAGTCTGCACGTAGAGGGCACTCTTAGCTCGGTTTTCTCAGCCGTCCCTCCATGTAATACCACTGGGAAAGTATTTATAGAGGCTGGCTTCAAGAGGAGGAGAGAGCAAGTTTTTATTGAGGTGATGTTTTCTTTTGTGTGTGATAGAAAGGTCAGTTTGGTGGCTTTTGTTTTGACCAAAGGACAGGCCTTCACATTTCTTAATCTGTATTATTTAGGTATAAAAAAAAAAAAAAACATATGCAATGCTGAATTTGATAACTCTGTAAGTTCTGAAATGTCTCAGCCGCAGCACACCGGAAGAGAGAGTCCACGCTCATTTGATGTCGGACAGTTCAATTTAGATGACAAGCCTCCAAAATGTGCTGTCATCACACACAGACTTTCTCTGGCCTTGTTGGCAGTGAGTGGGAGACCAAATTTGTGAACTCTTGTCGGTGCTGAGGCTGAATAATTTTGGTCTACGGGTGGATTTTGTGCTGCAAAACTGTCAGTCCGACCATAAAAAAAAAGCCTTTAGTGAAAAAGGCTTTAAAACAAGTACATGATTCAACCTTGTCCGTCTTTGTGTCGGTATCAGAGCAGGTTTTTCCGATCATTAATTACGGTGTAATCTCTTTCAAATTTAGCAAATGTTCCCAGTGAAAATGTCCACATTCAATTTCAGGCACCGCCACAAACCAACAAGCAAGGCCATGATCACGAAGACTGGCAGCTTCGGCCATCATAACGCCAAAAATTTATCTCCCAGAAAAAATGCCTTTCCTTGGCAGCGTGTCCTCGTTTCGTCCTCGGTGTATGTTGTTTTTGTCCTTCGGAAATAGATTTTGAAGTTTAATGACTAACAGGCAGATTGTACAACAGAATCTGTTCTCATGAAGTCATTAGTTTACTGTGTTGTGAGAAATTAAGAATACAAATGAGTTTGATCTCTGGTAATTATGCAAAAGCAGTTACTGTCATTTATTTTTTTGGACTTGTTTTTCATATTTTTCTTCAGCAACTTTATTCTCTTCCGCTGCTCCACAGATTGACCTTTTTGTTTATAGTGGTGCATTGTAACTAAGTACATTTACTTAAGTACAATTTTGAGGTTCTTGTTCTTCTTGAAGTTTTTCCATTTTTATTATACTTTCCACTTCTACACTGCATATATTATTTACTCTACCATATTTACTTAAATGCTAATAGATACTTCACCAGTTAAGAATTTACATGTGATCAGTTTATATGACTCATACATTAAGCAATACAGCATTGCAGCTTCTATTTTCAATATATAAACAGTTATGTAACAGTTGTGTAACATTGGCAGGGACCAATCTGCTGTTTAGAATATTTTTGCTTTTGATAATATAAGTAAACCTGATAATGCTGATGGTGCTTATAATCAAAATATAGGATACAGGATCTTTACTTGAAAAGGAGTATTTTTGTAGTGTCCCGTTGCTACTGCCGAACCTGCATAAAGTGATTTTTTTTTTTTTTTTTTTTTTTCTGGATTTGGAGGTAAGTTGGGAGAAAAAACACTGACATGTTATCATCACCTTTTTAAGTTCATATTCTGTGTCTGCCTGTTTAATATGTGACTGAGTCTCCCTTTTTCTCTGTTTTGGTCAACTGTCTCGCAAACTCTCCCTTTAGCTGCTAAATATTGCACTGCGTTCAATAGCCACCTAATAAGTTTTCTTTTCTTTTTTTTGTAGTTTTTGGTGGGAATAAAACGGTAACCCGCCATGGAAACATGAATGTCTGTCACCGACTGAGTGTTAAAGTTACACCACTGGTTGGCCGATTGTCCTTACTTCCTGTCTCAAATTAAAAGCACCTTTTACCTCGTGTCTTCTGTGCAAGTGTTGCAGCTCTCTTTTACCAGAAATGCAAGCAAAAGTTATTTGGAAATGTCCTCAATTTTTTTTAAATTTATTTACTTATTTGAAATAATAGAATGGCTATAGACAAAATGTCTGAAAGCAAAAACAAAGTCAGGGAGGCAACGCAAGAAGACTTGCTGACGGTATAATAAAACAATCAAAATATTGAAGGAGACGGTAAAGTAGGACAGGCAGAAGCTGGCGGGACACACACCAGGAACTGTAAAGAGCAAACAGCATAGCAAATAAGACCAAAAACAAGAAGGATGCCGTGAACACACCATTAAGCACAGAGTTACACTATCTGCTGACACTGAAAACACAAACAAACAAAACAATTTCTGCAGGAAGTCATGTTCAAACACACCGACACTGCAGCACAGAATATCTGATTTAACCTCTGTTTAGCCCAGTAGGTAGGTTAATGATCTGTCCGTAAAAAAAATGTAAGCAAATGGGGATAAAAAAAAGACTAAAATCAAGTTAAAAGTTCCCTTTAGATTACCATTTGTGTTACTTCAGTATTTCTACTGATTGGCTGCAGTCACAATACTCCACTTTAAAAAAAAAAATCCCATCCCTGAAATTAATTTTAGACCAACCTGCAAAAGATACACACAACTGGAGGTATAAATCACAGCTCAGACTGTTAAAAAAAAAAAAAAAAAAAAACACCTCTTACACAGGATAAACAAAAATCAACAAACAAACAAAAACAATAGATGACACCGTCTTTTTTTTGTCTTCCTTTCACACTGCGATGTCATTAATCACCTCCTTCAGCGGTCGCGTTCAGATTATTTGCTCGGCTGCCAAAGTTGGGCAAAAGTAGGGCACCGTTTTTTTTGGTATTTAATTACAATCAAACTGCTGACGTCCGAGCGAATGTACTGCAAGTCGCAGCATTTCCTCCGACGCTCATCTCTCTGTCTCACAAGCAGCCCTCAGAAAACACCTTGCAGTGTCTGTTTCTGCAATAATTTATTACTCAACCCTTTTACGTAACCATGAGAAGACGCTGCGATCCAGCCAAACCTTGAATTCAAATGGAGATTACTTTCTAGTAATTGAGAGTACAAATATTGAGAAACACGAAAGTCTGAGCTGAATTCACATCTGTCCGTCATATAATTACAGTCGTGCAGGAAGTTAGGATCTGCAGGATGAGGTTACTTCAGGCTCAGGTGCCAGCACTTCTCCAGCCCTCTCCGTGGTTCCACCTCTCAGCTTGCTAAAAACCCATCCGGCTTCACTTAATGTCACTTCGCATCATCCTGATTCCTGACCCGACACTCTTTGCATGAATTCAGAATGATTTTTTTTTTTTTTTTTTTCCTGATGGTTTCCATGTGTCTTCCTGAAATGCAAACACATGGTTTATGAAGGACGGGATTATATGCTTTCATCGCAGTCTTTTTTTATTTATTTATTTTCTCTTCCTGGGTAGCAGGTCACCTCCTGACCTATAACACTGCAGGCTGCTATACTTAGGCATGTCCTGTCCACGGGGCAAGGTTAGCCAGGATTCATACAGCAGCAGGTTGCATCTTTCATGCCATGACGTGAGGTAAAAAGGTCACCTGTCTGGGCACCCAGTCAGAGTGCGATTGAACAAACACAGGCTTCCTCTCGCTCCATGAAGTGAAACTGCACCAAATACTAATAGATCTCAGAGGTTGTAATTCATCACACGCCTGAATTTTTTTTTTTTTTTTTTTTTGTTCTTCTTTGTTGTGTGAGGCAGCTCTGGTTGTTCATATTTAACAATCCTTTTGGCTCCAGTCAGCGGTGGGAAGTATTGTAAGGTTTAAAATCGTGGTGTCAAATCCAAGTATTTCTCTAAAATGTGAAATATTCAAGACTGCAAATATCCAACAATTAAAGTTTGGAAAAACAAACATCTTTACACTTTGGGCTGTAGTGCTTCATTAGGATTGCATAAGTGTGGTTTGATCTGATTTGATTGGCACGACCAAACAACGCATAAACAACGCATAAACTGTGATCAGATGCCCCTCCCATTTGAAACTAGGAAGAGAAGTGAGCGGCACCCTTGGGGCTGAAACAAGAAGCCGGCACTAAAAGGGCCAAAAACTGCAGTTCCTTGAATGGCCACTTGAGGCAGGCTTTAAAATCGAGCCGGTCCCCTCAGCCCCCCCCCCATGTTAAAAAGTCCTGGCTTTACAGTATAAATAAACATGTTTACAGCTTAGGATAAAACATGTTTTGGTCTCTTTTGCTAATTTCTGCCTTCCTGACAACGTGTATGGGAGGTGAACTGCGAGCTAAACACTCTGCAAAATCACGACTGTTTGCTGTCTTGGCTCCTAAATGGTGGAACGAGCTCCCCAACGACATCAGGACAGCGGGAAGTCTGTACATCTTCCGCCGCAAACTAAAAACACACCTCTTCCGACTTTACCTTGAATAGTAGCACTTAAAATGGCACTTCCTGATAGCACTTTGTAGTTTGGCTATCTTGAAGAAAATTTTACTTTCTTGATTGTTGTTGTTGTTGTTCTGAATTTGTACCCTCATGGTTGAAATGCACTTATTGTAAGTCGCTTTGGATAAAAGCGTCAGCTAAATGTAATGTAATGTAATTTACCTCACCCATTTGAATTGTGTTAAGGTCTAAAGTTATCCATAATTTGGAGGGAGGTAGGGGGGAGTGCCTTGAGTGACATGTGGGGGGGGATTTTGATGTAAAACAACTAAAAATGTAAGCGTCCACGAAGGACCATGCAGCTTATTGTAGGACATTTATTTAGAAAACAGGTTTTAGGGCCTTTTAAAGTAACCAGTCATTTGAACTGTTAAATTCATTTGTACTTCTCACTATTTAATGCATGATGTGATTTTGAACTATGACACAAAACTTTTCTCCACATTTGACAAAATGTTTATGGTCACAGTTCGGGAACGTTACTTGCTGGTCTCCCTACGAAAGGGGCACATTACTTCCCGCAGCACCACTGAACGTTGGCACCGCATGTAAGTCATGGGACGAGTAAAATGCCCAATATAACCATAATTTGTAGGGAGACTGGGCTGCTGTCCAGCTAGCAGTTCAGAGTGGAGAAATAACAGCAAAGCTAAAGCTTAAGGTGCTTTAGCCTCGACTGTGGGGAAAAATGACTTCAAGGACAAATGTTGGCACGGGACTCGTACAGTGAAGAGGGCAGCACAATCAATACACTTCCTGTCTCGCAGAGGATTGGTTTTGCAATTTCAGCATATCTCTTTGCTAATCATCTCCCCCTAATTGGCAGAAGTAGAAGCATTCCACTGCAATGAACACCTCTTCGCTCATTATATAAAGAACAATAGAGCATAAAAATGAATCACTTTAGGTGTGCTCTCCAAATTACCTCACGGATAGAGCACTGTTCGCCGCTGCTGCGCTGAATCTTCCAACTCCTGCACAGTAGAGACCGGCTTCCTCATAGCAGAGCGAGTGTGCTGCTGCTTCACCAAGGTCAGGTGGCATCAATGACTAGCTTTCCTTTAGTTTACTCCCCGGGACGAGCACCTACTCCTCCCTTGAACCTCCCAGTCTTTTATGGATCTGAGGTGCTCTCCTCCACCTGTTAGCTGGCCTGATAGCAACGAGGCCTCCCTGCAGACCGGCTCGCGCCCCGTTCGGCTCAGAGAGGCCATCTGTGGAGTTTGGCGCAGGTGGGAAAACTTCAAAGTTTGTGTTCACCTGCAGTCTGTTGCACCAGCAGGACAAGCACTCGAGTGTAAAAAGTGAATTTCTCCAGCCCTCATCAACAGTCTTATCATTTATAGGCAACGGCATCAAAACAGTTAGCTTTAAATAATCAAATGTTAAGGTTTATACGTTTTTTTTTTTTTTTTAAAAACACATTTAAATGTATGACCATATTCAATTGCAGATAATACAAACAAATATCTTTATAAACATTGTAATTTGAATCGTAGAGTTTTTCTTTGTAATTGAATAGTGTGTCGAAGGAAAATGTTGATGTTGCCACTGGCCTCGTCGTTTCCCTCCGTCGTCGAGCATTTCCTGCGAGAACAAGTCTTTTGATGTCCGTGTTGCTGTTGTCTTGCACCAAGCACATCGAGCACACAGATCCATATGTTGTAACTGCGAGACCACGACTTCCGTTTGAAGGCAGCATTTATCCCAGCAGATATGAATCCAGGTCACCGGCTAACGACTCGGTGATCTCGTCTGTTTTTGCCAGACTGTTTTCATTTTCTAGAGATTTGCTGCATCTTTAACCATAACCACCACACACTACACCAATCCTTACCCTCGCCTTGACTGCGGTTGTTTGTGTTTCCATCCCAACATTAATAAGCCCTCATTGTGTCGAGCCTGGTACCAGTCTTGTCAACAATGGTGCACCCCAGGCCAAACGAAATGTCCCTGAAATGGTCCCAAGGGTTGATTACTACAAGCCCAGTTGAGGGTCACATGACATACGGAGGCAGTAAAGCACATCCACTGACTTCTTCTCCACAGCCTTGTTAACTAGGCTAACATGACTTCTACTGTAAGGCAAACTGTGCCAGAGGGCAATGCCTGCCAATACTCCTGCTAGCTTGGTTACTCTTGCCTGTCACAGCTGAGAGTCTCCCAAAGCGATGCATACATATGGGCTCCACTTGTTATTTCTGCTCTGAGATGGAGGTTGTCTGTACTGTAATCTTTTTGACAGGCAGCTTGAGAAAGCAGGCAGAGGCAGTTTTGGGCGACTTTTTTTTTTTTTTTTTTTTTTTAACATGTTGGGTGAATTTGATTTTGAAGAATGAGGTCACACTGTGAGATCTGATTCCAATGCATGTCAGATCGTTCGTGCAGTCTGAGAACAACGTGTTCTCGTGCATCAACAAGCATGTTTTTGGCTGGACTGCAAAACTGCAGGAGATTATCTACATAAATATCTGTCATTGACAGAATGATCATAGTTTCACCATAGGTCGGACGAATGCCACAACTATTTGTTTCAAATTAAAAGTAGTCACAGAGATAGTTCCCCTCGAATTCCTCCGGCTGGTCTCCGGGGACCTGGAGACACTCCCTGATCTTATTCTTTAGGTTATCACCCACACTCAACGACCGCAGGGGAGAGCGGGAATGTGGACCGACCGGTTTTATGCCGAATTCTGCCTCCCAGCTGAGAATTGCATGCACCTCGCAGGACGCACAGCAAAAGGAAAAACCTCCGTTGTTAACTACATGGCAAAGTTGTAGATTGCCTCGTTATTAAACGTTGTTTTTTTTTTTTTTTAATTCTGACAAATTCATTTGGGGTGACAAAAATTCACTTTGTCACAGTTAATCACATAAAGTATGAGCCGATAAAACAATTTGATTTAAACATGAAGTGTCACGACTGAGTGTTAAAGAGGTGCATGAATTATTCAGTGGAACTAGTTGTTGCTGTCGAGTAATGCATCCCCCATTATTTCAGCTCAAGTCACTCTGAAATGTATGAAATTCACACTATTGAGCCATAAAGGCCCAAAGTATTTGCAGACAAAACCATCTGATTTATAGATCTCCAGAAATGAAATGACAGTACGGATGGATTATTTGGCAGAGATCTCTACGTCCAGCAGAACCAGCAAATCAAGAGCTTTGCCTTTTAGCTCAGATCCCTCTTCATTATTACTGTTCGGTACAGCGACCACATTTCTACTGCTTCTCCCAGCTTCACGAAATAAAAAGCCTTCTGGCGTTTCCTACACGGTCCGTATCCCAGGTTTTGACCTGTCCTGTTATTATTCAGATAAAACTTCCAAATTCACATCTTACAATGACAACAGTTGTAAATGAGGCCACACCTTAACCTTGAATTATGATTGTTAGCCTTACAGGGACCAGGTTTTTGTGACAGTTTGTACTACACTACAATAAACGGAGGTTCTGCAGATGAAACTGCTGAATCAGCCCCCCCCCCCCCCCCCAACAAAACCTTTCCAAAGATAAATGCAGGTAGAATTACACATTAAATGTAACATGTGTTTGTCCTGTACTCCTAATTGCTGGGTGAATTGACAGTACCCACCTGACTAATGTATGCGTTTAGTGTGTCACTGCCAGCTGTCCTTTTACCTCAGCGCTCAGCCGCCCTGTGATAGTGCTGCCCCCAGTGCCCTGTTCCAGTTGTGAGGAAATATGTCCCCCGAAGCTTGTCAAGGACATTACTGCTCCCTGCCACGCAGCTCCACACAACTCTTTAAACTTGTTACACACCGTAACATAAATGTAAAGTTCCTTTTTAAATGTGCTTTGGGCGGCACGGTGGTGCAGTGGTTAGCACTGTCACCTCACAGCAAAAAAGGTTCCGGGTTCGAATCCGGTCCTGGGCCTTTCTGTGCGGAGTTTGCATGTTCTCCCTGTGCTTGCGTGGGTTCTCTCCGGGTTCTCCGGCTTCCTCCCATCATCCAAAAACATGCACCTCAGGTCAGGTTACCTGGCGCCGCGCTAGTGGCAGCCTGCTGCAGCAGCTCCCCCCTGAGAGCCCCCCTGCTGTAGTGAAGAAATTTCCCCTCGGGGATTAATAAAGTGTATAAAATCCCCCCCAAAAAAAAAATAAATTCCAAAAATGCAGCAGAAGCTGAACTCGGATATATAGTCCGTTGCAGCTAACAAACACAACTCCAGTGCGGAGATGAAATGTTTTCCAAGAGGTAAATTTGTATTTCAAACATGCTGAACAAAGCTCATTACAATGATTACATGAATATGTCGCCTTGTTTGTCTGATTGCTGTGCAGGCCCTTCACTAAAATCAATTTCCACGGTTTAAATTGGATCCCCTAATGAAGAGAAGTTCTCTCCCCGTTTCGGCGCTCGTTCCATCGCATCGATTGATATCTGGTTTAGCGATCGGCGGAGGAAAACAGCAGCGACACAGTTAATTCTGCATGAAAAGTGTAGACACCAAAAGACAAAGCAGAAGGTTCCACTAAGGGTAATGTTATTAAATGATGTCTATCTATTTGTCTATTTATGTGTGCGTGCACATATGCATATCTGCACCTGTGTGGGATTGTATTTTTGCATATATGTACTCTGACATTTTCAGTTCTAATGATCTCAGCAATTGGATTTGGAACATTTAGTGCTCAACAATTTTTTATGAACTCTCGAGACTCTGCAAGGACCTCAGGAACATTGAGTCATTATAAAGCTGCTGTAAAAGACAAAGAGGCACTCTCACACTGAAAAGCTAATTGCTTAACTAAAGTTGAGTTTTCATAGATTAACCATGAAAACTGAAGAGATGATTCAAAACCTGTCACTTCTTCTGGATTTTTTTAATTTTTTTTTTTTTAATTAAAGTTATTATCAAACTGTTCATTGTTAATATTCTGGTTCAGCTTTGACACCAGTGTTTTTCCTGTGAATTATTAGGAGCGTTAGAGGTACCCTTAATTACTCCAAAAATGAAAAAAATATATGTATATTATTGTGGCTCATCTGGATAAATTGTTTCTTTAAAAGTATATCTGACTGCTCAGGTTTCTCGGCCCCTTTTACCTGCTTTTTGGCCATGAAATAACCAACAGTGTAACATAATTGTAACTGATCCTCTCCTCAGCCCAAACACCTGACATATCACAAATGACAGGAAGTCAGGTCACTGGACAAACAAATTAATGTTTCCCAGAATTCCTTCTTCCTTCGGAACTTTCGACAATAAAACAACCAAATTTGACTGGTCTTAGTAACGGGTTGAAGAAATATCTATTTTCAATTAAATCTGCAGTTTTGGAACATTTCAATAAAAAAAATTAAAAAAAACACTAATATATAAAAGAAGCTGTGACTCAAAAATATTAGTACACGAGGTGGGAAGGATCACACTCTGTCAAACACATTTAAAGTATAATCATTTAATTAAGTTGAAGTATGAGTCGATCTGTTCCCATGACAGCCCACGCTGGAGCTTTTCATGGGCCCGAGCTGCACCAGCTCCAGCGCAGTCAAGTGTAATGTCAAATGGTACACCACTGAAAGTAGCCTTCAAACATCTAATTTCATTGCTGAATTGGAGTCACATCACGCCCAATAGAATTAATAACCAGAGCTGTGAGAGTAGTCGTTGTAACTGACCTTGGTTTCCTTTAAAGCCAATAAAACTAGTGCATGAATAGCAGACTAGCAGCGCAGCTGTAGCGATAGCAATGTCAGTCGGTCTGCCGCTTTGGTCCAAACTGGATTTTAAATTTTTGTAAAATATTTAAATTTTTGTGATCCCCAACTGTTCCTCTATAGCGCCATCATTAGGTCAACATTTCAACAAGCTGTAGCTTGAGTGGTGAAAACACACAATCCGGTTGTCATTGTAAGCACGGCTGTGCTTCAAGTTTAATGAAAGGTATTTATTGGAGTGTGTGAGTAAGACAATACATGGATTCCTTAAAAAAAAGAAAAGAAAAAAAGATGTCTTACTGTCGCATTCACTCGTATGAAAAAAAAAAAATCACAATGGAGAATACATTAAAAGCGATTGGTTTGCGGGATAAAGTAATCCATGCATCACGTCAGACTTACAGAAGTGTGGACGCACGTTAACACAAATCCTACCCGAGCAACAGCGGCAAAACGTTAGTATGAGTCAGCTCTGAAAGATGATTTATTGCCCAGCTGCACACTTACAGTTATGTGCTGGAAACAAAGCAGTTCTCCTTAAATTATTCACGAGATATAATAAGAGGATAGTCGCCATACAGAGCGTTTGTCGATGAACACGGGGCTTTGGGAAAATAGACCTGAGAAAAGGGAACTACACTGTGCAAAGTGAGCATCTTTCAGTGAGATGGAAACCGTCAGTTTAAGAGTAAGACAAAGTCTGATTCCAGAGCGGAGAAAGATTTTCTGAGGAATAGCGAGACCTTGGCTTCGCCTCGCTTCAGGGAACCTGTTTGTAGTGTGATGTTATTCGGGCCCGTGGACACTTCGAGCGCTGCCACAACAAAAGCAGACTCGTCGGATGGGGGGGAGAGAGACGCCTTTCAAACGGCATATATTAAATGTCTTCTTTGGCTGCTTTCACCTTCGTGTTGGCTGTCCTTTTGAGTTTGTGTCGCGCCCCCGGGCTGTGACGCTAACAAGGCTACCCGCTACGGTCTCCGGTCACACTGCATTTACCTCCCTGTCAACACACTGTAAATACAACAGCAGCAACTTCCTGCCTGAACTTTATTCTGTGAAATCACACTTCGAGAGATGTACGGCAGATGGATCGGGATACTTTGGAAATGAGCGCAGCCACAAACAGGGCTGTGGAGATAATTGTTTCCAAGACAAAAAAAAATGGATGAAATACCAAGATGACTCACAGGAAGTCTGCGTCAGCAATTCGGTCTGAGATAAAAACAAAAAAAACCCAGCAGCTTTCTGTGCCACTTCAAATAATTAAACAATGAACATATCGCTCCTGTCTGTGCCAGTCAGTCCCCCCCCAAAAAATACTGCAATTATCCTCTTGTTTTGAGGTGTTAGTGGAAGTCCTTCTTGGCCAATACCAAATTTAGAGCTTGCTAATGCAGCACGGCACAAGGGAGATTTCCATGTTTCGCCAGACTCTTGATTTCTCATGTCTGAGTTGTGATAAATGGGCTAAGTGACGCACGCAGCGACTGCACAGTCCCAGTATCTCTTGGGCCTTCGAGGCCAGACAGACGGAGGGAGCTGAAGGCGTTGGAGGGAAACTAAATGTGTCTACATGTTTTATAAGGAGATAGTCTTGGTACATAATACAACTGTCCTTGAAATATAAATCAAACTCTCTATAGCAAAAAAAAAAAAAAAAAAAAACGCAGCGAAGCTACCAGTGCTGATTGAGTTCTTTGTTCTTTCACTTCTGTATTTTTGTCAAATGCCACTGAAGCAAAGCAGGTTCCATTTTGAAGCGTCTTGAATTGATCGTCTGGACGGCTTGTTGTATGTTTTTTTTGTGGGAAACCTGGAAGAACACTTTCCAAGGCGGCGTTACGTGTCAGTGTCACGTTTTGTCTCACGTAGGTATGAAAAGTAAAGGTGTCTTAGTTTTAGCCACCAAAAACCTTGGGGAAAAAGCTTCATGGTTAACAACCAACCTCTTTACTTTGACTTCACCACGCTTTGTACTTCTGCTGTGTTGAACTTGGGTCGTATTTGCTGAGTACTCGAGGAGAGGCCGCGCGAACGACGCCCTCTTGTGGTGTTCACAGCGTCGGGACCCCCGTTTTTCTACAAGCCTTAACTTCACGAGTCGTGACGTGTTTGCTGATGGATACGGAAATGTCAGAGGCCATGGAGGTTTATTTCTTGTTGGATGTTATGCTAATATATCGTAATTATAGTCATGTGACGTTTGTCTTCACAACTTGGATAACAGCCTATTTCTGAGGAAAATGTTCATCTTCCCAACGGCCTCATCTTTTCTCTCGATGCCTTTGCATTTCCTGCATTATGTAACCCGCCTGTTAGCGTGCCAAATTGTTCGCCTCTGCGGCTTCGAGACCTGTCCATGTTGCCGTTGCCCAGCAAAGGTGTTTTTATGACTTAACTACTTGAACGTCAAGCATACGGTACCCGACTGCCCATGTTGTAACCACCAGCTTGCCATTTCAATTTTACACAGCATTCGTCTTTGACCCTGGTCATATCTGCACGCACTTTTCATGCCGAGGCAAAATGTGAGAGAGACAGGACACCACCTAGTGGACTGACGGGTGTGTTACACGCTTTGGTGTGATCCGAGGCCGTGCATATTTATGTTCTCTGGTGTCACAGAGGTCAAGAGCAAATGAGTGTTTATGAACATTATTAGCATCTTATGAATAACGACAGACAGGTAGAAATGGGATGAAAAATAGGGGCCTTGTACAGCTTTATAATAGACGATTATCAATGTCAAAATTTGCAGCTTTAACAGCAGTTCAGTTTTTGAAGTGATGCTAAAATCATTTGTATACACTCACAAAATGCTGTGGTTTGTCCACTTGCTTTCAAGGAACTACACCAGAGTAGACTGGGAAGCAGTATGAAGGGCTCCTTTTCAACATGGTGCAGTCCTGTTGTTTGATTCACACTTAAGTTCAACTGACAGCTTTCATACTAGGCCAACCAATCCACAGTAAATGCACCAAAATTCATCTGAACCAAACTAAAAGCCTTTTGGCTGCAGACAAAAGGACTCATGAAGGGTAAAAGGTTGGATTGAGTGATTCCTCAGTTCATTGTCAACTGATGTTTGACTGAAATCTTGCAATGATCCTGCCAATATTTCACTGAGTGATGGACATGAGCAAGGTCACAGACTTCTCCTGGTAACTAAATCTAGTTGGGCGTTCAGTGTAGAAAGACAAACACTCAGCTCCTCCATTAATGGTGCCACGTTTCGTAATCCGATCGAGTCACAACTTAACATGTCAAGACTAATTTCCGTCTGGTTCCTCCTCAGCGCACTGCGATCTCTGTGATGTGCAGGTAGTTCTGTCACAGGAATCTGAGAAGCTAATGAGAAGAAATGAGGGCTGCTTTGATTTCCTGAGCAGCCCAGTTAGTTTTTTCATCCCAGTTCACTTCATCTCGTGTTTTGGGTTGTTTCTCTTTTGAAGTGAGACGTTAAAGTCGGTCTTTTGGGATTTTTTTTTTTGAATTTCGCTCACACAATCTAGTGCCTGTTGTTTCTTATCAGTGAAAAATAAGTCAAACATTCGAGGTCTCCGAAAATGTAAAAAAACAAAAAAAAGTCTATGATGAAAAGGCCTTTGATGGAGTGAGCAGTTCATTTCACTCTGATCACAAAGTCAACACAAATAGCACTGAGTCGTTGGTCATTTTGGCACCTTGGATTCTTATTAGTTAATAAAAGGTTTAGGCCAAAGTCTAATTTAAGTATAAATCCAGGGCATGTAATCTGTCTGTTATTCTGTCTAATCCCCGAGGAAATAGACCTCAAAAGCCATGTTTTTGGGGGTGTGTCCATTTCATTGATAGGCAGTCAGGTTACGGCTATCAGTGGGCGGGACGTAGTATCATCGGGTTTAGATCGAGTCAGATCCACCAGCCGCTCCCTCCCACCTTGTCCAGAAATGATCAATTCTGTCTTCAAACCCCTCCAAACTCGCAAGATAGCGACGGCCAAACTCGAAACTTCATAACGGCCGTTCACAAACCAATTGGTGACATCACTGTTGGTTTCTGCTTGGTGTTGACTAAGACCAACATTATTGCCAGTTTAATGTTCAAGTCAGTTTATGCAGGCGGTTGAAACAGGTCAGACATGCTTTTTAGGTGCAATGAAAATCTAGACCTTCCGCACAGGCAGTCAGTGCGTCCTGGGCCTCAGGTTTGGTTCAGTTGCTGTGGCTCCGCAGAAGTTTTTATTAATAACAATATAAAGGTCATAAATTATGACTTCCTATCAGGTTCATTCTTTATTGTTGTCACAATAATTGCATAATAAATCAATAAAGTGAATGAGGATAATTGGAGAGCTTCATCTTTTCAAGGCAACTCACATATAATTCTGCATTGTAATAAGAGCACAGTGGAGAGTTTTCTTATGACTGATTTGCTGAGTTTGGTACATAGGTGACGTGTTTTGGGAAATTCTAGCTCTGCATCACATCCTTCATCCTCCGCTAGCCTTGAAGGAAGCCCTCCACTGTGACCGTTTCAGCTGCATCACACACCATGTGGACAGTCGGCATCTGTCTTGTGTCCTAGGCAGCAGCTGACAGCTAGCCTGACAAATGAATCTCTGGATACCACGTCCCTAAGCGGGAAAGAAAAAGTCACCGATATTCACGTTACAAACAGGTATTTACCGTTCTACAGTTTAATCTGCAGTGCTGTGAGTCAGAGCAGGTACCCGGAGAGAACATAGTCTAATGTCGGCTTTCCATCACTCTTTCGCAGCTGTAATATAATCACTAAAATGTTTTTTAGGAAACAAGAAAAATGGGCAATTAATGGATTGAAATATAAATTGTTTTTTTGAACAACAGAGATTTTGACTACTCAGACACAGGTGTGACTAATTACCCTATTTATTACCACAGTGCAATTACTGCACAAGCAGAGACATTTATTGTTAATGTTATACTATGACAAGTAAAAATGTCAGGTGTGCGGTGTCAGTGAAAAAGGTCTGAATGAATCAGATTAATTTGGAAACGAGATGTGGAAGATTTATGACGCTAACAAAACAATGAAAAGTAAAAGATGGGCAGACTTTTGACAGAAAACAGAGGACATAAAGGAAGAGCTTTCAATTTTGCTCTCCAAGTCAGTCAGTATAGTAGAACAGTCTTGTCTTTTTGTGTGTAAATTTTTTTTAAATCTAGCAGTTTGGGTTAAATTTTGCAGAAACCAAGATACAAGATGCAAAACAATCATTATTTTGGTCCCCAGCAGGTATGGTATAGCCTGGATCCCTGTACTACAGCCAGTCACAAGAGGAGCAGGACAGATTTATGGAGATGGAAATGCCAGTGATGATTACTTTTAGATAAAAGCAGTGCACACCCTCGCTGTGTTATTACTTGTAATATTAGAGAGCAAGAAGTTGTCCCCTGTAGTGTGGCTGAAGAATGAGGACAGTGTTGCCAAGTAATCTGCCATCCTCCCCCAGTATCTGCTGTCCACTTCAGACGATAACCTCTCTCGGGCGGGCGGGAGGTTAGATCTTCATTATCTCCGTGTCACATTAAAGCTCATACACCGGAGCCATTCCAGGGCCCCTAGGGTGACCCGGCTTGCGTGGTTTCTCCTGCCACAGATATATAAACACACGCAGGCTCGAAAGCAGAAAATAAACTACAAAAAAAAAAAAAACAACACAAAAAAGCAGCTCTAAAGACCCTCAGACGCACCACTTTACAGCTTTCCAAGTCCAAATACACAATATAAATGGCTGTGAATGAGCACATAAACATAAATGTATGCAAACACAGTCTAACATAAAGTGAACACGTTCAAGTTGCTAGCTGTCCTATTTGTCCTCTCTCATTTCTCCCCTCCACATTCTGTACTATCACACACACACACACACACACACACACACACACACACACACACACACACACACACACACACACACACACACACACACACACACACACACACACACACACACACACACACGAGCACACACACGAGCACTGCGCCACTCTCCCTGCCACTGACAAGATACATGATGAACGCATCCACAGTGATTTATAATAACTCACTTCAGAGCGATGCCATTGCAAAGGAGGAAATTGAACAAACAGGCCATGTTATCTGTCACCAGATGACCCAGTTCAAGTTCAAGAAGCTGCCTGTCAAGTACAATTGACTGCACAACTGATATATTAGACCTTAATGGTAGCAGGAAAAAAGAAGCTCTTAACGATTGCCTTTGCTGGGCATGTGAAGGTCCCACAGAGGGGTGGATTGCAAAAAGGAAACAAATGATTTCCTGAAGCAGCATCTTCCTTCCAAAAAAAAAAAAAGATCCATCTGATACAGATGCTCGGATGGCACTCTGAGGGGAGAGGTTTGGTAGTGAGTTGGCCTCCAGTGGATTAAAAGGCATCTCTTAATTAGAGGAATTAGGTGGGAAAATGGTGTATCACATCTGTAGAGATTATATTAACTGATTTGTTTATCATGAATGCGATGGGTTTTTTCAATTACAGTAAAAAAATAATATAAGTGAGAAGTTTAACTAAACATGAAACAAGTACAGCTTGTGGTATGTTAGTGTTATATACCAACGTTTGCTAGTAAAATATTTTTGTTGCGAGTATTTGCAAGCAGAAGTTAATATAGCCGACATTAGCAAACGTTTGACAGCAACTTTTTATTTCAAATCAAAATATATAACTACACCCGACATGCTGCACGTCTTTTGGTTATTTTTGGCATTCCTGGATAGGATTATGTGTCAAAGTGTTAGCAACTGTGACTACAAACTCACATTTCAACTAAACACAATAAACAAGCATTTAGCTTGAAATGGCCAAAACCTCCTTTCTTTTTTGTTACCAACAAATGTGTACCAAAAGTGTATTAAATGTGCCAGAAGCTGGCATCAAACATTTGATCAGATTCATACAAATGTTATGGTTAATCTCATTGACTGTATATAAAAGTGGAATTAGTTTCTTGGTCTAAAAGATGTGTTTTTGGGGCGTGTCTTTTTGATTGACAGGCCTGTGGTGCAATCAGTTTACCGCTATCGTTGGGCGGGACGTAGTATCGTCGGGTTTCCAGTCGGATCAAGTCAAATCCACCGCTCACAAAACAATAGGTGACGTCACTGTTGGTTGCCACTTGGTTATTCTTGGATTAAATAGTTCGTGCAAATTAGTCATATAAACATTTTGGTATCTGTAATGTGCTGGCAAACAGTTATCTGTTGCAAACATCCAGCAGACACAGAGAAACATTAGCATTCATCTGGACTTGTGTCTATGGCCACATGATAATTATATTCACTATTTTTAAAGACAGCTCTTGAAATAATTCTTGAGATACTGAATCTGGCTCTTCAGCTGCTAAAGGCCACTCTATTCACCAGCTAGTTGCTAAATGTGGTATTGTGGAGGCACACTGCTGCTGGATTAGCCCGTGTATTTTAGCAATTTGTATGCCGTCGTGTTGAGTTATCTCGGTGGGTTGTAGTTTCAGATTATCTGATTCAAATCACTGTTACGTTACGTATGTAGCAATTTTTACTTAACAACCTCTCTGGATACAAACAACAATGTTAAATGATGTGTTTGTAATCGCAGGTTAAGGGTTAAAGCAGTGACTGAAGTTTTTACCCAAAGAAAATGACATATCAGATCCCACTGCTTTTCACTAATTGATCACATGACCAAAACGATTTTCCTCAGGAAGTTTATTGCCACGGATAATTTCCCATGAAGCGAGAATAAAAGGCCATCTTATAAAATGACAGCAACAAAACAAAACACAACGTATCGGCGTTATTAAGAATCCTGTGAAACATATGTTGCAGCATATGGTTCAGAGGATCGGGATCTGATTTGCCGTCAAACGGTTTAACTCGATGTAAAAAGTTTGAAAAATATCCCAGCACATGGCTGCTTTTGGAAAACACATTAACCTTTTTGCAGAGTGAGAAGGAACTGAAGGCACAGCTGTGAGGGCGAGGTGGAGGCAGTGGAGGTGCATTCAGATTTGCAGTGTTGCACCTCATCCTACCCCGGACGTGACTCTGGCAGGAAACTGCACTTTCTTTCAAATTTCTTTTCATCACAGCGAACCTAATCATGCACAAGCCTACCCACAGAGGGAGCAATCTACACTCGCCCGCAGGGGTAAAATTGCAATCAATTGACATGGCATGCGATCCCCAGTGTTCAGTTTACAGTTTCATTAGAGGAGCAGCAGAAAAGCTT
This sequence comes from Brachyistius frenatus, assembly GCF_029030835.1. Classification (NCBI taxonomy): domain Eukaryota; kingdom Metazoa; phylum Chordata; class Actinopteri; family Embiotocidae; genus Brachyistius; species Brachyistius frenatus. Next base: position 2,234,520 of record NW_027210631.1, read on the forward strand.
CACGGTGACACAGTGGACTGATAATTTCACACCACTGAATCATCTCCTGTTTAAACACACTTTGGCCGCCCTGGTATCAGGCCTGTTAATACAGTCACTCATTCTCCCTGTAATCTGATATGATATATGTTGATAGGTACAACCCCAGGGCCAGAGAGCACGGCCGAATTCATGTCCAACCGCATTCTGCAACAAATAGTGGACCACTTTAATGAGCATAATGAGCAGTCTGAGCATGGAAGTTCAACTTTGATCTGGGGAATGGTTGCGCTGCTGTGTTTTACTTTGGTTTCTTTCCTCTTTCATCAACGAACTGAAGTTGGTTCATTTGTTGTCATGTGACTGAATAATTCAGTTTTGTGGAAATGACTCAACTTAAAGACTTAAATACTTGAAACTTCAATGAAATAAGCTAAATTAACTTTTAAAAATTTCTTCTGTGAACCACAGTGAGCTGTAAAGAAAAGCGTGATTTGAAATTGATGAGAAAACACTTATAAATTAGAGTTTTGCCCATCCAGTTGGAGAAGATTCGCATAAAAGTCGGGGAATATTTTAAGCAAACAACTAGGCTATATTTGATTATCATTATTGTAGCAGTGCAGGTAATTAGATGTTGTAAAATGCGATGTGCAACTGATAGAATCTAGAGGAAGGAGGGAATTGCTTCATTTAAGTATCAGGAGTCTTTATTTTACATCAATACACTGATTCCTGAATTGAAATTCAATTCATTATTTATACTCGTCCAGTGTAATAAAAGCTAGCAGTTTGCCCGGGAGCTAACTAGTTAGCCTGTTGGCATCGGTGCGTGAACTAAATGGGAAATGACGAGTATTTTAGTGCCGTGGTTGAATGTTTACGGTTTCCCACTCACAGTGAATACATCCTTTAAAATCCTCTCGATAATTTTAATAGTGCTGCTGGCCCGTAACCGTTTGCCTCTACTCGAGCTGCAAAAGCACCAGTGGTTCTGTTTTGATTCATTTTATTATAACAGAACTTTATTTAACATTATTGTATCTTCATTGACCTTATTTTACCAAAACTTTAAACGTATTCAACAACGACGATGCTGCTGAAATAAAACTCCAAGACTGACTGACGTGAAGGGCATTGCTTCTGAACATATGATGAATGATTTACACCATCTCCAGAGGAGTGAACCTTTTCCCATCGTATTGTGTGAAAGTACAAAAACAAAAAAACAGGTAATAAATAATATCAAATCGCAATAGTTGAAGAATCACCAATATTTAAAAGTTGCAATATGTATCGAATCATCACCAACGTACCGTGACGGCACTGAATCAGGAGATAAGCATATCGTCCCAGCTCCAAAAGAATCCATGTAAAACAGAAAGCACAAGTCTCAAAGGTAAAGGTAAATGCTGATTGAACACTAAATATCACTACATGTCATACAGAACTGTGTATGACTTTTTGTAAATTATATAAACTGAGCAATGGACTAAATCTCCAACAATGCACAGTAGTCTAACTAATATATTTGACACAACATATTGGTATTTTAAACATTGGCTGTCACATTGCAGTCTTTATTTAAACCGACTTTACTCTTCTCCCTACCACACTTGCCAATCAGTAACCTGCTATTTAAACATGGATATGTAATGTGGGGCAATTTAGAAATGTCAAGTTATTAACATCAAACCCTATAATTAATAATAACTGCACCAGTATTAGCAGTAAACACTCTTAAAGCGGTGACTCGCTGTTAATCGAGACTTTTAAAGATGTGTGAACATGAGAGACAACAAGGTCACATTTCTAACATTTCAACACTGACGAGATAAAAAATAAAGACACAAAATGGAAGCTTTTTTTTTTTCTTCTTCATATAAAGCTTTTCCAAAGTGGGATCAATAATATGCTTAAAAATGAGATGAGCTCTCCACAGTCACCTGTCATCTTGTCTGTCGCTCATGACTGTAAGCTGTTAAAAAAAAAAAAATCAAATATAAAGGCACAAGACTGACGCTGGTGTCTGTCAGGGATATTGGGATCACATGCTAAATGCAAATGACATGCACTTACATTGTTTTACAGTAACACTGCTATTATTGCAGGCATTAGTCTAAATTACTAACCCATAACACAACATTTCTGCACAGCCATGGCCGGGTTTGGGCTTTAATTTATATGTAAATACATTTGTACCCTGCGTATTATTTGTCACCACATCATTTGTTGAAATGAGATGTGGGATGTTTGGTGTGGAGGGATGTTGATTACAACTCAGATAGTTGAACTCCAGGGAATAAGTCCAATTTCTTTTAGATTTTCGGTGGAATAAAAGGACAATTTCCGTTGCTGATTTCCAGCCTTCCAGTTCATGTTTATTCTCACAGTGTTAACCTGTTGGGACGTCCAAAAAACAGGAAATTGCCTGACTTTGTGTGCCGAAAAAGGTTTTTTTCAGGGAAGGAATAATGGGATGGCAAATGTAAAAGCCTCAAAAAACAAGGAACTCATTTCCTAAAGGAATATTTATTTGTACAAAATGATCATCAATTATCTTCCAGCTGTAAGGATGAGAAAGAAATATTTATTGACAGTCTCAATACCCAATCACATACCTAATTAAGCAATTCTTTATGGCATTATCCCTGTTTTGCAACATAAAGAGTCCCAAGAGACTATGATTATTGTGTGTTTTTCATTAACGGACTGAAAAATAACTTGTGCAACCTTGTTGCTGTAAGCAATTAAGGATTTTTGAGAGAAAGCGACTCTTCAGAACACGTTACAAAAGTGGGTTTAGAAATTTGAAACAGACAAAACAAAGCTGTCAAAGCTGCAACAGCTCGATAAAAGATCAAAAAAACAAAAAAACAAGCGAAGGTCGTGCGGAGCTACTGAATATCTTCACCCAGACTTAATTTCATTATTAAATTCACAAAACCACACACAATGAAGCCATAATTATCTTTTGCTCTCTTTGCAATATCAAGTCTGATTGAGCTCAAATACATAGTGGGGATTATGCTGCTCTTGGTGACCTTTCATTGTACTTGAGTCATTATATTCATAATATTACTGTAAATTAACTTTCAGGGGTTAAACTGGCAATTGACTCCTTTCAGGAGTCATGTGACATCACTGATATTCGACAGCTTTGAAGCATACCATAAATATCCCTTGTATGCCGTATATAGTACATAAAGCAGTGCTGATCAATATAGTTAATAGCTTACTGTATATCCTCAAAGCTCAATGTCTCCACTAAATAACTACCTAACTTTGTTTTATTCAAAGCATTTTGGACTCCATGTAGTTGGTGGAAATGCTGTTGTTAGCGTTGGTTAAAGGCAAAAATCTTCCCAGACAGTATACTGTAAAGCATTTGTCACAATATAACACAGAGGTCGATCATTTAAGATAAACTCTCTCTGCTCTGTCAACCTTTAAAAAAAAAATCTGGAAAATGTCACATGCAGGAATCTTGATTTTTTTTTTTTTTTTTAAATGTCATTAAAAAGCACAAGACTTTGTATAATTGGTGGTTGGTGACAGTTGTAATCTCTGCTTTGGTGTGAACAGGCTGTGCCATGTGTTTGTCCATGACTCAGAGTCTTGAATGAGGAGCCAAAAGCAGGCTGCTCATTATTGAGCTATTGTGTGGATTCAGTCATCAAATGCCTGGAATGTGTTGAGCACCAACAGCAGCCTCGATGTAACAGCATTTGTTACATTCATCAGCCTGATCTCTTCATTACTTCTGTGCCTCCACCCAAAACGTCATTGGGGAAAAGCTAACATTGAAGTGGTATTGATGAACTTAAACGCTTTAAAACCTTGCAGACAGAAATTCCTCATCCTTCCTTCCTCCTTTTGGTGCCCGTGTCTAATGTCCGAGGAACTTTCCGAAGCACTAAAGGCTCTTTCAGCTCTTTCTTATTCTGTTTGAATCGCTGTCTAACTGTCTGTAAATTTTCGCACCCAACAATGCAAAACCATGACAATCTTAAGATTTTTTTTTAAAGGTGGCTCTGTTAAAATTCTTTTCCCATTCTCCGTGTAAATGCTTAAAAAAGCTCGGACTGCGTTGTCGGCCCATCAACTGTAGGATTTCTTCTGTCGCTCTTTGTTGTGGAAACGTGGTTCCACCAAAGAGAGCAAGAGATGGCACAAACAAGCATGCACGGTATTGAAGAGTAACAGCCAACCACACTGGCGTTTGTAGGTGTAGACGTGCGCTGTCTTGGCCTGGGCGTCATTCAACACTGTTCGATACTGCTCGATACTACCTTGACTTTGATTCAGGTTCCTGAACGATACATCTTCAATGACAATTTTACAAAATCTACATTACACATTATGATACAAATCTTTAGTTTTCATGAAGTTTAGAGAGGGAGCGTGTAACCCAGTTTGTCCTCTATGGCTTCAATTGACATATATCCCCTGAACATCTCGCATGCAAGTTTTCACTACAATTTGCCGATGATCCCTAAATGCCTCACTTTCTATCGCCAGATGCTCGCTCGCTGGTTCCCTCCGGTCCACAGTTACTGCAGCCCACAAACTCAGACAGTTAATATGGCCAAATCTAGTTTGAAAAGAGTGAAACAAATCATTAAAATGTAAAACTGACCTTAGTTGAAACTTAATGACTTTATCTACATGGGTGGGCTGCTCAAGTAGGGCCAATGCAGAAGAAACACTTTATTGGTTCACTGATACTGATCACATTTAGGTAGGTAGGTAGGTATATACTTTATTAATCCCCGAGGGGAATTTTTTTTTTTTTACTCCCCTTTTTAAAAGCGAAAACACATAAGTGTGGGTGCAGCCCAGGTATCAAAATCTACAACCGAATGACAAAGCATTTTTAAATACGAGATAGTATTGAGGCAGTTCAGTCGGTGCCATGAAAGTATTGCAGTAGGATCCAAACCTTATAGCTCCAGCTGTGCAGCTAATTAGCTATCTAGCCTGCAGACTGACATTAGTGGAGCACTTTTCCCTGGTGGGTGTCTGTTTGGTCACTTGTGAGTTGGTAAAGAGCTTTATGTAACTTCAACTGGAAAGCTAATGTGGGCTGTTGTTCAAAGTCTGGCTGCTGCATAGTTCAGTGTGACTGATCTGCTCTGACTCTACTGCTTTATGCAAAATTTGATTGGCTGCATCAACATATGGTCTCCGGCCAAAGAGGACATCATCATGAAACCAAAAGTCTTCCTTTAGGTTTCTGATTTTTCAAAAGAGATTTACAGCACTGATATGTATGCTCCAGCAAGACCAAAACATTTCAACTAAATCTCAGTTTTGTTTTCTCTGTTTGTAGGCGGGTTAAATACAGAAGACTGAAAAATGAGTGGAAGGTTTGGAGTTGTTTTAAGGCACGTTTGACCAACTTAATGGTTGAGTCACAAAAGTAATGTAACGAGTAAAATAGGCGGTTCCTTTTCCAACTTTGTTAGTTTTGAAATAAATAATACATCATTAGGTAAATATTATAAGAATCATTAAATGTTTTTACATGACAAATTGACATCCTAAAAATATGGAGGATTTTCCTTTCATTCTTCACTGCTGCTCCGGCAGCGGCAGATCCAGTGAAGGGTGTATGCACGGAATAATTGCAGGCCGACACAAACGTTTTTTTTCCCCAGAAGTCTTGACGGCTGTGATTATTGATATGGACTGTCAGTGTTGTACCATAAAGAAAAGCCCTCTAACAGCAGGCTGCCACTGCTGGACTGCTCCAAAGTAGCCAGCTGGCAGCAAACCAACCTTGGCATGCCACTGTAATCTCCACTGACTCTGCTGCTGCACCTCCAGCACTTTGATCTCAGACAGAGCGCACACTCCAGAGAGCATCTAATGCACAAGTTGTGGATGTGTGTATTTGGACTTTGCGTGATAAGTGTTTTTTTTTTTTTTTTTTAAACCTTCCAGACGTTGTCACTGAAATCATAATAAATTATAGTATAAGTCTAATACAGTTTAAAGATACGGATGTAAAAGGACTTCAAATAGATAAAGTAAAAGATTATTTTTAGATAAGTGAGGAAAGTCATTTAGAAAACAAACACAACGCAATAAAACAGCAATAACTAATAACTCAAAAGCAACATTAACCATCTTGAAAGTGAAACTTCCCATCATGACCTCATGAAATAATTATTTTTGTAGCTTCACCTTCATGATGCCCTGCAAACATAATAATGTACTGCCATTTAAATTAATAATTAAAATAAAAATGAAAAAAAAAAAACATAATTCAACTAAACATAAACACACGACTGCAGGCTTTTTTTTTTTTTTTTCAAATAATTTGAATTTAATCTCCTAAATCAGTCTGGAGCACAATATTAGGAACACATGCATTATATTTTATGTGATTCCCTATGGAAGTAACTCGACAGCAGACTTTCTGCCACCTTCTTCCAGCCTCGTTGCTTTTTCACTGTCTGCGAGGTTTCGGCCTTCAGCGCTGTAACGTAACCTTTCAGATGTCGATAAATGTTGATGTCGTGTAACACGGTCAGACCAGGATAGAGGAGAGGAGAGAGGAATAGAGCATCTGACCTGTACTTGCCCCAAAAGTTGCGAGCCGCCTGGTGCTCTGCCAGCAGCCGCACTGTTAACTTGATCACGCAAAACTTTACATGCAACAACCGACCGCTCCCTGCAAACTGACTTGTAACCCCATAAAGCAGCACGCACGATTAGCTGAACTTAAAAAGGTCTAAGAGGCTTTTATAATCAATTCCTTATTGTTTCCTCCCTGACATAAAATCAATGGATGGCCCATCATGAAAGCTGGGCCGCTGTAATATGGGGGCATGACATCAAGAACATCTGATTATCGGCCACCAAGTGAAGGACCTTCAGAAGGCTTCATGAAGGATGGAGGTGTTTTCAAATGAAAGCAATTTACAGTCTGAAAGTATGAGAGCATCTCAGAGTATGAAGCACTGTCACTAGTAATACATTGACTTAACATAATTTACGAGTTCCAGAAATTACATTTAACCTTAAAGGTCCCATGTTTTACACTATTCTGATAGTTTATTTGCAGTTAGCACAAATATGTTTTTGGGGATTTTAAGCACCGAGTTGTCTTGTAGTTTGCTCGCTCCACAACAGAATGGTCACCCAGTATTTTCTGACAGATAAAAGTTTGGACAATAGGCCGTGCGGAGGACAGATATACGCCATAAATATGACTTTGTGACCTCACAAACGTACGGCGATCCAAACGGCACAGGGGCTTTGTGTGAATATCTCCATGTACTGAGCATATTGACATTTTCACGGTAGATACAGAATAGAATCTAGACCTGCTTTATGATGGAAATCCACATTTATTCAAGATGGGACCTTTAAATGTTTATTTGTTCAGTTGAAAACAAGACAGCTTCCTACAGACTTTCCAGCCATAAAAAAAAACAACCTTATAAGGTGTTTGTGCGAGCAGTTTATCATAACCCATAGTTAAGTTTCATTATACAACGAGTAGTTCCAACCGGTCGATCTGATTGGTCAGCTGTACATTTGGAACGTGCTCAAATCACCATAAAGCATCACACCATGCTCATCACCAGAAATATCTCTCAATGGGGATATAAAATTGGAATTGAATTTCATGTAATATGCAGTTTAATGTTGTTTTACTTGTTATAGGTCAATTAAATGTGACCCATTTGGTGGGTCTCTTTTGGTCCTTATTTGTTGCTCTGAGCACCCGTACCGTAACACCACCGACAGTCACGCACATCAAATTTGAGCGGCGGCTAGCTTGACCGGTAATGTTTTAACACGACACGGTGCTAAAGCCATAAAAATACATGAGTCCATCGATATCTTTTTTTTCAGCGGAAAAATCTCGGTACATCAAAAGTTTGTGAACATGTTATAATAGATATTAACATTTCCTGTATTTTTTATGTTTTTGGCCTGAATGGGCTTCCGTATCTAGAGGTAAGAAAATCTCTCTTCCTTTTTAAACCGATAGCGAGTCTTTTGTTTGAGTGGATGTGATTGGTCGTCCACGCTGCTTTTTTTTTGTTTTTTTTCATCTTCAAGCAACAGGAAGAGTAACTGCTGATTTTCAAAGGCTAATGGGGATGTAAACAAACAAACAAACAAACAAAACAGGACAAAGTTGTACATTGAGATTGTTTTTTTTTTGTTTTTTTTTAAATGGGAGTCAATGACTGTTTGACTTGTGGCCTGCAGTGTGTTTTAGCGACAAATCTAAGGTATTCCTAACCAGCCACATAAAATAATTCCGTAAAACAGTCGGGGAAAGCAGCCGTTGCTCCATTAAGACCTGCAGAGAACGAAATGAAATCGTTTTTTGTTTTTTTTAAATCTTCACTCAGCTGAAAGGTTACCACAACTGTCATGCTGCTGCTTCTGCAATGAGTCCCTGGGCAGGACTCAGACCAGCGTTGTGTTTGACATTTGCACACCACCTCAGGATGCAACGAAGTTACTCGGCTTCAGACAGATTTACCCAACTGTGCCTGTGAGTGCGTGCACCCGTGGATTGCTCTTTCCACACATACTCCGACCTGCTCCTCAGAACCACCGGCCCAGTTCATTCTTCTCTTCAGTAGCCGTAATAAACGATGAAGGTGCAGCTCCCCTCCGTTGGTTTGCATTTACTCAGCCGTGTGTTTTTTTTAATTGTTTTTTTTAAAGAAAACACACACAGAAAAACAAAGAGCTCTAACAGCCTTTATCCGTCCTCCATGCTGCCAGACAGTCCCTGACTGTCCCTGACCTGCAAGAAGCTCTTGTCACATTTCTCTTTCAGCCCAGAGAAATGGAGTTTGACTCGGGCTGTTCTTGCCCTGAATCCTCCGGGGGCTGTATTAAAAAGGCATCGCAGCAATGTTGACAGGAATACATTTATCGGGATTGTGTCTCCTTTCAAGAGGCGGCTGGGGGTGGCGCTGGCTGCCACAGGTCGCCTTGGTTGCCTGGCAGGCCATTTGATCTCCATATCACCTGCAGTGGATAGAGTCGCACCAGGCTGGCGCTTCAGACAGAGCGTCAACTGTGGAGTAGATAAAGATCAGATGGATGCTGCTGATTTATATATTTATTGAAATCACAAAACACAAAACTAATTTTTATTTTTTTTTGCAAATAAATCCATGCGCCTGCAGTTAATGTATTTTCCTCCCCTCTCTCTTCTTGTCAAGCCTTACAGTAATTGCCCAGCTGTGAGGCTTTTGGAATATGAATGCAGATGCTAATGACATTGGTGGCTTCATACTTCCTGCACAGGAAATGGTGCACTGTGTTTTAAAGCACTAAAAAACAACATCTTTTGTGAGATGTCACTTCTACATCAATTCAGAGCCGTCAGCAGTGGTACGTTCTCCCCATGTATTTCTGCACCACCAAACTTTGTCATGGTTTACAGCACCTACAAATCCTCGTAAAATGTAAGGACGATATTGTCGCAGTGTAACTATCAATCTTTATTTTTACTGCAAATGAACACCTCAGCAATCCCATCTAAAAGTGGGGATTACAGGGTTTGTAGGACGATCTGTACCATACATAATTTAGGAGTTTCCAGTCCAAGAAAGTAGTCTTTCATTAGATTTTTCAACACGGCAGAGGTGAGTTCAGTCTTTCATCCGAGTATCGATCATCATATCCTGCTCATCGTGCCGGTGAAGGTTCTTTTTTAATTATTCTCTCTTCGAGGCACTCTGTCTGCAGACGCCCACAGCAGGGTAACTCAAACATCAACATTCAGCGATGCAATGATGGGAGAGTTTCCACTGTGTTAATGGTGGTCACAAGCAGAGTCCCCGAGCTGCTGGGAATAAAGAGGGCTGGCAGCGCAGATGTGTGACTCACCAGAGGAGAAACTGTGTATGTTTGTGTGTATGTTCCTGGTCACATGTAAGTGAAACCGTGCTTGTGTCGTGTCTCATTTTGAGACCTGAAGGTGGAGTGCGACTCAAAAAGCAAAACAATTAGACAATTAGTCCTATTTTTATTTTTATTTTATATCTTTTACTTCCACTAAAGCCAGTATGCAGTGAAGCGTGTGGAGAATTGAGCTGGTGCCGAGTTTAAAGATGGAAACACTGCGTAAACATTTTATACCATTACACATTAGAATTAATATGTACAGCATCCATATTGGTTAGGCCACTCGGGGTTACTGATTTGATGAGAATGAAAATTACATGAGTCATATACAGTGGTGTGGCCTTTGCAGTCAGATGTCAACTTCACTGAGACTTATAATTGGCAGATTAAGCCAAATATTAACATTCTAGTCTCTGGGTTTAGTGAGAAAAATGGTTGTGGTGGTCATGAGTAGCTGGTATGATCTTGTGGCTTTAAGCAAAGCCTGAGCACGTAGGCACAAATCCTACTAGATGTTAGACAGGTAGAGCACGGGTGGTGGGTGTGAGTATTGAGTGGAGTAGTCCTGGGCCGAGCTTAACGAAACACCGGTGAAGGGAGGTGCCCACTTTATAACCCCAGCGAGATACTGCACACTCTCACGGCGTTGCAGAGGCTTTGTTACAGGTGGTTTCTACTTTGGTGTATGAGCCATAGACTATATATAAAAGTAGACGTAGCTGCCGGGTCTGAAAAATTAGGCCGATACGGAAGTGCATTAAGCTGCGATACCATTGGGTGCCCGCTAGAGGTTTGCTCCAAAAAAATCTCCGGCTCCATAGAGGCCCATTCAACTACTCTAAAAAAATTCTCAGTCAATGAAATTTCTCCATTAGTTATCTCGGTTTTGTTAGCTAGTCACTCCTTCTTATTAGATTTCTGGCCGTCCATTTGGAAATAATCCTGTCATTACTTACAAAATAGGTTTCAAAAAGCCATGTTTTTGGGGGTGTTGATTGACAGGTCTATGGTGCAGTCAGGTTTTCACTATCGGTGGGTGGGACGTAGTATCTCCGGGTTTCCAATCAGATCGAGTCCGATCCACCGCTCGCTCCCCATTAGTCATTGATACTTCTTATTGTCCGCTGATATATTTTGTGTTTACAGTATACTGTCTTATCTTGCGCACAGCCTTCTGTAAATTACAGTGACACCTTCCACACCTGAATCGGTCAGCACAGTAATCACTAATCACTGTCACATGCTCGTGGTTATTGCCAAACGTGTGCACCGCTCCACTGGCAGATAGACAGATAGATAGATAGATAGTTACTTTTGCAGTCAAGCGCGAATGGACAGATGAGGCCTCTCTGGGGTTATTGTGGGTGTTTCTCAGCTGAAAGTAGCTCTGCTTCTGGACAAACTTTTAGATATGCCATCAGATTTTTGAAGTCCCAAAATGTATCTCCTTTTCTTTAGGTTGTAGACACAGCAGCTCAACATAAAACTTTTTTTTTAAAGAGTGTGCGTATCTGTGAGGTTGGAGTTTGGGCCTGGATGAGTCCAGTTTTTGTGCCTGGGTGGCCTCTGTGACAGTCAGGGTTGAGGCTGAATCTTTCAGCTGTCATAACCTCTCCTGGGACACTGATTGTACTTTGAGCCCATATCAGACAATATGAGATGTACAGAAACTAATTCCTTGTCTTCTGTCGTCACAAGTACTTTAGATCTTCATTTGCAGAGGTTTTGTCATCAAAGCCCTTTAATATCAATGAAAATGCTGCTCCGCACTGAACCTGTTACCAGCTGCAATGCCATCTTATTATTGTGACAATATGCAAAACAGTCACACTTCTTTGTTTTTGTGTCTGTGTTTAGGCAGTCTAACAATGACACAAACTGGATATTGCATATATTTACTGTATACAATGGATGAAAACATCTGAAATACAGTTGTTTTTGAAATAATTTTTGATATTGGACAGTTATTAAAGACCAACTGGCAGTCAAACCGTGATGTCACCCATTGGTTTGTGGGTTCCTAAAGCCTCGATATCAGCATTTCAGTCTTATTTGACCGAGCTGGGAGGACTGAATAGTGGACGACACTACGCCCTGCCCACCTATTGTGGAAACCTGACTGCACCACAGGCCTTTTAATCAAACAGAACTGCCCCCCAACATAACCCTTTTTGAGGCTTAATATCTAAATATTAATGGGACTATTTTCAGATGAACCACCAAAAAACTAATAAGAAGGAGTGACTTTAGTGAATGAGACCATAATGACTTGTGGAAAACATGTATTGTATTTGTATTTCATGAGAGAAGTTGAATGGGAGTCTATGGAGCCAGAGGCTTTTTGGATCCAACCCCTCATGGCCTTCAGTGGTATTGCAGTTTAAGGTATTTTGCATAGGCCTCCCTTTTCACACCAGGAAGCTAAGTCCACTTTTATATATAGTCTGTTAAAGACACACGGTTTGAGTGCGTCAATGAAAAAATAAATAAGTTACACAGGGTGATATTTAGTTAATGACTCGAGGTATACATCTTGTATTTCCAAAATACAGAATATACAAGCTGGACATGTATTAAATAAAGCTGACTGTGTCTGGCCTTCACTGGTTCGAAACTACCTCAAACAGCCTGTCTTGGTACTTCTTTGACTTCAGCAATTTCTTTATATGTACAACATATTGAGCTCCTTTAGCAGCTTCACTGCTGTCCCTTTGGTATTTTACACTGTTTTAATGTGCATTGTAAGAGAGGTTAAGCTCTGATAAATGTGCATTTAGCAAAGAATATGCAAGTGTATCGAAACGGATCGGTAGAAATCAGCACAATTTCAAATAAATCTTACAGACAGAGAAAAACGTACTGAAGTTTAAACTGAGATAGATTGCCTTACATTTTGATAAGGGAAATCAGTACTCCTGTGGTGTCCAAAAACCACCATTTTAATTAAGGATGCATTGAATAATTGATCTGAAGACCGTGCGGGTCGACGTTTGTCAGAATGAAACGAAGCAGTTAGTTAAAGGGAGACACTACCTGTGTACTGGAGTTTGTACACAGGTACACAAATACCATAAAACATAAATCTCCAAACTCAAAAATAGCAGGAAGTAATCATCTTAAAATCTGCTGGTTTTGAATGCACCTTAAGTCACTGGCTGGCTCTTTATAGGTTTTTGTCTGTCTCTTAAAGGCCCGGCAGCATTTTAGGCGACTGGGGTTTGGATGAAATCTGACTCCGACACCTATTCTGACAGCAAAGTCATTACCAGGAGATTATGAATCAAACATTTAGTCTTCAATCAGGTTTATGAGATGGATTGCTCTTTTGCATTTAAATAACCTCTCCTGGCCCACTCAAACACTCCCCTTTATTAACGCTCACCCAGACTAATGATGTAGAACGTCCTACTAATTGCTGAAAATGCCAGCTTCGGATCCCCACGTCGCTCAGCCTTCCCACCTTTTGCTTTTTGCAAGCGAGAGATATATCAGCTGACACGGTGATCAAAGCCGAGCACTGATGGCACAACTTCAGTGTGAGTTGACGCGGAAGGTTCAGCTCAGGAGGATCAAGGGTCTTTATCACCGAGGAAGCTGCTGAATTCAAAGCGATGCAACCTCCAGCCTTTACTTTTCTGGTTCGGCTCAGTGTTTGGTTTTGAATCAAATATCCAAACACAACATGAGATCCTATAAAAATGTATTGATCCCGGTGGGGGAACTGGGCTGCTGCAGCAGCAGGCGTGATGGTGTTCAGCATGGAGAAAAGGACGACTGGAACATGAGCACAGAAATAACACTCGTATGAACTGTAAGTGCCAGCAATAAGCAAGAAAACAGAACACTATCCTTTGAGAGGTTCTAAACGTGACAATATTATATTTCTACTGAACAGCAATATCTTTTCTCCTTTAAAGCAACTCATATGGAGCTCCAAAGAGTTCATTAAATTAAATAAGAATACAGCCTTACTAAATAAATACAAGGACAAATAATGTACAGTAACAATAAATAATAATAAACTTTATTTGTATAGCACCTTTCATATAAGAAATGCAGCTCAAAGTGCTTTACAGCAAGAGAATTGCATGCGGTGTTTCACATAAAAACAGATATAAAGGACCATTTAAATATATAGAAAAGAAATGAGATGCATAAGAACAGATACAATGCATAAAATTAAAAACAAATTGAGTTAAAATATCAAATAACCAATATCCATTTTAAAGGCCCAGTAGGTCAACTGCAGGCAAGTGCAAGTGAACTTCAAGAGTAGCTAGATCAAGGCTCTTGAAGGCACATTGTTAACCAGAGAGTTTGAGATGTAACTCGGTCCGAGCCCATTAAGAGCTTTGCATGTGAGGAGGAGGACCTTAAAGTCAATGCTGTGTGTTACAGGCAGCCGGTGCAGAGCAGCCAGAACTGGACTGATGTTCTCTCCTCTTGGTTCTGGTTAATACTCACCCTGCAGAGTTTTGGATGAGCTGAAGTGTATCTGTTGTTTTCTTTGGGAGACCTGTAAAAAGTGCATTACAGTAGTCCAGTCGGCTAGAAATGAAAGCATGAATCAACTTTTCGGCATCTGTCTGATTTATAAACGGACGCACCTTGGCTATGTTTCTAAGTGGAAAAAAATATGTTTTGGTCAACTTGTTAATGTGGGCCTTGAAACTTAACTCAATACGTCTGTCTTTTTTTTCCGAAATAGTTGAAGCCATTTTATATTACAATTAATTAGAATCTCACAGATAGTAATTACATAAGTTAATGGCACCTTAAATATATCAATGAGGGATCTATACATCAATTGATCTCGCCAAGAGTATCCAACCTGCTAGCCGGCAGTTAATGATCCTCCCGTACAGCAGACGACATGTATGACTGAAAGGTGAAGGGGGGAGGCTAGTGGCCATTAGATTGACATAAAAAAAAGAAGGGAAATTTGGCAATAAAAATAGACTTGTAAAGGTATTCAAGAAAAAACATACAAACATTTAGAAAATCAAGAACAAAATGACACGATAATGTCTTCAGTTATACATTTACTATTTGTTCCTCTAATATATTTTCATACACTTAACTAATATGTCTACTAATTTTATTTCAATAACAGTTTGTTAATTTGTTTGATATTGACCTCTTTGGGATTCCGTATGAAGCAAAAACTCTCTTAAACCAGATCAGATGCCATTTGAAACTTTGACTTGGTTGAATATTTGAAATCAATATGAAGGAGAAAATGCTACTGCGGTGCTGTATGATCTCAGTCTGCATCCTGATCAATATTACATCCTCGTTAGCGAGACAAATTGTCCCCCCCCCCCTTGTCTCAGTGCTCGGCTCACACAGCATCCCGCTGCTGGAATGCTTCGCCTCTCGTTTTCGTCCAGCTCGTTTCTAATCACACCTAAAAGGGGAGTTTTGATCGAGATGAATTGCATCCCTTGAAACCCCGGATCCCTACTGCCATTTTGGGCCCCCGCCACCCATCCGGCTCCTGAGAGTATCAGTTTAACCCGGGTAAAATACCAAGACGGTTGCCAGGGAGGAGGAAAAGGAGGAGGAGAAGGAGGAGGGGGAGGGCGGCGGCAGCGGCTGTGGAGTGAAGCACAGAGTGGTGTAACAGTGATGCTAGATGGGGAGTAACGCTGATGGATTATGGGAATTTGAGCAAACGTGTGTGTGTGTGTGCGTGTGCGTGTGCGCATGTTGCTCTTTACCCCTGCTACTCCATACACTACGCCTGAGTGGCTGCTGAATCTGACAGCCCAGCTTCCCCAGAATTCCCGTGTGGCCGACCTCTCGAGGTTGGAGGGTCTTGTTGCCATGTGAACCGCACTGAGCAGGATGCACCACAATAGAAGTTGTTACCCATCCCAGCAGCCAGGGTGCAATCTCACCTGCTGTTCATTTACCTCGGTGCCATACCAGAAAAGTTCACTGTGGTGTTTTTTGTTTTTGTTTTTTTGTGTTTTTTTTACATTAGTGTTAAAATGATCAATTTCAAGCCAAGACAGGCTCATAAACAGCTGACTGTTAGACAGCTGTAGTCACAGATGGCTCATATCTTAATTAAATAAACTTGAAATTAATTCTTTGATAGGCATATTGTATCATTTTCGTAGGAAGACATTTAGAAGCAGAGTAGAAGGACTGATCATATATCTGAATCAGTAGATTGTGTTGCTGACTTTCGGCAACTGTAGAGTGATGATCCTGATGGAGGAAGAGCTACTTAAACCATAAAGTACAGTAAACTTTCAAACTTTAGGTATATGAAGGATTTGGTATTTTGGTTTTCTTTCGGCTTATTAGTGTTAGTTATTATCTTGGCATGCCGTTGTTGCTGGCTTTTCCTGGATATTTTTCTTTTCACTTAGTTTAATTGCATTTATTTTTGTTGTTGTTCCAAGTCTGTTTTTTTGTATTTAGTTTTATGTCAGGAGTATTCACCGAGTTAAAACTTCACCGAATGGAATACTGATTTTCTTGTTTAACCAGACATTTTGTGTGCAGCAGCATCTCTTGCAAATTGAATTGCATGTATCAAAGCTTCCTTAAGAGTAAAGACTCTGAACTACAGTTATGTCTCTGGGCGCCGTGGATCGATGAATCTGAAGCAAATAAAAAATGTAAATGCTGTTTTCTCTTCCAAAAACTCATTTACACGGCAACACATAATCAGAGCGATGCATACCTCTGTAAGATTCCACATGTCCAATTGCACTTTAATGGATCCATTCCAGGTAGTACGTTGATAGGATTTCCTGCTCAGTTTGTTGGCCCTCATCTTGTTTATTATGTCTCTCATTCGTAAGCAGTTTTCTTTGGTGGTTCAGTCGTGAAGACTTTCATTATGAACTATCGTGATGTTATTTAAGAACCATTTTGCCCACTTCTACTGACTCCTTTCACGTTACATACAGTAATATCATAGTGTTAATGGTAAAAATACAGATTAGTGCTGCTTGAAAAGATTCAGGGCTGGCAATTCTTCTGTTTATCGTTGCTTCTAAAATTTAACTTCGAAATCAATGCCAATTAAATAGCATTTGTCACCCTGCCTACTCCCCATCTTGTTATTCAAAGCTGAAGAGCTGTCAGGTGAAGGTAAATGACAGGGAAAAGCCTTATTTTTGCTCATGTACAACAAAGACATAGAGTCCCTCATGAAAATGTATTGATCTGACCTCAAACCCACTGCCTGTCAGTAAACTCACCATCCCCTCCAACACGCTGAGCTTCCCAAAGACTGAGCTGTTGTTAAGAAGCACAGAGCTTGGGGACTCTGTTGCTGACCGGCTATATTCAAAGAAAAGGAAACTAAAAACAAATAATCCAGCAAAATCTTCTCCTACTTTGTTGCTGTGCAAATGAACACATGAATTTAGAAAATGTTACTTTCATGGAAAAACTCATGTCCCTTCTTCCAACCAATACATTTTTTTTCAATCTGGATTCATTTGTTTAATTTGGTTGGAAATGCGCTCTCAGTTTTCCACAGCTTTCCTCTTAAAGAACCCAAATCTTCTCTTTTTTTTTTTTTTTTTGGCTCTCTGTTGTCATTTGCTGAAAATGGCAGCATTCTCAGCTGGGCGAAGTAAAGCAGGAAACACTGCAGAGAAGCTGTGAACGCAGCCGAAGTGAGCTGCGAAAAACCACACACGCACACACACACACACACACACACACACACACACACACACACACACACACACACACACACACACACACACACACACACACACACACACACACACACACACACACACACACACACACACACACACACAACCAAAATAGACTTGCTGAACCCTGACTGACGCTCGCAAACGCATTCTCCCACAGGAACGAGATAAAAGGACGCGGCGGGAAGCTAATATGAGACACATCCCTGTTCAGATTGTGGTTCATGTCTCAGTTACTTGCCACAGTCTTTGTAACCTCTGACCGGCATAATCTTTTAATATCTGAAGGTGTGTCTGCTGTGGTGAAGCTGGAGGTCAGTCCTCACTGGGAGGGGAGAGTGTGAAGCAGCATCGCAGTCTTATCACCAGCCTGATTTCACCCTCGGAAAATGGAACCGAAGCACACGTGAGGAAGACAACACTTCACAAATACACAAAATCTGACAAAACCATCTCGCAGCCCAGCTATAAAATATATATTTTTTTTAATTCTGCTGTTTTCTTTCATTATACTACAAAGCGCTCAGAAAGTGATTTGCATGTAAAGTGTCTTGACTTCCAAACCCTACTGGGTTTTTATTTTGGCTGCAGGGTAGGTAGATGATATCTGTCTCCCTCTCGCAGAGAGATGAAGGAAGTTGCCCATCCGGAAATCCAGACGACTTCTTAAAATTTGCACATGTTTCTGTCAAACCTCTGGAGTGGGACGGTGAGGGGAGAGCCAGGCGTCTCTTAGCAGGAGGGTTTTAGGGAGCGGCAGCTGCTTTCTTTAAGCCTCCATTCACCATTTTCGCATTGTGGGAAGAAACCAGTTTGCCAGTAAGAAGTGAACAATGTGAGGGAGGGCAGAAATCACAGTACTCCATTTTGTAGCTATGCTTTCTGGGCGTGATATCCATGCAGAGGGTGTCAAACGTAATGACTACGATAACGCCTCACTGCATTGCATTGTGTGCAAATACGTTAAATGCATTTGATTCAAATTATTCTTCTTCTATAAAAAAAAAAAAGCTGAGTTTTCATTCATCTTTTTAAAGTCCATCTTTACAGGAGCTAACCTAGTAGTTTGGGGTGAGGCATGGATGGCGCTGTTTTCAAAGCAGCATAGCATTTCCGTTAGCAATCTAGGTAGCCCGGAAGTGCAATCAAAGCAGCATTGACGCATTTAATTTTCCCTCGGAGGACAAAAAGCCGTCTTTTTCTCTAATTCAAGTGAGACTCAAGCCAGCTGGTTTGAAAGTATGGAAGAAAACGTGCTGTGACCACCTGATTTCGAAGAAGGAAGCCAGGTGACAGTATAAAGAGTGAGAAGGCCCACGTTGACGTCGGTGTTGGTAGGAGAGATCCTACCGTGACGTCACCCATCGGTTTGTGGCATTTTATCCGTCGCCATCTTGTTTTTTTGGAGCTAGAATTGAGAGCGAGGGGCTCGTCTGACTGAGAACCCGAGGACACTGTGCCCACCCACCTATACGGCAAACTTGACGACACCCCTAGCATGTCAATCTAATCAGACACCAAGCATACCTCTCTTTCACCTGCAGTGACTTCAGAAAATGACGCCATGATGACTTGTGGAATTTTTTTTATTAATGTTTTATTCCATGAGAACAGTTGACACTTTTTGAATTGGAGTCTATTTGAGCTAGAAGTTCTTTGGCACCAGCCCCTAGTGGTCTTCAGCGGTATTACACTTGAAGGCACTTCTGCATTGGCTTCACTTTTCAGACTCCATAGACCACACGTGTCAAACTCAAGGCCCGTGGGCCGGAAGCAATTACATCCGGCCCGTGAAACAATATCATGCGTCTTTAAAAGCAAAGGGAAAGACACCGCAGAGCTCCGGGATGAAAAGTGGCGATGTGAGCTGGCATAACGAAGCATCTCACTGCGCTACACCTCCAGCTTCAGGGACGAGGCCGTGTGATCACGGACACGTATGATGCAGTGAAAGCTTTCCAAGTCAAGCTGCGGTTATTGAAGACTCGGCTGCAGCAAAGAAACTTGGGTCACTTCCCGTGTTGTCAAACGATGACAAACTACGTCTCCGCCGCTGTGTTCCCGACTGCGCGTTTTGCGGAGAAACTGAGCGCACTTGGCACAGAGTTCACTCGGCGATTTGCAAACTTTGCAGCTCAGGAATTTAAACTTGAACTGCTCAGCAATCCGTTTGCAGTTGACGTGGAAAGAGCACCTGTGAACATCCAAATGGAGCTGATTGATCTCCAGTGTAATGACACACTCAAGGCAAAGTATGACTCTGTGGGCGCGGCACAGTTTCCAAGCTTCAACCCCGAAACAATGCCTCAACTCCGCCTGCATTCTGCTAAAATACTCTGCACGTTTGGAAGCACATACCTGTGTGGGCAGCTTTTCTCTGTGATGAAGATGAACAAAAACCCACACCTTCGCTCCATCCTGAGGGTTTCCACAGCACAGGACCTAACCCCCAAACATGAATGAACTGGTAGCCAAGAAAAGGTGCCAAACATCTGGCTCTGGCACATGTGCTTAATAGGATGATGTGTATATATATATATATGCATTTTATCTAATATCCTGTTTGTTCTGTTCAATAAATGTTGGCCCTGTTTGGCCCTCGACGTAGTCCCAGTTTTTAATTTTGGCCCTCGTTGAGAATGAGTTTGACACCCCTGCCATAGACTGTATGTTTTCATACACAGTCTACGGATGGATCACATACAGGACTTTCATGCTGTAGACGTGTGTCCTGGTGAAAGCCAAAGTCAAAGCAGACTTATTGAAGGTAACCTACACAAGTATAGTTTTGTATCGAAGTAATTTAGGTGAAGTACGTGATGTTACTCATGTGACATATTTGTGTGAGCCTAAAATCTAATCTAATTTGATCTAATCTCTAATCTAAACTGAAACCTAACCACGTTGTTTTGTTGCCTACACCTAAGGCACCTTGTGCGCTTGTCTTCAACGCCAGCGGACTTTGACACGACGGCAGTATTTGACTTCCTGACAGTGAGAATGGGTTGATGGCTCAGATACATTGCATCTTTCATTCAATTTAATGATAATTACAAAATAGAAAATAGATCCAGGTTGTGATCAGCAGGAGTTATCCTTTAGCTGTTTTCCTTCAGTTTATTGCAAAAGAAGGTTGTGCTCGGACTGCTTTTCTCTAATCAGACGAAAGAGCAAAATTCCATCGCAGTCCGAACTTCACAGATGTGCTAATTTCTCGAGGCACTTCACAGATCATGTGGTATGCCACTGGAGTTTGAGTATTTGAGGACATTGAACCTGGAATATTTCAGCGTTGCCATGACAATACACTAAGTAAATCTCTTCCAATTCACCGGCGACCGAGGTGACAACAAGCATAGCAGGTGAGGTGAGAACTATCACCTTTGCCATTTTTCTTCCTCTCATACACAATCATCCGCTGATGCAATCATTACAGACTCACAATTATTTTTTTTTATCCAAGCAGCAGAGCCCACAGCAGGGCAGTGTTAGCGTTTCAGCCGAGCCACAGTAGGAGAGGAGGGACTTTACCCTCCTCACTAGTTTCATCAGTTTGGTAAAGTCTTACATGAACATATAACACTGAACAATTTATGTGATGTACCATTGTCTTCTGTTTGTCTCCAGATCGACTGCTCTTCAGCAATAATAAATGCATTTATGGCACGAATGTCATCCCGTAAGCTCTCATGTCTTCTCATCTGTCTTTTTTAATGTAGAGATCAAATCCAAATCCATGACTGTGCCACAACAAATATATTTTTACATTCATGAGCTTTGGTTAAAGTCTGAAGTCATGTTGACTGAGGTGAAAATTTGTTTACGACAAGCGTAACACTGTTCCGATGAACCCTGCTGAAATTTATGAAGACGATATTCACACTTCTTAAGGGGGAAAGAAAGCCCCCTCCACTCCATTAGTTATTTAGATTTAAGCCTCCTCTGCGCTTTCTCTCCGCTTCTCATGACTAACCCAGACATCAGCAAAAAAGCACATTTTATCAGTAGCACGACTTTGCCAAGAAATCATTCACCTATATAATTACGAATCGACAAAAGGCAATTTGTACAGTATCTGATTGCAGGTGAAAGACGCATAGAAATCAATATCCTCTATCCATCTTTTCTTGTGGAATTAAGGTATTAGGGGTGTTCTTTGTCCCGGCTCAGACACCCATACAATCTTATCTTTTCACTCAACCCTTTTCTTTTTTGGTAGAATTTGGTTATATTTTGTCCTGTTTTCCATTTTGTCTGCTTGTTCATCTGATTGTAAAGCTAAATATTTCTCTAAATATTTTCACTCCCTCAACCCAAGCAATCAGATCCTCTGCCCTAGATTTTAAGTTGCAGTTCTGCTAAACAAAGGATCTTGGGAAAATGTTATGTATTTCAATGTTAGGGACTTCTTTTAATTATTTCTACACATGATCAGACATAACACTAGATACGTTTTTGTGTTGCAGTTAGGATCAATAACATTGCTCCAAACTGCTCCATGATGACACACTTGCTGGGTTTTTACAGAGCTTTCAGACATAAGCTGTCATGTAGGAGGCTTTGTTGATATGAATGTTCAGTGAGCATTATTACTTTATCCACAGCACCTCAAGGACCTCTTGTTCCCTGGGAGATTCTCGAGGGATCACTATGTCCTGCAAGGCAATGATCAGATGACAGACAGAGGCAGCCTCCCCTCTGAATACGAGCACTTACCTTCTGGCAGATTGTTTTTTTCGAAATGTATAATGAACTGTAAACGTACCTGTTACATCTTTAATTAAGATTTTAAATAGGAGTTTAATAATGAATTGGTTGAACTACAAAAGGTCACTTAGGACATTAGTCAGGTTTACACTTGCATTTGCAATATTTTGCTCATTGATTTTGCTGTTTTTGTTTATAGCGTGCTTTATTGGTTTTTATTGATCTTACTGTTTTTATGGTTGTTTTTTTTTATGTCGTTTTTATTTTTAAATATATCTAAATTGATTGTAAAGATGCTGCTGTGCCAAAGAAATATTTCCTCAAAGGTACTATAAAGTAAGCGACATCTTGTCTTGATACTTTTCAGTAGCGAACTTGCTACCAGGACTTTTCACACATCTCACACTTTATTTTTGAGGTCGATCGCGAACCTGCGAAAGAACGCTCACTAGATTTTACACTATAAAGCTAACATCTCTAATTTATAATAATTCTTTCAAAATGAACACCCAGCATTTCAACCTTCTTATTGAACTCAGGTTATAATGTCATCAAATACGGAGGCGGGGATAGTGATATGTAAAAACAGCACAGCAAAAGCTGCATCAGATTCGCTGGATCGTTAGCTACCTCTGTCAGCCACATGACCCTCCTCTTGCTGGTTGTCGTCCCTCAAGAACTTAAACTGTCATTATTGACATTGCAAAACGGAGTTTGACAAAACAAAAGTTGACTATGTTTTGGGGTATTTTTTGCCGTGTATCGTTGTGTTTCTTTTGGTGGCGTTGAAGCAGTGTAGCAAATAAGTGGACCTTGAGTTGCGACTCTTACTTTTTCCAAGGATAAGAATAAACTTGTTTGGTGAAAAGTGATTTCTTAATATCCGCCTACCGAGTTTTAACTCATTTCTCTATCCTAAAAGTGTTTTTATGACAGAAAAACCTAAAATATGATCTAATTAGTGGGAATCATTAGCTGACATGAAGTCAGTGCAATACACATAGACATAGATGTTATAGAAAATAACCCTAACTTCAATAAAATTACTTTGCGTTATATTTACTTCGTGAGATGAAAACAGAAATAAATTAGTTATTTATCTATTGGCTTATCTCTGCCAAGAAGGTTATGTTCACGGGGTTTTGTTTGTCAGCAGGATTTTAATAAAACTACAGGACCGATTTTCATAATATTTGGTTGAGGCAGATCCACCGATCATTATTTATTCTATTTGACGCTGCAAAACGGAGCATTCGGCTTACGGATTACCATGCATCTTAAAATCTAGTAGATGGCAGTAAAGTTCAGTCGTGACAAATCATAGGCCATTCTAGAAATATGATGACTCTGTTACAATCCATACTCAGGGGTGCAAGTAATTCTCTGGGATACACTTTCACTTGCTTAAATGTAATAAAGTGAGCAGTCGTTATGGAGCACCAGAGGTGCACCGGGAAAAAAAATTCAGCCCTGCATTTATCCGCTGGGACCGGACTACCTGTGACACACAAGAGGGCCAGTAAAAACGTTATGGATTTTTTTAACGGTCTAGTGGCCCATCGATGCGGCAGTCTAAAGGGACTTGTCCCAGTATACCTGATGGCCAGTAGACCACAGAGGACAATAGTTTCATGGGAGAGAGCGAGGACATCGCCACAATTGTAAATATATCCAGATATATCGGATATAGTGGTTACAGATTTGCATATCTTAGAAGAGCGGACTCCAAGTTTTTATAATGTAATGTAGGGTAATGTAATCTTTTTGGCTTTTGAGAGACAATACATTTTAGATTCGTATCAAAAACCATGTTAGTCTTCACACAAACGTGGTATTTTGATGGAGTGCATGTCTGACCTGTTTGTACATTGTGTCATGTAAAAAGAGCAGAATACGGGCACTCACAAAACAATATGTAACAATTTATTGTGGGCAGAAAAACAGACGTATTTCAGCCATTAGCCATCATCAGTGTAAACAAAATATGTGGAAATAACAACCTATGTAGAAAAGAGGGGACAAAATTTTCAATCAGCGAGGAGGCACTTAATTGTGTCCACCTGAGAAAGACCTTTGGACGAAGGGGGACTCATAAAATCTCATAACAGCATATTTATCAGTGACTGATGTAAAGTATCCAAAACTATAGTTTTATCTTCATCAGTGTAATCTCTAGTTTTCTTAATATAATGGCAGTGTGGAAACAGATTTTCCACATTACTATTTGCACATAATTTGTTTTCTATTATTTGGATGATAATGGTATTCCACTTACAAGCACTTTTAGCATAAATATAGCTCTTAATATTCCTGTAGGTTTGGGTACTCCATTATTGGAGATCAGCCATTGATGAATATGATGTTATGAGATTTTATGAGGCCCTCCAGTTTGTCCCCTTTTTCTATATATGTTGTTTTGTTAACGCTGAAGATGGCTTATAGCTGTAACACGTCTGCTTTTTTTTTTGCACACATTGTTACATATTGCTCTATGAGTGCTGGAATTCTGCTCTTTTTTCATTCTCGTTACAACCGTGCACCCGTCTTGTCTCCAGATTTGTGAGTTGTGCGTGCCATTTTTCTATACACATTGTCTCATGTAACCTTGTACACTGTGTTTTCAATTTCTCAGAGCAGAGCAGAATATTGCTGCTATCAAGTTTTGGCAACCCTCTATAGAGCATGTGTGGTTGTGTGTTTGTACTATATTTGGTGCAGGGCCATTTCTGTGATTTGTTAGATTTTAATAACTCTTTAAGACAACAAACACAAGACAAATTTCTCTGCAAAGTGACAAAAATTGCAGTTTGATCTTTTATTAGAGGAGAAAACTGCCTCTTCTGGGTGTTAAGTTACAGCCCATTTATAATAATAACTTCTCATTTGCTGTGTAAGACTTTTCAAAGCACAGGTTCCAGTGGAGAAAGGGAAGCAGGATACTTTAAATAAACAGATTATAAGAAATACACTACATCTGTCTATGTATAGTTTACATTACCCCAAGCACTTTCCAGTATATGAAATTCGATTTTGAACCTTGCTTGAAATTACCTGCTTAGGTTACTTCATGTGGGAGTCAGGTGATTGATACCAAGCACAGACTAACAATATGCAGTGCCCATATGAACGCACCAAACCTGGCTCCAATAAATAAGGATAAAACTAACAGTCTTCTTGTTTACAGTGAAAAATTGTCTCCTTCTGCTGAAGCTGTTTTTAATGCTAAACAAGAATATGAAAAGCAGCTTCTTCATGAGGAGGGAAACCAACATTCGTACAGAAGTGTTGTACAGTATCTCTAATTATGCAGAGCGTGTGCAGAATCCTGTGAAACTGGCACAGACTATTCTGTCTTAAAATCCCCCTCTGGCTGATTAGTTTTGCTTTATTTATCTAATCTGATCCCATAATCCACAGACTGTAGTCAAGTGTTGCAGCCAGATATTATCCTCAACACAAAAAGTATGCAACCGCTGTGCATATTTTTCTTGTTCCTCGTGTTTTCATTTGTTTGCATTCTCACTTTAGCAAGTTTAACAAAGTCAAAGCTAATTTACAGACAATAAAATGTGTCTGCAGCTGCTGCTAATCATTAGTTTGTCATGGTGAAGCAGAGCAACACAGTGGCAGCAGTTTTTCTGCCGCTGTTCTCAGAAATACATTCCCCAGAAGGATTTTCAGTAGTGTGGGCGTACACACTCCAAGGTTATTTACCATTCACACAGACAGCTCGAGTGAAATTTAACCTTAACCTGATTAAAGACTTGCTTTTGTAATCCCCCCTCACCTGAAGATGAATGAATCATGAGTACCACATCTATACGGTAACAAATACTGTACAACACAAAGATGCAATACAGTTTAGTTTAACAGTCATCTTGCTATTGACCTTTGTAAGGCCGTCATCATCTGCTGGATACCAGCTGAGCTCACAATAGCTGCTGTTGTCGTTGTGAGAGCCAAATCTGTCAATGAATATTTTGTTGAAGTTTGTTGTTTGTTGATTTCTACTCAACGATGCTATTATTATTATGATAAGTCTGTTTATTTTTTGGTCAACTGAGTACTAAAATTAGATTTTGGTTCATCTTTTGTGTAAATTCACTTAGTTACGGCACTCAATTATTGAGATCATGCGACATGTACGAGGAAGAAGTCCCGATGTTTGGTTAGTTATTTGGCTGAAACTTGTGAACAAAAATAGATTTTTGACTGTAAAATGTAAACCCACAAGGACAGGTTGGATATTATCAATGTTATCCTCAGAGAGAACCTCAAAAGGATGCACAGAAAAGGATGGAAATTGAAACTTGTAATTTTGGATATATGGATAAAGAACTGAAAACCCCAGAATGGGTTTTTCTTTTTCCTTCTTTTTTTCCCCCCTTTTTCCCCTTTTCTTTAAGTTATTGGAAGAATATTAACTGTTATTAATGAAAATATGTTAGCCACAAAAGGATTTAGCAAAATAAATTGGATTGGCCCTTTTATTGGTAATGCATATTGTGTCCTCCTGCATCACAGTAAGATATAAACAGGAAGAAGCTTGAACAAAGTTGTGGCTCAAAGTACTGCAATATTCCCTAGTATTGATAACACACCTAATTATATGGTTTATTTGTTTAGAGTGGAGTAGAGTAGCTTAATGTCTCTTCTTCTTTAACAATCAGCTACAGTCACTTATAGTGTGTGAAAAACAAACAGGGCCAGTCTCCCTCGGGTGGGCTGTTGATGTTTTATTGGTTCTTAGGATGCTGTCTTGTGTACCCTTTTTGAACCTGTTTACCTGTCTTCGATGGAGGAGATACCAGTGTTGAACTAGAGCGTATTAAAATGCTTCAAAAAGAATTTAATCACCACCACACTTACCAAAGGATCCCCATAAATCCTAAACTCTGGTCCTTTAAGGTAAACACCACCTGGCTGTATCTCCATACTTATACATATTTAAAGCTTATTAGACCCTTATTTCCTGTACTACATGCATTACCCCATTAAATATGTAATGGTCTCTGCACTGCCAAAGTGCCTGTGACTTACACTTACTGTGCCTGAATGCTGCTCTACTAATATTCTGCTCATGCTACGTGGGCAGCCAAGATGGTCTTAATGTGAGTGTCCCATCATTCCTTTCTTCTGAGAGTTAATAATAACTGTATTTCCCAATGAGCCTTTAAGCATAGTGATTGGATTTACAAATTATAAATGTATTAGTACTAGACGCTTTGTATTCTGATTTAATTGGTGGGTATGTTCTGCACATTACTGTACTGTGTGTGTGTGTGTGTGTGTGTGTGTGTGTGTGTGTGTGTGTGTGTGTGTGTGTGTGTGTGTGTGTGTGTGTGTGTGTGTGTGTGTGTGTGTGTGTGTGTGTGTGTGTGTGATGTCACCATAGACTGCATGTAAAAGTTGGCTTAGCTCCCGCATATTAAACTGTTTGTTTTTTTTTTTTGTTTTTTTTTGGGGGGGGGGGCACGTCTGTTTGATTAACTGGTCTGTTGTGCAGTCAGGTTACGGCTGTCGGTGGGCAGAACGTAGTAGCTCAGATTCCCAATCCGATCGAGTCAGACCCATTGCTCGCTTCTCCCCAGTTTGTCCAAATATGGTCACATTCTGAAACTCATTTTAATTTTTAATATTCTACGAAAAAAAAAAAAAAAAATTAAATCAGGAGTTAAAGGGTAAGTTCACCCAACAGCAGTGGAGCTGAGTATCATTTGTTCCTCAAAATATTGAAAAATGACATTTATAAAAATTCAATAACAGCTTTACATTTCATCTCATTTGTTTGCAACACTGAGCCTCGTATACATGCGCAATCAGAGACACAACGCAGCCATATTATCTCTGCAAACACATCATTTACATCGCGTGTAGCTTTATGACATTAATACGTACAGTAAACACGTGATTTTTCTTCATGCTGGAATGTGTCTCAGGCTATCGATCAGAGCTGCAGCTCTACCTGTGGCTTCCTGTCAGCTGCTCTGTAGCTGATATCTGCAGGAATGAAGGTGACTGAGGATGACAGGCAGCCGAATGCCTTTTCACCTGCAGCTGATTTCCGAACGCAAACGCCTCGGTTTAGACAAATGGGAACGGGGCGCGGCAATTACGGCGCGGCTGACCTTCAGCTCGGGCTCTGTGATGGAGCTGTCACACGCTTCACGCCTGGCCCCGTTTTCCTTATCACAGTAAAGACTGTCCCCACCGTTATAACTACAGAGTCCAGGGGCAAAATATTTGGTTTAATTCTCAGCTGCATGAGTTAGATGTAGAGGATTCCACTTATTTTGGTGCTCAGCATTAAAAACTCCACGAGTCCTCTGTGCCTGATGATTTTTCAACGGTGTTCATCTATTATGAAGAGACAGATTATTTATCAATCCGTGCTTCCTGGGAATATTACCGGGAAAATCTCCAGGACAGACAAAGGGAAATGCAGCTAATAAATTCTGCATGTAATGATTAAATTTAAATAGCGAGGTCAAGCGCCCTCATTATTTGGACTAAAATATTAAAATACTGTTAATATTTTATGCGACCAAATATGCAGAACTGAATTAAATTCAAAAGAAAAATGTTTGCATAGAATAAAGTGCTTTTTGGGGGCAAAGCATGTAAGTGAGGAACTTTTATCCCGCAGCTGAATTTTTAATTTGTTCGTGCGGAGCCTTGTTGCAGCCTGGGTTGCTCCCACTCGTCTTGGTGTCAGTGTGACTCATTGAATCGTGGGAAATAAGGTGTTAGTTCACACCAACTGATTTTATACCCTGCTGTGCACTAATCAAGCCAGTTCAAGTTTGTGTGATCGAAGTGAAAATCGGTGCTCACATAGAGAAGTACGCTTTGTTCACCCATTTATTGTGAATTAACAAATATGTTGTAGCGATCAACACGCATGTAAAAGAGTACAAGTAGGAGAAGTGATTTATTTGCGAACGCATCCACAATGAAGAATATGTAGGAATTGAAACAAAGATTAGAGGGACATAAATCTTCACTCATTTAAACTGAGAATGTGTAAAAGCAGTGAAGTAGTAACCCTTAACCTTTCTACAAACTAGAATAACAAGACTTTTAGTATGTACTGTAGCTACCCTTAAAAAGTATGTACTGTTGCATGTAGTATGCATACAATTAGAAGATATACTTCATTTTAAAAATGTGCCTTAAACTTTGACCCTCCTGATATTTGAAGTAAACACTCTGTCTCCAGCCGCAGACTCCAAAGTTTTGTCTCCCTGGCTCCCCTCATCGTCCTTGTGTTTTCTCCTTCCGGCTCTGCAGCACAACCCTCCACTGTCTCAGGAACCACTTTCCAAGCCTGCACCGCTGGTATCCACGTCCCAGTCCTCTGCCCCATCACCATCCTGATCAAATCATCTTTTAGCCTACTACTTTTACCTGTGGGTGTTTCTCGAGGATGTGTTCTGGGTAGGCTGCGTTCCTCCGATGCTACGTCATCACACGTCACAAAGGATTAATACAATCTTTAGAGTCCTTCGTTCAAAAAAAGGGCCCTTTAATTAAAAAAAAGAACAACAACAACAACAACACAATCTTAAGTGAATGTACAAGGGCGGGACCTTTCCAGTGACGCACAAATAGAATATATTGAACTATAACACAGCAGTCGGTGGAGAAAACTCTCCACCTGTTTGCAATTCGCCATTAAATCGAAGAAGAGTAGTGAACACCTGCACACTCACCAAACTGGTCCATTTATGTGTTGTCCAAAGGAAGGAGTCTCGCTGGGCTTTAGGGCCTGACTTAAGGGACCCGTCCTACCATGGATGCCTGGATTCAAATATTGGGATTCCCCCATGGTTGTAATAATGATATTTTGTAAGGATGATAATGTATTATTTTTCTTGTAAATTTGAGTAATTTAAATAATCCAAAATAAAACCGTGGCACTATAGTTTTGTATTCTTGGTGTTTATGGTAATCTAGAGGTCATACGACTGGTCAAAGGATTAGGGACAAGGAAACCGAAAAATAATTTACTACCCTTCAAGAATGCCAAAAACCTTTGGTGAAAAGGTTACACCAAATTTCATGCCTTCTTACATACCATTTATTTGCAGTATAAAAACATAAATGTTTTACACTATAAATATATTTGTAAACAGATACAGAATTGAGCAATACTTGCAACTTATCTGACTAAGAGAGGCCGTGTATATATTCATACAGCATGGGGACTTACTTTTCAAATAGAGTTCATCCCATTTATATATTTTTAATCTGCTTATAAATGCTTAATTAACAGTTTCAAAGTGTTAACCCTAAATAAAACATGTGTACTGAGGAGTTGTGAGATATACTTTTATTTTGACGGTCTTGCATGCAATGTCACACTGGTTTGCATTTTGCATTGCAGGTGTTGTCAAAATGAAAAGTTAATTCAAATAGCACTAGAAAAATGAGTCCGGAGTGTTTTTGCTGAGTCTCTGCCCACACTCTACTTCACATTAGTTGACATGCCTGGCTGACAGTCAGTATCTAATAGACTAATATATCAGTCTAAATCTGTTAATTACAGTATAATCACCTCTTGATACAGTCAATCACTCTTGTTACACAGAAGACTGATGAAATCCCCGTGTCTCTCGCAGCACAACAGATTGACTTATTCTGGAAATAAAATCCAATTCTGCTGTGCTTCTGTTCGCGTCTTGCATACATTGGTAAGACAAGTCACGCACGGGTAGCAGTGGGGCAAGTCTCTTCTCCAGCCTGATTAGTTCTGCTCCAGAAATGTAGAGAGTGACGAGCTAATCGCGAGCCGCGGTGGCGGTGAAATGGAGGCCTCAGAGGGACTGGAGGCACAGATCGATGATGCGCGAGCCCGGCGACAGCAGGTGATGCACGGCTTCATCCAGCGCAGCGACAAGATGAAAGCCAGCACTGCGAGGACGATGAGCTGTCACTTCGAACGTCTCAACCTTCTGTATTCAGTGTCACGATCAAGATGGAACAGTTTTATTACTCCGATGAACACAACTCTCCTCCTCATTCTCCTGCCACGTCCATCTGTAATGCTCATTAGTTTGGAGGTGTTGTTTTCTATGGCACATGGTGTGAAACATGTCAAAACTCCACCACCTGTTTTTTTGGACCAATCGCATTTAGTGCCACATACTGAGAACATTTTCCAAATGCGCCAGCGCATGTGGAAAATAGAAACATTTGTGTAAAGTCAGCGGTGGCCCCTGGGGTGTGCTGCCACCAGGAAACACTTTCACACCTCACACATTTGCATTTTACACCTTAATGGTTTAGCTGCACTTGAACTTTGCCCAAGCTGTGAAATTCATTTGCTTATTGGGCCGTTTCTTTCGGGGGTATGCAGGTCAAAATTCTACTATTATTCTATATGATTGTTTCATTTCATGAATAAATTATGCTTCTGAGTTGCACCCAATTTACACTGTGATAAAGTTCAGTGAAAATGATGGTTTTATTTGTGTAGTTTTGGTCATTAATTCTGTCAAGCTATATTTCATGAACACAGCTCCACTGTTAAGATCAGAACACAACAACACTACTATAAATTGGTAATTATAGTTACGATTCCTGCCTCCATCTGGTTTACTTTTTGCCGTTCTGTCCCTGCCTTCAGCCACGCTTCCTCAGGCCTCTGCATTTCTATGGACCTTTCTAGTCCCTGCAGTTTAGCTCTTAACCACCGGATGCCTTCACAACTCCCAACTCCCACATCCACTTGCTCACCTTTTCCTCATTCTCTAATCACCACCTCGGTATTTATACTGGCCGCTTTGACCTGCTCCTGTGTTTTTGAGATGTCTTGTAAACAGCCCTAAGGGCTACCCATCCATCCATCCATCCATCCATCCATCCATCCACCCATCCATCCATCCATCCATCCATCCATCCATCCATCCACCCATCCATCCATCCATCCATCCATCCATACCCATCCATCCATCCATCCATCCATCCATCCATCCATCCATCCATCCATCCATCCATCCATCCATCCATCCATCCATCCATCCATCCCATCCATCCATCCATCCCATCCATCCACCTGTCTGTCCGTCCGTCCGTCCGTCTATCTATCCATCTATCTATCATATTTAATTGATTTTGAATTTAGTGTAAATATGAATACGTTTTAAAAAAAAAAAAAAAAAAAAATCACAAAAAAGAATTCTCATTACAGTTTATTTGAATCTGAAAATGAGTGAAACAGCGCCCCCTACGATATAAATACGTTAAGTTAGCCTGGTTCTGTGGTCAAAGATGGTACTGCACTCCACGTTTGACGCAATCAGGTGGCGTTCACGAGGAGACGCCAGGTGAAGCTGGTTAAAAATGTCCGAAGTGGTCATCATTGTGACGAGCGGCGTGAAAACGTAACGGACTGGACTCCCGAGAAGAAACCCAAAAGGGAATGTTTACAACAAGATAGTTCGACTCTGACGTCACAACAATCAGTAGAAAACATTTGATGACATCACCGCGAGAGCCAGCTTATTCTCCGGTTGTGCTAGCCTATCAGGGTAGCTTGCAGCAACCGCGGAGTTTATGTCAAGAAACTGACTGGAAACAAGTGCAGTGGGATGTCATAATTGGGGATTTCCTGGGTTTTGTTTGTTTTAGCTGTTGAATCAAGTAGTTGATTTGTGTGAGTTGTAAATGAGGCTGTGCGCGAGCTGAACTCGGGAAGCCGTCATCCTCGATTAGATTTCAGCTGCGCGGTGTGATGATGAGTCATCAGCTTCAGACACGCGTTTATTTCCTTTGATGTATAATTTGAATACGTAAATATATATATATATATATTTTGTGTTCAGTCTTCACAAGTGCCAGTTGTGATCTTTTCCTCTAAGTAACGTCTGTTGTATCTTTATACTCCTAAACACGTGTAAGTCGTGTAGGTGCATCGTGTGATGTGCGGGCTTGAAGTTCACCATTTGTTTTTCTATATTCTGCCTCCATGGAGCAGATAAACATGTCACTGCTAAAATGAATAAATCTGACCTCTCTGGAAAAAAAAAAAAAACACGTGGTCCCCGTTTGACCCTTAAACAGGCCTGAACCGTCACTGAAGACACACTAGCGGTTAAAAAAAAAATCAATCCAGCATGGTGGTGACATTTTCAGGGCAATATGATATCCATGCACAGGCACTAATTATCAATATTTTATAAATAAATGAACATGTCAGGTGCATTTATGACAGGTTATTATGACAGTGTTTTGTCATTCTGTCTGCTTGACTTCTATTTTGCTGCAAATTGAAATGACTGAAGTGAGATAAACAAGCCCCCAAAACTTTATTTAATTAGATAAAACAGGTGTTGGAAAAATGTTTCCTTTTGGGACATAATTTGCAGGTGGAAAAAAAAAAAAAGGTACATCACGATAAACTGCATTTTCTTGCCATAACCAGCATATTGCAAAAATATTTTTTAAAAATCGCAGCGATATCTTATCGTGACTTGAGTCTCGTGATAATATCGTATTGTGGGTCTCTGGTGATTCCCACCCTCTCGGACATCTTGTTTTTCACATATACATTTTTACCAAACAGAATTCATATCTGTTGTCATGTATCCGTTTAATAGAATGAGACTTTTTGGGTAAAAATACCTTTCAAAATAGTAATTGAATTTTACTTAGTCGAAGAAACAGAGATGTGAGCGTGTTGCGTCCAGACCTGTAAACATATCAGACCCTTGAGTTTTGTGGCTTTTTGAAGACAGAGCGTACTTCACCTTTTATGCCACACGAGGGCACTCAACTGACTGGATAGATGGTATTGTGTTATAGTAAATTAATTTAGCCTTAATTATCCTCCCAAAATATGAAGTTGGTAAGCTGGTACCTTTTCAAGACATAGTGGGTTTGACCTTACTTGCTGTCATAATTTGGTGTGTTGAGTATAATTGTAACAAGCACTCTATTAAAGGAAATGCCATTTTATATTTAGAGTTCATAATTATTATTATTTTTTTTAAATAGACGTAGCCTCCTTGATGATGGGTTTCCTGAAAATCGGTTTTGAAGCTCATTTGCGGGTGACTCTGGCAGGCGCCATGTTGGCAGCGTCTGACTGAGCTTTACTCCCGGCTGATCCGAAGAGATTTTGCGTAGATGGAACTCAGGCGGGCCGAATGAATCCTGGTTAATGAAACCTGCCAGCAGCTAGCCAACGGAGAGAGCAACCACCTGTCACTCAAAGCGGCCCCGTCCTTAATTATGGATGACTTTAGGCCTAAATACAACTGAAACGGGTGACTTGTATAAAAAAAAGGAAAAAGGAGAGGGCGGAGGGCAGGAGGGGGGCGGGGGGACACGTTTTTGAAGTGTGTATCTGTGTATGTGGAGGACGGGTGGCGGGATGTAACAACTGTTTACTCCTCTCAAAGACATTATTCCTAATATAAAGCAGAGACATGCTTTATGTAAGGTGTTACTTTGTCCTTCCCTGACCGTCCTGCTTCGGATGAATTTACACGCTCAGGCTGATTCTCACACTAAACACTTTCCCGTCGTCTTGTCAGGATGGATTTGGACAATGTTCCACGACTATATTCATTTCTTTCTAATCGTCTTTCCTCACCTGTCCTTGTATTACCTGTCCCCTGCCCACCCACCCCCTCCTCCTCCCCCCTCCCCCCCCCTCGCTCTATCTCTCTCTCTCGGCTGAGTGACTCGTTGAGATGGACGTAATGAGACAGGTGCATGCAGGGAGGGAGAAGGAGGCACTGCCACGAAGGAGTGCAGCCGTAAACAAGGTGAAAAATAATCAGGTGACGGAGGACTGCGGCTCTCTGAGGGCCCGCTGCAGCCACGGGCACGGCAGCCATGCAACAATACATCACTTTCTCCTTAGAAATGACTTCTTTTTTTTTTGTTGTTGTTTTACCTTCAGTCAGCTCTCGTTAGCTCCGTCAGATTTTTTTATTTGTTTACTTGCTTTCATGCCTGTCTTGATTTAGCACAGACTCGCCTTATTAATTGTTTGCTCTCAGCCAATTTGATTATTCTTATAAATCATATCTTAACATTTCAGTCTGTGACCTTTACAAGTGCAACGGTAAGTTTCAGGTTCAGTGTTTAAAATGGCTTGGTATCTTTTCAGACTTTTTTTTTCTTCTGTATGGTGCTACTAAAAATGTTTCAAAATCGAACAGACGGATCCATTGAACTCTGTTTAAGCTAATTATCTTTCAACATCATGTGGACTTTATTCTTGGCCTCATCTGACTCCAAAATTCGTATTTCTATTTCGTAAAACTGATATAAACAAGTTATTTTTTCCAACCAAAAGTGTCTCAAAAATGCTGAGTTAACCATAATAGGGACGAAGAGTCGCTTATTTCAGATAATATCCCTGTATATATAAACTCGCAACTCAAAGTGATTTGTATAAAAGCAAAGATATAAAATGAGATAAGATGCAAATAATTGTTAAACAAAAACAAGTTCTGTTCTTGGTCTCCGCCAACTCATGAAGGAAATGTCAGAACTTTTTCACAGCTGCCACTGATAAGAGCAATAAAACTGAACCAAATCTGTAAAGATCTCGGTAGAAAAAAACCACTGAGGGAGCTTTCACATCTGCCTTACTTGTTCTGGATTTTTGGACTTTTCAGTTTAGTCTGAACCAAGATGGTAAGTGTGAAAGATGCCCTGTGAAAATGCCCCCAGAACTCGAAGCAGACGGGCGGGGAGTTGTAGAGTTGCCTGATCATTTTCCTATGAATGAAAACATAGTCATTTAACCAATTTTACACACACAAATATAGATTAGATCATCATTAATGTGACGAGTGGCCTTAGTTTAAAAAAAAAAAAAAAAATCTGTATGTGACTGTAATAAAACACAAATTAATCAAATGTTTCCAAAGTTAACTAATGAGGTTCAACATAAGAAGGATCTCGGCCAACGAAAGGGAAAACTCCTAAACTCAATTGGCATGCTGCTCTTATGGTCGGAGAACAACACTGTGGAGTCAGATGAGAGGGTTTGATAACCTGCTCTAATCGCCTTAAAGGCAATTAAAAGTGTCCGGTGGGCAGCCTTTCAACTAAACCCCCGGAAACGTTAGACTTCAGCAATGTCTCCCAGGGGCACCGTTTCCCTACCGCACTGTGAAGGTGGCGAGCTGTGTAAAACAAAGGAGGCAGTGTAACTTCACAGTATTTTTATTCATTCAAATGATCATAGTTTTAATTCAACTCAGCCAAAAAAAAAAAAGACTTTAATATAGAACTCATGCGGACAAAGATCCAGAAGTAACAAACGGTCTCGTTAGACTTCCCCACTCGACCGTGTTAAATGAGACCTACGGTGAGCAGCTGACGTGGTTCAAAGGACATCATATCAGTCAGTCGTCGGTGAAGCAGCAGTGATGTGCAACGACCGGTTATCATCGCCACCAGTCAGCAAACGCATGTGGAGATTGAGCTCATAATGGTTGCAGTGTTTCGGATCAAATGTGCTTTCAGTTGCCTGCATCACTTGATTATTATTATTATTTAATAGCTTGTAATGGGGATGAAGTGCTTGTTTGGACTTCTAAAAATGATCAACATGATATGACATTGTGATATGATAAACTTTGCACATTTTTGTAGGCTTTGATTTTTAGATAATGACGGACAGCCAATCCAACGATCGTCCTCTTTATTGCACATCAGTTGCTTTGGGAACAAAGTGTTCTTCAATTCTTAAAAGATCCTTTGTGCTGTGAGTGAGTCATAGCCCTATTTTTTTTTTATTTATTTATTTATTTTTTACTTCTATTACACTCATAAATCATTTGTTTATAGAAACTGTGGTTTGTTGTCACATTGACTGCAATTGCTTACCTACCCCTGGCAAATCTACCTTGTTTTTGAAAATGTCCTATTTCATTAATGTTCACTAGCCTTTATAAAGCAACAACAAAATATCACACTTGCATGAACTGTAAACGAGAGGAGTTTGGCAGAAG
The DNA here is from genome assembly GCF_029030835.1 of Brachyistius frenatus. NCBI lineage: Eukaryota > Metazoa > Chordata > Actinopteri > Embiotocidae > Brachyistius > Brachyistius frenatus. The sequence continues at coordinate 2,271,766 of NW_027210631.1, forward strand.
AACCTCATGGGATTGCACAACTTTTCTTGTATGAAAGCATTGCTGTCTCTTTGGTAACTTTTTAGTCATCAAATGGTGACTTCACCAAACAACCATCAGGACAGCACTCCTTTGAATTTGTGCATAAATTATCATCAGAGAAACCGTAAATTCAAAAGATGCACCTGCGTGCAACTTCGCTGAACTGCATCATCTTCCTCTGAAGTTCAGGGTGTTATTCAGGGATCAGCCTGCACACTGTCTATTGGTTTTTGGAGCTGGTCACTGTGTACAGCATAGCATGAGTAGTTTATGTGTGCAGAGTATAACATCGCACCCTCAACCTTTTTGAAGTATGTTGTTGCAATACAACGGTTTTGCTCCCATTAGTCAAAGTGTATTTATTTTTCCAACACCTGTTGAGTTGAGCCATAATTATGTTGCATTGATTTCTGTAGAATTATTAATGTATTAAGAATACTTGCTGCATTTTCCTCTCTACTATAAAAGCATTTGTCTAAAGTTCTGTTGCAATACAAGTTTAATAACTAGACTGCATGCTGGCTGATGATTGGGTTTGGTGACTCTCCTACTAATTCTGAACTCACTAGTAGGTCTAATTTCAAGGTAATAGTAGTGTAAATGCACATCTCACATCATGCCTGAATTCAGACAATTATAAGCTCTCTTGGATATAAACAGCGTAAAGGATTTTGGAGGTGGAAGAGGTGAAGAAATGGAGTCGCTGCTACGGTAGCTTTTTGGCATTCTTAAAAATTGGTTTGTTAAGAAATTTCTGAAGTTTATAAAGCAATGATCACAGTCGATCAGCTGTGTTGAGGAATGTCGGCTGCATTTGAGACCTAACAGGGTGAGGAAGTTCAGGAAGGAAATATTTGATGTTGATCAATTACAGGGGGATACTTAAAGCACGGTTTCTGATTCATGTTTATTTTTTACTGCTTGTTACAAGATATACAATAACTCTCAGCTTCCTTTCCGTAAGAGAAAATTGAGTAATGTGTTCGGCTTTGATGTTTACCACACTGCTGTACACCGCTCCAGTATAAACAATAAAGGTAAGGCCAACCAATCATATCGTTTGGCATGTAGCGCTGCTACGCTGCTGTTTTTCCCCAACTCGTGCTATAATCAAGGTTGCAGAGGCAGAATCGATTCGGTCATCCAGTTCTGCTGTAAAACCATTTATTAAAACATCAAATACTTGGCCGTGGTGGATGTGTGCCCAGTGATTACCTTTGCAAATCAATTAAGCTACCGAGTAATTGATTGGATACGAGTCCATGGTTCCTGGATCCTTGTGTTTCTGGAGCGAGTGAAGGTCAGCACGTTTGTACCCGTTTTCCATCAGGTACCTCTCTTTCTACTGAAAGAAGCAGAGTTAACATGAAAAGTGGAATCAATAGAGAAGGAATTGAATTTATGTTTTGGGTTCTCTCTGTGGGTAGACGAATAGATTGCCGGGTTGTATTCAGTAATCGCATTTTCACTTAAACTGAACATTTCTGCGCTGTGAGATTAATATCTCAGTTTTCTGACTGTAAGAAGCATCTCGTTTACTATCAAAGTTAATTATCTACACAAAGATTAAATCATTGGGATAGAAAAAGGGATATTGGAGGAAGAAAATACCCGTTGAATCTTGTGTACTTCAAAAAGATTCCAAGGCAATATGTGAGAGACATTGAGTTCTCTGGTTGATTCACTGCTATTATAACGAATTTGATGTACAGAATAGAATTCAGCCTTTGATAATTCATGTGCAAGAGGCTTTATCTTAAAAATGCTGATGGGAATTTGTGGTCACTGGCCTCTATCAGGCTGGTAGGGAATTAAAGCGGACGGTCAATAGGCGTTCGCCATCCTGTTGTCTGAATCAGAAAATAAAAGAATCAGATTTACTCCAGACAACCAGTTTTAGAATAGCTGTATCCCCTGCAGCATAAAGATGTGAGCGTCAATGCAATTAAAGCCAGTTCATCCTCACGGTGCCATGATGAGTGTCATTTAATTCAAATCGGTAGCGGTTGGAGCGCCGGTTGAACGTGCGAACGCAGCTCCACATTAGTGGCCGTATCCTCCGAGGCCTTTGCCATTGTACTAGAAGAGGCAGGTTTTCCAAGAAGGCAATTATTCATTAAATTAGTGTGGAAACGAGGTTCTGGTGGTTGTGTACTGATGAATTACAGTGGCCAGTAATTTGCACGGTAATTAAAGATTTGAGCTCCTCGCTGTGCTGCAAGCATAAATCACATTTGCAAAGATGTCGGGCAAAATCTGTGAAGCACTCCACCTCATTACAGCCGAACTCTTTCAGAGTTTGAACTAAAACCTCTATCGCGAAGACTTTTCTGTAACCCAACCCAGTTTACAACATAAGTATTCCACCTGCAGTACGATTAATGGGAAAGCGGCCATTAGAAGGGATGAAGCAGAAATCTCACTGAATAGATTTTCCTACTCTGATAATTAACTGAATTTAAATAAAAGTCATTACTGAAATTGTCACATCAAAGGAATGGGTACCAGTCTTGAATTAGAGGTTTCTGATAAATTAAAGAATAAGGTTCTGGGCAGTTGTTGTACCATTCATTCATTTAATATCATAATTGGCATTTTACATTCATTTGTTTACAGGTAGCTGCCTGCTAATGATGATGTGTTCATTATCATGGTGTGACTACTATATGGTTGCGGGGACATAGTTAACAGGTTAAAATGATGAGATTGGTGTCTGGATTAAATACAATTTTTAAAAAATGCATAAAAATAAAGCTAATACTGCACGTGTTACAGTTATTGTTTATAACAGGGGTGACACTGGAAAACTATGTGGCTCCTGCTCCACTGTCAGTGCAGCCCATCCAGTCCCTCTACCACTAAAAGAGTTGTTCAAAAGGCTTCTCTTGCAGTAGGTTTAATGAACATCTTGATACCACTCTCATAGTCTGGGTTAATCTGAGTTAGTCCAGTTATTTTAGCGTAACGTGGTGAAACAGGGAAATGGTTCTGGCCAAAGTCCAGAAATCCACCTCTTAGTAAAACTCACTGGATAATATGTTGAATGTTCTTTTTCTATGCTGCTCTTTTCTTTCTCTGCTCACTGCTCTTCTCTCACCCCACCTCATCGAGGCCGTTGGCCACACACCTCTGCACCTGCTTCTGTTCGAGCTATCTTCCTGTTGAAATTGAGTTTTTCCTTCCAGCTGTTGCTCCTGTGGGGATTATGGGATGGTTCCTCTCTATAATGTTGTTAGGACCTTTTTCTTATAAGTGCCCTGGGATGTCTTATATTGTTTTATGTGATTTGGCGTGACATAATTAAGATTGTGTTGAATTAATCCTGTATCTGCAGTTGCACAAACCTGTTATATGGCTGGAAGCTGTGTGAAATTGGAGGGCTTTTAATTTGAAAAGTCGTGGCATTTAAAACAAGTGTGGTGTAACTTTGGTCTCTCACTTTTTCAGTGGCAAACATTATTATTATTATTATTATTATTATTATTATTATTATGAGAGTGGTTGTTAAATTGGATATACTTATTCAACCTTTAAGGATTATTGTAGCCTTTACATCTTTGTAAAGTGACACAGTTAACTTTTAACATTTGTGTCTGTTATCACTCGACAAAAGGATCCGGTTTTCAAATTGACAACGCTGCCCACATGATGCTGTGCTGCGGAGTGGAGCAGGCTAGACCGATTATTTCCTCATTGTAGTCAAAACTGCTTCTTGAGATTGAGAGAATCGTATTGCTTTGAACTGTGCAGTGTTCATACAGTGTAAGCACAGCGTTGCTTTAAGCAGATAGCTGCCGGGTATACAGTGTGTGTGCATCTAAATGTACCCAGTGTCGGGCCAAATAAATAAACCGCTCGTTCTTATTCCGGGCTGATTACGCTGATAAAAATAAGTCTTCCTGGCACTTTGTATTCTTGTTGTCTCTTGAGGACTTTGTGTACAGCTGTCTGTGAATTGTTTGAGTAATGGTGTATTTACTGCTTGATATAAAGGGGTGTACACAGATGAGAGGATTCTGGTCCACATTAAGACTGAAGCACAGAAACCACGATGAAAGGTGGTCCGATGCTCAGTAGGAATACGGTCAGAGCGGCGCTCAAATCAATGAGAGGCGACATGTGAAGCACAACGTCCAACTCTCTCTACTGAATGATCTTCCATCCTGGGAGATTAGCGTTGACTTTTTCATACTTCCCTTTCTACTGGGAAAGTTAATTTCCACCGTCTGTGTCAAACAACATTTCCAGCGCCTGCCATTGTTTAATTAAGCCGAGGTTGTGTGTGCTACATAAGCGCACACTCCGGCTGGATGAAGGAACCCCTCCGCTGGGACTTCATTCGGTTTGAGAGACTCGCGTGGGTGGAAGAGAGGAGATACGCTTGCCAGAGAAACGTACAGTACTCCACCAACACACTGAGAGCCCCGGGGGAGTTAAGGCAAAGAATTCCTGCTGGATTTTCTCTTTCAGTCTCTTGCTCTTTCGCTTTCTTGCTCTACCCGCCTCTCTCGCTCTCCTTCTCATTTGGTTGTGGTAATTCATCATGGAATATCAAAACCATTCAAACCTCCAGTGCCGAAATGAAGGCTTCAGAGCCTGTGTATAATTGGTTTCCGTGAGGTCCCACCATCCTTATTGAACCTTCTTGACTTCCTGTCCCTTGCAGTGTCAGTGTGTATGATAAAGAGACAAGAAAAAGAAGCCTGGAGACACGGAGATCACGATGCGTGTGAAAGGACGGAGAAGCCTTTACAGCTCCAGAACATTCATGAAATGACAAGTCTTTGATTTGCTTTCGTCCTTTTGGTCTGTTTAAGGAGGAGGTTGCGTTCACATGGCTCCTTTGTGAACACACAGTGGCCGAGATCCTCGAGTCACAGGAGGCTCTGAAAGCAGAAAGTCCAAAGGGGCCCCTGAGACAAACTTTGAAATTTGTCAGACCTTTTAAATTTAATAAATAATTATTCAGAAGAGCACTATTATTAGAAGCAAGAGAGAACATTACATCAACCTGAATATTTTAAATAAATGTAAATTTAAATTCTTCGTGCATGAGTCATCATACTTTTTACTCGGTTAAAAATTGGTTTAACGGTACAGAAAGGTTTACTTATCCTTTAACAGTAAATTGCTTTTAATGCTTTGCATTAATATGTCGCAGCATATACTTGCAGTACAGAAGCAGGACAGATACCCCACATTTATCTAACAAGTCAAATGTAGCAATCAGACTCACACTCAACTGTTAAATCTGCCTCCAATATACCAGAGTTTAATTACGGAAAGCTGCACTTTTGTTTTTGGCTACTTGTAACCACCAAAACCAGCTGAAAATATGGTAAGATGTTCCATCATATTTATGCTTGTGAGATTGATGACAGTGTAAAGTGGCAACCCACCATGACATCACTCGTTGGTTTATGATTTGCTGTTTTGGAGCATCATGTCATTTTGTATTTTTGGAGCCAGACGTGACCATATTTGGGTGAGATGGTGGAGATAGGAAGCAGCTCAGGTTGCAGCGGTATACTAGTGTCATGATATATGTTTATATTTATTGTCAAAAAGGGAGATCAAGTAAAACTTTTATTCAGTCAAAAAAAGCTTCTGTTTTCATTCCTTTAAGGTTAAGGATTTTAACTGACAATAATAAGCATAATAATAAACTACTGTGATATTTTATGAGAAGGTTATCATACCATGAAAAACTCCACCATTGCAACCATAGAAGGAGTGAGGAAGTGGATGTGACTGAGTCCCCGATGACACTATGCCCGCCCACCTTTATTGTAAATGTGACTAAAGTCCAGGGATGTCAATCAAACCAGACACGCCCACAATTAATAATGAAATTATTTCCAGAAGGTTCAGAAGGAATGCCACTATGATAACTTCTCAAAAAAGATTTATTGACTTTGTATATCATGAGAAGTTGATGATTTTTAAATAGAAGTCTACTGGAGCCAAAGGTTTTGCAGCACCAGCCCCTAGTGGCCCTCAGTGGTACTGCTTTTTAAGGCACTTCGACATTGACTTTTATACACAGTCTATTGGTACAACTAATCTGACCATCAGATTTGCGGTGAGAAAAAAAGAAAACGGTGAGCTGAAAGATGCTTGAATGTTGAGTTGAGGGGAACTTCACTCCTGTGATAATTGTATGCTGGTGCATCAGTAGGTGCAACACGCTTCAAATCAAGTCATTGATATGTTGGTAAAATAAACATTTTGATTGGTGCAGCTTTAAGTATCCAGGTTAAAGTAAGAATGAAAGTCTTCTGTCTGTCAGCAAGATCAGCAAAAAAGCAGAAAGGACCCAGAGGAAAGCCATTCTTTGATTTAAACTTGATTCAATCTGGTTAGTCCCACAAGAGGGTGGAAACTCATTTTAAAGGGAGACCTGGACAAGACAGCAACATAAAAGCTGCAAATAAAAGAAACCTACATGAAAGACTGCTTTGAAGTACATGACCGGTGTTGTATAATACTGCGTGTTAGATGGCTGATGTCTGCTTTTAATCACAATAAAGACAGCGTCAGAGCTGAGAGCCCCTGGAGCCTCTGTGACTGCATAGTGCCAGTGACTCCAAACGCCATCTGTGACTTTGGCCAGACAGTTCCTGCTGCCTGGCGCAATCCCATGGATCATACACACAGCACCGCTGCACTAACACTTCCAGTCGAGATCCGACAGGACTGGAGGCTGGTGAGGGCATCTCCGGCCAACAAAGGGCCCCCGTTCCTTCCTCCCTACAAAGTGCTGAGGAGGGGAAGGCAGTGCGTGCCTTATGGTTTTAACTGAGGGTGCTGCTGAGATGAGAGAGAATCTCAATTTACCGCGGCATCTGCTTCTTATGACAGCATCATCCAGATTCAGCAAGCCAATAAAGCAATCAATTTTTTTCATTCTTGTAGACAGGTCCAGGAAGTTTTGGTACCCGAGCACCAGTCATTAGGGCCTGCCTTCAGTCTGAACTGGTGATTAGTGGATAGACGTCTGGCTCACTGATAAGACTTTATAAAACAGGTGCTGAAATTACCAACGAACAAGTCAGGAGGAAAGCTAACGGCAAACTGATGAATGAATAAGGAACACTTTCTAAGTAGCATAGCAGATAATGAGTACCAGACTCCTTGATATGATAATGAGCTCAGGCCTAATGATTAGTTGAAGCTATTGATGAATCGGAATTTTAACATTTTCTCGAGAACAATTTCCGCATCACGTGGAAATAACCAATAACTAGTCATTACTTCTGACTTCTCCAGTAAAGCGGTGCATCGTAGCAAATTACTTTATATTTGGATCAATTGTGTGATAACAAACAAAAGCATTTATGACAGATCTGTACCATAGGCTACAGCTAACTTAGTAACTAGTTAGTTAAGTGCAAAAATCTGTGATCATTTTTTTTTTGGACCATGTTCACCATGTTGGTTCGGCCTGTTGCCACGTTAATTAGCAAACAATACAAAGTACAGCTGAGGATGATGGGAGCGTCATTAGTTAAGCAGGTATTTGGACAGAAACCGAAGTACTGGACCAGTTTTTTCTGTTAAACATTCCGTGTGTAGGATTTAGGGGAGTCTATTTGGAGAAATGGAATATCATAATTTGAATTATTAGTTATAATTATTACGTGTTATTATAATTTCCATTTGCGTATCATAACCTGAAACTAAAACCTCACCTGTAGATGGCACTAAATCACACACACGACTCCTTTGTTAAAGAATTACCAAAGTGATGACAGTTCTTCCTGATGGGGGACATAAATGTCAGATAATACCAGATAATAACCTCATAGATGTTGAAACATTTCAGTCTGATGGACCAGCTGACTGACAGACTGACATTGGCATCCCTAGAGGCATGCTGCTAGCGTGATTAAAAATGAGTTTTAACCCTTTTTTTTTTTTTTTATATGCAAGGCACTTGTTGTAGTGACGTGCCAAAAAAACACACACAGCAAACATACAGAACAGCCCTGAACGTCCTTAATTATCAAATGAAGGCAGTAAAGGCAGCCGCAGCTAAATGTGATCTAATTACAACTAATATGGTGAAAGTGTTTGATCTTTCCCAGCTTTGAACACCGCTCATCCGTCCAGCATGTCAAGGGCATAGTTTGCTACAGCTGTTTACATAGACTTTGTCCAACAGGTTTGTCCAAAAACAAGCAGCGATGGTTCGTGCATCAGAATAGTCGTTAAATGTACTAAATGTGCAGCTGAGTGATGACGAGATAATTGTTATAATTTTCACAGGTCGGGCAGAACACATCCCGGTGAGCTCGTCTCTGGCAGTATGAAGATTGTCAATCATGAGGTGACGTTTTTAGAGGCCGAGTTTGGTTTCCAGCCTCCTGCTGCGTGTGTTGCTGTTTGTGAGGATGAGGGGTGTGCTGCCATTTGGCTGATGCTAACAGGTGCTTACCACGCAGCACTCCCAGCGAGAGCACGCCGGCTCTCGTCGGAAAGCTGCTCTCACCATTCAGCGGGAATGAGTGATCATTAATGTACCACCCTTGGCAGCCTGGCGTCCACTTAAGGACCTTCGCTGGTGAAAGTTTCTGTCTGCAAAACAAACAGGCTGTCTGCTGGAGAGCTCTGCCCCTAATATATCCCTCGGATTCACACACTCGTGCGTAGACGGCGAACAAAGGGTTAGTAAGACGGGGTCAGGATTTACTGTCACTCCTCCATATGCTGATCTGAGCACCAGGGGACATATTCATTAGCAACCCTTTTATCTTACTCTTCAAACACTGTTAATGAGGTGCTGCCATGTTACACCGTATAAATAATAGCAAACATAGTCTCGCTGGAGTGCATTCATGGTGGCATCAGTGCGAGCTCTTCAAATTAATTGTCTGTAATGCATGAAAATACTGCGTAGTTGCATGTGAATACATGTGGCAGACTGCGTTTTAAACTCAAGACAGACCGGTTAACTGCAGTAGCATACAAGTGAGCTGCATAACCGACGAGCTGAAATAGCAACTCGAAATTTTGGTGAAAATGCGAACAGCAGTTCTCGCTGTGTCGTGATATCACACAACCTTTGAAAAAAGTTTGAAGACAAACTAAGATAATTAAAAATGTTCACCATTTTATCCATTTTCACAACAAACTGCTGCATGCAAATGATGAGTGTCGTGGTCTTTGTAGCACAAGACCTCTGGTGAGCTTCAGATCATTATCCTCCTCTCTGAATGTGTTGTACTCGGTTTCTAAAAGCTCAGGATACAACATCAATCATTCTGTTTGTCCAAATAAAACAGGTTTTGTTTGGAAGGACTATCCTCTCCACTTGTTCAGAGGATATTGCTTTGAGCACGTTAGCTCCACTGTTCGTCAACCTGTTTCTTCTCATCTTAAAGAAACGTCTGTTTTCCAAATGACAGTGGAAACTTTTTATTTATTTTTTTGAACTCAATCTTCCTCAGACTTGTGGTTGTTTGTGAGATGCCCATGTTAAACATGCAGACACATCTTCATGCAACTATATAATCAATATCAAATTCTTATAATGTTGGAGAATTATACTGGTGTATTGTGGATGGCATAAATGCAGCACAGGCCGAGAGCTAACAGCTGACACACTGCAGCACTTTGCTTTTTTCTGTTTTGACATCACGAATCACATTGAATCCCGACGTTACCGAAGATTCACACCTCTACCGATTCGCCAGAAGGAAAAACAGCTCGACTGAGAGCCTAAAATTCTCACGTACATTAATTTGAACCCTTCACAAATTGATCTCATGCCAGATCGTTTCATTTATTGGATTTGTATACATTTAACTCTTAATATGTCGGGGTCAGCAGAGGATGACGTGGGTCCGCAGGATGACGAGCAGCACCAGGCTATTCCTTTAGAGGACGTTGAACCTCTGCTGCTTTCAACCGTTGCAGCAACTTTTGCGGTTGCCGCAGCATCAGCATCAGCATCAGCATCCCCTCCCCTCCCGTCGGCAGGACCGAGCCCTGCGTCCAAATAGAGTTGTAGAAACGAGAGAATCCAGGGCTTAAAGAACAAAAGAAGAGGCCAAGTTCGAGCGAGACAGAGTGAGTCGGCGAGATTAGAGCCGTCAATCCCGGCATCTATAGCACCCAGCGAGGCCTCCTTGTGGGATCAACCGCAAAGTTGTAATAGAGGCGAAGGAACTTTTCTAGTCTGCCGCCGCACTCCGCCACACTCCGCCGCCCTACCTGCTTCCCTCCCATCTCTCGGCAGCCCCAGGACCGGGGAGGTTGAGAGAGGTTTAGGCGGGGTGAGTGGGTGGGTAGGTGGGGCGCTGGAGAACTTTCCCTGAACTCTCGCTGGCTTTGTGTCTCCTCCTTTCATCTCAGGTCACTGTCAGTAGAGGATTTATCTTGTTAAAAGCCGCCCTGAGATGAAACGGGGACCACTGCAGTAACACTAAGGGCCATGCTCCCGGTGCTGCTTTTTCTTCTTCACTTACCTCCGAGTGAAGTTTTTCCTGTGCTTGAATATGGGTCATTTAGTCCTGAGATACAGTAACCCCGATGTCTCTACCTGATTAATTAACTGGTGACAGAAATTCCACAAAGCGTGAAATTGTGAGGAATAAAAGGATTGTGGACAGAGGGAAAGGAGCCCTGGAAATATCTAATTCCATACTTTACACTTTGTAATTGAATAAGTAAAATAAGAAAAGCCACCACAAGGGAAGAGAGAGAAAAAGTAACTCTATACAGCAGCCAGTCGCACTGTGAGAAAATATGTCAGCCGGGCCTTGATGAATCCGACGGCACACCTAGGTGACATGTTTGGTTCAGTTTGATAAAAACACTGGCAGGAAACAAAGACGCTGACAAAACTGACAAAAGACACATTTGTTCAGTTTGGATGTGCCACCACAAATCTGACGGTTATTGAAATGACTTGCTTTCATGAAAAAGCCTGTGTTTTCTCACTCTCGTATTTTTTGTTTTTTTTTGTGCTTATTGTCAATCTCCTTGCGCTATTGTTGTTGCCAGGCCTGTTTTAATGATAGCAAATTCATCCCAGGCTGCCAGATCCTAAAATTGTAGCAGTGAAGCGACACAATGGCAAAGCAAATGACTAACAGAGGCTGCGCTTTCTGCAGCGGGTGCCTGCCTCTTTTTTTTTTCTCCCCGCGCTGCACACCGGTACGTTTGATGACACCGACGGCTCACTCAAATCATCAACGCCATCCATTTATCGGCTTTGTTGTCGTCGATGTAATTCTCCGCAGCATCTAATTTGCTCCGTGTTTTTACCAATTTTTCAACAAATTTTAGTTTGACAATAGATGCAGAAATCTCTGTCAACGGCAGACAATGAAGAGAGAGCTTTGTGGGAAACTGATTTCTGCAGACATTGTGTAACACCCGATGCCTCCGTGTTCTTTGTGTCTGTGTCTCTTTAATTTGGATGCTTAAGCTCGCTGAAGCAGAATTCAAAGCTGCTCAGTTCTCCAACAGAAAAGCTTTGACAGCTTTTTTTTTATTTTCAAAACTGGTGCTGATCAGAATCATTGTGAGATGAAGTTATCATTAATGGTGCTGCGTCTCCCTCATTTTTCAGTGGAATGTGCCCTAAATTTGAGGATTTATTCACAATGATGTCACTATTTGAGTTCAACTGTTATGGCTAAATGTGCAGATTATTTATTGAACAGCAAAGTGACTATTAGTGTATGTTACAGGTAGCTAAAGGTCTATGGTGAAATTCTGATGACCATTAACAAGTTTGGAAAAAGAAAGAAAGAAGGACTGATTGGAGACTCAATGACAGAGCAGAGTTAAGTTTGAAAGAAGAAGAAGAAAAATACATTCATTCATCCATCCTGGAGGTCAGGTGCGGCTGTAAAGTTTCAGTTCTGGTTTATTTTAAAACACGTGTTTATTGATGGGAACGTGGAAGACATCTTATTATCTCCTACTCTATATATTAGAAGTCCCAGAGTTTTTATGAATCACTTCTCTCTCACAATTACAGCAGAACAAGACAGCAACTGATGTTTGTTTTAAATAATTATAGCTTCACTTATACTAAAGCAAATACTGTATATCCTGTTTTAAATGTCTTGAAAGGCTCCTTCAGATTGCACCTGGACTCGGGGTGTATATCCACATGCCAAAATTACATTTTGTAAATGTAAGTAGTGTGTGCACGCGGTGAGTCCAGCACAGGAATGGGTGACCACTGCTAACAAGGCAAACTATGGAGAGGTAATTATTCAGTGTAAACACACGACAGTAGCCGTTTAATTTCTGATAACTAGCATCAGAAATTAGGATTGATCTGTCGAAAGTCTGCTCTCCAACACTGCTGATGTTTATCCGTCAACCAATAAAGTAATATCACAGTTGCTGGTATCCAACCAAACCCTCATCTCTTTATGTAATATACTAAATGGTACCTTTAAACGAAAGAGGACGTTTAGCACAATAACACATTGAATATCGTCAGTTCAACATGTGGTCAACATTGTTCATTGTCTCAAGTTTGAAACTGATGCTGCTCTAAGACCATTTTCAATTGGTTTCTTTACTTGTGGTGATAAAGTGGACTAAATCTGGGTATTTGAAAGCAAGTATATTTACACTGTTGTTTTTCCTCAATGTGGTTGCCATTGTTGTGGAATAGAAGAGTAGAAAATTGCTGTTCACTTGCATATAAGCAGCAGCAGCACTCAGCAGGTATTGTTATGTAGTTTGGCTCCCTTCTAGTTTCACCTCCAGATCAGTGCTTTAGACATTTAGACATTTTACTCCTTGCCCTGCTCCATCCTGTTGTTATAGCAGAGATGGCCTCTCTCCAAATCATAGCCATTGTGTTGAGGTGTGAAAGGTTATCAGAACCAATATGATATGACTCATGTTTAACCTTTAACCGCTGCAGTCAGTCCCTGGGGGTCTTTGAGATCTGAGAGGGGGTGTTGAACAGGGAGAGGAGGGATGGACTTACTCTGGCACAAAGGCACAGGAAGCAAAGTGTTATATGTATAACCAGGATGAATCCCTCCTGCTTCCTTTTGTCTTATCCATGTGTAATCCAACCCTGCGCAAGGAGGGATGTTTCACCGAGCTCAGGGGAACGAGCCAAACAGGCGTGATCCATCTTGGTGCTAATTAGAGACGTCTCAGTTTTATTGGCGTGAGAAGGGCCGGATAACGTCAGCACTGGTCGGTGTACGAGCAGGGGGATCTATTCCTCATCAGATTTCCGATCACTAAATATAGCAATAACACCCTGGAGGGCAATCTTAATGACATTAATGGGTCCAACAGTGATGCATCACTGTAGCACCTATAATAACAGTAAAGCATGTCCTCAGGGTGGTTCAGCATTTATGCAGTCGTTGCCAGCGCATGTGGCCTGAATGAAAAGTTTTCTTTCCTCTCTTGTGGATGGCAGTCATCAGCATGGTGAACACGTTTTTAGCCACTTACATTGGTTGGAAGAAACTATAGCACCTGTTGATTAAGTAGATTAATGCCTCATATTTATTCTCAACATCTTGTTTCCATTCCAGCTTTCTGCAGCTGCAGTAAGACTTCCCTCGCTGCCACGGCGATTAGTGGTTCAATAAAATGCTGATGTCAGTTTTTCTGTTTCCTCCCACGAACACTGTGATGTCTTTCTTATTTTTATACACTGACAGAAATTCAAACTTAATCACCTGAAACGTTGAATTCTGCGCAGACACGATGATAAGTGTTTCACATCAACAGTGGAGAGAAATAGATAAACAACTCATAAATCAACTGGAGGAAATCAACAAGTAAAACTTATGTTAATCAGATTTTACAAAAACTCAAATAGCAAAGATTATATTGAGGCCCATATAAATCCACTGCACCTGTCACAAGCAATTACAATGTACAAAGTGAGTGCACTAATTTGGGGGTGGTAATTTGTGAGAAGGATGCTGTGTTATTTTAAGAATTCATTGCCTAAGCTGTAATTTAAAATACACATTTGTTTCATATTGAAAATACATTGAAAACAGACTCTAGTGTGTATCAGATTCATTTGTACGACTCAAATACAGTGTTACAGGGAAGAATATCGGATTTTCTGTGTCTTAATGGACTTTTAGACTTTATTAATGCTTTATTTACCTTTTAAAGACTTATTTGTCCCCTGGACTGTACTAACAACCTCAGGGAAGGCAAATCAGATGTAATGAACTGTATTTGTGGCATTTTCATTGGTTGCTCTTCAAGTTTTTATACAAACAGTAGTGTCAGCAGTTAAAGCTGCATTCATCTATATTTTTATTTGGGTCAAACGACCGTGTGTAATGTGAACGGGGTTGCTCGTCGTGCCAATACACCGACAATTATTACCAAACTTTGCCCAATTCTGAAGTTTTCTTTAAGGTCGTAGTTTTGGTTTTATGACAACATTTCAGTTTTAGTTCACTCTCACTGCTCTCAGCGATCTTGGGTTTAGCAGGAGTTATCCAGCAGCCAAATGACTGAAACATCAAGTTAAGAGCTAACTGGTGAACAGAATGGCACATGTAGGTCAGGGGTGGGCTCAATGCTTTTCCAGAGGACCATCCTGACTTACGTAAAGTAAGTAAAGGGCCACACATTAGACAATTCAATTGAAACATGGAACGCAGGAATTTTGTAGACGTGACCAATTGTTTTACAAAAGATTATTTGTCAGCACAGAAGGTCTGGATCCTTGTTTTGAAAAAGCAATAATTTCCTTTTGAAAAAAATTGACTTTTTACAGGTCTATGTGTCAGTCTGGTGACTCTGAGGTTACAATGAAAAGAACTTGCATTAAACAATCCACTTAAATGCTGTATCAGCTGATAAATTGTTTGATATGCACCACTGCAGAGGTCACTGATGAAACACATTGCAGTATGTTATGAATATGGACTTAAGGTAGACTCTTTCATAATCAAAATCCAATATAATCACTTTGCAACAAAGTGAAACTGTTTCCAAACGTTTCAGGGAAAAGTTGCAGCAGTGTGAACCGGCCCAGTGAGCACTTTTACAATGAAAAACAAGTTAGCTCTTTCAACAGCCAATCTCCTCGTAGCCAGTCAGTTCATCTCAGTCAGGATCAATTCATTTGAGGGACTGCTGTGTCTGTATGACACAATTGTTGCAAGTCATTTACTGTCACTGTCCTCATACATGTCTTAAGACGCTACAAATTATATAAAAGGACAAAAATGCTTGGAAAGCAGAACGATTTTCTGCCGTGTCGTCTAGTTGCTTTGGTGTGAACAGGCATCAATGCAACCTCTGCTGGAATTCAGTTCAACAGCAGTGCAGATTCACTGCAGTCGTTCACCTCAAGATTCAATGTACCGCCGCCTTCTATTGATTGTTCTTTTAGGGGTTGTTTTGTTCTCGTTTGAGATGGTTGTGGGCCAGACTGAGATGGTCCTCCGGCCGGTTCTGACCATCGGGCCGTATCTCGTCTACGTGTGATGTAGCAGGTAAACAGCTTCGTACCTCCGGAGGTGGTGGCGACCAAAACAGAGCGAAAAGGAAGAAACTAACGTTGCTCTGTGTCAGCTGGACGCTGCTGTATCAACTCGAGTGATCACGTGACTTCCCTTTAAAGACACTGGTGGTGACAGCATGACACAGTAGCGGTTGTCGACTTTGTCAGGCTGATTTTAGATGTGCTGCAGACGGAGAGCCGGTCGGGTCACTGCGCGGTCATAGGCGTGGTCTTCATCGCTCGTAAGCTGCATTCTCATCACGACTTGACTTGCTGTAGGTTTCACAGTTGAGACGAAGCAAACTTAGAGCTGGAGTTCCCAGGCTTTACTTAAAAGGATTTCAGCACCCAGCAGAGGGAGGGCTACTGTGAATCTACACTTCCAACAGCTCCAACCTTTATTATACCCGCAGAAACACATAAATAATTCCACTACAGCGACTGTCTTGTTTGTCATTTGATGGCTTGATGAATGCAACAGAGGAATTTCTATTGCTGGATGCGAGGCACATCTATGAAAAAAAAAAAAGCTGCATTCATTAGTTGTATATATGAGGCAGTCACTGAAATGTCACACAGACTACGACGCTGCACCGGGAAAACAAATTACACGATCAGATGAAATGTTTCCTCTACATTGGTGCTTTGGCAAGTTACACTTTCAACTTTTCAACATGTGTCCTCCTGCCCCGGAAGTTTAGGATGATCTCGTGTCAGCGGATTCACATCTGTAATTCTCCCTCCAACATGTAATTATGACAAGTCCTTTTGTTATGTAAAAAGATTTAACGAAATTAAAGTGTAAAGCTGTTGATAGCATCGACGGTTTACAGCGGGTCTGCGTAATGAAATTTCTTTTCCCAGAGAATCGATGAGCTCCATTCCCCTGGTGGACTGTGTAATTACAAAACCCTCATTAGATTATGAAACTATACAGCATATGGTGAGAGGAGGAGATTCCTTTGATGTGCTCTTGTAATGACTGCAGCAAAAAAAAAAGAAAAGAAAAAAGGGTTGGAATTGCCTTCCTTTTACTTCATTTGAATCTCTTGAAAGAAATCAAAGCTTTGAAAGTGAGGTTGTTGTTTTTTTCCTGTGTTGTGCAGCTGCCTCACCCCTGGACATTATTCCATCTCCTCTGAACTGCCTCAGATACCAACCAGGAGTCTGGGATTGACCCTGGAAAGTGTTTTGACAGGCCGAGGCCAGCGGTGTCACGGCCTTTTGATTCACAGAGAACGTTTGTCGTCTTGCCAAAGGATGCGTTTGCTAAAGAAGAATGAAGCTTGATGTTTGAAGGAAGCACTCCCTCCTCGTAGAACATGAGAAAGACGCTTGAGGCGGCACTCGTCTTGTGTTCTTGGCACAACACATTTCACAGGCTCACTGTTTGGAAATGGATAGCAGGCTGGGAAACACAGTCATTCAGTGTAACTGTGTTTGACAGCCAGAGACGAGCAACAGCGTCTACAGCGAGCGCAGAGCGTGTTACAAAATGAAAACCAAGGTCCATTTAAAAACCTGAAGAAACAAGCAATATGCCTTTTTTAATATTTGATTTTATTCTCCAATGTGTCTGTTAGGTAAACATCTGCAGCTGAATACCCTCTTGATTACACTAACCTCTCTGCTGTGGAAACACGTTTCTGCAATTGCCTGTAAGAGAAGCATTTAAGAATAGAGAGGTGTCAGCAAGGCATAAAAAAAAAAAAAGGGTTAAAATCCTTAACAGCTATCTGAAGCAGTGGGTTGAGATCCAAATTGACTTAGAGGCTTGTTGCTTATGAGTCCCTTTATGACAAGGATATGAAATTCTTTAATAAGTCAGTTTCCCAGAGCGGGGAAAACTAATTTCTCACTGGGGTCCGAGGCTAAAAACATCTGAGGACCTCTCGTGTAGACAAACAGATTTCTGCATAATGTTGGAAAATTTATGGCCGATGTAGAGTCATGTTAAGGATGGATTTTGACAGTCGTATAGGGATACATTTAATATTTACTTTATTTTAACAATCTAAGCACACGGGCTAAAACTCATGGCACGAAGACATTAAGGGCGTGTTTAACGTCAGATAGTCTGAACACAGAGTAAAGTGCATGGTTCAAAGAGGTTGTATTTACTGCCCTAATTAACCATAGATGAGTTTTGGGCATAATGGGAAATACAACTAGTGTCATCTCCCCCTGCGTTTAGAAACCAGGTGTGCTTTCACCCTGATGGATTGCTATTAAAACTAAGGAGTTGCCAAATGGCAGGAAAGGACACTTCTTTGCAGAGGAAACCGATCTGCTCGTGTGCAGATTGACGCACACAATCGTGTTTTACGTTGTAATCTTTTCATAACAAGCAGAGTATACAAGCATTGTCACCACCTGTGTAGGCGCATATTACTGTCTGTGTGCTCGTTGAATATCAGACCACGTGGCGTAATCAGGAATATTCTGCGAATCCTCTCGGAGTTCCTAATTTAGCCGAACAATTACTATCCAGGAAAGCTGAGGAGGGATTCAGGAAAATTCTCTGAGCAAGGAATGAACAGAAACTTGGCTCATAGTGAGGAGGTGGGGTTGACCCTGTTGCTAGGTGTTACGCATCCTTTTAAAAGGTGTGATTGGTTGATCAAAAACAAATTGCACTCTTTGTGATAATGGGCACAGAAGAGCAGTGACCTCTACTGGAAGTGAAAGGAACTGTGTCCCAGTATGAGGCCATGAAAGCGCTGAAGCTATTTGTGCGATCTCTCTGCTGATGGAAGGGTGCGACAGACCTGAGTCAACACTGTTGTATTTGTGCAGTTTCTGGACATCTTAGTGCTGTGATCAGTTTCATTTATGTTGACCTCAACGCTGTGTTACAGGAGATGTAAAGCACGTCTATTATAAGATGTGACCACAAACATCATCATTACCTACTGTATTGATTTTTTTCCACTCAGTGTCAACTGGCCGTAAACAATAAACTGACACAATATCACTTTATATAGTTGATATAAAAGGTGTATTAGTTGATAGTTGCCTGTTTATGCATTGAGCAGACACATATCAATATCATTATTCATTTGTAATTAGTGTTTCTGGTTAGCCAACAATTAAAGTCCAATATTTAGTGTCCTTTTTCTTAAGTTTTAGTCTAAACAAACTCTTTGCATTTTTTTAAAAGCAGTTTACCAGTTCATTGTGTATTGCGGGGTGGTGTACAGTGGGTTGTGCCATCAAACCAAAACAATGACCTGAAAGATGCTAAAATGCTCTTTATAGCTGAGGGGAGTTGCAGAGTCTGTATGGGTTTATCACTAAAACGGACACCTTTCACATCACACAGTCATTTGATCCATTGTTGATTTAAAATTTAGATTATAGCAGTTTTGTGAGAATCCTTTTTGGGTTTCTGCTGCCGGGGCAGCAGCTTGAAAACTGCTGCTAAACCCAATTAATGTGTTTCTGCGTTGAAGCATCAAAGCAGGATTTTGGACCGCTCTCAGGAAGAGCAAGTTGCAACTTTTCCCCTCAAAGGACAAACATGAAGTCATTATTCACAGGATGGTTTCATTTTTCAAAGAAAAAAGGATTGGACTCGGAATGGGTCAACAGGATGATAACAGATGGAATTCTTGTTGTGGAAGGCAGGGTGAGATAAATAAGACCATCATTTTAACAACTGAACAAAAAATACAAAACAGGATTAAACTATGGCTCGGCTGCACGCTTCAAAATAAACTGACCGTTTTTCCTGCTGATTTACATCAAAACATTTCACTTCTTGAAACTGTGTGATTTCCCCCACTGTGATCGTAGGAGTCATGACGGGTTTCTGTTGAAGTGCTGAATACCGACTTTGGCTGTTGATTGCAGAACTTCAGCATTCGCTCTGAGGTGATAAGTTTGTAAAGGACCTTTGATGTTCTTGGGAAGTTTGAACTGACAGCAGAGCCGCTGATTGAACTCGAGTGAGCTCGCATTCACTTGGCCAGATGACTGTTTGGGTCTAAAAGTTTGGGATTGTCCATCCTGCACAGTCAAGTAAAGTTAGTTCACAGGTGTTGGAATCAAAAGGTCCAGTTGGACAAAGTCGTAACAATCAGTCAGCGTACTAATACTGAGACTAATACTGTGACATTTCTGTTTATTTAGCACACATCGCTAAGCATAGAGTCATAGCGCCTTGCTAAACCGTTATCAAGGCTTTCACATTCATGCTTTGATGACACTGTTTCTATTCTTTATTGACAGTCAATCAATCATATTAGAGCAAAACCTTCAGTACAAATCAGTTCTGTCCACACTTCCTCTGAGTATAGCTTCTACAATTAGCAGCTGAATCAACACCTCATGGACACGGTAGCATCGAAACCTGAACGATAATACACTCTAGAAAAGGAATTTATTGCAGGGCTGTATTGGATCAGGACAAGATTCAGTAGATGTGACTAATAACCTAGCAACTGAGTGTCGACTACGTCAGTAATACTTCTGCATTGTTCAAGATGAATAAAAGCAGTAATAATAGAAAACATAAAAGCAGTCCTTTAATAACAAGAAATTTTGAAATAAGTGGCCCCTCAGCTGGTAATGAGTGCTTCATTTGAAACGAGGGGAATTTACCTTTTTCATCCAGTGAAAAATATAATTCATTTCTGTTACGTGTCTCAGTAAACCATGACAGTGAACGTCACCTGAGTGGAAAGCAGCCATCATTGACACACCTATGCTTTTCCTATTATGACATGTCAAAATGTCTGCTGGGAAAATAGTCACCAGCCCCAGCATTTTGAATCAAGTCCACCATTGCGCTCACTGACTCTCCTTTAGGTAAAAGTGGGTGTTAAACACACATTTTAAGTGAGACTAAAGTCAATTTGGGGTGTGTCAAATCCTCACAATAAGAATACTAACATACTGACATTTAACAGGTATGATGGTTTTCTTTCTCACCATTTTAACCTATTGTACAGTTAAAGTAAATACCTCTGAGGTTAATAGTAATGTTGGTTTTGCAGGAATTAGTTCATAAACCAAAGTGTTGGAAGAACTACACATTTGACCCGGTGATTGTGCGCGACACATTTTTTTTTAAATATTTGTCTCGATTTTGAAAAGACTGTGAATAGCTGTACCAAATTCCATAACCAATACATACATTGAAACATTTCACTAAAATGTCTAAAGGTCAGCCTCATGGTGGCACTGGAGGAAAGGTCAGAGGATTTAGATTACTCCTCTGGGAACCATGAATGTCCAAAATATTTTACTGATTCATTCAGTAGACCTTAAGATATTTCACAGGATAAGTGAAAGGTTTGGCCACGGCTGGACTGGGAAAATTCAGGGGGATCACCAAAGACAGTGAAATTCATCTTCGAGGGACCTTCATATTTAATTTCATGAGAAAAATAAATCCCGATGTTGTGGGCACAAATTGGCAAAAATTCACCATTGTAAGCATAGAAATGGTTAAAAGACACAAGACTTTAGTTACACAACCATATTTTATTACTGATTTCATCACTTACACAGACAAAGGAAGTGTCAGCGATACCTACTGAAAGGTGATCAGCAAATCATACTTGAGTAACTGGTTGAAAACCGTTTTGGGAACGTCGCTGTCATCACCCAGCCGGCGGCCAGATGCTGCGATTCATTTACACTGCTCTTGTCAACAACCTCAACTCCAGAGCTGCAATACAAAACAAAACAAAACAAAAAAGTCTGACAGAAGTGGCAGGAGACGGCAGAGGGATTTTCAGAAGAAAAATAAAACCATGATTGGATTCAACTTGGTGTCTTTGGAGCGCTGGGAGGTTTGATCAGTTTATGCCTCTTTATATTTTCAGCAGTGTCTGGGTTGAATGAAACACTTAATGCACAGCTAATGATGAATGTGGTTGTGTTTTCCTTTTGAAAATCACCCTGAATGTCTGCTGCTCGGCCACACATTTTCACCTATATTTGAACTTTTTAAACTACACTTTGTTAGAGAAGTAAGCCACAACCAACTGATAAAACAGAGTCACATTTTGTGTTCAACATTTGCAATGCTTATACAACATACTGACCTGCTGTTCACGCCGGACAACTCGCGAGGCAAAATCCCCTGTAAAGGACATATTACTCTATAAATAAACACGTAGGCAATGTTCACCGTTGTCTTCCACTACAAGCAGTACGATGTCAGAGATTAAATCCTGTTGTCCGGTAAGGCTAATCATATGGAGTCCTTCAAAAAGAAGCGCTGAATGATCAGTACTTTGAAGAGGATCTGCTCCTCTTTTTTGATGTCCAGAGTTCAAGAAGAAGCATTCCGAGTTTTCCAAAGATTAATTGCAGTCCAGAAGAAAGGATATCTCTATTTACAGGAAGGTCCTTTGCATTACTCTCCACTCCTCAGATGAGCCGACAAACCGGAAGAGTTGGTTCACCTGCATCATCAGAGGGACATAAAGATAAAACAAAAAAATCAGAGCGCTGAAAGCCTCATTAACATCAAAACACCATAAAAGAAAAGTAACCCCACAAGCAGAACTGAATATATTTCAGTCTGATGGTTCACTTCATTTTCATATATGTTGTACATAAATGTATGAGAGGTATAACATAACCAAAGAGCACAGTAGGAATGCACACTTAACATAGGCAGACACCGATACCGCAGCTGAACAGAAAAACAGCGGTGCACGGCCCACGGTAAAAAAAGTGAACTCTATCAACAGAAAACTCCCACCTACACTGATCGACATGTCAAAGATGTCGGCAAAGCAACTACAAATTGGATGCATTTTTGTTTTACCTTGAAGCCCATTTTGATCGTTCTTGCTGTTTCCTTTTTTTTTATTTTCCACTGTGAGAAAACTCATTATCTTCAGAGGAAAAGTATGACTAAAGGTCTAAAAGCCCCACAAGTGACCCTCAGAGGAGAAACACCGTGGAGGTGTTGATGAAACAAACAGCACGTTGGCAGCTATTTGACGAGCCATAAAAGTGGTTTAAAGCTGACATTTATCAAAAGGGTTCCAGTGTGATGACAATCTCTCCAGTAAATATCTTGTGTTAAGTTGGTGATCTGAAGGTGGCACTAAAAGAAAGCCCACTTAGGTGGTGGGCATATAGAAATCATAGTCTGAAAAGTGAAGCCAATGCAGAAGTGCTTCAAATTCAGTACCACTGATGGCCACTAGAGGCTGGTTCCAAAGAAACTCTGGATCCAATAGACTCCCCTTCAAAAAGCGTCAACGTCTCTCAAGAAATACAACGTCAATACATGTTTTAAGTCATTATGGTGTCATTATCTAAATTCATTCCTTCAGATCAGTGTTCCTTCTGAAAATACTTCCATAATTAATTAGATATAGGGCCTCAGGGGGATACTTTTGGGGACGTGCTAGTTTGATTGACGCCTTGGTTGCAGTCAGGTTGCCTTTATAAGTGGGCGAACGTTGTAGTCTCAGATTCTCAGTCAGATCGAGGCAGATTCATCGCTCGCCACCCAAATATGGTCAATTTTAGTCCCCTAAAATATAAGATGATGACAGCCAAAAACCAGACTGGAGGCTTCAAGACAGCTGCTCACCAACAAGTGGGTGACCTCACTGTCTATTGCGAACTTTGTTACAGGCCATAAAACCAAAACTGGGAGCTGAAAGCAGTTAAAAGAGCACTTGGAGCAGAGGGGAACTTCAAGGTTGGTTGGTATTTCTCTGTGGGTTCATCGCTAACAACAAACATGTCATGTTTGTTTCATGTGATCAGTGCTATATGAAAACACTGAATGCTCACAGAAATTTTCCTGAAAAATAATAGTGATTATCGACCTGACAGATATTACCAGTGCTTCAACGAACAAAAAACAGTAGCTCCCTCTGACAGACTGAAAGACAGCAGTCAAGTCTAAGGGTCAAGTTTTAGAAAACGCCTGTGGAGTTCTTTCAGGTTTAATATCATTTCCATACATAATAAGTAACAGCTTTATATATCTGCATATTTTCTATCAGAATGTCGTACATTATTTAGGATAAAGCATGCTGACGTGTTGAGAGGTTTTTTTTCTCTCCTGGTTCGCCGCTGTCAGATACTCTGAAGACCTCCATTCTCCTTGAGATTAAATTGGCTGTCATGAAGCTCGGTGGCTGACTGGCAGCTCCTCTGCTCCTCTAAAAGTACATTCTGGAAAAGACTCTCGAGGAGCATAACATAACAACCTTCATAACGACGTCCGCTATTGATTCCGAGCGTCTGTCAGCCACCACGTAGGTTTTGACGGACTGAGGGGAAGCCGGACTTGTAAGGCCCCATTATTGATGCTGAACTTTTGATAGAAAACAGGCAGCGCTGACAGCCTGGTTAGATTAATTCTAAAATGGTCTGTTTGACACAGACCGGGGCAGAGCAGCCGCAGTGCATAGCCTCATATAAATCATCCTCAATTATGCAGAAAAGCAAAACAATCCAGGAACCATCAGGCGATCACTCGTCAAAAAAAACAACCTGCATAATCACATCAAACACGGGGTGAACAGTTTCCATAGATTTGAGTTGTTTGTGCGCTTTTGCTGGTCGCCGAAGAGGCGGCGATAAATTCCTCCCTTTACAGAGTCATTTACATTCGGAGCTGTCGCTGTGATTAATGTGGTACTAATTTGAGAATAATTTCAGGCTGAAAAGACAAAGAGCAGAGCTGCTTCCTGTCAGAGGAGAAAATGTCTTCAGAGATGGATCTAAACTGTGTCTCAGTTCAGGAGGGGTAAGGGTGGGATGGGGGGGGGGGATTTAACAGTATTTGAGTGTCTGTCTGAGGCAATGCTAAAAATACTGCGAGGGAAAAGTCAGTCTTCCCTGGGTGTTGCGTTCGTTTATTTGGTGGCTGACAAGCACTAATTTAACTGGCAAAGGATTCATTTCCATTTAGTGCCTGAAGTAAAGTTGGCTGAAAGATTTAACGCAGCAGGTGCAGGGCTTGTGTTTGTGTAATTCAGCTGTGTAATTGGCACACCGCGGTGTCCTTCTCAGCAATATGTTTTCTGTTATAACTGCCATGACTGGGCTTTTCATAGCATGGGCTTTTTTCAAGATGCACAGGGCGAGTCTGGCAGTAAAATCAGCAAAAAACAGGAAGCGTGAGCGTGATGATCCACCTTTCCCCGCATTACGTTTTACCGTCTGGACTAATGGGCGATTTTTGCCACAAATCAAAACTTAAAGTCACTTTTCTTGTGGGAAATTGATATAGCTGAGATGTTGCCCCGTATTCATTTGATAGTAGTGTAGGAACACAGCAGATTAGCGTCGAGGGAGGACGAGAAAACATTCAGCATTCATCTGTTGGTATGACATCTGCTACCAACACATCCAAAAACTGGACCAAATATACAGTATTACATCCACATGAAGGTTCAGTACCCGAGGTTGGGTTCCTACCGGTGGCAGATGAATCTTCACGGTATACAGAGCTCTTAAATCGGGTGCCTGGTGACATATTGCCGCTGGATGACCTGCTACTGGTCGTGCTCCATGGTCAGAGGATGCACGCTAGATACTTCTGCTGGTTGTACTAGTTAACCTCCATTTTAGCCCGGTTGATGCTAACTTGAATCGGGATAAAAGAACTGAATCATGCAGCTCTTCTAGACTTTTTACATGTAAACGGACTCGGTGTCTCAAATTCAGGTCGTGAAATAATAATAATAATAATAATAATCATCATCATCATCATCATCATCCACTGTTTTACAGCCACAACTGTAGTGGTAGAGTAGGCTATGACGTAATCACATACCAGCAAGGATTTTCTAATTACTCTCACTGGCGGAGGGGGGAGACAAAAGCTCCTCACTGCAGGTTTAAAATACAGTGAACCCTCGCTATAACGCGGTTCACCTTTCACGGTCTCGCTGCTTCACGGATTTGCATCGTGCATTGTGTTCTGCATTCTGATTGGCTAAACAGTCTCTCCGCTTCTTCTCTACCTGTTTGTCAATAACGTTGCGGTTTAATATGTACACGTACGTAAAACAGCTTGCCAAATTAAAAATAATCGATGGTGGCATGTCGGTTTATAAGAATCTTTTTGCCCAGAAGAAAAAAGAGCGACAACAACTACCGATAACTATGTTCTTCTCTCGAAAAACCACACCTGCACCGCCGGCTTTAGAAGAAAGAACCGCTGCAGAGCGGAGTCAGGATGCAGCGGCTCAGTCAGAAGAGCAGTGAAATACACGAGTCACTATTTGTCCTACTGTACTTTGTATTTGTTTTCATAATCATTTTTCATTTCCTCCCGTTCTAATCCAATGACTCGGGTCGCAGTGGGGCGGTGCCGATCTCAGCAATTTGAAGCCTTCAGTTCGTATTGATGATTAAAATTATTATTTTACAGTACAGTAGTTATTTGTAAAAAAAAAACATTTATACAGTACTTTTATTTGTTAAACAAATGCTTGGGCCTGTAAAAAGGTTTTGTTCTTTGGTTTCAATGTATTATGGAGTATTTCATTGTATAATAATTGTAAAAAAAATAAAGGTTACTACTTCACGGATTTCACCTATCACGGTTTCTATTTGGAACGTAACCCCCGCGATAAACGAGGGTTCACTGTATATACACTGATCTTAATTAAAAATTTTGACTAGTAAGAAATGCAAATGGAAAAAGCTCCAGATCCTGCCAAAAGGGCTCGCTATAGAAAAGATAATAAAGACGTTTTATTAAGTGCCAATCATAGACATTGATAAGACCATGGTGCAGTGTGCTGTGCTTCTGTTCTCAGTCAACAAAGCATGATTTAAGACCCTTCAGTTATTTATAACATTGACTCCCTGCAAATGTTTAAATTCCAAACCATCAGCTTTAATAAGGTTTCCAGTCGGTCGATTACAGTGCTGGATTCAGTTTTGATAAAATACTATTGAACCCCGACCCTTCACATCCCATCTGAAATAAATGAATGCAAACAGGGCTTCCTCTGTTTTATACTGAAGAAGGCCATCTTTGTTTTTGGAGGATTACACCGAGGTTGCAGTGTGTTCTGTGCTCTGCCAGCCACAGTGGTCGTATTAAAAAGACACAGCGGCAGAAAGCAGCAGAGCCCTCGGGTCAGATCCACGGGAGAAAATGAATGATCAGAAACCTTCCACTGACAAAGCGCGCTTCTTCCCGGGGACCATCTCATTTTTCTACAAGTTGCCGTCAGAATAATTTGGAAGATTCAGTAACAACAGCTTCATTTATTAGCTTTAAAATCCCAGAGTGCAACTTCAAGAGCCGAACACAAACATTTCTGACACACTGGAGACGTCTGCTCAGAAATGAATTGCGAGTGTAGTTTGTGGAGGATGAGCACTGATCGAAAAATATATAAGTACAAGTATAAACAGTGTAATAGAAAGCAGGTTTCTGTGGACAGAAAGCTGCACAAACATAAAGTTTATAGTCTGTCATCCCTCTGGTATAAAGCAACACAGACAGCAGGTTACTGATGTCACCTGTTCGGATTTCTGTATTTATCACTCTAGAAAATGCAATCGAAACTGTTTCCTCTTTTGGGGCTTTAAAATGTAAAAAAAAAAAAATTCCGCTCTGCAGCTCAACACTGTTCATCACACTGAGACGTGCTGTTCACTGACTGCATCCCCCTGCTGCATCCCACGCTTTGTAGTAGCCAGTCGCCACTTTGTTTACATGGTGAATTCTCACTGTGTTTCCGTTATCATATGGAGCCCTAGAGGTCAGTGTAGCTGGGGATTCCAGCTTCGTTTGCACTGTTTTTCCAAAAGCTCAGCAGAAGTAAAGAAGAAAGTGTGACACCCCCACACCCCACACACCCCACCCCACCACCACCACCACCCCCACCCCACCCAGCCTGCAGAAAGATGTGAAACTTAAGGAACTTGTTTCTCTGGCTGAGTTCAAAGGTGTGCAGGAGAAGTCATGCTGATGCTTTGAACAGGTTGTTGTTGTGCATTTGGATCGCAGCCTCTTCTCGCTCCTCGCTCTATCTCTGGTGTGGTTACACCACTGGGAGATGTGGTTAATAACACTGCTTGACAATGAAGTAATGATAAGCCACATTAATGATTCATGCCGGTCTCTATTGTTTTAATGGAGGTTAGGACCACGTCGTTAAAGGCAAGTAAAGCCTTCAAATGTGCAAATATTAATAACAGATAAATCACCTGGACTCCGCCGTGAAGCCTCTGACGTTACCAGAGCTGGTCTTTGTCAGCGGAAATCTTTCCAGGTGTCCACATTAAAAAAGACAAGAAAAGAAAAGAAAGGTTAGGTTTCTTATTTCGAGGTCTTCCCAAGATCTGATAATTACCAAACACATCACAAGACATTCCCGCTGGTCTCAGAACCCCGGACCTCTAAAACAAAAAGATGATTATATGGCTATATGTATCCCATTTTGAGGTCCCGACAAATCCCTGAATCAATAGCCCCAGGCTCCAGGCTCCCGGCTCCAGGCAGGTGTGGTGCAGGCGGTTTAAATAATTAAGTACATGGAGAGAGACAGAACTGAAGTCTACGGGTCGTCATAACACAGTGAAGGATATGGGCATCATGTTACGACGTTAAAAGCAGGTAATTGGAGTGAGTAATTGGCCAGTTTGGGTGCTCAAAGTGGCCTGAAAGTGCTAAGGAGACACAGCAGCCCATTGATCACAGCCCCCCAGGGTCCGAGCACCGACTGCAAACATGAGTTTTTAGGTAAAGGGAGGGGACACGACCGTAACAGAAGCCCCAGCCTGTTGACCTTGAAGTGCTGAAGGGCGTTAGGTCAGATTCAACAGGCTTGAACATCATGCAAGCGGCCGGATCGCTTCTTCCACTCACCTTAGTCGTTTTGATCTTGTTCCCCGTAGCGCAGCTCCAGCCCTTCAGATCAGGAAGAACTTTACATTCCTCCCCGTCAAGGCACGGATGCATCTGACACCACCACTTCTGCTCCACTATCGAGGCTAGCAAACACACGTCGAAGAGCAAATGGTCAGAAATATATTTGTTCACACTATCTGTGGTTGTAGCTTTCTCAAGGCATCTGTAAATTTGACGTCCTTTTATTTCACAAAACAACCAAATTCAAATGATTTACTCTTAAATTGAATTTTGAAAATAAGTGATGACAATGACAAGTAATTGTTAAATTATTTATTAGTAAAGCCAAAATAACTTGATAACATTGATAACTTATTATTATTTTATTGCAAAGCCGATGTAGGTTAAATGCATCTGTGACATCCCACATTGTAGCTTCACAGTTAAATAGTTTCCCAACACAACCTCAACTTAAAGCTGATGTAGCTACTGAGTTGACGCACTTTAAGCAACATGTCGCCCTTCAGTAACATTGTGTCTCGGCACGTAATGTCGGCTAAACTAACTGCTCATTCAAAAGGTGAAGAGGAACACTTTAAAGAACTAAAGTCATCCACAGTCCTGCTGAAAATTAGGATGAGTATATTAGTATGTTATTATGGTGTTTAGAGCAGCATTTGTTTTTCTCTCAGAAAGTGAGTTTGGCATTTTGTGTTTTTTTTCCAAGCTGAATTTTGTATTTTGACCAAATTACAATCAAGTGCTCTCCTCCCCACCTGTCTGCTACACCATTTGTATTTTTTTTTCCACATTTGTTTTTATCTTTGTTTGTTATTTAATGAGTGATGATGCCTTCATTTCCAGTAATTGGTCCAAAAGTCTGAACCATCCAAAAAACGTTTTCACAATGCAAATGAACCCAACCATGGTTCAGTTTGGTCTCGGACTGAGTCCCGCTCTCCTTTTTTTTTTTTTTTTTTTTAACCAAATCTTGGACAGCGATCTGATGCACCTTTCACACCTGATTATTTTAGTTCAAACCAAACTGAAAAGTCTGATGGTCCAGAACAAACAAGGCTGGTTTGAAAACACCCTAAAACTAAACTGAGCCAAACAACAATCACGGCTTAACTTTGACTAAAACAAACCATTTTAACTGAAGAGGGTTCAGGTCCCAAAATGAACACGGATTCACTCTGAACTACTGCAGAAATATGCATTTAGAGGTCCTTTTTTTATTCATGTGTGGACTGAGGTTAACAATAATTGTCATTAGTGGTTAATTCTCAGATTATTTTATTGATTTACCAATCAATGGTTTCATCTTTGAAATGTAGAAAACATGCCACAGTTGCCACAGAAGAAAAGCAGCATCTTTATCACGCAGCATCTGGAACCAGTGAATCTTTACAGTGTTTGCATAAAAAAAGTGACAGATAGATTTTTCACCTTGTGATTTAATCTCTCCACCGCTTGTGTTTATGTTTCAAACACATTTCCACATGACGTCATGAACCTGAAATATCAATCAAATCAGTGTGTCTGTGTCTCATCAGGCCATGTCATATTTTGACAGCTGTCTCGGGGAAAATGATGTAAGATTTGCTTTTTGACTGGTAACACATCTATTTTGAGTATTCTTACACACAAGACTCACGATCCAAGCGATACATGTCCATCACGCGTCAGGGATGGGAACTAGAAACGGATGCGACTGCAGTCATGTGAAGGTAAGACCTTCAGCTGCAGCGATAGCACCTCCGCTGCCTCCACAACAAAGAGCATTAAGCGTCTGCTCTCGTGACGTACAAGACATCATTTAAATCATCATCCACGTTCCACATCCCCCCCTCCACCGGCATCAGTGCTCTTCTTAATGAAAAGGACGGTTGTTACAATCCACACATGACACCGCAGCCTCACTGGAGTAAATGGCACAGAATATGGAGACTTTATGATAAGAATGAATCCATTTGTGTTACACAGTCACGGTTATAGCAGCAGCGCGGTGTAGAAGTGCATCAGGTCAACTGCCAGCAGATGGTGGTTGGGTAACAGCTGCTATTAAAAAGCCACAAAGGTTCCTCATGAAATGAAATGGGAGTATTAATGGCCAAACACAAAAAGAGTGTGGGATACATTTCACTTAACAGTTAATGATGCTTTAAAAACATGAGGGCAGCTCAGACCGAAAACATCTGGGAGCAAGAATTAGAGTTATTCTTTTTATTGGAGCTGTAAAAAAAAAAAAAAAAATATGTCGATGAGTCTTTGCTTTGACCTTGAACTCCTATTCAGAAATGATCAAGAGCTTGCAACTCTATTCTGATGTGGCCAGTGGTCGATGAGTGGTGTGAGCTTTGGGATTAAAGAAAATGATCTGTTCATTATTCATAAAAAACAGCTGCAGTTAAATTTACCCTTGTGCTACCAAGGAAGTGTGGCCACATCTCATAGTTACGGCAAGAGTGAGAGACCAGGAAGTTCAAACAGTGTATCGGATAGTAAGTTGTAATTGCGCTGCTCAGTGCTCAGACACCAAACCTGGAAACTCTGACTGACTGACAACATGTGACCTTCCAAAGGTTCTTCAACAAAGGTTGTGTTAAGCTTGTGGGTAAATATTGAGGCTCAGTATTAGCCTGGGTCCTCCTGAGTGGTGCTCAGACATTCAGTCTTTGTTGTGATTATAGTCTGGAAAGCCTGTTCGTATTCAGGTTTGCTCAACCGCACTGAAGGATGGACCAGTCATCGACCAGTGATTAGTCCCCACTTGAACAGTTCAATTGCGATGATGTTGAAGTTGTTCAAACGATGGCGGCGATGGCACAGTTTCGGCGGACAACATGTGTTATTTGGTGGCCAATGCCAGTTGGTTGAAGGCTGCTCCAATGGTTTTAAATTTGACCCCAAGGTCTATGTCCATTAGGATGCAACTAATGGAAACAATCCTCAGTGGAGGGTGGCAGACCCGTATATTCAGTGAATTTGGGTCTGGTGGCACCAAGATAGCTCGGCATACCTTTCTAATCTATTTTTAACCTGCTGTGCCTTACACAGACTAATTATGTAGGAGTTTGAACAATTAGCACTAAATGAGGTTAATGTTCAAACAGTGTAGAGTGTCAACTGTAAATCTCAAATTACAGTCGCGAACATGAAATTTCAGTTGTCATCCAAACAAGTTAGTTGTCAATTTTGTTGGTTTTATATCACTATTATAGTGTAAGCATGATAATTTATTTTATTAATAAATATGCACCTTGTGAAGAATAACAGCCATTTATTGGCTGTGGAGGTTTGCTTTTCTCCTGAATCCACATTGTTAATGTCAATAGATGCTCATGGAAATGCAGTCTGTTGAAAATTAGAAGTTAAGCACTGAGATAAACAGGTGGTGGAGAATTCTTAATCCATGTGCCATTAAACCACATCTTATGACAGCTTCATGTCAATCTAAGTCTCTACAAGAAAGCAACATTGAATTTCCCTCAAATCCTAATGTCACTCAACTAAAGACTCAACTGAGTCTCCAATATTGATAAACTGATATCACTATTATTCATAGAATGCATTAGGGTGAAATTCATCCAGACCTGTACTCTTCCACAACTATACAGTTCTTTGAATGACTAATGCTGATTTGACATTGAGTTCAGAGGTGAGACTGGAAGTCTTTGCCATCTGTTACACCCAATTAGTGATTCTTTAAAGTGAGTCTGCTAAGCTTTGCTGCTCTGCATAAAAACAATAGCAGAGTTTAGCATTCATAATGTGGTAATAGTTTAGGATTCATTTTAATTCTTTATCAACAGGAGACATAGAAACTGAAACTCCTATTTGTTTCTTGTTTTTTAGCTATTATCACATGTCGTGTTTTGACTCATCACCACTAATTAAAAGTGTTTAATTCAAAAGTCATCATAGAATCACATGAATGTACAAAACCCTTATTAGAAAATTCTCTCAAGTTTTCTGGTGTTTTCTGTAGCCGCCTCTAAATTACACCTTCAGATCTGCTCAAGTTTTCTCAGATGTCTGGAGGTGCATTTATCTTCATAAAGAGGAGATTGTCTCACTGAGTGGAGCTAAAGGTAAACCCTGCTTGCAGAAGAAAGAATAATTAAAAGGTTAAGTGCTGATCATTTTTTTCTGGGATCACCCGTCGAGCGTTAAACTGGCTCACAGCTCTAATTTGCAGAAAATGTCAGTAGTAAAATGTCAAGGAATAGGTCAAACACGACCTGGTCCAGAGTTTAGCCAGAAACCCGAGCTTTTCAGACCAAAGTGAAGC
Source organism: Brachyistius frenatus (assembly GCF_029030835.1). Lineage (NCBI taxonomy): Eukaryota > Metazoa > Chordata > Actinopteri > Embiotocidae > Brachyistius > Brachyistius frenatus. The sequence goes on from NW_027210631.1 coordinate 2,304,364, forward strand.
AGCCACTTCAGCCGAGTCGGGGGTCTGAACAATTAGCATGCTGAGAGACTTTCGAGGTCACGGAGTGCTGCGGACAGCGTCACATTCATTTATCCGCAACTTAAAAAAAGCCGCCAGAAGCGTCTTTGTATTCATCGCTGTCGGTATTCTGTGTTCAGATCTAACAACGCTAACACGGGTCAAAGTGTCCTTTAATCCCATATTATAGTGATGGCTGTTGCGCAATAATACAACACATCAGTTATGATCCCAGTTTATTGGTATCATCACTGATGTGACCACTACTGAGGGATACTTCACTTCCATGACTACAAGAGCTATTATTGTTACTGTACTACAATATTAGCCTACGACTACTTCCACTGCTACTGTACAGGATTAAACACATGATTGTACATTTTAAAAGGACAGTAGATGAATTAAACCTTTTAGTGGGCAATTAACAATCTATTGAGTTTATATAAATTGGAGCCTGACTGATACTGAATTTTTAGGGCTGATGCTGTGATCGATATTAGGAAGTAAAGAAGTTTTTCTATCGATATATCGGCCAATATTCCTGATATATTTTCTGTACATACAGCATATATATATATATATATATATACCCTTTTTGGAATCTTCAAATGTGGTTATCAAACACTTGTGATACTTGTGACACAAATATTTAATGCAGGCAGAACATTTTACAGTTTATTGTCCACACTGGCGTCAGTGCATTAAAATGTTGATACCAATATATCTGTAATAGGCCGATATCAGCCGATATACATCACTTGGGCTGTAATATATGTATCTTTAAAAAAAAAAATAAAAAAAAATGTAAGAACTTTTTAATACTTTTGTTGAAATAGATTTTTGAAGTCAGACAGATGTTTAAAGAAAACTAGAAATTGTGACTAATTTTGGAAAACTACACTCTATAGGCAGAGTTTGGGAGTTTACTTCAAAATGATTTTGGCTATGAATTTCTAACAATTTTATTCACACATATAGTGTATCGTGCACAGGAGCCATCCAGCTCAGAAACAATTATTGATTAAATCATTTAATATGTAAAAATAACGATCACTCTCTGGTTCCAGACTCTACTATTTTTACATTTGCTGTTGTTTTTAGTCTTTTGTGACAGTAACCAAAGTATTTTGGGAGGTTTTTGGTCAGACAAAACAAGCATTATGAAGGGTTTTATTCACCATTCTCCATTATGTAAAAAGATATTTATTTATCTAATCATTATTCTGTGACATCCTGTCCTCCAACAGTTTTCATGGCATCAAGTATGTTGAGCCTGAAAGTTTTTTTTTTCTTGAAAGGCGAGTTTATTTTGAGTGTAACGGTGAACACACTGAGGTGTGACGACATTTACACTCAATAGTGTTCATCACAGTATCCTATTGAATGTCTGTTTCCCTTTGTATTGTCTCGCACATTGCAAATATTATCCTCCATCTTTTGAGCGTGATCTTGTGTCTGTGATACACAAATGTTTTACACTCTGGATCTTCTTCAGCAGTTTGTGAATATGCATAAAGTTTTCCTTCTCTTCTGTGACTCTTTTTGTTGCATCTCCGGCACCTTTAAGTCACATGAGCAGTGAACAGTTTCGCCTTAACAGATTTAGACCAAGCAAACAGTAGTCGATCCGAACCCACAGGATGTGAAGATTTTAAAGTGTAATTTAAATTTAGAAATCTTTAACTAGACTGGCATCCTCGTGCAGTTATTATCTGTCCCTTGCTTATATTTGTCAAGCAAATCTCCCTTTTCCTTATGAGGATTTGTTCATGTGTGGTCGAACATGTAATTCCATGCAGTTGTAATCATAAGGCAAGTAAAAGTATTCTTAGAGCATCTCTTGAGATATGAATTCAACACTCAGCAAATGTATTCTTAAAGATGTGGAAAGCAGTATCATTAAAAAAAAAAAAAAAGACCACACACTCAACATAGTCAGTGAAATATCCAGTTAATGGAGCGTACCATCTACACACGACGGGGCGGCTCTGGTGGTGCCGGCCACTTGCCCGGGAAAGCAGGAGCACTTCACAGTTTGTGACCGCTCCTCGATTTTGTTCTTGTTGCAGCAGCGGTGCAGCGCCACCACCTCGCAGGTGCCTGTTCGGACATGGTGTGCTGCTGGAGAAATGAAAAGGAACACATTTTATTATCGTCGGTAGTGAATAATAAACTGTAGTTGTAACCCTCATTTCCACCCACAGTCGGCCTTGTATCGAGTCCCAAAAGAATGTCTTTCTTTGGTCTGTGTTGTGAGGTTTTTTTTTTTAATTTTTTACTTTCATCAGTTTCGGTAGTGAACAAAATTGCCAGGCAAAGCAGACCAATTTTCTACAACAGCCCATTCATGACACTAAGTTCCTCTCTCAACATGCAAAATCGCCCCCAATGGAAGCAGCAGAGACCAAAGTATACAGATTTGTATTCTCTCGTATGAGCCAAGCTCCAAGTTCTGGATCCTACATTTCCGAACTTTCTGTTTTCAATATGACATCAGTATTATAGTCTGAGCACTTTAAAAGTATTCATAATTGCGTTTCCTTCAGAATTTTCCCCTTACCAGGATGTAAAACCTTTCAAACAATGGAACATACAATTCCCACAATGCAACTGACTGATGACACCCAATTTGAAATGTGTTTTCTTAAAGGTACCCTGTGGAGTTTTTGAGTGCCAGCATCTCTTTTGAGATTCTTTTGATGTGGCAGCCTGCTGCAGCATCTCCCCCCTGAGAGCCCCCCTGCTGTAGTGAAGAAATTTCCCCTCGGGGATTAATAAAGTGTATAAAATAAATAAAAATAAATAAAAAAAATTGACTTGTAGGATGCACATGTAAAAGTGGTGGCACATTAACATAAACAAAACGGGAGTTCAAATATTCTAAGAATGTGAATAAAACATATTGTTAGTGAAGGATATCACACAATGTCTCACAATGTGTTTTGGTGATAAACACTGAATGTAAACATTACTTTTGTGTGTTTACATGAAAACTCCACGAGGCAATTTTAAACTTAATCCAGGAAAAATCCCGATGATGTCATCAGGGTCATGGTCCCTTTAAAGCCGTTGTAGAATAATGAATCCTGACACTGAAACCAAACTGCAGAAATGTACTAGCAACTCTTTAAAGCGGAATAGATAAGATAACCAATCAGGACCTGACGTCATAAAAACCATTAAGATCACCATTTGTATCATTATCACTGTATTTGAAAATGAATCGGTAACTTTTAAATGAATAAATACTCGAGTACGATACTCACAACAAGCAGCAGCCTTTTAAAAAACAAAATTGAGATGTGTGAAGGGGAAAGTGCGGCTCTGCAGTATTTGGAACCAATTTCCAGATCACGCTCCATTGTCTGAATTATTTAGAGCCCGAGCTGCTCCATTCTCTTTTAATTGCATGTGACATTTTCATGAGGTGCGTTTCTGCAGCGCTCCGCACATCTGCAGTAAACAGTAAATCTGAAACGAGTGCCTGAAACTGGCCCGGACTGTCTGCCCTAAACTTAATTTAATTCTCACTCCAGCTGGTTATACTGGTGAACAGCAACAGCTTCCAGCTGCTGTAGCAAGCAGCTACTGACACTTTGCAGCTTTGCTGAGGCTGATGAATATTGAATCTGATGTTTAACACATATACACCTCTGGGATCTGTGTTATTCTGTTTGAACAGTGTTGCTCAGAAAACACGACTTTTACATTAAAAAATAACCGAGAACCAGAAAAGTCCTAACACCATGTTTTATGTGATTGGACAGCATCAAACGTTTCACTGATGGCTGCTGCTGGAAAATATCAGTGAGCAGCAGGTAGAAAAGGACAATAAGTCAAATAAAAAAAAAAAAAAGCAAAGAAACTGCAAAGGAAAGTTCAGTTTTCATTATGAACCCTTTTGCAACTTTTGATAGCGTGTCTGCTCGAACAATCACCCCCTCCCTCTCCGTCCCTCTTCATACATCAGATATAATGCGGGTCGTCACCCAAAAGTAGCGGCACGCTTACTCACACTCTGCTTCCAAACAAGGAAAGATATGAAAGACAAACACACCGCGAGCCGAACTGCTTCAGATGTTTGTAAGCGAAGTGCTGCCAGTAGCGTCACACTGAGCGCCTTCGGTGTTTCTGACTGGATTTGGATTTTGGATGCCTGCTCTGCTTCTCCTGCTAGCAGATACAGAAAAAGGCATTTTCACTCAGGAATCAGCGTGTCCTGCAAACTCGGATTCCATCTTTCGGTCTACCGTTCAAAGTTTTATACGACGAGCACGATGCCATGACATTTAGATAACGGGACGCAGTGGCTAAACATGGCATAAAGCTGTCATGTCCCCAGTTGTATTCTCTCTGGGGATGTTTGTTAGATGCTGTAGCTTCGTCTTTTTACACGTTTACTGTCAGTTTAGTGTCTTCTCACTCCAAAGAAACGCAAGCCTGACATTAGAGAAAGGTTTTGGAGGACAATTAACTGGAGATTATAAATAGCTGTATAAATGGTGTAAAATATTTTGAATATTTACTGTGCTTTAACTTAAATGATAGCGTTTCATTGACAACAGGTTTTGAACACTTTTAAAAAAGATAACCAGGACTAAAACCAAACTTATGGACGTTTGTGTATTCTTTTCCATTGATTATTCCGTGTTTAACTCTCATTTGTTCTTCAAACATCAGGAAGACATGATGAGTTTATTTATTTTCAGTTCAGATAAGGAGGGTCAGGGAACTTTCTCGTGTTGTAATTAAAAATCACAACACAATCAATGTAATTGAAAATCACAACACAATCAGAAGAATCTACTGCAGTCTAATTCCAGTTACACAGAAAGCCCTCAGGTGGTTGACATGGCCTTGCCTGCAGATAAAAACCAAAATCATACATAGTAAAGTTGGACTTCAATAAAATATTAAGCAAACCAAAGAAGAAAGTGTTTTCGATATGAAACATGACATTAAAAACGAATGTGTGCACGGCCCATTTGCTCCCAACACAAAGGCTTTTGTATCGCAAACTGAGCCGGGGACTTGTCGTCGTGGCCGTTCACAAGCATCATTTACATTTATTTTTGAGTCAAAACTTGTCAGTTAGTGTGATTTTGGGAAACGTGGTTTTATTGAGTGAAAGATAGAGCTGTGAATAGGACAGCTGAACACTTACAGACTGAGCAGCCTGATGCTTTCACACAGTGAAGATATCCACTATTGTGAAGGTTGACTCCGATGCACTGATGGATCGATGTTTCTGTTTTCATGACATTTATCAAGTTTGTAAAAAAATAAGACACACATCATGTTTGCGTCAGATGTGTGACCTTTCACAACCCAGAACCAATGAGCTCACCTCACCAGAAAAGAGATAAACCCGACAGTGTACAAACACCTTTTCATGGCAAAACAGTACAAAATGCATCATCATAATTTAAAAATAGTACTAAGGACATAGCAGGAGACACTGCCAGATGTAGATTCAGTGAGTGCACAGGACGTGACGACTTTGACACGTCTACTGATTTGTAGTAAAATCGAAGAAAAGACCAGAAAACAACAGACTCCCAGTCTTCCTGCGTACAATGTGCTGCACTGGCTGCTGCACAGACTAGTCACATGACACGTTATTTCTCACATCAGGCGTTGTATAGCCTCAAAGCTGACAGTTTCTCCTTCTTCCTTCCAACACAACTAAAAGTCAAAGCTGACGCGTTATTACTTTCAAACATCCGAGACAAAGGATGAAATGCCATCGTCCTCTAAACTGTTAATTAAGTACTTGGTAAATCCATACCTTTTAAACGAGTAAGGATAACAATGTTTTGGTCATTTTCGACACGCCTCATTACAAAGATTACTGTTATATCTGATGATAGATCAACACCAGGGACTCGGTGATTTCTTGAAAAGGTGCCAATCCAAGTGACACGACTCTCACCGTCAACAACTCCTGAGACTTTGTGTCCACATATGAGGATGTTACATTTTGGGTGCGCTGCATCTTAATCTTAATCTTAATTCGACTCAGTTTTGGCCTGTCCTTCTCATTAGTGGACACGTTTTCCTGCAATTTAGTGGCAGCAACAACACAATACACTCATCAGAATAAACAGCTGAAATATCCATCCAAACGTTCCACAGCTGAGACCGAGATGGAAATGGAAAGGATACAAAACGTCATCAAATGTATAGTTAATAACGACTGTAGTTTGATATAGAAGACAAAATTTGACAATTTCTTTGCAATAGTAGCAAACTTGGACGCTGCTAATCAGGACCTACTCCGTTGAGGACTTTGGGACTTTATTTTTGCCCAGTAAAGTTGTAACAGTGAGGTAACAGCCCGGGAAGGTTTTAGAAGACACCAACAGTTTGCATGAGTATAAATAGTTATTGCATATATTACAAATAAATCTACATCAACTGATTGTCTTTTTTATGTTGATGATACATTTTTCAGGCCATATTTGTCTGTCAGGAGCAGAGAGACTGGAGTACAGAGTGAAAACATTTTTTTCACAGATGTACGAAACTTTGAAAAATCACAAAGCTTTTAGTTGTGTTGCTCGGATTGAAATTTTGTTTTTGAACAGCCACGTTTAGGCGTCGTTACAAACTCTTTTATACTGTGTTACACACACGGGACTTGAGTATTTTATGCAGTAAAATAAACCCATTGTTCCCGTATGAGGACTTAAAAAAAAAAAAAAAAAAGGTTTCATATGGGGAGTCAAAACTACAAAGATGAGGTTCGGTTTTTATACTTGTATGGCGTCACTGATCCCAAATAAAAAGGAAAAAAGCATATCAAATTAAAACTGGAGTCTTAGCAGGTTAAACTTCATTTCAAAACCCAGTACATTATTAAACATGTAAGGGAAAACGTCTGAAATGAAGTGAGGCAGAGAAAAGATGAGACGTTTCATAAATGATCTATAATTGCAGCATCTTCCTCTACTTCTTTTAAACCGTGCTTTATCTTTTAAAAAAAAGTCCTTTCACTTCTGTCCTTAACTCTCATTTCTGTCATTTCCTTTGAAAGCACCTCTCTGTTACCTGATCATAATGTACTCGCATGAATAGCAGGAATATTACCCAGGTAACCATGATTTTGATTCTCCTTTCTGATTCTAGTTTGTAGAGTCAATGCTCTGAGACTTTCAGCTAATTGTAGTCTCCTCTGCCATTCATATAGAAGAAGCAACATGTTGTTTAATTGTTGGTTGAAGCAGATGGTTCATCTGAAGTGGAAGGTGACAATGAGAGAAGTAAAGGATCAGATGTTATTGTTGCTCAATCTCATTTACTAGTGCATTAGATGGGAGGTAGCCAATGTTCCACAATATTCTTCATATAACTGTAAAGGCATACGATTTATACAGTATGTGAGTCCTTGCAGAGGAGGTGTAGCTAGAACTTTGTTGAACCATTAACTCCATGAAGGACTAGTTAATGCAAACTTGGCAAAATAACATATTTTAATCCAGTTTAACAGCTCTTCTGCGAATATGTCAAATTAGCTTTCTGAGCTAGCAGCTCTCCAGAAGCTTGTCTGACTGGTCGCTAGAAGGGAAACAGTTTTATTCAAGAGGCCATCAAATCCTGTCTGGGAACTATAGACTCTGTAAAGGAATTTACATTTTTGAGTCTGAAAAGTGAAGCCTGTGCAGATGAGCCTAAAAATGCAATACCTCTCAGGGCCACCAGGAGCTGGCTCTAAAAACAACAACAACAACAACAACTCTGACTCCGATAGACTCCCTTTCAAAAAGCATCAACTTCTATCTCTGCAACACAAAGTCCATATTTTTTTTTTTCCACAAGTTGGCTTGGTTTTATTTGCTAAACTCTCTCCTTCTGGTCAGTATTCTGGAGGTCCTTCTGAAAAGGTTTCCATCATTATTTAGATATTAGGCCTCAAAGAGAGAGTTTGATTGACATGGCTGACCCTGATAGTATCCTCGGGATCTCAGCCAGATCCAAACTCCTTCCCAGCTCCACCCTTTGGTCCAAATATGCTCACTTTTTTTGTTGCCAAGAAAACAAGATGGAGACGGCCAAGATACCAGACTGAAGACCTCTAAATGGGGGGTGAAGGAGAGTTACCACTTGCATGTAATATATTCCAAACCCTTCCTCCTTTCGTGCATTATATTTCACCAAAGTTGACAAATGCTGAAGTTACAGCCGGCGGCTTGTTAGTTTAAAGACTAGCTACCGTTAGCGTGACACTGTGCTGGTTAGCAGGCAATTCTCACAGCAGACAGACTCGATGAAGTCGCTGCTCCTGGTCGATGAGAAGTGCCGCACTTTAAACCACAAGGTGTTGTTTAAGGTGAGGGAAACAGCTCGGGGTCAAAATTAGCTTCAACCCTGTGAAGCAACTCCCGACACTCGATGCAGACCATCAGACAGTATTATGTTTTTCACCAGCCATTTGTTCCTTGCAGTCGATCCTTTGAACCGAAGCTGCCCTCGCTCAGAAGTGATGGGCTTTTTCTCCCTGTTGCTCTGCTGAAAGGAATTTGCTTGAGAAGCTTTTATACATCGATCTCTGGAGACAGGGAGGAAACTCCATACTTTGGATCATTGACGAAGCTGTTGTGAATGATAATGTCATCATTGCGTTGCTTTACATGCAGCGTTGTGTGCAGCCAAAAACACACGCCTCTCATATAAAGAAATTATCTGTGACAATGAGCTCACTCAGTGCAATTCCCTCTTTGCAAACCTTCGTACTGACGAGCATTGTGTTAACAGTGATGAACAGATTTTCCTCTCAAACCATTTGTTACTTTGTTTGGAGCAGTTTGAGGAGTGACAGATGACAAACCACTTCAGTCGATCTCTCGGCCACGTTCAGGGAGCCAAACTGCTCCGATGATGTCTCGTACTGTTAGTTACTGCTCCCTCAAGGGTGCAAACAGTGTTGCCCTTTCTTGCCAAGATGCTTCTTATGCAACATATAACTCATTTTTATTACAAAGTGCAGATAGTGGAAGGTGCAGAACAAGCAACAATCCTCGACGCAGATGACAGGATGTAAGTCAGACACCGAGGTCATACGTCAGTGTAACATTCAGTGTGGAAAACACCTTAATATACTGCAAAGCCAATTTGCACCTGTGCCACCTGTGCACTGCCTGAGTGCTACAGATGTCTAAAAATACTGAGTGCCAACCGTCCAAAATATTTCATTGCGCTCAGGTTCAAGTTCCCCCTCAGCAACCTGTGTGCTTTGATTCTTGCTAAGTGGTTTCCCATTGTGGACGCTGAAATTCAAGGCTGTAATGTGTCTGCAGGGATCAAACTAGCACCATTTGAAGGTCAGAATTTAAAACTCTCTACACCCACTTGGGCAGCCAGAGTTGCCGTGTGCAGAGATCCAAGGCAGTATAAGATTCAGGTGGAGGTGTATCCCTGCATCCCCGCCTCAGTCAGGAAGTTGTTTTTATTGAACAGATTGATGTGATTAATTCTCACATCGCAGCCCCATAACGTAGCTTAGTATTGTAAGGAAGTGCCAATGCAGGAAGTCGTGTGTCTTATCAGCCTGGTGTCACGTTTGGCCCGCAACTTCTTTGTTTTGGCTTCTTCTCATTATTCTTAAGTGCTGTAAAATCCTAACTAATGAACACGAATCGTGATTTTTATGCAGCTTAAAAAGGACATATGTTTTACGCCACTATACAGTATAGTGCTTGTAGGCTGAAATATCATTGGCCTATGTCTTATCTATGAAGCATTATGGTGTTGTCTCCTGCTCATGCTCAATAGAGTCTGATTCAAAAAGCGTCTTCTTCTCTCATGAAACACAAAGTCAGTCATTTTTTCCACAGGTCCTCATCATGTTATTTGCTGAATTCCCTCCTGATCAGTGTTCTGGTGGTTCTTCTGGAAATAATTCCACAGTTAATGAGATATTAGGCCTCAAAGAGATGTATGTTTGGGGGGGGGGGGTGTCTGGTTTGATTGACACCTGTATATTTGGACGGGCGTAGTGTCCTCGGGTTCTCAGTCAGATCCACCCCTCACTCCTCTTCAGCTCGTCCAAATATGGCCACTTCTGGCTCCAAAAAAAAAACAAGACGGATACGACCTGAGTGCCACACTTGAGGCTTCAGGGTGGGTGACGCCACTTGGTTTAGATAGATTATGGTACTTTTGGACAAAGCCCAAAGGTAACCATTTCAACTAACCTCTTATTCAGCTTTGGAAATGTTTTACTTGATAAATCTAAACTCCCCGACAAATCATGTATGCATACATCATTAAAATGTATCCAATAAATCTAGTTTCACTCTTTGCAAAGAGACACAATGCAAAAGACAAGAACCAGTTGAATTTGGAAAGGGTGTGTGTAGAAGCAAATAACTGAAAGGATCAATTCTAATAGATGCTTATTAAAATAAATCTCCCACATCTTTAGAGCAAAGACGGCCTAATTCCTGCCGGACTCCTCTTCCTGGTCGATAAAGGACAATTACAAAGATGCGCAGAATGACCACAGACACTTATTGCGTCATCAACTCGGTATTAAAGTACAGACTCCTCTGTTGCAGGCTGGCAGTGTCACTGTCTGACGAGAGTGCGAAGGCAAACCGTCTTTCTTCATTAATCAGAGGGAAAAATAAACTGCATTTACATAACTGGCAGAGAGTAGCATGTTTGATGGTGCAAACATGATCCCGTCTTTGCCGACACAAACCGGTTATTTAAAGAAGTGGAGTCTCATATGTGTATTAGTAAATCAACTTGTCTCCTTGTAGAAATGTACTAAATTTGCCCTGCTTCTCGGAGATTAGGCTTAGTTCTCTCTGAAGAAATACATTTCCTCTGTTTTGGATGTGTTCAGTTCATTTCATCTCTTGAATGATAACAGGTTTACAGCAACAGCAATAACACCCAGGGGAAATTAGGGGGCTGCGGTGGCTATCGGAGAGAAATTGAATGCGGGCGAGATTATTCTGATCCAGTTCCTGCTGAAAATGATGAGCGCCTTGAGTGGGGGGATCGCTGCCAATCAAAACCTAGCGCATCAAGGCGCCGCGTTCCTATCTAATTGGTGGACAAAGCGAAGGAGAGGTATGCGTGATTTCTATCATGCTCACAAATGGACATCCTGTCTGGTTGCACGACAGCCTGTGCACCGCCAATTACCTGAGACTGTGCATTGTCAGTGGGACTCCCGATGATGAAACATGTGGGTCGGCCTCTGCTCGTAATGTGCTGAGTCGCCATAATTGACCTCGGTGGGTTTACGAGCGACGACTCAACAACACTTTTAATTAGGCGAGAGGAGACGAGCTTTCAAAATAGCTGTTTCAATCCGATTACTCCTCCATTTATCACGGTGACATTTGGTGATGCAGAATAGTGAGAAATCCCTCTCCGAACTCCTCGCACAAGAAGTGGCAGCACTCCTCGATGCGTTGGTTCCGTGTGCTGCCTCGCATTGTGCAGCAGGTTACTCTGATTTTGGGCGAATTAAAGCGAGCCTCCAGAGTTCCCACAGAGCCGAGCGAGCAGATGGAATGAAACTCACCAAACTTGTTGACAGAGAAAATTAGTTTGTCGTGGCACGGTCGTGAACATTGACTTTATGTTGAGTGTCTTTGGTCCACCTGGCTGATTAATCACATTGAGCTCATAATGGGACCAAGCAGCGACCCACCGTGACGTCACCCATTGGTTTGTAAACTGCCCTTTCTTAAGCCTACGGTCTGGCATTTTTTTCTGTCATTATTAACATTTTTAGGGAATTAGAAGTGGCCATATTTGGATTAGCCAAAGAGGAGCGTGAGGTGGCGCTCACTGAGAACCCGAGGACACTCTGCCCGCCCACCTATATCAGAATCCTGACTGCACCACGGGCATGTCAATCAAACTGAACATATCTCCCTTTGAGGTCTTATTTCTAATTAATTAAGGAATTATTTTCAGAAGGAGCACCAGAACACTGATCAAAAGGAGGGAATTTAATTTATGACAACATAATTACATTTGGAAAAACTATACTGACTTATTGACGTATTCCATGAGAGAAGTTGATGTTTTTTGAATGGGAGCCTATTGGAGTAAGGTTTTTTGGAGTCAGCTCCTAGTGGCCCTCAGTGGTATTGCACTTTAACGCACTTCTTCATTTAGTTAACTTTTCAGATCCGGAGACTATGTCCATTTTCATATATAGGATGAAACTGAGACACCTGATAAACCTGCGTCTTGTTCACACTGCCAGCCCAAATCTATTTTTGTCATATCCAGATTGATTTTAGAAAATCTGGACAGCAAAAAAACAAATCAAATCAGTTCCAGACCACATATGGAGGTGGTTTGAAATGCAATTTCAATCAGATTTCTTAGTCCGGACGCTCTGGTGGCTCAAAAACATTTCTTGCATCACTCGTGACACGACACACAATAACGATGTAATTTTCTGAGTGACAGCGTGAGCTCAATCTATGCTCCCACGAGCAGAGCTATCAGAGAGTCCGGGTTTTGGTGCTGTGAAAGCGAGGGAGAGCAAAAGTCCGCGGACAGACGCAGAAATAAATGATCTGCTGGCAATTTGCTTCCGTGCGTATGTCGTTGCCACAGCAACCCATGCAGATAGATTGGGAAAGTGTGGACACACCAAATCCGATGCGCTCACTTGTAAATAACAGTTCTGAAAGCCTGTCCTAAAGATCTCATTTGAGAAGCAAATCAGATTTACCTGCAGTGTGAAAAAAGCAGAAACCTCTTTGTGTTGCTTTGCTCTTTATTGAATCTCTGGAGCAGTCGTCTCACATTTTGTACCTCCAGAAGGAGATGAATTATAGTCTTTGAATGACATCAGATTTTTCTGCTTCTTTCTCTGCCTCACCAATAGCAGCATGTCATCCTTACACATCTATGTCAATTTACTAGGCATGATGAGTCAGACTCAGCCTGATAAAAGCTGCATGATACCTTCTGTGGCCCTGCAGGAGCTTTGTCAAATCTAAAAAAAATACCATCTGATCATGTCATCATTATCTGAGGATGTTAGGTTCATTTTCATCTTTAATAGTTTGGTAAACCTGAGTTGAAAAACTGTGTACATTGAGTGTCACAGATATAGATGTTTACCAAACATGGAAAACAAAAATTGAGCTGCATTATGTGAAAATCTTCCATGAAAAGACTAAAAGCAACAATACTGTTACCTTCCTCCTTCTGTCTGTGGCTCAGACCAAACCACTTTGTTCCTACTGCAGACTTGGATCATAAAAACACTTTTATAGCTTAATTTTTAAATCAATAATTTCTTACGACAGCTGGGAAGCTTTTTAAACTAGCTTTTCCCAAATAGGAGTGAATAATGCGTTTGTTTGGGACTACTTTCAGCTGCGGATTAATACGCATTTTGGTGAACAGTGTATCCTCAAGGTAATCACCTCTCTCTTTCCCTTTATCCATCCTCCTGATCCTGTCAACAGTTCGGCCACATTCATTGTTAATATTTAATGTTGCAAAATCACTGAACTAACATATGAAGGGAAAGTAAATAAATTAGCTTTTTTATAAAATATTTTTTATAAATCTAGTTCTACCAATATAACTTGATTAAATGCATCTGTTTGTTAAAATCCCTCTCCGGTCAGAAACGTATCTTCATGTTGCCGCCGTTCACTTCAGTGTGCAGAATGTGCAGGTTTGTTTTCACATTTATCTGATGAAGAGGAAAAGTTTGTCGGTGACCCCCCCAAAACCTCAGCCATTTAAACAAGTGTGATGTGGGAACTTAAAGCCTTGAGGTCACACACACACTGAAAATCTGGATTTCTTTTAATTGAGGAACATTAATGAGAAGCCCGTGTCCGAGACATCATTTTATTCTGAACACATTAGTTTGTGTTTGTCTTTAAAACCTGTCAGGAACGGACCTTTTAAATTAGACTCGGTCTGGTCGGACCATCAACCTCACCACATTCACAATAGAGGAAAACGCTTTCAGGTATAACGCCGGCAATGGAAAATACATAATTTCATGTAAACGTGTTGTTTGTCTAGCTGCACACGTCTACATATAGAGATTGAATCATAACTGTTGTCACTGTCAAAATCAAGATAAAACATGGCACACAGTGAGCCGCTCACACGATAAGCAATAACTTCATCAGCATAGCCTGTCAGGCAGTATGCTAATAATGCTACTAAAACACAGAGGAGGTGACAGCTTCGTCCTTGTGTTAGGTCTTCTGACTGATACGCATTTTGTACCGACAGGACACATTTTTATCGATGAAGGCGTCCAGATGTTGACAGAAGCAGTTGTTGCCACACCTCCGACGTCACGGCAACGAAAACCTGTAGGAGACACTTCTGAAACCGGATGTTGGTTTTGTGTCCGTGCTCTCTCACCTGTCGCTCCCTCCGTGGGCACGGACATCTCCCAGACACTGATCACGAGCGCCATTAGAAGAAGAGCCACTTTGCTTCTGATCGACGTGTATCGCTCACTCATCCTGGAAAAGAAGAGGAGACGAAACGCATTACAGCAGTAGTTTTAACCATCTGAGGTGCACCTAGAAAAAGCGTACAACTGCAACAGAGGTCGGTTTATTTACGTTGACCGAACGACGCCATTTCTTAGCATCTCTGTCAGACTGCACTCTGACATTTTTCAGTGTTGGATTTGACGGTTTTATGGCCCAGAGCAGGAAGCCTTTGCTCCTCCACTAATTTAACCTCCCAACAGCTTAGCCTATCTGACGGCATGTTTGCTCTTTATACAGCACAGATGCAGACAATTATCCTCCCTCTTGCGTTCCAAAACAAACTACAGCTGTTAGATCACTGCAGAAAATCCTCTTCTTCTGCCCCTCCCGAGCTCTTACAGTGGCAGAAATGAACAGCAGGTGAAGACCCTCTGCCGCCCCACCAGGCTTCAGTAAGGCCCTCTCGGCTCTACAGCAGAGTGGAGAGCCGGCCGGCTGCAGTTAATCCATCCCCTCCGCAGTGGCTTTTTTCCCCCTGCGCTCTCTCTCCCTAATGAAGTGTGGTGGATCCAAGGCCGCGCTGCATAAACCATCTGGCACAGTGTGTTATCACCGACAGACAACGATCAAGTTTCAAACAGGGGATGCAGGAGCGGTACGGTAATTACTGGAAGAGGCGCGGTATCGTATGGCGGCAGCATACAATGTTACAAGCTGCGTTTACGCCTTATTTACAGCCTCTTATCTGCCTGCTGCATTGACATATAGATTGGCTAAACCTCATTGGGGAGCTCAGATTATTTGTGTAATTAAGTTTATTTTTGCAAAGCAAACATGACCTTTATCAAGGTTTTGTTATTCCTCGCAGTGCCACACAGGAATTAGAATTGAATGACGGGATGAAATAACGCAGGCAGGACTCGCATGTTTAGTGTGCCCTCTAAAAATTATAAATTGATGTCTATCATCAAGACTTGCAGGCAGTGACAACAGGAACACAAGGGGAAGCATTTCTCCGTTTTCCTGTCAACATATACACGATCTCTCGTGTATGTTTAAATTATGTTTTTTTTGTGTTTTTTTTACATTTAACATTTAATCCTCTTGGGTCAGTGCCTACAGAAAGAGGTGGTATGCTAAAAAATATCAAAGTAGATTTTTCAATCATTTACTCAACAAAATTATCATTAGATATAATTTTCTTCCATGGATAAAGTGAGTACACCTTTGGCATCAGAAGCTGTTGTTGTTCCCTTTTGTAGAAATAACTTCCTTTAAGTGTTCGGCATCATTGTCCACCACACGTTGCCTTGGTGTGATTGCGTGTCCGCTCTTCCATGACAAATTCTTTCAGTTGAAAAAATGTCTAGCTTTTTTCTTTTTTTTTTTGCATGTTTTTCTTGCAGTCATTGATATGATGCAGAATTCATAGTTGAATTAATGACTGCATGCGAAGCAACCGCAAACCATAATGCGACCACCACAGCGCTTCACAGTTGCTACGAGGTTCTTCTCCTGAAAAGTCTTCGGTCTGAACCCAACATATCTACCGTCTACTCAACCAAGGCCAAACAGCTCAATCTTTGATCCGCCCGTCCAGAGCACATTATTTCAAACGCTCTGGTCTTTGGCTGTATGTTCACTGACAAACTGACGTTTCTATAACGTCAAACAGTCTGCTCTTGGTTTGATTTTGCTGGAGCAGCCAGTCCAGGACAAACCGGCAGACGTTTAAAATCTACACCGCTGGTGTCACATTGAAAGGACTCTTTTCAAATGATTTGGCAATCTTTTATTCCAGATTTACCAACTTTGTTTCTGAAGGCCTTAGAGAGCTCTTCAGATCTCTGCATGACGACGCCACACACTTCAATAGCAAAGACAACAGCTGACCCTGAATTTAAGATGTTTAAATAAGAGGTTTTTACACGTCAATCCCTGAGGAGGTTAAATCATTTGCGGATTATACATGTTTGATTGACACCATATTTCTCTTATGAATATGCCTGATAGAATAAGCACAATCCACCTGAAGTATCTAAAGAGCACCTGGACTAATACCTATCCCACAAGAAAACCCAGCAGCACTTCTAGTCCATTGTCTATTTTTACAATCTTCATTTTCCCAGCCTGCCTTGCTTCCATTAGGTATTCTGTTTCCCAGCACGCTTGCTGCGTTTGCGGGAAATATCTGAACGTCGGGTCATTTGGCCACTTATCCACGAGACGAAGAGTAATACATCAAACAACTAAATGGACCTGAGCGATCCTTTATAGTTTCATGGTGGATTTTTCCATCACCAATATGACATACGGCCATGACTGCCAGCGTCATGACACTTAACTGGGAATTCAAGGTAGCCGGAGAGACACATGGAGGGAAATTTACAGAAACATTGAGTGTGATCGCCATGTAATGGCGAGGTTTATGTACTTTCTCAACCGGACCTCAAATTGGACACGTAGGCACTTGTATAAAAGCGGTGAGTGGTAATGTTCACCTTCGTGGCGACAGATTTATCGTTGACGGTTTGCCGAACATTTGGAGGCTGGGTTGAAATGGTGGGCAGTTGACGTTACTGTGCAGTTCACAGCGACGAGTGTGTGTGTGTGTGTGTGTGAAAAGGGTCAGTGTTGATAGAGTGCAGGGCAGAGCGCCGCGGCGTCATTTGTTGGGCGCTGTCTGAGTGTGCAATTCCATAAATGACATCTCATTGTCCCCGAATGTGCCGTGGTGTCATTGGCGCAGCAGTTTGCTCGACCGAGCGAGTCGCTTAAGATTTGTTACAGTTTGAGGCCGTTTCACGTCTCGACCTTGACTTTAGCAACTTCGGAAAAATACAAAGAGCGCTTATCGGTGATGTAACGCAACGATGTGATCCAGCCTGTATTCTGTCCATAGAGTTCATCTAACGTTATAAACACTACGTGGTAACTCTTTCACGCCTTTCAAAACTCTTACTGTATATCTATGTGTTGTGAAATTGATTCATGGGAAAGTTTTCTGATCTGCCTCCTCTCTGCTTGTTTACAATTATTGAACTTTATTTTAAGAAAAGAAACATGGACAACCGACTTTATCAGAGAGAATAATTGTGTAATTCAAAGCAGCACAAATTCACAATTTTATCTCAACAATGCATCAAAAAGTGAATCATAATCACACACCCATGGAGAATTATCCTCCGACCATCATTTGTCTGCAGAGAATTTTAACATTCGCTCGTTGTTGTGTTGTACGGCCCGCAATCTGACTGTTTGGGTTCAGTCTCTCGGCTCTCATCAACCTCGTTGCTAGACGCAGCTGGATGAACATTGCAAGCAAATGTACTATTTGATATTCGCTTGATACTTTTTGACAATTATTCCAAGACATGCCCAACATCAAACCGTGTCAGCTCGACATTGATTGTAGATCTGTGGAGGGACCGTCTGCTCAATCCTTTGTTCTCCTTTGCATAGCTGTGAACTTACAAAATGTGTTTGAGTTTCCACGACACCTCATCTTTGTTTATTTCTTTGAAGCAGTTCAATACAGAACTTTTTGACCGACGTTGTAGTCTCTGCATGTTTTACCTGTTAGTACCGTAACATCTAATCTCGTACCACCATACAAAGCCTGGTAGCAATGGGCTCTTCTTCTCTTTTCTTTTGCTGTTTAATGGCAGTTCCCAAACAGTTTGAGGTGCATTACTGCCCCCTTCCGGTGGTAGAAACACATTTCTACCAGACACCAGTAGGGAAAGGGGAATTAAAACAAGACGACGGTCGCATAAACAATTTTTTTTGTAGCGATTATTCGAAAAAATTTAAAATCGTGAGACATTGCACCAAAGGTAAAAACACTCAATGTTGCTTCATATCTGCTGGATGTGTAATTGGGCAATTATTTGTTAACATGAACAAAATAACGATTTTATACAATGATAATGTGTCAGAATTGTAAAATAGAAGTACATTTAAACCAATTAGTACCTACTTGTAATTAATGCAGACAGTCCAGACAGATGCATTAACTTCCTTTTCATAGTGGAGACCGAAACACTTCCACGATACATAAATGCTCGAATGCATTGCATCCACACGTAGCTACCCGTTTTCTTATTTACATCATGTAAATAATGTTACATAATGTAAATAAGGAGACTTAAGAGGCTCATTTTTTTTTCACTTTGGGCTGCCACTTCCTCCAGTCTTGAAGCTGTTGGCTAACTGTGTTCTGACAGCTCTGTACTTAATGCTCAAACATGAAATTGACTTCAATCTTAAATCTCATACCGCAAAAAGGAAAAGTGCATTTCCAAAGAAGTGGAATTATTTCTTCAGGTATAATCAGCTTTTGCATCATCCTTGAATGTTCCCTAGAATTTCATTAAGCTGAAACAATAAAGATAATTCTCTTGGCAGTAATTGCCCTCAGGTTTTATTCTTTCATTTTGTACATGTTCGACTAGTGGCGCTTTTATTAGCGGAGGAGACCTCATAATGCATCTTATAACAAACATTCTAAAGAATAAACAAATTCAAAGTTAGACTCAGAGACAGTAGTTGGAAGTTGGTTATCATTTAAGTCTGACAATATTTTATGTATAATGTATGCCTTTTACCACAGAATAAGCCCTGCAGTGAAGCACATAATATATGCAGATGATTGCCATAAGCATGAAATATGAACTGCATAATGAAGTTAGGAGGATAGCATATGAAAAAACAAATACTACTAAACTGAAGCTTAAATTAAATGTGTAATAATCCTCTCTGTATGGACTGCTTTAATTCTCCTCTTGCCAGCAGAGATGTTTTCCTGTCTGCAGTATATTGTGCCCTAAATTTGAGGACACTTTCAAATGCAAATGCAAATCTTTATGGAGGAATAATGCATATACTTTTCAGCGGCGCCACCTCAGTAGTTCTCCAGGACTTGTGTGTTCAAATTTATCCGGAGATTAGACTTTTATCCTTTTGTTGTGCGGCACATGAGCCCGCGGCGTAGATCATCGGATTTCCTTTCAAGAGTACAAAGTGAATTTGTTTAAAACCGAACGAAGCACGAATTCCTCGTCTCTGACCAAACCTCTGATGGCCTCAGTCGTCACCGTTCTGCCCTCCCACTCCTTTCCTCTCTGCGAAACCAATTGAATGGCAGCAGCTCAACGAGCCCGCTTCATAGAGACTCCACTTGAGGCTCTGACCTTGGCGGGATGACACTAGAAGTGTAGCTCGCGCAAGACTCGCACAAAGAGGAAAACACAACAATCGCGGCAAACTTCCACCTTAGTTCAGTCAAAGAAATCACAAGAATAGCACATCGCGGTCATGTTGTCAACCTTATCTCTGTTGCATTGTGGGATTAGTGTCCCTGCACTGCACACACATCAATAAACCCCAAACGGAAAAAATCCACATAAATTGTGAACAAAGCAAATTAGATATACGAACATGATTTCTTATTAGTAATGCAAATGCATTCATTTTATTTGACCATTTTAAGGACAGTTACAGTATAGATTAAATTCCCCTCAGTAGGCAGGTCCTGTTGTCACTGAGTTTTATTTTGAACTTGAACAGGGAAAGTGCTGCGCTGCCTCCACTTTATTGTCGTTAGTGGAGAAATAATAACATTTGGTATACTGTTGCTTGGAGACACAGTGAACAACCCCAAACTGGACACTTTGCCCAATCATTTTCTTTTCCCTGTACTGACAGTTTGGCTGAACAATGCATCGTAATGTTTCAGGTTCTGTTCCCTTCTCATGCTACAGTGTCATTAGCATGTTGACGAACATTTTGTCTCCCTTCTGCTGGTGAGAGTCATCACAAAAACCCTGTCAGCACGGGTTTACTCCGTAGCCACTGTTGTAACTGTAGATAAATGGTGGATAAATTAAATGAACGGTACCACAGACTCGGTTTCATTGTCGGAATCGGATCCATTTGGCGTGATAACATTTGGAAAGTCTAGAAGAGTGGCTTGATTGAATTGTGTCGCCTCCGTTCAGGTCAGCATCGGGCTGAACCAGATGTCAGCCGTCTCAGCCGGCGGAGGTCTTCTGGTGCGCTTGCTGACTTTCCATTCACACGGCTACCGCGGGAATGTCACCCGAGACGGATGTAAAAACGCCCAACTGTGAAATACAGAGAAGTCGTTATGGCAGTAGATTTAATCAGCACTGTGTAACTCGTTTAGCAAGAGTTTGATTGTAGCCGACGTTCATTATTATGTCAAAGTCCTACACTAAAGCTTTAAGCTCCAAAAAAAGTATTTCAGCAAAGACCAGAATAATGACTTTTAACTTGAATATAGAAACCTGAAATAAAGTCTTGGCTCACTTCGCTGGCTTAGACAGTTCAGACACACCATGACTTCAGCTAACTTTATGTTTCTAATGTCATTAAGCAGCCATTTTTACACGCCTGTTTCGTAACAGGGACGGTGGCAGATTTCTGATGTCTGCAAGGTCTGTATTTGTATTCACACTTTCAACATATTCAGTATCTTCAGCACTGCTAATAAGAGTGTGGAGAATACTGTTATACTATTATGCAGACATAACTTGATAGTGTTAAGACGCATAAGGAAAACTGACTGTAAAGCGTATTTGAGTTGGCAGAACAAAGCTGAACTTTAGTGAAGGACTGCGAGTAGATTCTGACCTGTTTTCTCCCTGTTGTCCCATTTGTGTCACTTGTTTTTTTAATTTGATGGGCTTGCGCAAAGCCACAGTACTTGTCATTAGTGAGTGAAGGACTCGACCGACCTTGGCCTACTAATAGCAAACATTATTTGTAAAGCAGGAAAAAAGAAAGAAAAAAACTGCGTAATTAATTCTTCACCTGCTCTGTGCACACTGGGGGGAAGTTGTATTTGCAGTGCTGAAGAATTCCTGGAAAAAAAAACGTGACGAAATAAATATCTGTTGACAAAAAGGGGCTTGATAAATGATACAGATCAGTTTTGTCCATTTTTTTCCACCATAAGTAAACATAATACACGCGATTGATTAATCTGTGTAGGCAACAAAAGGTGTACTGAATGTCTATAATTAAGCAGATTATTTTATGAAAAAATGAAGTCTCATCAGTCACCTTCTACTGAGAAACAACTTCTGAATTAGACACTGTAGATCCTCTTTATTTGATGCTCAATACAGAAACAATAACATTATAATTATGCTTTCAAATATTATGATTCTACAATTGACTATTTTTTAACACAGATAACACTGAATATGTTGTGTCTCGGTCCACAGTTTGCACGAAGGGCTGAATTTATGTTTTGACCACAACCTCATTAGGTTATAAACGTGAGCAGTTAATTAGTGAATTTATTGTTTGTCTTCTCAGGATGTGACGGAGGGAGGTGGTAAAGACGCTGGAGAGCTCGTGTGTCTTTGGAAAGAGAGTTTAATGAGGTGTTCTGGGTAGTTGTTTGAATATTTCTCTTTCCCATCAGTAAGCCAGTACTTGATACGTCAAGATTTCACATACTTTGCTTTCAAATGTTCAGTGCCAAACAGTTCGTTTACAACAAATAGGCAGAGCGGAGTAGACACATTTTAAAGGACAACAATATATTGTCAGTTAAAGGAAATCAAATCAAATAAATTTCATGTCCCTACTAATGACAACTGTGTGAGATTTCGCTGATTAGAAAAATATCCTATACGAAAAACGCGGAATAATGTTGTTGTATAAAACAACCAAAATGTAATAGATCATTTTTTGCCACTGGTTTGATGTGTTACCAACTTTCCCTCCAACTTCCAGCCTCTTTGTCGCCTCCTCGTTGGCCAGCTCAGCTGTATCACGGGTTTCTGTATTCCCACCGGAGCTCGTCACCTTTCTCAGCTCGGCTGCCTGCCTGGTCAGCTGCCCCTGTCATGACAGACCACTAACATCATGTTCATCTTAAACCTAGACTCCAGGTGTGCATGAGATTCAACAGGTGAATGTGACATCCGTCCGCCTGACATCATTCAGCACAGTGAAGGTCAAACATCACCGGAAAGTCACACATTTGTGAGCGGAGGGGCCTCATGTTTGGCACAATAGGAGCTTCTTTCCTGTTTCAGACACTTTAAGGCTCATAAGCCCGGTGTATTTTTGTAATAATATCCTGCCTGTAAGCAGCTTTAACAGTAAAATGTAAAGCGGCTTCCTTTCATGGCAATAATCATTTCGAAAGTGGAAGATTCAATTTTCACTTTGTCCGGTTGGAGCAGGATGCACAAGGCGAGTGTGTAATCCACAGTATCACAGAGATTGCACGGCGGGCGGAGGGAGTGTTACTAAACCAGAAAAGAGCTGGACTTTCCCGCTCTGTTTCTGCAGCTGGATTCGATACAGGGATTACCCCCCCACACACACACACACCCTCCCTCCCTCCCCCATCTCTATCTCGGTCTTTACTTGGACCGTGACAGAGACTGTCACCTCGGACGGCTGCAGGGAGCCGATTTCTCCGTCGCAGAACAAACATCGCTCATTCGCCAAAACACAGATGTTCCCTTCTGACAGTTGAGGAGGGACGCTCTCAACCCTGTCAAGCCAAACAAGGGAGTTTGCCCACTCTTTGTCACGCGTTGTGTGAAGCATCTGCCACAAATCCTGCTCAGTTCACTTCATAAACAAGACAAGACAGCTGTCAGGGCCGCGTTGAAGTTGATGTACGAACTTAGGGCTATAAAAGGAGCCCGGCTTCAGCACATTGTCCTGACGACTCGCTAATCAAATCATGATACACCAGCCTGCAGCACAAACCGAGATACTCCACTGTGCGATTCTCAATCCAAATTCTGTCATGAGAGACTGTAAGTGGCTCGGTTCACTCCTCAGGCCTTCATGCGCACTTCTGATTATTTCGGGATGACGGTTCATATCAAGTCTGGGATGTAATCCATATCAGGAACCAGGAGCCGACAGCTCTGTGAAAAATCCACATGCGATAAAGATAAATATATCAGTCCCTCCAGGATTTCACCCTGTTTGCATGTGATTGTTGGAATCAGAAATCAACAGCAGCTTTTCTCAACAATTTAGATGCTATTGACGGAGTTTTAAGGGATTTTTTTTTTTTTTAACATATATAATTGTCAGGATCGTAAAAAAACATATGTAATCACTTCCTATGATAATAAGCTTCCTGCATATCACAGAAATAGCTGGAAATGTTTTAGTTCTCATCTTATTTTATTTTAAGAATCACAGAGCTCAATGTTCCTACAAAATTGAGTAGCTTTACGAAATTAATATAC
The DNA here is from genome assembly GCF_029030835.1 of Brachyistius frenatus. Taxonomy (NCBI): domain Eukaryota; kingdom Metazoa; phylum Chordata; class Actinopteri; family Embiotocidae; genus Brachyistius; species Brachyistius frenatus. The sequence goes on from NW_027210631.1 coordinate 2,328,092, forward strand.
ACAGGGTGCATCTTCTGTGGAAATAGATGCTTTAAATGCTTTTTAAATAATCTTTGTTTTTGTGCACACAGTATTTGTTAAACAAAGTCTTACAACTGGAAGGGCACATAACTCATAATTTAACATACCGTGTGATTAAACTGACCCTGTCTCAGCTGCGATGTGGTTTGTTTTGATAATGAGAGGACAGGTTGAAGAGACTTGCCGACTATAAATGAGAAGTTATTTTTGTTGCTAAAGCGACGTTTTGTTCGGAGAGGCTTGGGTTGTGACTACTTGCCTTCGATCGAGTGCTTTTACTGCGGAAGCATTGTGGGAATTATGCTAATTTCCAAGCTCCTGCAAATAGTGTGGACATTGGTTGAATTTGCATTTAGTTGCGTCAAGCTTTGAGCTTTTTAAAAAAAATTTTTTTATTGCTTTTAATTGCAGTGTCTAGTAGTCTTCCACGCTGTTGTTTCTTCTGCTTCACAGATTCTGACTTTGTGATGACACCTTCGTCTTATGACACAAATCAGCTGATTCCATCTGCTTCTAAACTGCTAAAAGCCTCAGATCACAGCTTTCTGCTGCTGCTGATGACAGACTGTAATTTCTGAGTCACGTGTGAGGGAGGTGTGTGGGGGAGGGGGGGGGACAACGACGACTGGGCCTTGACTTCAAATTTCACCAAAGAAGAAGACTAGGCAGAGCAAATATCAGCGCTGTTACCCGACACTGACGCTGAGTGCCCTTTCAGAGAGTTAACCACCAGGACGACCTTCCGTAACGACACGTCGAGATGCTATCTGAGAGGCCGCGCTCATCAAAACCGCAACAGCCAAATGGTCTCAACCTTAGTTTTCCTTTGATCAAAGTGTCTGCGCATCACCGCCTCATGATCCAGTGTGCTATTTCAGTCCGTCCCTCCCTCGGATATCGCCGGGCACCGTCGGCAGGTAGGAGCATCCACACAGATCACAGTGTACCTCTCCTTTCTTTTTATAGTCAGGAGCTCAGAACACAACAGCGTGTTTGCCTCCCTGTAATTGCTCTCTTAGCTGAGACTTTATGAATTATCAATGAGCACAGTCTCAACATTTTAGTGAAAATAAACACGTTTGCGGCACATTAGAGAACAAGTGGATGATATCCAAAGTTTTGAGCAGCAGTTAAGGAACGTGTTGTGGAAACTTAAGTACTTTTATTTGATGAATTGTATTTCAGTTTGAGACACAAGTACTTTACTGTAATATGTAGTCAGTATTTAGGCTATCTTACAGTTTTACTCCACAACGGTTCGTGGGGAAATACTCTACTTTCTACTCCACAACATTTATTTAAAGACTTTTCAGGCAAACGTAGACTTAATCTATCTCAGTTTAGAATTAAAGTGAACTAACAAAATAGGATCTTGACCAAAAACATAGTAGTAAAATGCTGTTTGTACAGTTATACATCATTATAAACAAGCCAATAATATAATATATAATGCAGTACTAACAGGTGTTTTCAAAAGTTTAATTAGGCTACATTTTGCTAATAACATTTAGCACGTTTACTTAAAACGAGTTGCATATTTTGTAGAAATGTTGTCACTTTCTTTCCTGTAACCACTCTCATGTCCTTATGATAAATATATAGGTAGACCCAGCAGGTGGTCCCGAGCGCTTTCCTCCTTTTTCCCCAGAGGAAGCAGCCGGCTAGCAAAATCTGTGAGACCGTGTTGGGTTCACGTGTGATGTGTGCGACGAAACATCTTCATCGGTTGCACCGGTGCGTCTGAAATGTCTGAACAGCCAGGTGGCGGGTGTTTATGGACAAATATTGTAAACATGTTTTCTGACCTCAAGTTAAAGCAGTATGATTTGACTGAAGTCAGTCAACACGCAGTTTTGCATTATTTTCGTGTCATACGTGTGTGTGTGTGTGTGTGTGTGTGTGTGTGTGTGTGTGTGTGTGTGTGTGTGTGTGTGTGTGTGTGTGTGTGTGTGTGTGTGTGTGTGTGAGAGTGAGAGATCAACCCTTACTTGAATATTATTATCCACATTTTGTGATAAAAATAAAGTTTTGTGACTTTTTGACACTTGCTTGTTCTTCTGCCCTGCTTCAAGTGTTTTAGTTCAGATAAGCTGATCAGCTGCTAAAACGGAAAAAAAAAAACTGACTTTAAGGGAGTTTCAGGACTAAGAAAAGTAATGATCACACTTTTAATACACTGTGCTGACAGTACTTTTGTACTTTTACTTTACTCAAATTTGAATGCAGGATTTTCACTTTTGCAGGAGTAATATTACACACACTGTTACTTACTTAGAAACTTGAAACTGTAGATTTAAAGAGCAATAGTTGCAGTCGTCTTTCAATTAATAGACATTTCCACATTAAACTTGGAAGGGGAATTACGACACCCACTGAAATAGAAACCGTCAAAAAGTCTGTACCAGATAAAAAAATAAATCTCCATTACGAAGATAAAAGCAAGATTCCTCTGAGCGTAGCATTTTCATAATACAAGTGTCAGATTTCATAAACCAAACCAATTTCATGAAGGACACGCAGGAAATGAAGTCCAACTGTCAAAACGACATCGGGGTCCACAGTTGGTTAAATCACCAAGCGGCGTTTTTGTCAGTTCTTTAAAAAAAAAAGTGTGTTAATGTGACATTGAGGCGTCACTCAGAGTCGCTCCGACACTGGAAGGACGCGGGTTTGACCCCTGTGACAGCCTGCTGTCCTTGCACGAGACGCCAAATCCCCCCCGTCAGTGTGCATGAGTGTGTCAGCTCAATGACCGCCGAACAACACGGAGGACGATAAATAAATGATGTACGAAAAATTATATTTATCCCCGACAGCCGCTCAGGTGTGTGGGAGTCGGCAGGAAGCTCTCGGTCTGATTTAATTTCAGTTTTGTGGGTCACAGTTTCATACGGAGGCAGTTTCTTAATGTGTGCAGATGTTTGATTTGATTCAATCCAATTGTCTGTATTGTTTTTCTGCCGTCTCACTAACACCTCAAAGAAAATCATTAAAGTATTTATGCCATTTGATATTGTTCCTGTGGGCATTAAAAGGGGGATAACAGGACATGGCAACCTGAGTTTGAGCCTTGTTTCTGTCCCTCGGCTCAGTCAGTCCAGAGTTGAATCGCCAGCTTTGATTTTACATTCATTACAATATTAAATGCAGTTTTCTTTCGCCCAGTATGATAACAGTGGAAGCATTACGTTCTGTTTAAATTCATAGTTACTCCAGTTAAATACGACATGTTAGGTTTTTTGAAAATACATTTGAAGATATACTATATTTATTAAATGGTTGATAACGATAGAAAATGAAAAGGTGACTGACATGTAATGAATCTCTTCTGCCAGCTCGTTACTCACCTCGCAAGAATAATCAAAGAACACAAAGTACTCTATTTAGTTTCATTATTTCACATGTATTAATTTAAATAAGAAATAGGAAGAAAATCCAGTTGTGAATAAATGCTTATATTTGCTTAGAAAAACATTATAGTGTGTTATAAACCCGTTTTTATTACATGTTTAACGTCTGTTCATACTATAAAAAAATATTTTTTTATTTTAGGAAACATTCCTGCAAACCATGTGCTTATACTTACACAGACTGACCTACAAATAAAATAATGTTAAATGTTAACTTTTATATTCATTTGTAATCACAATACTAGTCTATTACAGCTGTGTTGTTTGATGTATTTTTAAAGAACCTAAAAACATGGTGTTAAATCTTAGTAGTTGTAATTAAATAGTTCCGATTTTTTTTTTAAATTTTTAAATTTTTTATTTCTTTCACTCTGCTACTTCTGCTCTGTTAATAAGTCTGTGTGAATGCGGTTTGATCAGAACTGATTGACAGTAATAAGTCAGCGAACCAGAAAATCACAACAATCAGGTTGAGACGCTGGGGTGCACAGACGGAGATGAGGAGCTTTAGTGGGAGTTTGAATGCAACACAATATCCTTCTGTCAGCTGATTTGTGTCTTGGTGCAACAACAAAAAAAGAAAAATAACAAAAGGAAGTCCCTTTTTCTTTAAGAGAAAATGTACTTTTGTTTCGAACAAATGAGAATCTGATGAGATTAGTTTTGTTTAGGAGCAGCTTTACGTTTTCTTTCTGTTTGCATAAACAAGCAAAACACAATCAAATTACAGCTAAATCATGACTCACACTGTGGAGGGAGCGATCGCTGCTTCTGTATCAGAACCGCTATTCATTTCAAATTCACAGCGGGGCCGGAGAATAGGAATATGTTACACTGAGGTAGCCCCGCCATTTATCATCATTATTAACCAAACAGCTGGTGACTGAGTCGTGCACCTGTGCGGATGGTCCCTCTCTCTCTCTCTCTCTCTGCCCCTTCTTACCCTTCATCCCCGACAACTTAAAGCTCTTAAAAACTTTTTTTCCCTCTGTAAAATGATACGTTTTCTAGTTAACAGTCCTAGCTGGAATAATTGGCTTTACTTTCACTGAGGAGGTATGCAGGAGCTTTTGCACTCGGCATGGAAGTAAAAGCAAAGTCAAGAAGCACCTCGCAACAGAGCCACATAATAGCAGAGTGCCAATCAAAACCAGATATTCATATACGCAGCTGTCGGCGCGAAACCGGCAAATAAACAGATACGAACAAGGAGCGAATGTGCGTCTAAATTCAGATGAGATCTGCGTAGTTGTGAAGACTACAGCAGAAGACAAGGTGCTACATGAGAAGCAGTTTTTTTAGCCACGTTTAAAAGCTTCTTTTTTTTTTCTTCCCCTCCTTCCTGACTCCGTCTCACTCGCGACTATAAATGCCTTCTTTGGTGACTGACTCGGCGCGCCCCAGACCCGCCGCGCTTCCTTCAGCGTGTGCGATCAGAAACCCCAAAATTCCCACCTCGGATTAGTTGCAGCCAATAAGCGGAGGGAGGAAACACGAAGAGAGTCGTCTGTCTTTGACGAGAAGAAAAGGTGAGCAGTGAGCCGTCGGGAGCGCGGGGGAAATCTATTTCTGGGCGCCTAATGAAAGTTCTCGGTGCCTCCCCGACAACAGCAGAGGAGTTGACAGGCGATTATGATGCTCTTTAATTAGCTCCCGCGCTCGGGAAGATGTGTTGGCCAATTATCATCGCTCAGCACCACGTTTGAGCCCTCCTCCGCAGGGCCGACGTCGAAAGGGCCGAAGAAATACGCGACAAACGTTGTGACGCACCGCGCGTCTGCGGGAGTTTCCATGTCGGGACCTCGTGACGAAGCGCGGTGGAATGAACAGAGTTATCAAAAGTAGGAGTCTTCATTATCTCTCCCACCGCTATCGCTGTCGACACACAAGGCAGACGTCTGCCGTGTGCTGTAAATGATGGTTTCCCGGACTAACGGGGGAAAGTGCAGCCAGTATGACATCCAGATATTTTCAGCAGCTACAGAGGAGTTGGAACAAATATTAAAAAGTGTGAAGGCCAACGGTATCTTTCTATAGCCGCCGCCTTTCAAGGCTGCTCAACATTCATGCAGAGAAATCCATCGTGGCAGAGGCAGAGAGGCCGGTTTTTTTTTTTCTTTCTTTCTGTACAGCCACAGAAGCAGAAAAAGACCAGCATGCAATGCAGCAGCCAAACAGGTGGAGTTGTGATCGGGGTCAGCTCCCGAAATCTCTTCACTGTCACCGTCTTTTATTCTCCACAAACCCGCAACAACTGAGCTTCACTTCGCCGATGCTGCAATTGCAATTTTCACTTTTAACTGATCTGTCAATCATTTTGTCAATTAATAGATTATTGTTCAGTCTCTGAAAATGTCAGAATACGTTTCCTGTGTCCGTGGCGACATCTTCACATGTTTTGTTTTGTCCAATCAGCAGTTTAAATCCCACTGATTTTCAGTTTGTAAAGATGCACAACAGAGAAAATCGGCAAATCCTCCTGTTTGAAGAGCTGCAACCATCAGAGGAGGTTTTGTCTTTCTCGGCTTGAAAAATGTTCTGGCAGACGATCGATGGAAGTTGTTTTGATTGGTGACAACAAAAAAGCTATAAATTCTCTGAAGAAAATGGATGTGTGCTCCCTGATAGAAATGTGTTAACACCTTTGAAATACTTTCACTTAATATTGAAAGAAGTTAAAGTGGGAGTTACAGTTATTTAATGAAACTGAGGAGTTGATTTGAAGTGTGAGTGAAGGTGTGAAAAGAAGTTGAAGTGTCATTTCAAGTGCACGTGACGAATGAGGCCGGAAGGGTCAGTTGAAATGGAAGTTTTGAAAGAAATTAGTGTCCGTGTTAAAACTGAAAGAAAAAGTCATTTGAAGATCTGATATTTTTCACATGTTGGTTATTGGCAAATTTATTTTGTCTTATTTTTTGAATTTCCGTAGTTCCGTGCGCGCTGCACATGGACAATTTGAACCCATGTTTTGGATGCGCTGAGTTTTGAATTTGCCGCAGAATAAAGTGGTTCTTATTATGGAGCCATGCTCATTGCTTATTTACAATTTAATCATCTGACCTCTTGTGTTTATTGGTAAATGCGCTTATATAGTGTGTATCACCTTAGCAGGTCTCAAAGCGCTTTACACCGTTTCCCATTCATGCACACATCCGCACACCAACGGTACGCCATCCGGACCGACTTGGGATTCAGTGTCTTACCCAAGGAAACTTCCATCTCATAGCCTGGTGTTTCCAGCCCGAAATACTCAGCGCGAATATACGGGTCTGGCGTCGCTCTGCAGGGAACTGTTCGCGGTTGTTGCATCCTAACGGGCGTAGACCTCTGGTTAACCTTGAAACTATTGGAGCAGCCTTCAACCGATCAGCATTCACCACCAAAACTGGACGATTCTCTGTCACTGCTGCAAACTACATTTTGACTTCATCACATCTCTGATCGGTCCGACCTTCAGGGTGGCAAACCCATGTTTCCAGACCGCAATCACAGTGAAGAAAACTGAAGCTGCGAGCAACAGTCTGGTGGAGCCGGACTAGAAATGTAACGATGTTTTGGCTCAAAAAAACAACTTAATATGATCCGAAAATCTCAACCTATGAAGTAACATTTTGTGACCTCGTTAACTCGTAACTTTAAGCGACCTTGCTGCAGTGACGAGGAAGTGTAACCCGGGTGTGTCAGTACGCCGTGACATCACTGCCGGGTGCGGTCACGGTGCAGCAAACCACAACCATGAGTCAGAGGTGAGTCAGACTGAACTTTAAAGAGACTAACCGCTCTTTGGATTTAGATTTGGTCTCGTCAGAGCTTCACTTGAGGTCTTTCAAACTTAATGGTTTTGTAAGTGTAGAATAATGTGTGAGTAAAACAGAGCCAGACAGAGAGGCCGGCTTATCAAAACTGATCCCCAGCACTCCTGCTCAGGTCGCATTCACATTCCGACAGTCTTTACACCAACGAGGGTCACGAACGCGTCTCGAATGACGAGCTCTGCCGACACAGACCATAAATCAACAACGCCTCGCGTCACTCTTATCTCCTGCTTTCCCGTGTCAGCCTCTCTCGCACGCGGAAAAGCGAGAACGCGGCGCCGGAGGCAGCGCCGCGCTGGCTCTGATTAGCGCCGCTCCGTTCTCCAAAACGCCGGCGGGGGCCAGCTGGGACAGAACGGGCGGGCCGAGGGGCAAAGGGAAGGTAAAAAAAAAAAAAGAATGAATTACACAAAAGTGATTGAGCAGAGCACACAAGCTTTACCTTTTTTTTTTAAATTGTACCTGTTTTTTTGGTCACGCTTCTCTTTCCGCTTTTTTTTTTTTTTTACATTTTTTGTGTGTGTGTGTGTGTGTGTGTGTGTGTTTTTTTTTTTTTTTTTACATCACAGACCAGCGAGGCTCAAGTTATTTTAGCCGTGGCCCTCGTGAGGCTCATAATCCAGGCTAAGTGACAGGCTAATTTGTGGTATTAGATTGCTTTCATCGGGTCGTTCGGGGCCCTCTTTGAACGTTAGCGGTATGAAAAGGCTCCTTTGCCTCAGCGGTCACATTGACTTGTATGCTTGTCGGGTTAGAAGTGGGAGTGGAGGAGGAGGGGGCGGCGGGGGGAGGGGGAGTGTTTGAGTCACAGCGGCTCTCGGAGGCCATATTTCCACAGTCGTGTTCAATCTTCTCGCTGCAGATAGAGAACAAGCGAGAGGGATTGAGCCGAAGGTAAGAAACCGGAGCGGCGCGGAGTCGGGGACGCTTCCAACCAGCCGAGATCAGTCGAGTGTTCAGTCTAATCATAGTGTGAATTTAGTCTGTTTATAATGAGTGCAGAGAGTTAAATTGAACTAAAGGTCCATGGAATGAGAAAATAGGTTTTTCTGCAAGAGTGGAAATCCATCAAAAGGGACAAGAGGCGACTCCAGTGGTGTTAACACAGCTCAGTTGAGACAAAAACATCCAGTTGAATAGGAAGAAATCAAAGAAAGAGTGTGTGTGTGTGTGTGTGTGTGTGTGTGTGTGTGTGTGTGTGTGTGTGTGTGTGTGTGTGTGTTAATTCCAGGCTAAAGCCGCAAGATATACCCTTAAGCACAGATACAAGACTGTTTTCTTTAACAATAAGATGGGACCCTTGCTAAGTCAACTTAATGCTGATGGCCATTCACGGTGTCAGAGGCCGGAACAAGTAATTAAAGGCAATAGAAAAATAGAGGATTAACTCGAATTAATCCTCAACTTTTCCCATTTTCCTGCAGAAAACGCTGAAATGGAAGGATATGGAAATCTAGCAGAGCATAGCAGAACTAATGGGTTGGCAGCTCTCCCCCTGAAATGAGAAGGGACTAATGGATCCGTGGCCCTGGCTAAGATGGCTGAGCCAGATTGCATGTGGATTTAAGTGATTAAGAACATGGTACCCCCCCCCCCCCCGGTCCTCCCTTTGTCAGAGAAAACCTAATATATATGAGAATGAATGCTAAAATATGACATTCTGTATTTAGATTCGGGAAAGATGTGCCATTTGAATGCATGCGGTTGCTGGAAACGACATGGATGCAGAGGGGCGTGGTGTCCGCAGATTTGTTCATCCATGGACAAACCTAAATAATAGTTTTGGGCTTGTTTGGTTTTCGATCAGAGGAGTTTCTCCGCAGCAACACAGCTTTTGCTCAGTTAAATATTTTCCTCAAGTTTCACATCATTCACACACGTTTAAGAACTAAAAACACTCGCACACAATCGCTTCGTCCTGTTAGCAGAATTTGTGTTTCAAGTTTAGTTTCGAAGGAAATTAAAAGCTGTTACTGGCAGTTTTCTGACATAAAGATAGACTTGATTCATTTCAGTTATTTAAAGGAGATTAAAGAGCGATTTCAACTGCGCTCTGCTAAAAATTGATTATTGATTAATGGTGCTAATTAAATCAGAGTTGGTGCACATTCCTGACTGAAGGTCCGATCGTAATACTGAATAGAATGTGTCAAGCTGTAAGACAAGAAGGAGCCCGTATTATTACTTTTAATATTATTGGATCATCATTTAACATGGTGTTACGTCTCACACGGAGATATGATAGCAGATAATGTAATACTGTGATGTTATGTTATCTGAGAATTGATTGCCTGACGAAACGTTATTGCATTTTGAAGCCATGTAAAGACACAATTTATTACACTGCACCAAGTTATGACATAATCTATCAACAAGTAATGGAACACCAGAGGCCTGTGTGTGTGTGTGTGTGTGTGTGTGTGTGTGTGTGTGTGTGTGTGTGTGTGTGTGTGTGTGTGTGTGTGTGTGTGTGTGTGTGTGTGTGTGTGTGTGTGTGTGTGTGTGTGTGTGTGTGTCTCGATCCGACGTATTTGGGAAACAGAACTCAAGTGTACAAAGTTAACAGGACAAAGTTAGAGCCAGGATTTATTTTACAGTTGTACAATATTTTGGCGACGAAAACTACCCGGTTTGAGAAAAATCATTTCATACGTCCTCCTCATAACTGCTCTACTGAAATGCGGAGAGCAGAGAAGATGTGATGTCATTGAAATGTTGGGGTAACGGCACAGATCGTCTCTCCTGGAAGAAATCGTGCAAAGTGTGGGGACGATAATTAGTCGTAGATAAGTTCAAACGCAGGAAGTGCGCGTGAATCTCAGATGGCCGGTTCGGGAAAAATAAGCAAATGATGGATGTGGAAACGAGGTGTCTGTAGCGATTGGACCGTCCAGCAAGCAGCTCTGAAGAAAGCAAGCCATCGAAGTGACCTTGTTTAGTGTGAACCTCCGCTGGCCAGTCATCAGGTTTCTCACCAATGTCCGCTCTTACTTTGTTATTCGGGGCGTCTTCGCACCTGAAAGTCCGGATGGATCCAGATTTGTTCCATTGTAAACATTCGCGTTCGTTCAAGTTTCACGTTGCGATTTTTTGCGAGCGCGCTGGAGAACTTTGCAGGACATGCGTACGTCCTGTCGTCATCACCTTTGTGGACAACGCCTCCCTCCACTGGACATTGATTGGCTGATCGACGCTTTGCGTCTGACATTGCCGTGTTGTCAATTCGGTTCAAGTTTTTCTGCTCGAATGGAGAGTGATGACTAAACATCTATGTTGTTGCCTCTGTACTGTTAATATCATCGCACTACTACAAGCACTTACTTTCTTCTGAGAAAATAACATTATTAATATAAGTATTGGCAACTTGACTTCTGAATTCTTTGTCGTACCAAATTATTTTTAAATCCTTTGTCTCTGCCTCTCCTCGTGTGCTACTGCAGCTAAATTTGAATTCCCATCTGGTCCTTTTTCTCCTGTTGTTTAAAGGGAGACGATAGGCTGCCTCAGCTTACTGTACTTGGTCTGAAAGTCCGAAGCATCTAAAAAAAAAAAAAGTGTCTCCGCTCTGCAACCGAACCGAACCGAACCGTGGTTTAGTTTGATCCGGACCGAGACCACCTCTGTTGGTCGGACCAAAACGTTGCTCCGTCGGTCCGGACTGTCGCAACCTTTTTCTTTTTGTTTGGACCGAACTGAAAAGTTCAAAGGTCCGAACCAAACACGGTTGTCGCTCATGCGCCCTCAGTAGCAACACAACAAACTGCATCTGTGTTAAAAGGCTGCAGGCACAGTGAGATCACTGCAGCTTCTCCTTTCAGCAACATATTCAGACTTCCTCAGGTTCATTTGTACTCACTCGGTTTAACTGCATATCTCTCCTTTTATTTTCTGCCCAGCTGCCGCACTGATACTTTACCTACCTCAAGTTTGTATCGTGCTTAAATGTAAAGAGCTGACTAGAAACCCGGTTCCTTGTAGACACGGTCAGAAACGGACTTCAGGCACGAGGAATCTAGTTGAGGTATCTTTAATCTTGAAACCAGGTTTGTTGTTGAAATGATGTTTAAGAAATCAGCTTCCTGTAGATAAGAGCGTCACTTAAGTATACGTATACACACACACACACACACACACACACACACACACGCTGTATTTTAAGGAAGATGTGTAGAAATTGACTGTATTAATTAGTCATTTAAGTTCAAATCTGTGTTCCCATTAGTGGTCGTCATCGTTTGTTCCTCTGTATGTGAATATATCGCTGTTCGGCAGCTGCCGTCTAATTAGAAGAGCTCTTCTAATTTAGATCAAGTAAACCTGCAGAGTGAAAGTCCTAAAAAAAAAACATGTGTTCAGTTCCGAATCGGACGTTCAACTACGGCTGCTAGAAAAAGAAGGGCAATTCAGAAATAAGCCAAAGTCTTTCAAAGAGCCTCTTTAAAATATACAATTCAGCAGTGTGCTTGTCCCATAGCACCCCCCTCCCCGCCCCCACACCAACACCCCCCCTCCCCACCTACCCCCTTCTCATTATAAGAGCGTGGAGGATATAGCGGAGGGGTGGGACTACACGCGTGCCGTTTTGAAAGCGCCACTCGGAGCCACGGCCGACTTCGACAGGTGTTGGTGGATAATTGGGCATCGAGCCGACTTCCAACCGCAGCGCTGCTGTCTCCGAGAGCTCATTACGATCACTCAGAAGTTCCCCTTAAAAACCTCCGCACCCACATGACTGCGCGTTCGGTAAACCGGCGACTGAAATCTCTTCAAATGCTGACATTAAAGGACCCGTCACTCCGCGATTTGTTGACGCGCTGTTTGGACGGGTAAATGATTGCGCTCAGCGTGGCGTCAGCCTGGAAAGCCGCAGAGCTCGACGCGCCGGTTCAAATGCGTGCAGATCCAACACATACGGAAACATAGCCCGTCCATTTAGGAAGCTGGCGATCACAGGTTTAAAGCAGGACTTTAGGCGCCCTCCCCCCTCTCCCCTCTCCCCCCGAGACGTAACACGAACCCGAAGCACAGGATCTATTATCGTGAGCAGATATTATGAACCCGGCAGTCCAGTTTAAAAGCTCGTCGGACGACGTGACGCTGCGTGAGTTTGTCGTACATTGACGCTGGTTTGTGCAGAAACTAGCAATATTTTGTTCCTCCGTTTTGATGCTCATAAATTAATGGTCAGATTAGGAGGAAGAAAAAAAAACACTACAAGCTAGGAATCGGCCTTTCGAGCAAAAATATTATTCGATAATCACTCTGAACTATTCAACTATTATTCCCCCCCAACTGCCACCACCACCTGCACGCACACACACGCACACACACACACACACACACACACACACACACACACACACACACACACACACACACCGAGAGGAAGAGAGACTCACTTGCTGGTGCAACAGATAACCGTCCACCTTCTGAAATCCTCACCTCGGACAGAGCCAGTGTTTGCGCTGCACATCCAACATCAAACTGACTTCGTGCGGCCACTGATGATTGATCGGTGGACGGACCGTGTGCTCGGGGCTTCACTCTAATGATCTGCTGGCTTTTCCTGCTGAGTTTGTACTGCCCCTCATCTTCGTTTCTGTTTTTTGAAGAAGTTCCACACCGAACCTTCGGGGCGCCGCACAGTTTTACCTGCAAAGCTCTTCAGCCTCCTCGCGTTTATCAGTGTCGTGTTTTCGTCGCCTCGTGTTGTTTAATGACAGCTTTCAGGTGTGTTACCACCTGCTGATGGGAGTAACTTATTACAACCAGGTGGCTGTAAAAACAGAGGAACGACACATGCACTATTCCATTTTTTTTTTAAATATATATATATATGTATATATATATATATATATATATTTGAATGACTATTCTAGTCTTGACCCATCCCTACACACCACCAGCTGACCTACCCAGCATGTAGGCCTGCACATTACTGAACGGCTGCTTGGCCAACGCAGCATCTTCATAAATGTCATCATTTTGCAGCAGAAGTTGGATCAACTTTTTTGTGGATGACCCTGGAGTTTTTTTCTTGTTGTTACCAGACCAAATGCAGCCAAAGTGTAACCGTATGAGCTTTTTTTTTTAAGCAGAAAGTGAACTTGTGTCACTTATACTGTTCCCAAGGTAAAAAAAAACAACAAAAAACATCCATGCCCACATGACCGTTATCCAGGAATGAAGGACGTTGCAACTAGTTATAGAATAGAAAGCAGTTATTTCTCCTTTTATCTCTCATTGCCTTTCTCACTTGGTTACAAAAGAGCCTTTCTGTGTCCAGCCACTGTAGCCCAAGGTAATGAGAGGAGGTTGTGGTAGTGGTTTAGTGTTTCACAGACTTTCCCCGGAAGAGATGAGCTTTTATCAATGTCACTGCAGCTCCCACTGCTTCCTCGAGCGGTGAATAAAATCTGTAATTACTCGGTGGCACGATGACATCAGAGTTGTGTCCTTCTATTGCGTCATGCTGTTATGACGGCTAATTTGATTTCTGTACACAACACTGTGTGACTCGGAGGCATCGTTAAGCTTTCGGACGGACACAAAGCGCGGTCAGAGAACAGTCGTGCACTTTGGCAGCGATTGTTTGCTCCGTGGACAGAAGCCAAAGTCTGGAGGGGAAAGTCCAACAACGTCCAAGTGAGCTGTCACACTGTGGGATGGAAGAAGCGCTGAATGTATTCTGACGGGTGGCCATCTTAAAATGTTTCCCATAATGCAGAGCGACCCATGCGAAGCTGTATAATATTCCATTTCTTGTAGTAACCAGGAGCTCTTTATGTATCGATTTACATTTTCAAAAGATCTCTCTGACAAGAAAACCTCTCCGCAGAGCAGAGCAGAGTTCCACTTACACCCCAGAAATACTTTTTGTCAGAGCAGATGTATTTTTTGATTTCTGTTTTTTTTTTTTTTTTTGCAAATCTGTTTAAATTCAAACCAGGATAGTGAATCAAAAATCAGTGGAACTTTTTCTAAGCAGGTTGGAAATGGTTTGAATCCTCTGGAGAACAATGTGTTCTTATTAACAGAGACTCTCATGCACAGCCCTCAGTCTCTTTACAAATAGAGACTGCTACGCCGAGCAGATGTAACGGTGTGAAAGCTCATACATCCTGACAACAGTATGTTTCACATCTCCCACCGTCGCATAAGACCTGGCGAAGAAAACCAACACCTCAGGAAGTGACTGCAAATTGTTAGAGTGCCGATCCCCAGCCTGCTTTCATGAAGCGGAAGCTGTGAGAACATTTATACTTTAAATTAATAAGCTTTTAATCTTTTCTGTCTCTGCTCGTGAAGGTTGATGTCAAATTTAAGTGTCTTTGTGAGCGGTGATGTTTCTTGGTTAAATTCATATTTCCACAAATGGAGAAATTGCATGTTCATAAGTGGTATTCATGCAGTTTAGAATAAAAGGGATATATTTAATTATGCTAGCCTAATTGTCATTTTAAGTTAACATTGTCAGCATACCATTGTGTCCTTTTTGTATTGTGTAATTGGTGAAATTCAATTCCAAATCCTACCCAGTTCATCTATTTTGTCAAACATTGTTTTGATGGGTCAACCTAATCACCATTACTGAGTTTAAAGGGGTCACGAACCAAATGGAGTTCAGGAGGTCGATATTATCTGTACACTATATTTCTACATGCCTTAATGTTTCGTTGTTTTTAATATTCAACACAGCAATTTCACTAATTTCACCTAATCTTCAGAGGCGTCCTTTCAACACAGACTTTGCCATGTCGAGTAAAGTCAAACCTTCTTCTTGAAGCTGTCAAAAAAGCTCTCATCTTCCTCGGCGGATATTCAAAGTTCAGGGATATTTTCCCACTCGGACGTCAGAATTATCCCAGCTGCTCGAGGACACAGTATAATCTCTACCGAAGAAGTTTTTGTGAGGTACAAGCGACACAACCTTCCACTGAATTCGAGATGTCTAGTTGTTCACACTGTTTGCAGAGAAGTTCAACAGCAAGACAAAAGTAAAGTTGGTTTCATTCCTCCGTGTCAGCAGAGAAGCTCACAGACGGCACCCGTCAGCGAAATACAGTTTGGACTAATGTGGTGAGCCTGTAGCGGTTCACCTGGTCACAATACAACAGTGTCCTCCGTTGTAATTCAGACTGATAAGAGGGGTGTGCTTTCCCACGCAGCTCTGCCCGAATGTGACGGCTCTCGGCAGTCAGCTGGGCCGTCTGAGAAAGAGAGAATGCTCATTGTGAGTGTTTCCTCACTCCGGGTTTTTGTAATTAGCTGTCAGCGCCTTGAGATGTAATTGGTTCAAACGCTGCTTTCGACTCATTAAAGCTGACTGTTTGAAAACTTGATTTACGGCGTGTCCTTCAGAGTGACTGAAAAGGAAACATTCGGCTCACAGCGGCGTTCCTGACATCGGAGAGGTTTACTGGCGTCTCCGGCAGACGGATCCACGACTGACTGCTCAGTTTGTTGCACTGCATTTCAACGTGGCGCTGATAAATATGACGTCCTGCAGCTGTGCAGTAAATCATTTATTTAGGACTGAAACTTCACCCCAGCCTGTCCAGAGATGGCATCTGCTGTGCCAGATAAATGAAATGGTTGACAGTAATTAAAGGGTGGTACCTTTTTCAAAGTCGAAGTCAAAGTTGACTTTTTTGTCAATTCAGCTTGTGCAAGACATACAGAGATCGAAATATTGTTTCTCACCGTCCCACGGTGTGCAAAATAACAAGGTGAAACAAGAAAAGTATAAATATGTAACAATAAAAACTATAAAAACAGACAACCACAGTGACGCTTAACTGCTATATATATATATATATATATATATATATATATATATATATATATATATATATATATATATATAGGGAAGAGGGGAGAGAGTTCAGCATCCCTAACCCTTTAGTTTGTTACCATCTGCCACTTTGCTTCGTTTCACCAGACCTGCATGAATTCCTGCATGAATATATCGGCATGTCCACGCTCCAGTGAGGATTGTTTCCAGTCATCGCATCCTAACGGGCTTCGACCTCGAGTTATTTTCAAACTTTTGGAGCCGCCATTAACCAACTGGTGGCATTGACCACCACGTGCTGTATGCTGTATGCCGCCACTCTACCGCCGCCACCGTTGTTACTTTCACGCCGTCGTACTTAACCACTCCCACTCGTCTCTGATTGGCCACCCTTCAGAGTGACGATGCCAACCTTAATGCGAACAGGGTTTCTAGAGTCTAACCGCAGTTTAGATAGATGCTGTGAGCAGTAGTCGCGTAGAGCCGGGCTCTCTGTCACTGCTGTCTGTATTGTTTGCTCTTGAAGAAAGGTGCCTTCTTCCTGTTTTGTGCTTTAAAACAATCAAAAACATTTCCCTTCGAATGCAACCTGGTGGTGGAGACGGTAATCACAAATCTCCCTGCTGAGTTTTTCATTTCGATCCAGACAGCCAGAGTTTTTTTTTACTTCCTCTGTGGTATAGTATAACATTATAAGTTAGATATAGTAAACAGGTTGACAAACAGTTACTTATTTACAAATCCAGCAGATACTGAGAAACGTTATTAGCTCATTTGGACTTTTGTTTTTGGCCGCTTGATGACTGTAAGACCAGTATTCTTCTTTTAGCTCCTTTTTGGTCTCCACCAGCTGCTGTGGAAACTCTCTTTCTTTCACTAGCAGCGAAATGCTCCATGAAGTTCACCAGCTGAGTTTGTCTGCAGTTTGGTGACGAACAGTTAGCACACGCTGGGTTCGTCAGAAGGTTTCTGTCAGAAACAGCAGCCAGCTGTGGTTGCGAACACTGTGGGTTTGAGCAGGGAACGCGCAGGCGAAGCGCTGCCGAAGCGCACCAGAATGACGCTCCACCAATTTCTTTGTCCAAGTGAGGAAATAAGGTGTCGGCAGTTTTCTTGTTCTGCTTCGATTTGCCCTATTAAGGTTACAGCATTACGCTGTTGTTACAAAATCAACACTTCCTGAATCCCTTTCAAATTATAAAGGCCTGATAGCATTTCAGTGTACAGAAGCCTTTCATTTCTTAACGAGGCTTTTATTTTGAAACATTTGTGGGAATACGTGACTGAAATTTGCCAAAAACCAAAACAACGAGCTGAAAGACGCTACAACTCTTCTTAAAGCTGGAAGGAACTACGGGCTTGTCGCCATAAAACCTTTCATGTCATTTGACCCATTGTTGATGTAAGAATATTGATTAGAGCAACACTCACTGTGGTTTAAACAGTGATTGCATCATTCTGTAATATTTCTGATACTCTACGGGCTAAAACACATTGCTAATTGAACAATTTGAGCATTAATCTGTCCAGCAACTGTAACAAATTGGCAGCCGTCTCATGTGGCAGCTGGAACATCTGGCTTGTACATCAACCGATCAACAGATCCCAGAGCCTTGAGACCAGAGCTCAGTGGGCTCTGCAGTCTGGAGGCTCGCCGTTACTCATTTTTGGCATGTTACTGTACTAGCGAGCCAATGCAACTCCCATCTCCCTGGGTTTTTTGGTTTTTTTTTTCCTTCTCTCCCACGAGTGTACGCTAGCCTGACGTTCAGCCAGAGCGGACGGGGAGCTTACATCGACGCCTCCACTGCTTCTTCTTCTCCATCAGTGATCCTTTTCTTTCCCCTCAGATTGAAAGAAAGGCAGCTGATGCAAGACGACAGTATCGCACTTAGATAGCGAAGACGTTCTGCGGAACGTTTCATTTTACGCTTCGGGCCTGCGGTGGAGCAGATTTGAAACGGTGCAACGTGAAGAAAGAAACGCCTTCCCATCGTGAAAGACGAGCGTTGAAGCGACCAGGTAAACCCAAGTTAACGTATGTGTAAAAATAGAATGACTTCCGTGATGGGTCTTTTCGGTGCTGACATCAGCGTTACATAACACTTTCACAGACGCAGTCTGGAAGAAGAGTATCACCTGAAGTTTGTTTCACACGGAGAATCGTACAAATACATGCTTAAAAGAATAGTGGAGCATTTTGGGAGATTTGCTTGCCTCTCTCGTGTCTGTGTTGTACACACAGTGACAAAAAAATGCATTTGGAGGCCGACAACACGTTGGGAAAAGAAAAACTCGCCCGCCCGCTGCCATCAAATATACTCGGTTTTAATGACGTGATCGAGTTTTCTGTCGGCGATCTCTGGAACTTTCAGTACGACATGATGATTGTAAATTACTTTTACTGATTAAGAGGCAGTGTTAGTATTATATTTGTGGTGTTGGCTGTGATATTTTCTATCAGATCATCTTTAGATTAATCTAAATTGACTTAAGCCTGTAGTCAGATATTTACCTATTTTTTGTCAAGTTTGAATCATTTATGTATAATTTATGTATAATAATCCCCCATATAAAGGTGGGATGGGCATTACAAGCAAAAATACTATTCTAAATGTACTCACAACTATTTGATTATTAATGAACAACCTGGGTTTCCATTCATTTGTTCTGAAGGAGCTCCGAGTGAAACGTTTTGACGGCCGTATTCGTCTTTGCGTGTTTCTCCTGTTTGCAGCGTGGCATCGAATCTCACAGTGATCTTCTTCTGATGTTGTTAAAGACTGGCAGACAGCTTTTAGGTGCATTACCGCCACCTTCTGACAGGAGTAACGCATTACAACCAGGCGCCGGTAAAAAAATGCGGGAAATAAGGAAGGATGGTAGTTGCGTATAATAACTGATTTTTTTTTTTATATATATACTTTAACGACTATTCGAATATTTGAAAATGATGTCCCATCCCTAATAAAAAGCTGATATTGAACAAACAGTACTGTACATATTCAGCGGAGCATCATTGGTTTCTGGCCACTTGATTGTAAATCCAACATTTCCTTTTGATCTCCAGCAACTTGTGAAAGAAAAATCTGACTCTCAGCTTGGTGGTAACTGTATTTTCTGTTTGGAGGTGGGCGTGGATCCTGCAGTTGGTTCATCAGAGCTGAAAGCAGCAGCCTGTTGCTGCAGGGAAACCAGCTTGATGAGAGAAGTGAGACTAAAGCGAAGTATTAAAGCGGCAGACGTAAAAACCAAAACAACGAGCTCCAAGACACTAAAACTCCACACAGGCCCGAGGAGAAGCGCATCCTGGTCATAATTTCCTGTGGGTCTTTCAATATGAGCGCAAGAAGTTTCATTGCATGTTGTTATTTTTTTTTTTATCTATTTTTTAATATAGAAATATTACTTAGTGCTGCTTTAACCAGAAGGAAATCAGTCTGTGGCCCCACCCTCTGAGGTTTAACTCCACCAGTGAGATCATTTCTGCTTCTGAGAAATGTTTGCAGACCTAAAACCAATATGTTTTTTTTTCTCCCGCTGCCTCATTTCTCCAGCTCTCGCTCCCTGCCTCTCTGCTTCCACCCCCCCCCCCTTCATATCTCCAGCTGTCGCCTAGTATAATGTAAATGAGCCTCTCAGCACAGAGCCTATGATGGTGTCAGGCCTCTCCTTAGTCTCTGGTCTCATTACAAGCCTAGTGTAGCTGACATTTACCCAGCTTCTGTGTTGACTAGCTCTAGATGTGGGGCACACGGGTCAAAACAATACACAGGGAAATTTCAACAATCCAAATCCACTCGGAGGGGAAGTTTGCCGGAGTCTCTGAGATGACGGGGTGTTGACTAAAAACACAAAAAAGGCCAAAGGTAAGTTTTGAAATGTTAAAAAAATAAATAAATTAAAAAAAAATCGTCACGTTTTCCAGTTGTTCTAATTTCAAGTTAAAATTTTGAATTGTCTCTGTTTTCACAGCTGGACTAATCAAGAATCTCAATTAACAGCATTTCTTTCACATCCCCCCCCCCCCCACCCCCTGGATTGTTTTGCCTGCTGATTGATAACGTCAGCGCGCTGCCGTCTTCATTTTGAAATTTGCTTTGATTTGGGTGGACAACAGCCGTCTCCTTCTCCCCTCGCCCTACGGTGAGGTGGGGCAACGGCTCCGTGAGTTTGAAATTAATAGGATGGCCAGAGCTATTTCCTGACTCCTCTTCCTCTCGGGACCCCGCAGCTCTGTTTTTCTGCGGTCCTCTCATCCTGTTACTAATGCCTGACTCTGTGTAACCCTTATCTCCATGCTCACTACACGGCCTGATAGGGCTCTGTGTGTAAGCAATTAAAACAGCTTATTTGCCAGATAAGTGGGGGAGAGCGGTCAGATTGAAAGCCACAGGCTGCCAGTATCGGGTCTTTAGGTTACAGCCCCCGGGTTAGATAGCCCGGGGGCGCAGAGAGAGCCGGGCGAGGCGTACGGCTCAGCGAGAGTGCGCGTAGAGGGAATAAAACTCTGCCAGAGGGAAAGACACACACACACTCTTGTGTTTTCCACATAACCAACATACACCGAACTGGATATTTAACCACCATCGTAAATAAAGATGCGTAGATGCACCGAGAGGATACCTTTTTCAGTTTCAAAAAGCTGCTCACGTCTGTGTGGATTTTGCAGTTAGGAAAAAAAAAATATATATATATATATATATATTCATAGTGTATGTTCATATTTAATGAGTGTTAAAAATTCTCAGCGAAGCAGTTTATTTCTGTGCATCGAAGCATGTTTCCAACTCATACCGACGGCTGCAATACGATCGCTCTTCGGCGACCGCAGTAAATGAAGCTTGCTTTAATATCACAGTAAAACTAATCACCACAGAGACATTAACTTTGGACTCTGGCGGCCATGCCGGAGGTCTTTAGCTCTAAATGTTACACAGTAGCTGGCAGCTGCGAAGTTCGCCCTCCCCTCCCTGCTGTGCCGTTTACTTCCCAGTGGGCCTAAATTCTGTTTTTACAACGTGTTCGGGATGAGCGGTCTCGAGCAAAAACACTTCGCTTTGAACTAATCTACTGTAAACAGGTTTTAGGTGCATTACCGCCACCTTCTGACGGGAGTGACGCAATACAACCAGAAAAAACAGGAGAAATACAGAAGATATATATATATATATATATTTTAACGACTATTGGAATATTTAAAAATCATGACCCATCATGGAAAGATCCTCAGGGAACAAAATTACAGCCTTCAAAGTGTTACAGTATCTTTTTAACAAACTTTTGACAACACCAAGCTTTGCCACCATCTTTACAGTATATCCTGTGTTGTTGTTGCACAGGCCGACATGTTCCTTCATTACCGCTACTGTGGTGTATTTACAGTTAACCTGCTGTCAGACGCACTAGTGCACCGAGCAACAAGAGCACCAAGTGTGTCTCTGAGTAACAGCTGCTAATATAAATACGTCTTCAGCAGGACAGAAATAACTGTGGTTAAGTGGCGTGCATTGGGATGACCCCTGCAAGAGCTGGGTCACATGACCAACGATAATTAGCAAAAAAATCCACACTGGTGGGCTTATTTGCTTTTTGAAAGGTGCCACTGTTGAAAGCGTTGCATTTCTGGTCTACTGAGTCGAATTAGTGACAGAGGATCTTCCCAGTGCGTTATGCAATGTGTGTATCTGCCAGGCACTCAGACATGCATATTACTTACAGCACTTTCCCCTACAAATGAAAGGATTTAGAGAAATATTTCTGTGGGATGACAAACTCACAGAACAATAATCGAACACATCATTACACAGTACCTCGTGTGTCCTTGTTATTGGGGTTCCTGTGTATTTCAATTTTCTTTTTTAGCCATATTTGTGTTGCCATTTTTTGGAGGGAATTTGGTTCTTAAGCTCTTTATAACGTACAATAACATATAATCATTGTTTTACACTTTTTTTTTGTATTAACATTTTAAATCATAGAAATAAATCACTGATTTTATTTAATAGTCTTTACCTCAGTTTAAAAATAAATACAAGCTATCACCTAAAATCTTTATGGAAAACGGTGCAAATCAATGTTTTGTATTGAATTATAATTGATACTAGCAGTTTGTTTTTTTTACTTTTATTTTTTATCATTCATCAACAATTATTTTGTCCACTTCTGCCATTTGCTTCTGACATTAAGTGTTGTCTGGTGGAAGTTGCTATAGGATACAACAAACTGGACTGTAATTGTTTAATATTGATTATTTGGGGAGAAAAAAAGAAAGTAAGTATAAGTGGTTTGTTCGCCTCCATTTGTACTGAACACACCAGCTAATCACAATAACACTGACTTTAATTAGGCTCTTGTCATCTCTACAAACGTTGTTTGACTACTTAGCCAGCAGTTTGTTCAGGTAACTCTGTTCTTTTGCTCTGTTCGGTTCATTTACCTGCGGTCTGATTTGATTGTCCTATCAAACAAAATAATCACTGCTATGACTAAAAATAAATATATAGCTGAAAATACTGCTCTACAAATCTAAAACATGATAACTTCATATTTGGTCAGAGCTGATATATGACCAGAAACTGAATTTTTCACATTTTATCTTTCCATAAAAAAAATTAAAATGTAAATCTGGGTTTAATCCGGGCTCAAAGCCAGCTGTTCCCTTTAGCTAAAGCTAATGTAGCCACTTTTTTTCCCCCCATTTCATGAAATGTTGACATTCAATTTTGAAGCTGTAAAACTTTCAAATGTTATTCTTTATAATCACACAAATGAGACAACAAAATATAACGTCTAAGTAGCACTAACCACTTTGACGAGTGGAATTCGTGCGATTGGTTGTGGCTAAGCACCTTTAAATCAACTTTTGTTTTTGTTCGATTCATTTATTAATTGAGTTCATTATAATAAAAAAAAAAAGCTGAGGAGAAATCGAAGACATAAAAAAAAAAAAAAAAAGCTCCTATCTGTTCCACTGTACGGCCGAGAGCCTCCAACCTAACCCCCCTACCTAACTGTTGTGCAGATGCTGCTGTGTAAGTCCTTCTGAAGGTACAATAGCCTCAATAACAATATAATGGAGCACTGTTGAGAGACATTCAGGGTGACACAAGAAATTACTAACCGAGATGGATTTTTTTTGTGTGTGTGTGTGTGTGAGTGAAGCGGGGCGCTGTAACTTTAAGATATCTGGGTCACAGTAAATCTACCACATCGGATTTATTTATTTTTTACAACGAAGTTCTGAATCAATCTACAAGCCACATCCGGCGGCTCCCTTTTGCTCGGGCTCGCTCACACGTCCAGCGCGACGGCCGTGGAGTCTTCGGACGTGGCTGCCGGGAGATTTGCCCCTCGAAGCACGACAAGAAAACATGTACATGTGGATGTTGAAAGGGAAACAAAAAACCAACACACAGCAGCGCGGTCCGCTTTCTGTCCACGACCCGGCAGAGCGACGGAGTCGGAGACGACTTCGACCTTGGCCGTGACCTGAACAAACTGTAATGAGTTCTGAACTTCTGACTCAGCTCAGTATTGTTGTGGTTTTCAGAGTGCTGAGAGCTGGTAAACAGGATATTGAGTCCCAGATGGGTTTTTGGCTCACATCATGAAAGTACTGCGAGGCCCACAGCTCTGCACACACCATCAGCCATCGCAGGGAAGGCGGATGGGAGGAGGGAGGAAGGGGACGGGTGGGTGGGTGTGGGGGGAGGGGGGGGATGTTTCTGCTGTCCAAAGTATGTGTTGGTGTGTTTGTTCGGAGGCTTTCGGGGGTGCTGGAGTTATCCCGCGTGACGGGCACATGTTTATAAGCCACCGGGCCACACAGAGCAACAGTCAGACGCCGCCGAAGAGATAACGCGGCCACGCGGGCCGGGAAAAACCTGGACACGGTCCAACGGATCTCCCTCGACGTCTTCTCTCGGTCTTCTTCTGGAGGAGGACGGCGCCAAAGTGGAAAGACCAGGACTTTCCGTGCAGAGTGGGTGAGGGAGGGAGGGGGGGTATTCTGGGACGACGGGGAAAATTAAGACCGTCGAGAAACAGGGAGCTCCTCTCTGGAACCACAACGGCTCCGTACGTCAACTCGCACCGCGATCACATCCGACGGCGGACAACCCTGACGTCACGCTTTGGCTTGTGAGCCTCCGGTTAGTATTTCGGCCGTCGCCGTCTTGCCGTTTTTGGACCCAGGAGGTGACCGTATTTGGACGAGCCGGGGAGGCACAAGTGAGGAACCTGACTCGACCTGATCGGGAACCCGAGGAGACGACGCGCGCCCATCTATAGGGGGAAAACCTGACTGCACCACAGGTCTGTCAATCAAACAGACACCTCCCCCCCCCCCCAAAACATGCCGCTTTTTGAGTCCTGATATCTAATCAATGACGGGATTATTTTCAGACGGACCGCCAGAAATCTAATAAGAAGGAGCGACTTTAGCTGATAACACCAAAGTAACTCCTGGGGACATTTTATTGACTCCGAATTTTATGCGCCGTCAAATGGGAGTTTGAGTCTTTGTGCAGCCTGCCCCTAGTGGACCGCGGCGGTGCTGCACTTTGTGGGACTTCTGCCTCACTTGTCCGACCCGGAAGCGACATCCATTTCATTTTCAGTCTTCAAATTATTCGAAGTGATTTTGTTCTATTTTTGTCATCTTATCATATCACAGGAGGAACCGAATGCGTGTGCATGTTTTTATAGAGGAGACCGTGTAAAGTTTCACTCCTGCGTTTTTAAGGCTTAAAGGGATATTCTGTATATTTGCCGTCCTTCTAATTAACGATTGACGTCACAAGTGCAACATTCAGTGGTCCAGCAGGAGGTAATGTGCTGCTTTAAAAGTGCGGAGCACCTCTGACTTTCATGGGGGAAGACTTTGCTGAAAATCTGTACTCGTTTCTTTCTTTTAAAACCGGTCTGCAACCACAGTGTTTACTCGACCTTAACCGAATGGTTTAGTACCCTGACCTCAACCGTTAACCGGAGACTTTATTTTCACTCAGCCTTACAGCAGCAACAAAGCAAATCTTAAGTGTCGACATCGAATGACGAAACAAACAACAACAAAACAAAATCCCAAAAGTTAAGAAAATGAAAACATCTGTTATTTGTCTTAATTTAAAACTAAGGTTAATATGTTGTGTCTTTGTAAACGTGACAGATATTTCAAATGTGAGTTCAGGACCTTCCTGCATTTCATCCCTCCTCTCTCTGCCGTCTCTTCCTGTCTTTTATCAAAAGAAAAGTAAAAAAAATTCCCCCAAGGAACAATTAAACCTATTGAGCAGAGAGAGGATGGTCAACGCTCGAAAAATGGGACCACGGTGCAGTTTTCCATTCAGTGTGTGTGTGTGTGTGTGTGTGTGTGTGTGTGTGTGTGTGTGTGTGTGTGTGGCAGGTTAGGTTGACTAGCCCTTAGTTTCATCCCTGTGATTGACAGGCAGCCTGTCCGTATGTCAGCTGGGAATCAGCCCGCGGTAATGGATCATTTTTCATTATCTGCTGTTATTTTATCAATGCTGGCTGCTGAAGATTGATCTTCATCATCATTTCTCTTAACGGGCCTATTTTCTAGTCTATAAATCATGTTAAAAAAAAAAAAAAAAAAAATACATTGAGAACATTTCAAGCACCGAATCTGAAAATTATTGAAGGGAACGGAGAAAATAAAGTCCTGTCAAAAACCGTCTGCAGGCGAGCGTGGAAAAAAAAAAAAAAATCAAATCAGAAGAAGACAACGGAGGTCAAAGTGAAAAACGTACAGGAACCTTTATGCTGTTTTTTTTGTTGTTTTTTTTAATCACTTCTTCAGAGCTGCTGTTTATTCAGCGGCTGCTGAATTTGTTTTACTTCAAATGAAACGAAGAGCGAGGAACACGCACATCAAATAGAATGTGAAAGAGGAGAGAAAGAAGAGGAGCTCGTACGTACATCAAACGCCCGCGCGGTCGTTGCCAATCAGCCGCCGATATTGTACACAAATTCCAATCATTTTCGGGACAGGAGAGCACAAACCGTCCGACCGAGGGGGGGGGGGGGGGGGCGCAGCCGAACACCTGAAACCGCTCGCGGGGCTTTCACTCGGACCGGCCGGGACGGAGATCGCAGCGCAGTTTGCTCACAAGCTCGTACGTTCCTGAAGCGGCTTTTTCTTCAGAAGAATGAAATACTTCTGTCCCTATTTTCAAAGGCTTCAAAAATCAATACTTACAGCTCTCGTATCTCAGGTCGGTCAGCTAAATGGGATTCAGCCGTCATTCATTATTATATTATTTACATCTGTGCTGCGACATGTCGACACGGCTCCCGTGAAAAAGGCCTTGCGGTCGGTCGCCTTCTGGCAGGACGACGTGTCCAGAACAGAACAAACTGTTTGGATTTAATGCTGTTGAGAATTTGTTTGTGTGTTTTTATGTTGTTGTTGTTGTTGTTTTTTTTTAGAGCAATAACTTCCATCGTGGTGCCTTTGATTTGCTTCTGTTGACTTTTCCCGAGCACCGGGCTGCACGTCTGGGTCCAAAATGTGTGCTGCGTTACTGGGGAGAAAAAAAAAGAGAGAAAACCTCCAAAAGCAGCGTGAAGTTTCTGTGAAAAGACCTGCGCTGCCCACAAAGTCAGACTAATTCAAAGACCCCCCCCCCCCCCCCTTCCCCCTCCCTGCTGCTTGTGTGTTGCCCGTCCCAGCTGTTGGGCGGCAGTCGGCCTAGTTGGCGAGGAGCAGCGGACCGCGAAGCCTCGGTGTCACCGCCTCGGATCGATGGCGAGGCTGCGCCAGGACGAGGTCACGTGACCCGCCGGGGAGGGGAGGAAAAAAAAAGAAGAAAAAAAAGGTGACATTGGCTGATCCGCCGGCGCCGGCCAGACGGTCGGCACCGGGTCGGCCCAGCTGGATGGTCTGACCCGAGCCAGGCGGCCCCGAGCCGTTCAACGCCGATCATTCACGGCGGAGGAGCTGCTGCTAACGCTTCCAGCCGGTTGGGGACCGCCACGGCTGCCAGTTCTTTTTCTGAGGGAAGCGGCGACTGGCTGCTAGAAAGTTGCCGCAAGTTGCCAGATGATGTCATGGTGTGGTTTTGCTGCATCCATCGGCTCGGTGCTGGCCCGGAGAGGGGGGGATGGGAGGGGGGAATATCCAAGACTGCATAAGGTGTTTGAAGTATTCTATGTACAGTTACGTTTAGTTTAGTGGTTCCCAACCTCGTGGTCGGGTTCCTCCAAAGACTGACACACACGTCTGAGAGGGTTCTTTAGAAAGTAAGAAAAAACATTTAGTCTGAGAGGTTTTTTTTTGTTTTTGTTCGTGATATATAATTATTCCTCTTAAAGGGGAAATGTCTCTTAACAGGAAGCCCTAAAGTACACACTGCTTCGTGTGTGCAGTGTGTCTTTAAAACTCACCGTGTATTTCATATGAAACGTAGGCGTGCAGTAGCTCTAGTTGTCAAATGAGGTAGTGCACAATATGTCCTGTTGAACATCAGCGAGCGGCTGAATCAGACATGAAAACATGAAGCCGGTGATGATATTTGGAGCTTCAGTTGTAAAAACCGTTGTTTCACGAGGAGTTTTGGAAAGTAGAACTGTTGAGTCGACTGACGATCGAGAAGACGAGGAGAAAGGACGACGCTGCTGCTCTGAAGCAACTGAAGGAGGACACGTTGAAAAACAAAATGATCTGGACTATTCTGATGAAAGACCGTTGCATTATGAGAGTTGCATTATGGGAAACGTAGGATCCCGTGGTTTTGGAGCTTTTCTGTCAAACGTCCGCAGGATGTGGCAACTTAAACACCAGTGAGTGAGTGGAAGTCAACGGCATTCACATCTTCCATTTCTATTTCACGCAGTTTCCTCGCAGCTGTTCAGGCTTGCTGATAACTCGTGTGTTCAGTCCATCGGTGTGCCGATTACAGACTGCACCTGAACACAGCCACGGTGTCCTCAGGAGTCTGCGGTCTAATATCTCAGCATGTCAGACTCTTTGTGTTGCTGCTGTACATTGAAGCCGCGTCTGTCTGTGTCAGCAGGCGGAGGCGGGAGAGTCGGGATCGGCCCGTCTCGACGTCGCCCCGCCGTGTCGCTGCATTTCATCGTCAGAGGATCCCCCGATACTGACTCCAGGTGAGCAGGAGGTCAGACTGCTGCCATCACCGCCACGCCTAACCGTAACCCACAAGATGCGTTTGGACATCCGGTGTGAACGCAAATACAACATACTGAGACTTGGGTCCAGAGTCACCTGCTCCAGACTCCGGTGCAGACTTTCTTGAACTCTACCGACTCCAGAAATACCCCTGATCTCCGTCGGCGTACAACCAGGAGTGCCTGGAGGGCAGCACTGATTTTCCCAGTGAATTAAAGTCAAGTAAATCGGTTGCCGAGGAGCTCAACGATGGGGACTGAAAATTAAAAAACAAAATCTGAGATCCTTGTGATTTTACAATAAAAAAAAAAAAAAAAATATGGGGTGTTTTGTCAAAAGATGACAGCAGTGGAAAATCATGTATATTAATATGAGCGAGTGAAATGAGTACATGATGTTTATTTTAAAACAGATTACCAGATGAAGGAATTTTTTTTGTTGTTTTTTTGCACTGCACTTTGCTCTGCAGGAGATGAAGGAGTGCCTGTCAGTGAAATTAGGCCCACACTCGTTATTGCGGTAATTGCTCCAGCCTTGATTGGATATCGACGCGGCGCTGATGCTCTACAAATGTGGCTGACCGGGCGCACTCACCGGCACACACACACACACACACACACACCACCCACCCACACACACCACACACCCACACACCCCCCCGAAAGAGGGCAAAAAAACAAACAAAACAAAAAAGAAGACCGCCGGGGTCTTACCTGTAATTGTCCCACTCCCTTCCCGCACCTTAACGCCCTTTTAAACCATCGGCGGGGCTGCTGCTGCTACAATCCAGTGGCGTGTCTGTGATGTGGAGACATTTGTGTCCTGGACCGGCGAGGGAAAAAAAAAAAAAAAAGAAAAGAAAAGAAAACCGGGAGTGGTGGCTGATTTTACTCCACCCGGATCAACCCAAACGGGCTTATCACGCTCGGTTATTCGTCTTCTAACACATAAGCTCGGGCATGTCCTCCACCGCGCAGCCGAGAGTGTCCTGCATCCAGACCTCCCGTCTTTTTCTTTTTTTTTTTTTTTTTATTCCGATAGTCCACAAAGCAAACAGATGCCTGTCACACTCATAATAAAGCTCGAACTGCGTCCCGTTGGCGCGCCTTCGGCGGGTGACAGTCAACCCGGAGGACCGGATCACACTGTTCAAATGAATGGAGTGAGATGTTCAAAGTGAGAGGGATCCCGATCGATCACTTCAGCCCCCCCAGTCTTCGCTCCGCCGCGTCTCTTCGCAGTCTGACAGCTCTGCTCTGTGCGCACCAACTTTTATGGAGACTCCGGAGCGCACGGCGCACCGCCGCTACCTCTGCTGGCAGCAGCGTTACAGTAATCCGATTACTGTCATGGATCTGTGGCCTATTTAGATACATTCGATTTGAATGTCACAGTTATCATCTCCAAACGAATAGCGGTGTCGTAGTCGATCATTATTACATTAGGATGAGCACAAGTTCAAATACTGATATTTTAAAAACGAAATAGCGCGCGATCAGACTCATTTTTGATTTCTCTGATTCACAATAGGGAAAACTAAATTGTTTTGTTATTGTTGTTGTTCTTAACAAAAAAAAAAAAAAAATCGGCCAAGTAGGAATATTATATCTTGTACCCTAGCCCTTTAATTGCGGTATATAGGACGTAAAAACGATGAGTAATCAGTGATAAGTTCTATTAATAAATACAAATCAGAGCCAGTGATTTCCCAGAAAGACATCAATGATGCCACCAAAAGCAAAAAAAAAAAAAATTCCAAGTCTGTGCTCCTTGTTTACATCCTCCACCCGTTCAGTCTGAACTGTAAGCACACATTAAAGAGGCTTTAATCGGGGAGGTGTTCAGTGAACAGTTGAACTGCAGCACGCATCCAAATGGCGAGTCCTCTCATCAAAAGTTGTCCACTACTGCCATCATGTGGAGACCGGATGTATTTCACTTACCGGCACAAACAATCAGTCTTCATCCGTATGAAGGGAGATTTGTGTCTCTTTATTGCAGCATAAAAAAAATAAAGTTTTAAGAGCTCATTTCTCACACTTGGTAATCAAAAAAAAAAATTTAAAAACGATAAGTATAACTATACGAACTGAAAATAAAATTATTAGGGTTGCAAACACATATTTTCCCTTGAAACTTTGTTATATTTCAGTCACAGACTCACAAAGCCTCTTTATTGTGTCACAAAAAGTTTAGATTGCAAATCAAGACCTCGTTAGTTGCGAGTCGAAACCTTTTCCCCGCGAGTTGAATTTGGATGTAACGGGCTGATGGAGAAACCGTCAAACCGAGTGTAGGTCCGGCCCATCGCGTCTAATTCAACTTGCAAGCAAAAGGTTTTGACTCGGAATTAAAGGTTTTAAAATGCGGCAAACGTTTTCACTCATAAAAAAACAAAAACAAAAAAAAAACAACCGTTTTTTACAAACAAAATGTTTTAATTCACATTCAGAGGCCTGATTTGGATCCAAACGTTGTTGTGATGCAAAACAAGGCTTCATCAGCAAACCTCTGAAGTCTGTGACTGAAACCAGCAAAACTGTAAGCGATCATTTGTTTGCTTTTTTTTTTTGCTGCATAAAAAGACACAAAACCTTCACACAACCAGAGAGATCATTAATACCAAGAAAAAAAAAAAGATGAATAATGTTCAGTTAAATCGGTTCCATTTGAAGTAATGCACACAAAGAACATCCAGTTTGATCAAAAATGTTTATTCCAGGGTGAAAACATTCCTGTCACACGCACACACCCAATTTTCTTTTTATAAACAGCAAAATTCCATATTATAATGCATGAGACGAAAAAAAAATAAAAAATCATAAAAGTGACTTAAGCACGAAGTGATTGGCTTTTGCAGCTCGGAAATAAACAGGAACACTAAAAAAAAAAAAAAAAAAAGTCCTTTCAGCTCTGTCCATGAGAAAAATCCAAACAACTGATGCTGTTTTTTTTTTGTTTTGTTTTTTTTTGTGTTTTTTTTTTACTTCAGGAAAACATCCAAAGCAAAGATAAGAGAAATCAGATTTCACGTCTCTCCCCGTCGGACTCAAACGAGCGAACGTCCACGCGCTCCGGATTCGATTTTTCTAGCTGCTTCTGAAAGGCATCAGCGGCTGTAGTAGTAGTAGTAGTAAGTAGTTCATGGACTCCGTTTCCCAGAGTTCCTCAGCACTCCTCTTTGATGTAGATTTGTTCGTCTGTGTCGGACTCCAGGTGCTCCAGCCGGTCCGTCTGTCCGTTCATGATCTCGTCGGGGGTTTTCATGAACCTGGGCGACGGGACGCAGACAAGTTTAACAACGTTTAGTCTCCTTCTCTTTCGTTTCGTCAGAAATTCAAAGGAAGGGATGATTTCGAAATGAACAAAGAAGACCTGCACAGATTAAGACGGGACGGCGTTGGTACCTGAAGAGGAGTCTTTGTCCAGGCTCTTTCCTGATAATGTTCAGTTTGTAGTAGTGTCTCAGTGCTCGTGACATCTTCTCGTACGTCATATTAGTCCTGTTCTGTAAGAGTTCAAACACAGCAAGACTCGTCAGCGATAATAATGTTGTCATACTGATGTGCAGTATATATTTGTGTCCCTTTACTTCTCACTAACAACGCGTCTCATCCCGACTTCTCCTCGACGCCTCGGCGATATCCAAAGAGCCGAAAACGTAAGTCGTCGCCGGACGAGGCGGAAGGAAGCCGCGCGGGCGACCGTTGACTACGTCCGCGGAGGACGGCTCTCTCCGTCCTCGTCGGCGCACTCGGCGGGCGGCCTCGGTGTCTTTGCGCGGTGCGGCTCTGCCGTCCTGCGTCCTCACATATCTGTGTCGACCGCGCAACTTCGGCCAATCGTCTTCTCGCTTTCTGAGCAGCGGCCCGTTTGTACTCGTGTCTTGGCCGATATCGTCGCATAAAAAAAAACAACAACAACGAGCATAAACGGGCACGGTCCCGATCGTTTTTGTTTTACGTCCTGATTGACAGCTGCCCGTCAGAAAGGAGGAACTTCTTGCTCCCTGTCTGACATCTTGTCTGCAGCTCAGGAAACAGATTTCACTTCACAGGTTTATCGTTTCTTTTGATATGAGAAAAACAAATATATATATAGATATATATATATATATCGGTCCGTGCAGATGGAAAGTGTGAAGAAATGACCAGCACAAGTCAGACGTTCATGCGTGTGTGTTGTGTGTGTGTGTGTGTGTGTGTGTGTGTGTGTGTGTGTGTGTGTACCTTGTGATTGCCCCACAGTCGGGCCAGGCCGTTGGGGTCCATGATGCGGAAGACTTTGCTGTCGGGGTCCTCCCAGCGGATGTAGTTCTCGTACCTGCTGTCTGACAGGAGCTGGTAGACGTAGTCCCACAGCAGCCTGCAGTCTGCGGGGAGCCGACATGAAAACGCGGTTCCGTGAAAAACGGTCTCGTGGGAAGTTTCTGTCACGGGGCAGCTCCGAAGGACGGAGGAGGAGGAGTCGCACGGGGGGTCATTTTTTCGACGGAGCGGCCTGCCGTCCCCGGAATAATCTGCTCGCTTCGCGACTAAAGAAACGCGTTTCGCCAGACGACGGGCGCGGCGGCTTCGACCGAGCCGGGGGGGAGGGGGACGCTTGACGGTCCATAAAATAAACAAGTCGATTTAAATGACGGTCAATTTCAATAAACACGTTTGTAATCTGAAAACACAATTTGTGGTTCAAACGGGTCGAATAACG
The DNA here is from genome assembly GCF_029030835.1 of Brachyistius frenatus. NCBI lineage: Eukaryota > Metazoa > Chordata > Actinopteri > Embiotocidae > Brachyistius > Brachyistius frenatus. The sequence continues at coordinate 2,360,990 of NW_027210631.1, forward strand.
TCTCGTTTGTGAGCAGATCTGAAGATCTGAAGCTGTTCCCTTTCTAGCGTGGTTCTGAAGGCTCGGTGGAGACGCTTTCCCACACGAGGGGGGCGACCCCACGGTGGGAAATGGGGGCGGGGCCTAAATCTCACCTGCTATCCGCCCGATGGGCATTTGCTGGTCCTCCAGAGGAGACACGGGCATGATGACGTGGTTCCTGTAGAGCGCCTCCTCCTGCAGCAGGTGCTGCTGCTGGACCAGCTGGTGATGGTGTCCGTGGACCTTCCCCTCTCGCCCGTTCTCCTGGGACGGGTTTCCTCCACGGCCGTGCCTGAAGTCCACGCCGGCCCCCGGGCCGCTCCTGCCCGGGCTGAGCAGCAGCGGGTTCATGATGGTGCTGGGCATGAGCTGGATGATGCGAGGAGGGCCCGCCTCCTGGCCGCCGGGGCTGCCCGGGCAGGGGGCCTCCCGGGGGGTCGCGCAGCGGCCGTTGGGCGCGGCGGGGGACACCGACAGAGGGTACATCTCCTCCGGCAGGTGGTGGTTGCTGTCGGGCAGCTGGGAGAAGGTCTGGAGGGGGTCGTCGGCGGCCGGGCGAGTGTGGTTGGGCTCGGGAGGGGACCGCCGTGGGGCCGGGTGGTGGGGGGAGCGGGAGCGGTGCCGCAGCTCGATGGTGGGTGGGTGCTGGGGGAGGGGCTCTGTACCGCGTGGCCCCCGCCGTACCGTTTCTGAGGACACAAAGGATACGACACGCGATGACTATCTGCAGCTACCGGACAGTTGTTGTTGTTTTTTGTTTGTTTTTTATAAATCAAAGTTGACATTTTGTCAGGAGGTGAGAGACATTTATTTACTTTTTATTCGTTTATATTTACTCTTTTATTGTCTCGCCAATCGCTTGAGTAATGAAAAAAAAAAAAAAAATCCAGCAGGTGAATCAAGAATGAAAATAATAATCTGTAAATTTGTGCGTTCAGCCCAGAATCTAGTGCTGTGAGTTGGTGTACATCATACGCTGTATACCGTCGCCACTGTTCGCCATATCGGTGTGTCAACAGTAAAGTAAATATTGACTGTCTGTGAGAGACTTTCAGCCACTGAGCAAAGAACGGGGGAAAAAAAATCCGGCCTCAAATATGACCGAAGAACTGAAGCAACATCCGTCTCTGGCCGTCAGCTGAGACTCGGCATTAAAAGTGATATTGGCTTTGCAGTTAAAAAAAAACAAACAAAAAAAACAAACACCCGATAATGTTCCTATTATTTTGTCCACCCACTGTAAGTGTATTGAACTTGTCTTTCCCTGAAAATCCAGCAGCCTGAATAGAAACGAGCAACAGAGCCTGAAATACTTTTCATCGTTTCCTTGTAGGAAGTGAAGCGGCGCTCATGACTGGAAGTTCCTCACTCCTTGGTACGACTTGCTGCGCGTGAAACAAACACCAGGTGGCACTAATATCCCACAGTCACATTCCTCATTATTTTGGATTCATTTATTAATGCAGAAGTTTTCTGGTTAATGTCAGGTGGTCATAAAAGTTAAAGGAGTAAAGGAGGCCAGAGTGGAACCCCAGAACAAGGAAGACGGTAGTAATAATAAGCAGCTTGTGGTTCGCTGTATTGTTTAAATAAAGCTGCGTTTCCTTGTCGAGCAGGTTTTACTGTCAACGTTTTGAAGTATCTAAAGTTAGCGCTCCGTCCCATCTGGTTGCTGTTGAGTCACATTTCCTCAGATCAGAGCCAGAGAAGTGTCGGGTATTTCACTGAACCTTATCATTACTTCCTTGTTGACAATAAACGAGCGTGCCAAGTAAACCTGTGACTCTGAGACAGACAGACAGGTTGCTGCCTCGCGGCTTTCATTTTAAGTTCCAGCCGTTCACATTCCTCGAATATCTATTTATTTATTTATTTTTTTTTTTTAATGTTTTATTCACTTTTTAAAAGACAGAAAGTTTTGTATTAAGATGAAATTTCAAATTGGACATTTGCGGGAAACGTCCGTCGTCACTGTGTCGGTGGTTTCGGTTGGTGGATATAAATATTATGGACTACGCCCAAACTTTACATTATTTTAAAAAGGATTTTACATTTGACACATTTAATTCTATGTTGTGTTTTTATTTTTTATTTATTTACCCCAGAAAAAAAGGATGTGGCAAAATCAACGGTCGAAAAGAGTTCGAGGGACTCCAAATTTTCTAGCAGCCTCGAGTCCACGAGCTGTGATGTGTCTGCTGACGTTTATGGAAATGACAGAGGTCATGAAAGGTCAAATATATCGTCATTTGAATCATGTAGAGTTTCTTTACAACTTCTTCGCCAGAGTTTCTTCCCTCCGTGTCTCTGTGTTTCCCGCATCGCGTCACCCACCTGTTGGCTTGCTAAACTGTGTTTTTACCACTTAACCACTTGAACGCAAAACGTACGGCGATGCATCGCAACACGATGTGCACGCGTTCGTCCTAGATGACTTGCTAATCGTAGCGCGGACGCTTGCTGTAAAAACGTGACGTCGTGGCTGCGTGTGAATCGCTTCGGGAAACATCCGAAACCTTCTCTTCATTTTTGTCTTTCTCACACCTCAACACGGCCGCTTTACACAGCCCAGAAAACCAATGAAGATCAAATACCCGCTGTCCCTTAAATCAAACAAAGGCCCTGTTGAAGACGGACTCGTGGGTCCAATGAAAATTCTCTCGTTGGTGAAAAGGCCCGAGAGCGGGGAAACGCGGCTTTCTGGACTGACCTTCGAGCTTCAGGTGCGGCACGGCGCCTTCGGGCAGCGAGTGGAAGGAGTTCCCGGGGAAGTAAGCCGACGGGTAAAACACGTGCGACTTCCTCTGCTTCAGGATGTGCTGCAGCAGCTCGTACAGGACATCACCTGCAGGGACGCAAAGGTCAGAGGTTACCGCGCGGCTCTCGGTGGCGTCTTACGTCTGCGTGAATCGGGGGGGGGGGGGGGGGGGTTGTCAGCGGGCGTCATCCACGGGACCGGGTTCCTGTTGTTCTTCCCTCTGCTTTCCAGGCAGCAGGGAGCTCGAGCAACAATGGAAGAATTACTGCAGAGGCGGCAGCCTCTACGTTCGTGTGATGCTGGCGAATCGAGACCTGTTTGTTAATAGAAAATATTTCCTGGATATTCAACACTTAACATGGATTAGGACGAAAAGGTCTGCTTATTGTTTGCCACAGGCCTGGATTTGTCAAACAAGAATAGAAGAAATGTAAATTCCTGCATATATCCGGCCCTGCAGGGCCGTGCAACTGAAAACGTGACCTACCTGTTGACACAGGTAAATGAACCGTAGCGCTATCTGACCCTGGTTAGTCTCCTTTAAGTGGTTATATAGTAGTGGTTCCTCAGCAGGAAGTTCACTGAATGATTTACAGCTGTCCGTTTGGCCTCAACACCGACACGCCAACGGCTCCGCTGCTGGCGTGATAAAACATTTACACTGTTAACTGATGACTGCAGCCACACTGGATGGGGTTTTAACAAAGACTGCCAATCACACTTTATCTCAAAGGCTTTATTACAGGCTTACCATAAGAAGGACATGGTTCTCATAAAGGAAGTGATGGGACACACACACACACACACACACACACACCTTTCAGTTCTCACTTTCTCAGTTTCACTGTGGGGAAAATTCCTGCTTCCTGGTGTTTGCTTTGTGTTTCAAAGTTACAAATTTAGAGCTTCACATTTTGTCTCAAACCTGCATCCAAAATGATATGTTGAAACGTATTCATCACAATTTCTAGAAGGTAACATTAGAAAGTGCCCCTAGAGTTTGTGGTAGCCGATACCTGCTTTACGTTTCCCGTTGCACATGTTGAAGTCTGAACGTGCAGCTTCAAACTGCAGCTGACTGTTGGACGTGAGGCAAAAGACGTTCCAGGAAAGAAAACGTGGTCTATTATTTCAAATTATTATTCCCCTGCTGTGTTTCCACGAAGGAAAATACGACACACAGCAGGGGCCGATGGGAACTGCAACGCTTATAATCACGCAAAGGAGGAAACATCAGAAGCCAGAAAACTGTTCGGTTCCCTAAAAACTGACGACGTCCACTGACAGCGGAGCCCGAAAAACCAGTGATACTGAAATATCATCAAGGGTATCATCGAGGCACGTTTTATCACTTCAAACATCAAATATCTGAAGCAGCTGATGCAGGAAACCACCCTACAACAAGATGCCCTCAGTGTCACGCAAGAGAAAAAGAAAACACCAAACAACAACTAATGAAACCTGTGATGATTAATCACATTTTCCATATTCTTCCCAGACTGCAAATTTCTTTACAGGATGTGAAAATCCTGCGCAGAGTTGAAATGGAAACATCCCGATATGAGAACAGCTGTCAGCTGGGTCACATCACTCTGTCGCTCCAGATTAGTCCTGACATGTAAAGTGATTCATAAAGACATGTAATATACACCCAACTGAACAGAGCAGCTTCAACACATTTACTGCACAGCTGTACGGAGGATGGAAAAATGACTGGATGAATCCATTTGTAAATCTATAGATATATAAGCGGGTGCTAAGATACATATTTTCGGAGTAAGACAGATTGAACACATACATTCAAAAGAAATAATGCTTAATCAAATGAATGAATAAATAGAAGCTGGCAATCAGTTTAGTTCTATTTATTTAAGTAGAGGAGCGCACACAGTTAAGCTGTGACTTGTCTCTACGGTGACAAGTTTACACACAATAATCAATCATGTTTATTTCCGTTACTTTAATTTAACTCAACAATCTAATCCTGCTATTTCCAATGGTTGTTTTTCACTACTCATCTGTTGTCCAATTTCCGTCATAACGCATAACTGCAAATGTTTCACAATAAAAGTCTCGTTAAGAATATTTCTGCCTTCTGAAATGCAACAAGGCTTTTAATGTGAAAGGGAAGTGTTGGATTTGTATAAACAGCGTAATGCAGTAACGTCAACAGGGCAAACGGGAGCGCAGCCAGACGAGGCTTTGTAGTAATTACATTAACTAAGTATACTTGTCATTTCTGCGACAATTGATCTGCAAAAATCATTTTTTTTTTTCTTATTTCATAAAACTGATCATTCATTTCATCCCAGTCATGTGACATCGTGGTCATCCTGCCCCCACACCCCGCAGCATGACTTCACCCTCGGCCGACTGTGTACACTGTAAACTTTCCCGGCGGCGACGTGCAGTCATCAAATCCTCTTTCATCTTTAGATCAGAAATCCAAAACTCGGTGCGGGAAAACACTTCGTTTTGTTAGGTTGTTGTTTTTTTTTCTTCCATTTCATTTCCATGCGCCTGACCGCTGGCGTTGCCGGGGTGACACATGAGGTTGCTTTGTACTTCCTGATCAACCGTCTCCTACTTCCTCCCCCGGCAGCCTCGCTGTAACGGTTGCCTCACTCGCACCGCCACCTCCCCTCTTCTGCTCCAGCTGACTTCATTGATTTGTGTTTTGTTTTGCTGTAAACAGATTTTAAAGCCGCCCCAGCTCCAGTTTACCAATACTGGTCTGAATGACAAAGCGTTGCCGATCAAAGGTCACATTTTTGGCCTCTTTAACAACTGTTTCGCTCATCTCAGTCATTTTGCGAGGGCAGATGCCCGTTTTTTGCCCTCGATTGTAAGCCATTTTTCCGATTCTTTTTCTGCAGCCAGTCCAGTGTTTCCATGATCTGAAACACCTCTTCCTACCGACTTTATAAATCTTGTTTTCCAGTCTGGGTTGGACAACAGAAATATCTAACGCAATCAATTGAAGTGACTCATTTGGGAAACATTTCACGAATGTCTCCAGTTTTCCCTGTCTGGAAATGAAACCAAGAAATGTATGTCGAGGAGTACCGGAGTGAGGGGATCGGTAGCGGAAGTCCTCCTTGGTGAGCAGCAGCAGGGCTTTGCCGTTCATCTGGAAAGAGCCGCTGGTGATCGTCCGCAGGGCAAACTCCTTCTCGGCCCATCGCAGCCACTGGGCCACGTCCTCCCTGCTCCAAAAGACTGGCTGCAAACCTGGAGGTGGAAGGGATTTGGGGGGGGGGGGGAGGGAAGGGAGAGGGAGAGGGGGAGGAGAGGATGGAAAATAAGTTGAGACCAGGTTTTTTTTTTGGTGAAGAAGCAACAAAATGGAGGTGAAAGGAAAAAGGAAGGAAGAAAAGAGAAGGATGAGCTCAGTTGAAGGAGAAGCAGAAGGACGTGGGTGGTGGTGGTGGTGGTGGGGGGGTGTTGGAGGCGAGGAAGGAAGAAAGAAGGAAAGGCAGGAAGGAGGTGAAGGGGGAAGGGGAGGGAGGAAAGGAAGAGGGGGGAGGAGGGTGTGTGTGTGTGTGGGGGGGGGGGGTGTGGGGAGGAAGGAGGCAGAGGCAGTAAAAAGGATATTGAGGAAGTGGAGATAAAAGCCAAAAGGAGGGAGTGATTACGGGGAAGGCAGCAGAGATAAAGGAAAAAGATGAAGGAGGAGACCGAGTCAGAAAAGCGAGAGGAGGTTAGAATAAAAGATTAGAAGATGATAGGTTGAGGAGAAGAATAAAGAGTGAATCATAGGGATCAAAAAAAGAAGGTAGTTCTTGGAGAAAGACGGTCAGACTGTTATTTTATTTGATCTGTTATGATCTGCTCTTTGCTCTCTGAACTCCAGACAGGGACATCAGAGGACAGACATTTCATTACTATTTGTATAAAAGGACCAGGACGCACAGAGGGAGCAGAGGACAGAGGAAACGGGAGTGAATAACTCTTTTTTTTTTTTTTTCCCTCCCTCGCACTCTGAAATGTTTCGTGGGAACAGAAGTGTAAAACATCTGCACTAGTGGCCGACAAGCGTTCTGAGGAAACAGAAAGATGACTGTGGAAAGTAAAAAAAAAACTAATAATCTGACCAGAAGCTCTGTCTCACTTCAATGTTGTGCAAAAAGGGAATTTTAGTCCGAGAAACATTTTTCACAACTTCCGTGGAGGCGGCATGAATCTCTGGACATCTGCTGACAGCTTTTCTTCGGGGCATAAGTCAGCTCAGGGGCAGCTAGAAAAGTCCAAAGTCAAAATACGAATTGAACCATGAATGGAAATACATTTTATTCCTGTCATTTATGATGCTGGAAGACAACTGACTGAACTTTCTTCGAGAGCGACGTGACGAACTTTATACCGCCGCCTAATGCTACGGCCATTTTATGGTGCAGCTGCCAACACGCTGGCCTTCAGAAAGCTCCTAATGTCCTGAAGGAACTGGAAACAAAACGCAAATGTATTTCATTTATTTATGAGGTATGAAGTCTCTAAAACGTAGAAGCGGTGGCAGCATTTACAGCTAACTTGACCCCAGGTACAACCCAAGCAGCTGAATGCTGAAGCTAACAATTAAACGCTGTTCCTGTAAAGGCCTCAAAGTACATGGTGCACGATGGCGGGGGGAAAACTGAGACTGCCGTAAGACAACTGAAAAGATGTCACGTTTTCTAGATGATCCTATTTCTATTCCTCTTTTTTTTTCCGATGAACGCCAGGATTCAACACACCAGCCTGCTCCTCACGTGACAGTTTTTAATTTTTTGTTTATCGAGAATCAATCAATTGTAATCACACCAAATGACTTCAGTCATTTTAGCCACCGTGCTTATTTCCAACATGTTTTTTTTAAAATTATTATTATTGTCAAACACAACAGGATGCACACATTTAGCGATCCACTTGTTTTTTTGTTCCAGTCAACACAGATCCTGCCACCTCGGCGCATCATTTTGTGCTCTCGGTGTAACCGAAGGATTTACTGTAGGCTGATGACTCAGGCTCACCTCCTTTTCTTTTTTTTTTTATATATCTTCTGTCTTTCACACGCATACACAAGACACACACACACACGCACACACACGCACAGAAAACCAGAAAACCAGACTTGCAACAGTGTGTAGCTCCGATCACAACCTCCCTGACACCCACACGGAGCCTAACTACTCATTTCTTACATCTCACTTATCGCCGGCCTCAAACACTTCCTCTGGGAGTCGGACAGCTGTTATCTTTGGCCGCCAATGTCACTGTCACGCAAGTAATAGGAACCTTGTGCTCACTTTCAGCCTCCCCCCGCCCGTCAAACAAAGGAAATTTTCAGCGAGCAATCAATATGAAATGAAACCCTGTCCAGATATTCAGCTTCTCATTTCTTCCCTTCGAGTCCTCTACGTTCAGATAGCGCCGCGAGCGCCGCCGATAAGCGCGGGAAGGCCGAGGTTATCTGGAGAGCAGCTCGCCGGCTGTCTCGCTCTGACCTTCGGCTCGTCAACACGCATCCCAAGAAAGTGTCAGGGAAAACGGGATACAGGTGTTTCACCACCGCAGGAACTGGTGGTGGGCAGATAAGATACTATATTTCTTCACATTTTCTTCCCAGAGTTTCTACTTTTTCTCCCAGGATCAGCCTCCAGGCCAAACCTGTGAACCCAGTCCAGATGATAACGAGGCCACGTTATCTGTAGCCTCTGGTACGCTGGACGTCACCGAGTCCTTCTCACCCTCTGATGATTAAAGGTTATTTTCAACATCGGTGAATGGGAGAACCCTTTTTTTTTTTTTTTTTTTTTTTTTTTTTTTTGCAGTTTGTACGAACTTCGACAAAATTCGACGAGACAACACGGAGAAGATCTGGAACCGACTGGAAGACGACCGACCGACGACGTCATCGACTTTCCGTCAATATTGAATCAAGCTGCCATCTGCACAGCGTGCAGCAGCTGTACGTTTGTCTCTCGTGGCTGACTTGAGAGCGGCGAGGCCGGGGCGGGCAGCAGTGCAGCCCGGGTCGCGAGGTCATGGCTCCGGTATGCTCTCTCCCGGGCCGGAGAGAGACGCAGCGCTGCCAAAACCCCTCCGAGATCCGGTCTGCCGGCCTCAGCCATCTGCACAGAGCCCGACGGAGGAAGCAACAAGAGGAGCAGAAGGGAGGAGGAGGAGGAGGAGGAGGAGGAGGAGGAGGAGGAGGAGGAAGGGGGCCCAAACAAACGTGTCCCACAACGCACTTTGGCAGGAAGCAATCCAGCGTGGGCTCCGTTTCAGGACAGGAAACTTCCTGCGGGAAGGTTAGAGAGCGACGCCGGGAGGCTTATTAACAGACAGCAGCGACGCACAGAAGAAGAAAGGAAGAGTGGAAACAGAAAGAAAAGAAAAAAAACAACAACAGCAGGACGGAGCAGCGAGAGCGGCGGCGGATGAAGACGTGAAGGCAGAGCAGGTTAACCAGCGAGAACGAGAGGACCAAATAAAGACGTGAGAAGAGGAAGGAAAGGCGAACAGGAAGGGAAACAGATACCAAGTCTTGTATACAGAGACGACGTTCACAGAGCAGGACATCACGCCGACGCCTGAATCCCTCTCCGACCCGATTTTCTTCTCACTTCTTTATATTTATTGTGGATGCGATCCATAAAGTACATAAAGCAAAGCCAAAGTCAGCTGGCGTCTCGTGACATAGTGACATCACAACATGAAGTGTAACCAGAGCAGCTGCTGCTGCTGCTTCACCTGGAAACGCGTGTCGTCGCCAAAATGATGCTTCGACACTTCTTGTTCTCCGAGTGAGGAAATAGAAAGCTCACAGTTCTCTCGATCTGGTTGAAATTAATTCGCATTTCTGTTTTGCTTGAAGATCCAATCACCTCTAAAGCAAGTATGCGAAACAAGAGAGCCAATGAAAACTTAAGTAGTCACGTTTACATCTGAGGTGTGTCGATTGATTCACAACTTCAACTTGAAGCTTTGTTTTGATCCGCTACCGTTTGCCCTGTTAAGAGTGACCGTCTTACGCGCGAACACAAACTCAACACTTCCTGTATCCATTTCAAATTAAAAGCCCTGAAGCGTTTCAGTAGACAAGAGACCCCTCGTTTGGTAAACAAGGCTTTTATTCTGAAACATTTGCGGGAACATGTGACCGGAATCGACACAATCCCACTTTAGATGAGAACAACCGATGAGAAAACAGCATGATTAAGTCGGTGGCTTTATTAAATTAAATATCTCGGCTACATTATTGATTATTGTGTGTAAACTTACCACCACAGCGGTTACACAACCTCAGCCACAACTCGACAGTGCGGGCGGCCACCGCGGTACGTCAACACTACGCCTCTGCCCATCGTGACGACCCCCCCCCCCCCCCCCCGTTACGCGGCGCTCGGTGCTTCCCTTCGGGGGAGCGATGACGCCAAAGTCAACAATGAGTTGGCTGACTGACCAAAGGTTGTGGTATTAATAGGCCGACGCTGTTCCTTTAACACATCCACACACCGACTGGAGCTCAGACATTTCTCCCTTTTTAGTTGTTTTTCTGTCAAAGAGTCTCATACAGATTTGTCGCAGGTTAAAGGAAGGAAATCAATTTGTGTGTGTGTGTGTGCGTTTCTGAGCATGGGTGTGTGTTTACATTGAATCAAACCCTCAAGCACGACAGCAGCAGGATCCCAAACCCCTGACTAAACCGTGGGCTCCTAATCCTCTCTGATGACACATAATTTTCACTCTCTGGTTTCTCAGGCCCCCGCTAATGCTCACCAACACACATGCATACGCGCCGCGCACAAGTTGCCACGGCAACTCATAAGCGCTCGGGATGAATGAAGGGAAGGGGAGGATGAGATCACTGGTATCTTGTTTCGTTGTTGCGATACAGAAGCCCTCGACTTCCCCTCGCAGCCTGACGAGTTAATGAGGTCCGTCGTGCTGCGCAGCCGAAAGGTCCCGTCCCACAATCACAGGTCCCGCTTATCACGTCTCGCCAACACTCACGCCGCCGCTCCGCTGCTCATGTTTCTGTCGCTCAACTGAAAACTTCCAACAGCTGCCTCCTGATTCTTGACTGACAAAAACTGGCTTCAGAAACCACCATCAATAGATGCGCAGCTCGCAGCTCAGCGAGGAAGAACTCTTAATTCCTCGGTGACCGTTTTTGAATTGGGAACTGATCATTTTGTCACCGATTGATTTTGGGTTCGATTATTTTGCTCGTGTAGATCTTCATCCAGGCATTTCGATTAGCACGAGTAGGACAGCTGCATCCCAGCTCAGATGTTCTGGATTACTAATCTAAAGCGTTATGGTCCGATTTCAGACACAACACATTCCTCTGAATGTTTCAGAATAAAAGCCTCGTTAAGGAATGGAGGGTTTCCGATGACTAATATATTAGAGGGCATTTACTTTGAAATCCTACAGGAAGTGTTGAGTTGGGTTTAATGCCTAATAGAGTGACTTCAGCGTGGCAAACTTTACAGATATAAACAAAGCTTCAAGTTCGATATCAATCAATCAATTAATCAATCAATTAATCAATCCAACTTAAACGTCTTTTCCATTCCATTTATTTATATCGGCTGTCTTGCATGACATCCACTTAAAAGATAATTGGGTCTTCAAACACTCAAAAATGTAAATGAATTTCAACTGGATCCGGAGAACTGTGAACATTTTATTTCCTCATTTGGCGGAAAAAAAGAAGAAGTGTTTTTAAATTTTTCAAGTGGTATTTGTTCTTGAAGTGCCCGTCCCCGAACCAGCCACACAACAAACTGTTTTCACCGAGTTGCTCATTTCTAGCCAGTTAGGTTGATAAACTTACACTAACTTTACATTAGCACTGGTTGATGAAACAGTTAAAGGTCCAGTGTGCAGGATTTAGTGGTGTCGATTGGCAGAAATGAAACATTATATTCATATTATTATATTATAAGCATTTAATGTCCTGAAACTAAGAATTGTTGTGTTTTTCATAACCTTAAAATGAGCTCTTCATACCTACAGGTGTGCGGGCGCTGTGTTCTTCCACCATGTTTCTATGGTAGCCCTGAAGGGACAAACCAAACCAGATCCAGAGGGAGCTTTTTACATGGTTCAGTGTTTTGTGCAGCCGCGGGTCAGGCGAGGGTTGTTCAGTTGGTTGCAATCCGCAACCGGAGGCCACTAAATCCTACGTACTGCTCCTTTAAGTCTCAGTTTCAGTTAACTTTTTAATTAGCAAACTATTCTAGACAACTGTGCTAAAAGGAATGAATTCAAAAAGCACCGTAGGTTTCCTATTGTTATTTCGTAGCATGACGAGGTGAAACAATATACATCTATATTCATATCTAATCGCTCCAAACAGCCGCTGATTGAACGTATTCAAGCTTTTTCTCGTGCGTCATACGTTTCTGAGCGGCCTGCTTTCTTTCTCATGTCTGTAAAACTGGAACCAAACAGCACACACGATGTATTTTGAGCCATAGTGAGATCCAAAGGACCGATCCAGACATTATTTTCTGTCAGCAACCGACTTTCAACAGTCTAAATTTACCCAAAGACACGATGGATGCACCATACTGTACATCTCAGACCGAGAGTTCCAGTGTGGCCTGACCTGCATGAACCAAAACGAAATAAATAAGAACACGGCTGCATCAGTAAAGCTGGGACTGAAAACTCGGAGCTCCTTAGTCACTCAGTTCTTCAGTAAATGTTTGCCTTTCCTCTCAAAGCAGAAGTAGGCGGATATTGGTCTTGCTATCTCAATAGAGAAAAAGTTTTTCTTTCTCCAGACAGAGGGGCAGGAGGAGGAGGAGGGGGAAGAAGAAGAAGGAAGGAAGGAGGAAGGAGGAGGAGGAGGAGGAGGAGGGTTATTCGTGACCTTCCGACACGCTGACTCAGGGACATGTGGGTATGAGAGCGACACATTTCCTCAGTTCGGCCTCGGGCCCGGCTCGCCTCCCCTCGCTCTGCATCAGTCTCTCTGCGCATCCATCCTCTGCCAGGTGGGTGTGTCAGGGGAAAATCCGCCCGCGCCGCCGACACCACACACACACTTTTACTTTTCTACCAGGAGAACCACCGTCTCTCTGCACAGGCCGCTCACTCTCCCGCTTCCTCCGCCGGCATGCACGTGCCCGTCCCCGTCCGGCAAAACTGGACCTCGTCCAGTTAAAACAAACATAAAACGGCTCGTCAATCACACAAAGGGCAAACAGACGTTTTATGGCCAGGAAGCAGCGCGACCTGTTTTTGATAGTTTGTTGTTGCTTGCGGGAGCAAGCCGGCTCTTGTAGGTTAGTTCCTGAATCCAGCGTCAACTGCCACTCTTCCTTTTGTTCGGGGGCCAAGATTTTCTCTCTCTCTCTCTCTCTCTCTCTCTCTCTCTTTTTTTTTTTTCTTTTGAAAATGCAGAAGCTTCAAAGACATTTGTTAACGAAATGAAAAAGCCCCCACTTGTCTGGAACACACACACACACATAAACGCACACACACGCGCGCACACACACACACACACACACACACACACACACTGTGCGAAGCCTAAACTCATTTTCTTCCTTCCAAGTGGAGGGTTTGACTGAAGTGATCATATCTAATGCAAACTGAAGTGAAACGTCTGCTTACTTTAAGTCTGCGTCTCCTGAAATCAGTTCAACTAATGACAGATTGTTTGATTTAAATAAATACAGGCGACAACTACACACAAGACAAGATACGATTACGTTTTGGGTGACCTAAAATGTTGGATTGATTTATCTTTCTTAATATTTCCCATGTTGGGAGCCACTGCTGACTGACTTCTTTTTTTCTACACCGCCGGGCTCAAAGACTTCCAGCGGCGCCATCTTCCCTGCAGAGTGTAAGTTTGTGTAAGAAGCATTCATAAAAAGCTGAGGACTAATTCGTAGACTAAAATGACTTGGTTTCTTTGTCCCCCATTGAAATGCATAAGAAGGTATACAAGCTGCTAAATGACTCATTAATTGCAGAAAATGAGAAGACCGCAGAATCCGGTGACGTTTGAAAAGTTTCATGGCGTTGGAAACCTGGAAACTGCGATCGGCTCAAAGTCTGACCCAACAAGGAAGAGGAGATTCGTATCCTTATTGTCGAGCTTTGACCTGCTGAACCAGTGGTACTTCATTAATTTCCAGAGGAGGTGCTCTCTTTTGTATCGGACACTAAACTACCAGACCATTCACGACAAAGATTTTTATACAGTAAATATTATCTATAATTAGCAGGCAGTAAGTGATGGGGACAAACGAATGATGTTTGACAGACATAAAGAGGCTCAAACAAAAAACGTGCTACAAATAGATTTTAAGGAAAATATTTGCCGGCGAGTATTTCACATTTCTGTCATTTTTTTCATCGCATACGGTGTTTAACGGCCGTAAAACTGAATCTATAGTGTATCAGACTCTCTCAGTTCTGACCATTAAGTAGCTTTACGAAAATGCTAAACCAAATTTCAAGATGATTGTTTTCCCAAGTTGTTTGTGTCGGTGGTCGTGGTCAACATTTCTTCTTCTTTGACTCATTCCAAACATGCATGAGGACACGTGAAGGAAAAGCGACTAAACCACGTGTTGTTTATAAATGACATGGAAACAATTCCATGAACTGGACATTCAGGAAGAGGAAGAGTATTTACAGCTTCTGTGACTTTTCCTACAACTTATAATATTCATTGTCATGTTTTGAGTACAGCAACTAACCCCCCCCTCCCCTCCCCATCCTCTACCCCCCCAACGCCGCCGCCCCCTCGTTAGAAACGCCATGTGGAGTGTGTCGCGAACAGGAAGAGAAGGGGGCTATGCTCAGCTCATTCGCTGGCATGTGAAAACAGTTTCCCTTTCAGAGGAGAAAAGAGTGAGTTCAAACACACACACACACACACAGAGACACACACACACACACACACACACACACACACACACACACACACACACACACACACACACACACACACACACACAACAACAACAACAACATTTATTCAGGAAGCGCCGTCTGCCCACTCAGGAAATTCCTGAGGACAAGAGCTGCTTCCAGGGGCAGGAAATTTCCCCTCAAAACGACCAAACACACACACGACATACAAAAACACACATATGCACACACACAGCAAAGAGAAAGAAAACACACACACACACACACACACACACACACACACACACATACTTTAACACCAATCCCCCTCACAGTAAAATGGGTAATGTACCACAAAGGGAGAGAGAAAGACCAAAGGAAGGAGGATCATGTACTGTAACGCGCGCGCGCGCACACACACACACACACACACACACACACACACACACACACACACACACACACACACACACACACACACACACGCGCGCGCGCACACGCACACAGTATACACCTACACTACCTCTGGCAAGCTTTGCACAAAGACACAAGATTCACACACTCATCCACCCACTCATACAAGCATGCATAGTGCAAAGCCAGCTGTGAGCGTGCGCGCGCACACACACACACACACACACACACACACACACACACACACACACACACACACACACACACACACACACACACACACACACACACACCAAGGAAACCAGCCAGTCTTGTTTCCATGGACATAAGATTTATTAATTTTTTTTTTTTTTATAAATCATCCTGGAAGATATTTCTAGTCGCAGCCACAGTGATCTTTTGTGTTTCACGCGTGTTTATTATAAAATAAAACACCGTCGACCTTTAAATAATTGACTGTTTTCCCACCGAGTATGTAGGCGCCATGTTGGCCGACGCTTCCTGGATTGCGATTGAATTAAAAATCCGACAAATCCAGTTCATCCGTTACCGTCGGCACTGCTTTGCGGTGTGCGTGCGCGCGTGTGCGTGCGTGCGTGTGCGCGCGTGTGTGTAGTCTTTAAAGAACTTGTCTCGTCTTTCACACAAACGGCTAAACAAAACAAAATGACATGGATGGTTGACAGCACTCCTCCCGAGCTGTTTGAAGCTGCACGTTTGTCTCCCGGCACACGAACACTGCTGCACGATTCCTGTTATGAGCGCACTTTTCTTTTTTTTCTTTTTTTTTGGTACAACATAAGAATAAAACCATTGAAGGCCGCGTATCTTGAAAACCCCCTTTAACGAAAACATCTAAGCAAACAGTTGAGACGTGCCTCGATACAACATTTCTGTTTCAGCCGTTCCCTGAAAAACTTTCAACTTCAAAACTCAAAAATGAAGCAAAGTATTGATTCTTTTTCCTCAAATAATCGATTTATCGTTTGTCTATAAAATGTCAGAAAATACACACCAAAAAAAAAAAATTGCCTGTGGCGATTTCCTGCAGCCGCAGTTTATGTCATCAGATTATTTATTAGTCCGACCGACATTTCCGGATATTTTCATCTTTCTTACCGTATAAAAAAACCCGAAAGTCTTGTCTAATGACTGGAGATAGGAATTCAAATCTGTACAGCAGGACGCCAGGAAATTGATCCTGTGACTCACAGGAGGGGTCCAGGGCCCCATGTTGACATCCGACCATCACTCACATCAAACTAAGATGAGCTGGAGAGTATTTGGCTGAATGACAGGAACGCATGATCGAGTTTTGAAAATAGCTGCAGGTTATTTGTTGATTGGTTAATAATTCTAGCTCCAAAAACAAAGTAACGAGAGGACAAAACACCGTAAGGAAATATCTAAACATTTGGGGATGTTGGGAAATACACAAAATCTTTTTTTGTGAAAGGAAAATACGGCTGTTGTGTGCTAAATACAAAGCTGCACATGGGAGATGGCGAGTTTAGCTTAGCATGAGGAAACGGGGGGGGGGGGGGGGCAGCCCGGTTGGGTCCAAATGCCAGAAAACGCACCAGTACTCATAAACTTCATACATTACGTCTCAAAAAGCGAAACATTAAAAATTAAATAAGTAGTTGTTTTGTGAGCATTTGGCTGGGTGCAATAATTTAGGGAAATGCTGTTACCACATTGAAGCTACCAGGAAACCAAAAACGGCCTCCAGGAAGTCACAGAGACAAACAAGATAGAGCATGTTGATTGGTTTAGAGGTTTACATGTGTTGATACGTGCATTATTTTAACTGGTCGAACAAAACCAGCTGTTTCCCCTTGTTTAGAGTCTCTGTGCTAAGCTAAGCTAACTCGCTGCTGGCTTTAGCCTCGAAGACACAGATATGAGAGGTTGTAATTTTCTCGTCCAGCTGTCGATTAGAAAAAAAACATTTCTTATTTAAATGAATAACTGAATTAATTAAATCAGCCCAGGGCTGGTTTTCAGTTTTTAAATGAAGCATCTCTGTTTTATTTTGAATAAGCATCATGCTATAAGAATGAGATATCAAATACCAAATATAATTACATGTAACATGTAGGTGTTTTTTTTACATTGTAACAAATGTTATTTACTTAAATGCACTATTGTTTATACTTATCTTTTTTTTTTAATTTATTTAATTCTATTTTGCTATAATATGTTTGTGTTTCATTATGTATATACACATCGTGTATTCATTGTGTGTATTTATTTTATCAGAACTTTAATGCATCTTGAGGCTCACAATGTCTTCAGAATGAATCAAAATCTACCTGGTCTGACGTCTTAGGTAGATATACGTTTTAATACCCTGCACAAAATCTGAGGTCTTCCTGTTGAAAAGTCTTTTTTGATGAATGGAAGAAAAAAAAATGACAGTGCTTTACTGCCAGTGCAAGTACAAAGAAAACAGCATAAAATCCTGCTCGAAAGACAAAAGAAATGACAAAAGACGGCGCAAGAGACCTAAAAGCAAGTGAACAAGAGATATTTTAAGGAGAAATCGCAAAGGAAGAGAATTTACTCCTAAGAAACCTTCACTGGGTTAGTGCTTGCAGTGTGCTCCACTGATGGAAAGGGTTAAAAATGGAGCCTGGTAGCATTCTTTGGTGTGAGGAGCAGGCTGCAACTCTCCCCGATCTAATCCACTTCCTCCCCAGGAAATGGAGAAGGCGGATTTCTGCCCACACTGCAATTTCCTCCCTCATTCTTTTTCTTTCTGTCTTTTTTTTTTTTTTTTCCACCCTCTCCTCCTCCTCCTCCTCTTCCTCCTCCTCCTCCTCCTCTGTCTCTCTTCCTTCACTCCCCCCCCCCTCCCAGGACAAATCTCCCTCTGAGAGCGGGTTAATGGACGGCTTGTTTTCCAGCACGTGTGTTTAGATAGCGAGGAGGAGAAAGGCCGATCGGAGGTGTTTTGGACTGTGTGACAAAGCAGCAGATCTAAACTAAACACTAAAAAGAAAAGACACCACATTTTCCGGACCTGCAGATGCTTGAGAGTCGAGTGACTGCTGCGTTTCACATCTGATTAAAATAAAGTGGGACTTCCACATGTCTGCGGATGTGACCTGACCCATCGGTTTGCTCGACAGGAAACTCGACGCGGACCTGTTGAGCGCTCTTCCTTTTTTTATGCAACAATACAAAAGAGGAAGTGGTCTGAGGAAGTGGGCTGAGGAAGTGAGTTTCCTGCCCGTCTCATTCAGCCCCCGCCTGTGCAGCCGCCCCGGCCCGACGCCCCACTGAAAGCCCTGAATTTCACACTTCAGACGCTCCAAAAAAAAAAAAAAAAACGGCTTAAATATTGACAGGCGCATGGACGAAGCAGCTCACGGTTAATCTTTGAACCGTGAGCGTATATATTGGCACCGCTCCAGCCCCGCCTCCTCTGTGATTGGGTAAGCGATGAGTGAGCCGATGCAACTGAACCTAAGTCCCACAGAGCTGCGAGTGTCACCGCGTTGCTCCATCTTGTTCTCCCAAACATTTTTCCCTCGCTGACTCACCTGCAGACTTCTCCTCACCCTGCTCTGTCTTCAGTTACCTCTACGGAGGGCAGGTCGTGTCAAACGCTGATCACGTACACTTCATCTAAGGCCTGCGCTTGCCTGTCATTGGTCGACAAGCTGCCCATGTTGCATTTCTACTGTTTGGTGTGTTTGGATTTGAAGCAGCTAATTAATAAGACAATAAAAGAAACGTATATATATATATAAAATGGAGAAAAGTCACATGATTTCCAACTGTTGACTGACTCATCAAAAACAAGTCTGAGTGCAGCGCCTGCAGTTTCCTCTCTTCTCTGAGGCGACAAAACAAACACACCTGAAATTAAAGACCCTCTGTGGAGTTTTCTCGTTAAAAACTGAATTTACATAATTCCAGTTTTATGCCGTCCTTCCTTGTTAAACAGTTGCAAATCAAATCTATTTGAATCCATGTGCTTGCGAACACTCTTCTTCCTCCCTGACTTTGTCGGAGCATTAACGTTCGATCAACAGAGAGGGCAAGAATGAGAATTGCGTCATGCGTGTACCCGCACGTCTTTATGGACAATAAAAACAAAACAGGGTCCCACAATGTAAAACAATCCTTCATAGTGCTACGAGTGGTCAACGACTCCTCTGGGGACCTTGAATGTGGACCATTTTAAGACTGATACTCAGACTCGATCGATGTTCATGACAACGATTTTCTCTCCGTGTCATCAGTAACTTTTGCAGGGTACTGCTAGAAGCCACCACAAGATACTGGTAATACCAGACCAAAGAGGGCGGGATCAACAAAACTCCTGGACTACTATTCATTCATATTCAGACAAGGATGTTTTTTTTTTTTTTTTTGATCCTTTCTAAAATTATTTTGCTTTACTTTAAGAATCATTACTTTAGTAAGTGAGCTCCAACAACCTGATGACCTTCTCGGGGTTATTCCCTCCTACTGTTTTCCAGCCTCCGGCTCGGGAAGGTGTCTGTTCATACCTCTGACTGGCTCGGGTGCTATTGAGGAGGGGAACGGTAGCCAATGAGTTTGTGATCTATTTAAATCATTGAAAGAAAAAAAAAAAAAAAAAAAAAAAAATCGGAGATGTCGGAAACAATTGAGACCTAATTTTGTAACATTTCACTGCCTCTATTTTTCCAATCATTCAATTACACTAGGAAATTAAATTAAAATTCCTTTTTGTCCTACCAACTGAGATAGGCCAACCTTATTGTACTTTTTAGGGGGAGTTAAAGTCAGTTTGTAGAATTATTCTATCAGGCATTGTTTTAGGTAACAGAGTATGTTACTTATTCATCAATAAGGCTGTTGTTACACTTCAAGTATGTACACAATTACTTCTAAAAGTTCAGATTTGAAGAGTTTTGCATATATTTAGCCCATCAGTCCACTAGAGGACACCGTGTCAGGGTCACCTGAGCCGGGCTGAAGAAGGAGGTCACGTGACAAAGTTCAAAAAATGATCAAGTTTGAGTAGAAAGTTTAGAAACCAGGACTTTCCCCCCGGAGAGCAGGGTTCAAGTCCATACGGACTTCTTTTAAGTAGCGTAAATAAGTTACTAAAGTAATGTACATTAAGTAACTCAACCAACATAATGTTACAGAACATTACTCTTTTAAACCTAACTGCGTTTTTTTTGTTTTTTTTTCCTAAACTTGGTGCCTAAACCTCCGGCACTACTGTTCACGCCTAGCAGACGTAAAACGTTACACGATAACCTGTAGGCGAAGGAACATCTCCCTTTCATATCCAGCAACAGTCTACCGCCATTTCGGGGCTCCACTTTCCTCTGAACCACTATTGCGTGTCAGTGTGAGGATACAGGAACAGACACTACGGGGCATTTAGCAATTCTGGAAACCTATTTGGATTCAGCACGAAAAGGACAAAGTCTCTGTTAACCAGTGTCATTTATATTCATGCTGAAAGCAGCGACAGACTTATGGTGTCGGTTCATTCAGAGATGTTCAAGTACGCCTCGAATTCACGTCATGTGAAGGTAACATCGTATCTACTGGATTAAAAATCACATTAAAACATGATCCTCGAAGAAGAAACATGCCGAAACGGATGACTATAAACATCTTCATTTTGCTGTATTTTTTGGTCTTCCACTTACGATGAGCTGCATCGGTGTTACTTAACTTGCAGGCGTCACACCTTCTTCTTCTTCTTCTTCTACCAGTTCCCCGCCCCTCTGCGTTCTCTGCTCCGTGTTATCTCTACCTGACTGCTGTGTAATTCTTATTTATTCCAGTGCAGTCGGTCTGTCAGCTCTGGTCCAGTGGAGGCGATATCCACAAGTCTGACTCCAGATCTGGTTCAACGCCTCCTCAGCTCGAAGGTACAGTGTGACTGGGCCGGCACTCATGCACTGCTAACAGGTGTGTGTGTGTGTGTGTGTGTGTGTGTGTGTGTGTGTGTGTGTGTGTGTGTGTGTGTGTGCGTGTGTGTGTGTGTGTGTGTGTGTGTGTGTGCCTTGATTGGATGTGATGGGTTTTAACTGTTAAAGTCGTCCTCCACATCATTTTTTGTTGCTCATCTTCCAACTTTGATAGCACTGCATCTGTTTGCTGTTGTAAACTCTCTGATATCACCGCCTGCGCAACCTCAAACTGTGTCAGCAGGAGCACCTGAAGATGTCACCGCCGCGCCCACACCGCTTGATCGACAGGCGAGTGCAGAGACAAATAAAACTCTTCATTTCCCCGATCAACGTTTAGGCCGAGCAGAAACATTCACAGAGCGAGATGCTTAAAAAAAAAAACAAACAAAAAAAAAAAACGCTGATACAAATCAATCTTATCGTGTTCAAACAAGCGACTGATCGATGTGTGGAGGAGTCACTGGTCATCTGTGTGTGTGTGTGTGTGTGTGTGTGTGTGTGTGTGTGTGTGTGTGTGTGTGTGTGTGTGTGTGTGTGTGTGTGTGAGAGAGAGAGAGAGAGAGAGAGAGAGAGAGAGAGTGCGTGTGACTCACGCAGGTGCGCAGGCAGCCTGGCAGGCTCGTCCTCCATTCGGCTGGCTGGCCTCGCGGCGGGAGCATGGACGGGGGAGGAAGTGGAGTTTGGCAGCGGGTTCGCGGAAGGACTGAAAGAGCTCCTCTCCTGCTATGAATAGACACAGAGACACAAAGCTTGGCTCACAAAGCTCCACGATGCACCGGCCCTGAACCCAAACAGCCCGCACGCCGACTCGCCTCACCTCGCCGTGCACCCACGGCGTCGGCCGCCCTTCGATTACGCGGAGAGGTACGCGCCTCTAATAAACCGACGCGTGGGCCGAGTCACCTTCTGGAGACCCGAATACGCAGAACGCCGCGCGCGCCTCGGCACACGTGTCGCCACGCAGCGCAGGAAAGTCCTGAGCTAAGCAACGCACCGGCGGGCAACATGTTAAAAGCGACGGCAGATCTGAAATCACAAAATCAGCCATTTATTCTGTTAAATGTCAGAACATTTTATAAAAATTTTTTTTTTTTTTTATAAAATGTTGCCACAATTTCACAGATCGGTCGAAAAACCTTTGAGTATTAAATTCAGCATGACATTAAACAGATTTGAGAAGCTGGAACCGGAAAATATTTGTTGTTCCTACAGATGACTAAAACATTTCATCTCCAATCAAGTTAACGGCTAAATTTGTCAGCAGTCTACATGCAAGTCTGAAACGACTTTCTTTCGCTGATATGCGTCTCCTTTAAATGTTTCACTGGATCGGTTCATGTCTGAGATGAACGGGGAACGAGGATCGTTGCCAGCTTCCCGCCGCCTGATATTTTATCCATAAGTAGCCCAGAAGAAATTGAACCTCCAAGATGACAACACACCAAAGGTTTCTTTTTTGTTGTTTTTCATTTTTACTTGAAAAGTCAAAATGTAAACATTATTTTCTGCTGCTTATTTTTGCTGATCGACACGTAGGTAAATTGACTAATCGGGAGCTGAAAGAATTAAGTCGTGAAATCAGCCGTTTGGTTCATTTACAAGTTATTTTTCCGAGGCAAATACACCGAATATTTGATGGTTACAAACACCAGACACTTGATTTTCTCTTCCAGTATGTTGAAGTCTGGGATCTCTGGGTTTGCGAGAAAGAAGAGCAACCTGAAGATGTCACTCTCACCGCTTTTTCATCTTTTCTGATGTTTTAAATCACTCAATAATTAGCTGATACATTTAGAACAACAACAAGCAGACAAGTTGATAATTAAAAAAGTAACTGTTAGGTGCAGCCCCAGACTGAAGAGATAGGGATGCAAATATTTGTTTCATCTTTTTTCCTTCAGATGTTTTTCAGGCTGAAAAAGCTTTGAAGTTATAATAAAAGATAAGTTTAGTTTTTCTTTAAAAAAAAAAAAAAAAAAAAGTGGAAGATCAATACATTGTTTTTTTTTTATCAGGGCGGGAATTTTAATGATCAATCAGATGCGATTCAATTCACTGTTTAACTGCGATCGCGTGTTTCTGGAATCTGTCATAATGCTGTTGTTCGCTTCAGGAAGGAAAATTCCACTTGTAAATGAAATAAATCTTTTTTTTATTATTATTATTAAAATGTATCAGTGTTATGCGAAAGGTCACGTGACCAGATGAGTTTTCACCTCCGGAAGAACACGTCTTCCTCGCACTTCCACCGAAAGTAAATAAAACACTTTAATCACTGACAGAGTATAAAACATAATAAAGCCTAATATAACTTTACTTCAAATTTAAAAAAAAAAAAAAAAAAAACAGCGTGAAGTGTGTGTGCTGAGGAGGTCCAAGTGTTCACGCGAAGAATAACAAAAAAAAAAAAAACACCAAAGTCTTCATCTTGTTAAAACTGAGGATTTCTCTGCTTATATCTGCAGCGTTTAGACTGACGCTCAGACAAACCCTGCAGTATAAATATGTCACTGTGGCCTCCTGGATCCTGGAACCGTCTGTTTTAAACAAATGAGCTCCTCCATGATGGAAACAGACGCTCGGAGATTTAAGACTCCGCGACCGTCCGGCACAGGAACTGCCTTTCACTTCAGGTATGAGCTTTTCCAGTTTGCGGTCGTTCTCTGTTCACTTCCTTTCCTGCAAACGAAAGCGGAGCGTGAAGCCTCCGAAGCTTCTTGAGGAAATGAAGCTCGGTGTTTTTCTGTTTTTTTTGTCCCTCCGGTTTCAAGCCCCGCTGTCACCGCCAACCCGGCCGCTCGCAGACCTGCACACCAACTGCATGTAGCAGGAATTTCCTGTGGAAGCCCAGCAATAATCTCTCAGCTGTCTATTTCCTCCTCTCAGAGCTGACGGCTTCTCTCCCTTCTCCTCTCTCGCCGCTGCGTCTTCGCTCGACGGGGTCGCCGTTTGTGCAAAGGCGACAGTTTGGACGAAGCTTGTGATGAAGACGAACGCTGGAAAAGGGAAAGTGATTTTTGACAGAACTGGGCTGCGGGATGAAGGTTTCTCTCTCTGCCTCTCTCTGCCTCTCTCTATCTCTGTCTTTCTGTCTTTCTGTCTTTCTCTCTGTCTCCCTGTCTCTGTCTCACTGCTCTCGGCGGCTGCGATGAGGAAACTTCTCCGAGTGAAGTGCTGATCCTTCTACAGCAATCGTGCACTGACATCAGACTCGGTAATGAGCCGACATCCCCCATTAAACAAAACACCATATTTCACTTTCAGTCGCTGAGCAGCTTGAGTTGCTTTCAGCTGTTTCAAGCTGACTCAGACACCCTGAATATCATTATAAGGCCCGATTAGGGCTGAAACTATCCATCAACCTGCTTTTTGCTTGATACATTTTTTTTTTTTTTAAAAAGGACAAACTGACACGTTTAAATGTCTTGTTTTTGTCTGACCAACAGTCCAGAAACAGGAGAGGATAAGTGAGGCAGTGTGAGGATAAATCTTCACACTGTGTGAACATTGCTTGTGTTTTGTTGGACGAATGCAAAATAATCGAATATGAAAATTGTTGCTAATCAACTAAAAAGAATTATAGCACTTAGAGGAAGTGTGCGCTGATCAATACTGACTCCAGCTGTTTCCCTTTCTTTGTCCCTTGGACTGCCACTATGGATTGTTTTCATTACTGATTAATGAATTGATCCCTCAGATTAGGACATGTCAAACATGGAGAGCACAAAGTGTCTCCAAAGTGTTTACAGTCTCACCAACAGCCACCAGAACCAAAAGATTCACGTATTAATTACATTGTTTTTGTTTATGATTAATTATTAGTCTGTAAAATGTTGCAAATTCACTATTTACTCCAAGAAGATGTCTTGAAATGTCTTATTTTGAAGTTAAAACAAAGCAAGGAGCTGACTGTCACAAACAATCAATCACCGGATTTCATTTTTCCATCAATCGACTAATCGATTCAGCTCAATAACAAGACAGGTGGAGCATTTTTTTTTTTTTTTTTCTTTCCCAGCTGTTGTAGCACTCGGTTCCGCCACAGTGAGTGTGTCGGTGTGCAGCAGCATATATCCCAATATATGATCCCCTACGGAGTGAGTTCAGCGGCTCCATTGTTCTGGTAAAAGCCGTATTTGTGTACGTTCACGTGTAGGCTTCACCACGCTCGTCACGCTTTTGGTCACTTTTTTTTTTTTTTTTTTCCTAAGAGGGCTTAAATCAAAGAGCCACACGCAGTCACGACTTGTTCTTCCCGTCATCGGCGGGAGTGGAGGCGAACTCGAAGCGTGGAGCCGTGAGCAACAGATGACGAGCAAAACAAACGCGCCTCCGCTTGAATGGCGCTCCGGTGCCGTCTGCGCGTCCTGCACGAGCCGCTCCGCAAACCCCGCGGAGCGACACATTGACGGGGCAACGCCGGGACCGGGACCGGGACCGGGCTTCGACACCGGAATGTGGTGGGGTAACAAAAAGTGTGTTCACACACACACACACACACACAAAAAAAAAAAAAAAAAAAAAAAAAAAAAAAGAGAAGAGGAGAAAGTAGTTACCTTTGTCGCAGCGGAGGAGGATTCAGACATGATCTCCCGTCAACTTCTCTCCGTCCACTTTTCCGTTGTGCTCGGCTCTTTCTCTCCTTTCCTTCCCGACACAAACCCGCACAGCTGCAGCACGAGAAGCGCCAGTCCGACTGCTCGGCGTCTTATTGTGGGACAAGTTGGTTTTTTTTTTTTTTCATGTAGCCCGCTTCTTTTCCTCTGGGGTTTTTTTTGTTGTTGTTGTTGTTGTTTTGTTTGTTGTTTGTTTCTGTCCGCTCGTGCTCTTTATCTGCTGGCCGCGTCCATCGCGCGCCTGTCGGTGTGAAAACTTCTTTTGTCTGCGTGTGTTTTCCTTCACATGTCGGCAGCGCGCTGGTTAATAATCCCTTCCTGGAAGAGCGACACAGAAGAGAGAGAGAGAGAGAGACGGACGCACGCACACACGCGCGCGCACACACACACACACACACACACACACACACTCTCGCTCTCTCTCTCTCTCATTGATCTGGATGTGTGTAAAACGGCGAAATGACGTGAATTCCCAGCACTGAGCCTTGCCCCCTTTTAAAGGGAAACCCGAAGCAGGAAATCGCAGCAGCGGCTCTCGTTGCAGACACAACTTGCACGTACAGACGGCTTTTCTGTTTATTTATTTTTTAAATCAGAGCTTCATGCAAATGTGGTTACACAACAGACAAAAAAGCAGCATACTTTAATTAGACAGCCCGCAGTGCAAAACGCGACGGTGTAGAAGAAATATCCTCCTATATAGGCTAATGTGTGTAGGGACTCCATATGAATTAACATGTTATGTAACTGGATTAAGGATCGTTGTAAAGTCCCCTCTATTATTAGCCTGCGAGGCCTATCATACAAAAGGCGTGTAGGAATACTGCAAGAGGAAAAAAATAAGATCACTTAAAACAAAAAGGATCCGTCTTTCAAGATATTTGTTGTGAACCAGGACTGTGTGATATGAAAAGAAAAAGAAAAAATCTAACATTGTAAATGTTTATGACCAAATATCTCGATATTGCGACAGTATTGTAGGGATTACTGTTGCACCCGTAACATTAAAACCATTCAACAGCCCAGCAGGAACTGCTGCCTTCATACGGAGTATAACATGAAGTGATTATGAATCTGACTGAGAGGTGTTGGTTATTTGAATGATCATCTCTGTAGCTGTCTCTAATATTTTCTCCCTCCCATGTAAGTGAGCTGGGTTGACAAAATATTAGGAACACCTCAGTGTGGTTCAACAGCACTGCAGATTAAAACCCGTATTACAAAGAGAGGGTTTATTTTTTTTTTAGCTGTTTCATACTTAATGCTTTAATGGTTTTAAGGTTGTAGCTGATCGGTGTATTTGCACAATGAGATTTTTGATCATTAATCGCTAGTAATGTGAATATAATGACTAAGTGGGTCAAGGCAAATAATATAACGGGGAGAAATTACATCACTTTACTGTAATAAATGAGGCCTTTAAAACCAGGTTAAAACAACAATTACCCCACATCCCGATATTCAGAGTCAAAGATGACATTGTCTCAAATTATGATATTAATGTAATATTCATATATTGTCATGTGACTCGAGATCATTACACCACACTACATTGAACAATTTCAGCTTTTATTATATATATATAGGCAATTAGGTATAATGTGGTTGTCAAAGTGAGGTCTGTGAACCTTATGGGGTCCTTCAGCGGGGTCCAGTTTTCTACAAGGGTGAAAAATGTAAAGATGGCTGTAACATTTACGCTTTTACTGATTAAGGAATGCAGTCGTATCTGAATGACTATACGCTGGGAGAAATAATAAACTATTTTTATATTAACAGTGAATGAAATGACTGTGTGTATGTGCTCACACTGACCGACCCGCAGGTCAATGTCGCCACTTTGCAGTCCTCCTCGTTTCAGCTTCTTTTAGCCATTTATTTTGATTTTACAGCTGGTAACGTTCCTGTTTTGGTTCACAGTCATCGCTGTCGTTGTGAAAACACTGTAAGCTACCTGCCAAACAGCAAACAGCACAGGTTAAGTTCGCAGCTTGCTGGTTAGCACAGTGGAGCTTTTAGCAGCTAAAGACAGCCAAATATCTACCTCGTAGTTGGTGGAGACCAAAACAGACCTAAAAAAAAGGAGGAAATGCTGGATTTATATTGTATTTACAGATTATTGAGTCTGAATTTATATCAGTCAATGTGATGGGATGTTAACGTGTCAGTTTGTTGTATTTACAGCTTGTTCTGCTGCCCCCAAATGGGCATCACGTTTTAAACAGACTTCTCAGCTGCACAATTAGCCCTTTGGACAAATTAATTCCCACTGAAACAACTATATGCAAGCAGCGTGATAGAAAGTGTGGCTCTAAGCATCTTATATACTGCTTGACCGAAATAATAACCCCATACATTTGTACGTAACTTGGATTTTGTGATCCTGCAGGTCCGGTTTGTCTGTGAATGTGGATTTCCTTTTTTTACGCCACAAAACCGAAAAAAACATGAATGTTGTTCTTTGACGGCAATGAAATCGAAAGCTTCTGAGTTTCTGGTGGCAGCAGATGGTGGAAGTAGTGACAAACAAACACTGGGGCGATTTGGTAAAGAAATTGTAATTCATATGTGGGAATAAAACTATAAATGTATTGGATTTAATGTTTCCACTCAAACACGAGGAGCTGTGGGCAGGACCCCTTCTGTTCCAGTTTTCTAGCGGGTGGGTCTGATAGATGAAGATTACAGTAATCGGATTTTTTAAAAAGTGGTGAGTGTAATCTCACACACCCACTGTAAAAACACAGTGATCAGATTACAGACACGTACGGGGAGGTGTGCATGCAGAGAGCTTTCAGATGAATGAATAAGAATAATTATTGTGTCATTTGAAGTTTATAATCATTACCAGTTAATATGACCACAAATGATTTTTGCTGTTATTTCTATTTCATTTTATCTGTAATATTTTAGTGTTTTATTAATTGTCACTATTTGTAGAAAACGTCTGCTATCAAATTATACTTTGACTCTATAGATATATTTTCCTGTCGTGTATTGTGTTGTGCGTTTCAGGTGTAGCAGAAACCTCTCCCGTCATATGAATCGAGGCCTGTGTGAAGTCATACAACACGGTGACGCCCCCAAGCGGAGAAGAGCAGCGTTGCAGCATTAAACCGGTTAAAAATAGTTAAGTTTCGGTTTCCAAACATCAGAAATGAAACTGAACGGTTCCTCCTCCCGTGATCTCAACAAGCCCTTCGTCAGCCGCTGTATCGCCTCGCAACTGGACGGAAGGAGGAACAGCCTGGAAAACAATGGACTCCGAAATCTTAAAGTTCATCTGCGCCAATCATGGAGCCGTCGATACCATTGAATTGATGTGTAATCTCTTCCCAGGCGGTACCGGGGACGTGTCGGAGGTCATTTCTGACCAAGAAAGGTTTGTGTCGTGTTTTCCAAACGGACAGCCGAAGGTGGTGGCCCGGATCAAGCTGAGGCTGTGCCGGCACAAAGACTGCGAGGGAACATGCAGAGGGCTACACCTGTGCAAAAACTACCTGTTCAGTGGATTCTGTCGCTACAGGTAAATAAATACGCTGGTTTATAGTAAAGTGAATTGTGCAACTGGCCCGCCAGCCTGAGGCCGAAGTTTGACAGGTCCTACAGAAATATGTTCCAGTTGACATTTATTGTTTGAAATTTTAATTATTTATCCCTTTCTAATTTGTTTACAAAGTACCGGAACAGTTTGTTATTTGAATAGACTGTAGTTTAAATAGATGTAGTTTAAATGTCCGATTTAAAGGCCTTGGCACACACGGGTGCGTTCAAGCACTGTTGGGAATGTCGGACGTGTCACTGGCGCTTCCGTCATAAAAAACTAACCCGGATGAAATATGGACTCTCTATCTTCACGGGTTAATTTAACAACAGCCGAAGTCTGGTTTCCCTGTATGTGGCTTCAGAGTGAGAATAAAACTGTTGTAAGGAGGAACATGCTCTGGTTTATATTGAGTGGAGAGTTAGCTGCCGCTTAGCTTAGCACAAACACTTAATAACATTATTTTATATGATATTTGTGCTGTTACAAATGTATTCATACATACATGTTGTTTATATCAGGCTACATTCATACAAACATGAAAGTGTAATTTAGCTCCTACTGCCCTTACTATAGGCAGGAAAGCATTTAAACACCCCCCCCTCCAAACTCCAAACAATTACTTAAAGCTGGACATTTATCACGTTTTTTTTTTATATAAATACTGTATTCTGTCTTTTACAATCATTTGCGTCACCGATTTCTGTTTTAAAACAGTGGCACTATGTAAGAATTGATTTTTGTACAAGTAAACCTTTTGTATTTATTTTACAAAGTGTCCTTTAAACTAATCTGAAATGGACTATATCAATATTTGTATTTGCGTGTGACCAATCAAAGTCCCGACTGAGCTCTGTGGATTGTTTTTTTTTAACAGGGGAAACTGCAGCTTCTGTCATGACCTGAACTCTGACTACAATCAAAGCAGACTGAGAGAGCACAATCTGGAGAGCCTGAGCCGGGCCGAGCTGTGCACGCTGCTGCTGCAGAGCGACTTCTCACTGCTGCCTGCTGTAAGTCTGACAAAGTAGTCGGGTAGTTTTCATTTGACTTCTTTTGTTACCACTTTTGCACTTATTGAGGATGTAAACAGCAAAAATAAAGCCGCATTTGCTACAATCACTCATCTATACACCTACATTTTGTATGATTGTTCTTCCGATATTTGTAATTGACCATACCTGCACGACCCTCAACCTTCATCATCATACACGGATCTGTGTGTTTAGAATTTTGGTCTTGCGTTACCCAAGTTGCCAGATCGTCTTTGAAACACGGCATACACTCGCAATCCGCACACCACATGTAATTTCAATCTAAATGTCATTACAACATGGCAATCCACAACCCGGTCCAAATGCAGCTTCTCTCTGTGCAGGCAGTTTCCACAAACAGAGACGATGTGAGAAAGATGTCCTGTCAATTCTAACTTTCTCTCTGACAGATCGTTTGTCTGACTGCTGGTTAACGTGTCGTCTTAATGGGCCGTGTTTTAGTCATCACAAACAGAAAAATATGTAAAAGAGAACAGCTTTATTGGGAATTTGGCTGCATAATGCAGAACACGCGAGCCCCCACCGCCCCGAAAAAAAAATCTTCCGAAATTGAAATATTGGCAGGTGCGTTCATCTACTAGCACCTAACTTTCTGACTGTGAAATATGTTTTGGCAGAAAAATATCTGCGAAAAGAAAAGGAATGAAAAAATGTAATTACTTTAGAGCTGTTTTAGATCTTACTATTAAAACCTTTACTCCAAAGTTGGCTATTATGAGCACTTTCAGTTTATTAAATACAGGTCCGACCAGATCAGACAAACAACATAGGTGTGTCTTCTCATTTGGCACATTTTCTATCACGTGTTTCAATCAATGCACACTGATGTCAAGTTTGGTCTGTCGTTCTCCCTCACTACACATTACTGGTTTGACTAACGAACATCTCAACATGTCGGGGTTTTTTCCCCCTTCCTCCCTCTTCCAGATATGCAATGATTACAACAACGGTGACGGAGAGTTCGGTCGGTGTAAGGAGGGTCACGATTGTGAGAGACTCCACATTTGTGAAAAGGTCGTGGTCTGCGACTGCAGCTGCTTCCGGAACCACAACTTCACTGCTCCACAGCTCTTAAGAAACCTGCGAAAGAAAGCCATTCCCAACAACCTCTTTCACACCTTGAGGTTTATTTACGCCAACAGACAGGCTTTGAGGGTCGCCGGCATCGGGGACGGCCGGGCCCACCGGGGCAACCGGGGTGGCCGGGGCGGCCGGGGCGGCCGGGGCAACCGGGGCGGCCGAGGCGGCCGGGGCGGCCGGGGCGGCCAGGGCAACCACTACCACGAGTACTACAACTCCTCCACC